>NC_088981.1:38144651-39344651 GCF_963932015.1 Anas acuta
GCAATATTTCTGTGACTAAACGAAAGCAAAACAGAAATAAATAAAAAAAAAATATATTTTCTTCAGAGATCTGCCAACTGCAATACATCTGCTCCTTTTCATATAATAGCAGTGGCTACAGATTACCAAAATAAAACACAGAAAAGGCATACAAACTATATGCTCAATGCAAAACCAATTTGTTAGTTCATTACAACACAAAGACTGTAAATAATGATTTTCTTTTTTTAATCTCACACATAGAAGAGTACCTCCCATTTGATGTTAGTGGAATTACAACAGTGTAAAACAAGGCAAAATGGAAGGCAAATGAGACCCACTCATTAATTTTTTTAATGATATTTTAAACTACCTGAGTAGTGCAACTGAATTTGACCTTAATTTGTCAAATTGCATTTAAAGCACGACTTAATATTCTTGCATAGTAATTTTGGATCTTTCAAGATGATCAGATGATCAAGATGACACCCAGGCAATATTTTACGGTCCATTAGATAATATTTTGTTCATCCTTCTGTATTTAAGAAAATAAAAATGCTTGTACATTGAACTGATACATTTTAGACTCCCTGGGGAAAGTATTAGCCCAAAACCTAACTGACTTCATACAGCACCTCTTAAAATCTTATTTTCAAAATAAGAATAATTAATTCTAATTGGCTGAGTATTATGTTCTGTCACACGGAATGAAAACTGGTTTTGAAGAGCTGAAAACAAAGGTTAATAACAACAAACAACATATCACATTGAGGGCAGCCACAAAGTTTACTGTGAGTCCTTTTATTTAACTTCTATATTAATGAGAAGACTAGTCTTTTAGTAACTACAACTAATCTGTGAGGTGCTGTAATCAACTCATAAAAATATTTTTAGGGGTCTGACAAAGTTATAAAAATGACACTGTAGAGGAATATTTTGCTTAAGAAAATGCAATTTTTGTATCAGAAAAAATCACATGAAAGAATGTCAGTAGGAATTTTGGGAACTTTTAGTGCTGATACAGATACTTGGTGAGGAGCATAGGTAATGAATATGTGTGCTACAGCTCTTGCACCCATACACTGAGACAACACTCACTGAGGTAGCAAGAAAAACTGTCAGTACCTATGATACTTAGGTGTACTTAAAAGACTGCAGTCATTAGTACCATACTACTGTATTTATTCTCAAAATGTCTCTGTGAGATAGAAAAATACTGTTATTCTCACCTCTCTCATGGAAAATTTAAGCACAAAGCAGACCAAGGGAAACATTCAAGGCAACTCATTCCTTTTCATTAGTGTAACTGTAACATAAATTTTGTGGCTAAACATGAGGTGCAAAAGGGTGTAACTCCCACCAAAGGCACTGGAATTGCTTATGTAAATGTTAGGTCTGAATATAGGTTCAGGATGAAAAACATTAAACACAGGAAATTCACAATCAGTGCAAAATGTACGCCGTAACTTCCCTCACATCCTTGGCATGCTTTGTCAATAGCAAAAGTGGGTAGCTAAGGGAGCCCAAGTCAAGGGTCCTTCTCCTTCTGCTGCCATCTCATACTTTGTAGAATGCTGTTCTGCATAAGAAGGATGCTTTCCTGGCATAAGAAGGATGAGGCTTCCATGGAGTCCTTCATTTTCAGGAGGAACTTCACAGAGCTAACTGTAATGGGAAATGTACAGCCCAGGGCTTTTACTGACCACACAGTTCACATGGGGATTTCAGGAAGGGCTGAACTTTCTGAATTTCTGTGGGAAGCAAGCCCAATGTCAGCCACTGTTCCAGCAGCTTCAAGGAGGAAATAAGTCTCATACACCACCACCACCACCACCACCACTCTTACAGGTTTCAGTCTGGAGTCAGCAGACTGTGCAACCATTACTTCTCCCAGTGTAGACTAATTACTTAAAATGTATTTTGAGAGAAATACAGCAAAATAACAGGGTATGAAACATCTCTTAACACCAGACTGATAATCTTAAAATAACTTCAGAAAAGGGGAATGATCTTTTATATAAATCACAAAACCACTCCTTCTGATCTGTTCAATCGTTGGTGTAAAAAGTCATTCCTCATTTGAATTTAATGCACATCGAAAACACTTGACGATCTTAGCACTGCTGTTAAAAAAGAAACAAAAAAACAAAAAAACAACTGACAGGTAGTGTGGAGGTACTGTGGTCAATTCTAGTCTAATATATTCTGTGTTTAAAATACTTCCTGGTCAACTGTTTGATCTGTACAGTTCTTCTACTTGTTTTAGGGCTGTTTTCACAGTTCTAATTTTAAAGTCTTTTTCATTTCTTGGTTGTGTACGATAACAAAATTAGACCAGTGTCCTGGATCTACAATTGATGGACTATGCTAAGTTTGTTTAATTCAATGTCTGTAATTTCAAAATGCCTCCTGTTTTAGGGTGATGTTTCATGTTCACAGTGACCTTCCCTCACCTGGGAAAATACTTCCAGTAAACTTGTGAAGAAAACCCAGGGGAAAATGTCTATTTCAGTTACAACATTGTGAATTGTAGTAAAGTAAAGCTGCAGTAAAGTAATGGGACACATATTGAGATTTTAGATATGACTATGACTGCCTTTACTCATCAATCATTATTAAATCCAGCCTTATTTGATGGTCTAATAACATCTGATTGACTTCATTGGGATTTTGAATGGATAAGCTGCAGAATAAAAATCGTCATTAAATAAAAAAATCACATTTTTATTATGGAAATACACAAATAAGCAACAGTGCATTCTGAGACTAAAACTAAAATCATATTTTAATGATAGGAAAAACTAAATGATAGTAAAATTAAATGTACGTAAATAAAGTAGCTTGCTTATAAGAGGAATGATATACTGCCAATTAAGATGAATTTGTTGGATGCAAAATTTCAGTGCCTAATTCTAGGAATTAGTTACAGGTGACATTTGCCTTTGTAACAAATTCAGGTAAGAAATTCCAACCCCTAGTAATTTCAAAAGCTGCTCACTTCTGCCTGCATGAATTTATTGTCCTCTCTTTCTCTGCCAGAACTGTCCAAGAAGCCATACTATGAATCAGATGACTGAAATGACCAGAATCTGCATTTCCAGGAAAATAAAAAGTTACTGATGCCATAAGGACTCTATTAGCCCCAAATAAATAACTACAAATAACATCCTTGATGAAAAAGGAAATGCCAATGATAATTTTTCATAAAGAACAGTAAGAATAGATAATTTCTGCTGCATTTCTCCTTCAAGATTGCTTTATAAGATACCCAATATCTTCTACTTACTCCACTTTTTCTTACAGTTCTCTGGCCTATTATTTTCCCTGAACACTTCTATTCTAGTTGTACCTAAGTTGTATCCTATTTACACTTGAAAGATGCCTTATGTCTAGATGTCTCTAACTTGTTCCTTTATCCATTTGCCAAAATATTACTGTTAATGAAATGTGACTTCAATATTCGAGACAAATTAATTCATGTAGAAGAGTGAACTTCACCAAAGTAGTTTATGACTTATCTTGAGCATAAACTAATGCCCATAAACAAATCTTAATAATTGCAGCTAACAAATGACTTCACTATTAGTTTATTTTTCCTTTAAAGGCTGAAGTATAGTGCCGTTTAATAAAGGTTCCTCTGATGTTATGCTTGGATTTAAACAGAGTAACAAAGAACAGGAAAAACAATAACTATTATGTGTGATTACGTCTTCTCTTGGGTTCTCAAATGAGCATATGAAGGACATGGGTCTTTCAAACTATGAGAGCATATGCTTGATGGTATCTCTATTCAACGTGCTTTTTTTTTTGGAGAAGAGAGCTTATTTAAGATGTCCATACTCCCAACTGCTACCTCATACAATCATTTGCTTTCCACCTAGATATGAATTATTATTATTTTTAAGGCCATACATGCCATAGCTGGATATCCATCCATATGGCTATGCACAAACTGGATTATGCAAATGACTTTAGGTAAATACAGTTTGGTTCAAAACTCTGGAACAGATGATGGGAACAAGTGGTAAGGAGCAGGAATTTCTTAAACTAACTTTTCTGATGAAAGAAAGGAATCATGGTCTAAAATGCATAGAAAATATGTACAGTCTGTACTATTAATCATAGCATGCAGAAGTAAGCCAGACTGGGAAGACAAGACTTAAAAATCTATTTCCCTTTACTGTATCTATTCTCACAAAGAATTATAGCTCGTGTGCCCTGAAAACTAAGGCACATTCTGAATTTGAATTAGCTGACCGGAGTTAAGAAGCAACAAAGTCAAGTCAGTTTTAGTTTAAAGTCAGATCAACAATTTCTAGACTGTCTGTACATTTGAGCTCTGACACTATTTAAAATTTAGGCTTCCTTACCCTCACTGTGTTTTAATTCAAATCCTCCACTTGGGTTAATCAGCCCAGGTAAAGAATAGGCGTCTGTGCATATACATACATCTGCATGCACACATGCTTTTGCCAACTGGTGGGAGAGAAAGCAGCTGGTAACTGTTATTCCACTCCAGCTAAAGGCTCTAGAGAAGTCACAGTTACCAGGGTACCTCTTATACACTTCCTGCCACTCACATCCTTTTCCCAAAACATCCTTTCATGGAACCAGTTACAGTGGCCAAGATACCTGGTCAACTGGGTGAGGGCACTGCTCTGGGCTGAAAGAAAACATTTTTTACATTTTTTTAAACTGAGATCAGCTTTGTGTTCCAGATCACCAAAATTATTGCATGCTGGCAGGTGATGTTTATGAATATTATTTTTGTGTAAAACACAAAAGTCAGAATGTATCAAACTGGGCAGGAGCTCCCTAACTGCCATTGCTGCCATCGACAAAAATATCTGGGTAACCTTTCCCCAGGGTGGCTACATTTCTCCTGTCTGTCTGGCAGCCTTGATCCACATCTCATTAAAATCATTCAGTCTTAAGTAACTTGCCTTAAGTTACTCAGGAAAGTCTATGATAGAACCAAGAATAGAAACCTTATCACTCTTAGCAAAGAATGGGATTACTTACATGACTAAAATGACTCAGTTTCTTAAGTCTTTGCATGTTTGAGTATTCTATTCCTTTTACAGAGAAAAACTCTTGTACAAAAAGTAAAATGAAATTCTTAAGTAAAGTTTGGAGAATGCACTGCTAACATGAATACTTCTGTGCAGAGATGGAAAGTTTTCCATACTGAAAAGTTTGTATGGTAAGCTTAAAAGGTACAGTTCCTGTTTCAAATTCTTTTTTTTTACACAACTACTTTACATGTTTTCTCATATTCTTCTTTTGATCTCTTTCTTCTTCTTCTTTTTAATTTTTTAATATTGAGATTCATGATTATTTGTTGGTTAGAAATACATGCATATGACAACTTGTTTTTGCCTATAAGTCTCTCAGATTTATTTGAATAGATTTATTTAAAAAAATATTAAATTTTAATAATTTTTTAATAAATTTATTGGATTGAGATCTGTGACACTGAAGAATGTAGCATTTTATTAAGCTATGTTCAAAAATAGAAAACATGTAAACACAGGCCTTACTCCATGGCAAAGAAGTTTTAAGCTACAATATATGCATAAGGGGTTTATTCATTTCATACAAACAGAAATGAAAAGAAAAAATATTCTTTCATAATAAATAAATACACAGTGACAAAGGTTACAATTGAAGGGATTACAAATGACAGAAGCCAACATAAAAACTTTCAATATCGTACTTTTACTTTAATATGAAGACATTATTATCAAAGGAAAATACTCGAGAAACGCTTTGATAAAAATAATCTCACGCTATCTTTGAAGCGGTTTCATTTATTTTACTACCCACTGTGTTCCTTATCAGAAGGCCAAGTATAAGAAGTTTCCTAGTTTATGATTAGGAAAGAATCTGATAGATTAGAAGACTCAATTGAAGTTGGACATAATAAGTATTAAAGTATTACATGACATTAATCCTGCCATTCCATTACTCTCTCAATCATTGTGCACAGACTAATTATTCTGAAGCCAGTGTTCAGGAGAAAATAGAAACATACTTACACTGGGTTGGAGTAATCTCTTTATTGCATCAACAAGGCTAGCTCTGTACTGGTCCAGAAACAGGCTGACATTGAGAAGAGAACAGAATCCAGATTAAAATGGGTTTTCAATTCTAATGATACTAATGCAGATAAGTACAAGGCTAATTACATGTGTTTACACAATGCTGTAAAAGAGAAACCATGGTCTACACTTCTGGCCAATTCAGGTACTTTGTAATAAATAATAATAAAAAAAATTATGCAAAAAATAGGTAAAGCCTGAAGCAAATATTATTTAAACCAAAGCTAATCAGCATGAAACAAAGCTATCAGTATGAAACAGACCTTAATATTGCTGATATTCACAGATCACATATGATAGCTATTAAAATACTACCCTATCAGAATTCAGGATCAATATACAAAGTTAACATATTAAATGCCTTTTTTACAAGGAAGGGAGGAATTTTTAGAAGTATTTTCGATTGTATTTCAGGTGCTCCTATTAAGAGTAATTTTCCCCCTTCCCTTTGTAACTGTGGCATTAATTCATTATCATGTATTATGTGTATTTGTTCTATCTATATGTCTATCTACTCATGTAAAGATTTACAAGCCCCTGCCTTCTCTCTTTTTCCTTCAAAAGCTATTCAAATACAATGACAAAGATTGTACAGAGTTGTCCTCCCTCAAGAGTGAAACACTTCATCTACAGCATGGGTCCTGCACTGACAGCAGCAAAGTCAATTTTTCCATGCAATGTTGCCAAGATGCTCAGCCCTATTTTGGTATGATTACCTCATGATCTGAGGGGATAATTCATTCTTCATGCCCCTCAGTACCTTAATGTATAAACTAATACCGGCAACCCGGGTGCCAATCACTCTTGACTAGGTATTTGTGGACATGCAGTTACTGTGGATGAGAGTGCATTTACAATGTTTAGTGAACAACCATCAGATAGCAAGTGATGCCTTTCAGTCCTTACTGCAATGGGCTGCATTTATATTGGTAATTCAGATAAGAAAGACTCTCTATCAAGCAGGCCACAAATAATGTGATTCTTTCTTCATTATTTTTCCATGCTTTCTTTGTAACAAAACTACTTCCCAGTCTGTGTCAAGCTCAAGTTCCACACTAGAAGAATTTTGTCCATTCTTTATGATGCTTTTCTGCAACCTGCTTTCCCTTTTTCTCAAACATTTCTTTCTGAAGTAAAGTGGGTGATTTATTTTCCTGGTTTTAAATTTTTAAAAGCATATAAATATATGAAACCACTGAAGAGAAAAAAGTGGTCTGCACACATACCACACACCAGTCATTAAGAACAAAATATGTATGGATATTTAGCTAAGGACACTCCACAGATACCAATGAGAACACAGTATCAAGTAGCATAGGGTCAAGCAGCTGTATAAGTACTTTTCCTACTTGGGGAAAAAAAAAACAAAACCTATAAGAAGACTTGTCAGCAACCAAATTTCATCAGTAAAAGCTGGCAGAACCCCAAATTATGGTAAGACTGGCTATCTATACATTTCATAAAGAATATTCTGTGTAGAAATATGACATTATGAATTTCTTCAATAAAATATTGAAGTAGTGGCTAATAATCCCTCTAACTGATAGCCTGCCCAAAAGGAAATTTAAATTTTAGTACAATGGCTGCTCCTCAACCTCAATTAATCTTACTGGAAGAATTGAACAAATGTTTGTTTAAATTTAATTCATTGAAACTGCAGCTGATCTCTCTAATGTCTCCTGGGAGCTTTAATCACATTTGCCTCAGGTAGATCCCTATACAGATAGGTACCATAAGACACTACTTCACGAGGAACTTAGCCACCTGCAGAAGAGGTGGAATATACTGCATGAGTCCTCTCCAAATAGAATATCTGAAATTAATTAATTTTCTTCAACATGAAACACACTTGTGTGCACACATTTAAGACTTGCTGAGATCTTGTGTAGACAAGATTACATTCCAAATATATGAGGAAATTATTATATTGTTATTTCTGAAAGCAGTATAGTGGAAACACAATTTTGTTTTACTTTGCAAGTGCTAAAATTCATTTTTCATGGACCTTGATACCATTTGGACTATGAGAGAAAAATACCATTTGGACTACAATGAGACAGGGGCACAACGGCTGCTACCAATCTTGTTCTTTTATGATGGAAGTTTTTCATCAGAAACTGAGTGTCCAAGAAATCCAAATATTCAGATGACATGACAACTTCAAGGATACCTTTTCTGCCTGGTTCCCACTTGATATTTTGGTGGTACAGGTGACAGACTCAGCTCTGCCACATCCTCTGACCAGACGTAGCATGGATGACTGGAAGCAACATTAGTGCAACTCAGCAGCTACAGGGAGTTGCTCTATCCTCTATCTTCCCTCCAGCATAGGATTTGGCCCATAGAAGGAGGTTTAGTCACACAATTTCTCTTACCACTAGAATTTGTGTGATTAAATATTAATATAGCATACAGAAAATGTACCCTTTAGAAAATCCTTTAAAAGTTCATTGAAATTACATAGTATACCACTCTAGATCATTCTCACTTTGTTTCACATACCACAGTTCAAATTTGGCCTGGTTTACTTTGGTGGTCTCCATATTTGTTTCTATATTTTTTTCTATAAAAAATTATTTATTTTTTCTATTAAAAATATCTCACATTTATGTAGTAAGGAATGCAGAGCAAGAATATCAAAGTTTTTGGGGTGTTAGTATGGAAGCCTCTTATGCTATCAGTAAGGAGGAAAGAACATGGTTTATTGGCTTTTTTTTAGGCAGTGTTGTTAACTGAAATCTAGATGAACAGGCAGGCAACTTTGCCAACTTTCTTCTTTTCTTCCCTTCTTCCTTTCTTCCTTCCTTGCTTCCTTCCTTCCTTGCTTCCTTTCTCACTATCTACTTATTTACTTAAAATTATCATTAAAGCCACATGAAAGTTTACACCTAGATTGTATGGAAGTAACAGTAAGCCACAATGTAACAAAATAAATAAAACAGTTGATTCTCACTTCATTTCATGCTGTTTTGTCCTACTGTCTTGTGCCTTGCAACAATGGGCATATGATTACATTTTATAGGCTGTGATGTGAACTTATTTTCCTTTTTAAATATTTTGCAATTGGTAAAAGAGTTTAGTTTACAGGTGTACATCAGACATGAATACATTCAGATGTTCATGTATAGTGCCTAGTGCATACAGCCATTTATCTTTTTGTTCATCTTCAACTACTTGGCTAACATAAATTGAAAAAGAACTTACTTCTATATTATCAGATTCCAGTGCACTTGAAAGTGTGGGCAAGAAATCAGGCTTAAAATATTAAATTTAAATAGAGGAAGAACAGAAATCTTACCGCATTCATGCAGACAGATTTCCTTATTTTAAATGAAATATTAACAATGACAAAATGGACATAATTGCACATATGTAAAGAATATTTTAAATTCAGTTCTGCATACCTGGTGAATTCACAACTATCCATGACTTCAACAAGAATCTTAGCAGTGAAAGTAATGTGGACTGCCAGCTTCAGCTGTGAAAATCCTTACATGTGTGCCAAACTTTAAGAATATGATCAGTCTAATTAAATAAATGTGTTTACAAAGTGATATGAGGATTTAGACCATATTCTGTTTCTATGTTAAAATTATATGTTTTAAAACTTGGTTTGTAAGAACCTGAAAAGCAAAGATTTTTCTGCTAGATCACACATAACATCCTCGACCGTCTTCTTGGATTAAAAATCTCAGCAACTATTTTCTGAATCTATTTGTCTTAATACAAAAAAAATAATCAGAAATCTGAGGCTCTCAAGAGCTTTGGATGGGTCTCATTTGTGGTCCACCCATGCAGACACCCATTATTTCTTCCTTTCACTCATTCTTACTTTTACATGTCCAGCACCTGCATGACTTTGCACCCTCAAATGCAGGTCAAATGAAAGTCCAGAACTCTGGCATCCTCACCTGGCCTTGAAACAGCCCCTCAAAACAGCCCCCAGGTGGGCATATATGCTTTAAAAATTCCATTATTTCAGTAATTTCTTCCAGTGTGTCCTTCTTCCAGGTGTGGCCTTGCCAATATTTTTTTTTCCTTATTTTTTATCTCATAGTTGACATTTTACAAGTTATTTCGGAACTGCTGAACCATGAAACTATTTTTATTGTCAAAATCCTGAATGGTTAAATAACGACTAGCTTTCACAGTTTGCCTCTTATTTATTTTATAATCTAGTTGAGCTACTAAATTTAGCTGTTAACTAATAGACTGTCTGTTCTGGGAAATAACTTATTTTCCACTCCTGCACACAAGGTTTATTAAAGTCTGACTGTAAATATATGAATATAAACATATCACTGCTTGTTGTAATCATGTACATTTTTACTTGAACCTCCATGTGGATTTGGAATATGTTTATGAATAGAGCTTGTTTTCATGTAAATGGGATCAAGCAGTACTACTGGTTAGCTATTCAGAGAATCAGACAATATCACCCTTGCTGGAAATACTTCAATAAAAATTTATCCATGTACCTAATATTTGAACTCAGATTTTTTGCTTTATAGTTCCCTGTTCTAATCCCAGATTTTATTGACTGACAATGAGCTATATGGTGGTGTTAAACTAAATGCAATCTATTCTATCTGTTTTTATCACTGCATACTTCAGGTTTCAGCTGAGGAGCTGTAAGAAAAGAGATTTCTTTTCCTCCTCAATGACAGCCCAAAAAATTCAGAAAGCAAAAATCCTGCCAAGAGTTCTCAAGCCAATTCTATATCTCGAAGAGAAATACATGAAAATGAAAAGTAGATTTGAGTTTGATAAAGCAAGGAACATTTTTTTCATCCTTTTCATGTATCAGAAAAATCTAGTGTCCATAAATAAAAGATTTTTAAAAAAAGCAAACAATAAAGGGATTTCATGCTTATTAAACTATATATATGGGCCCTTAGAATAGGAAAATAGAGACAATTTGTGAAAAAAACATGTACTTTAATCTAATCTGCATATTTCCGTTTATTTTTTAGAAATCCATAAATATTTATACACTTACCTGAATCTTTAGTGCCTCAAAATAAATATACAAAATGCAGGGATTGAAAATGCATGATATATTTTACCTGTCATGTATGATTCTTTGTTTCCTAATGAAACTATACTATTTCCAAACAGACTGGGAGGAGTATTAGGCAAGAATATTACTGGGGAAAAATAAAACAAAACAAAACAAAAAAACCCTTAAGTCTTGCTCTGCTGTACTCACAGCACAAATAGGATGACATGGTGACATGGTGTATCAAGAATACAAGAGATGGCACAGCCAGGTTGTTTTGATATTTGCGTGAAGAACAAATTTAACTCTAAATCTCTTGGCAAGACCTTGCTTCACCCACATAATCTGGAGAACATCCATATGTGAGCCTTGTCTAAGCCTCTGAGAAGACTGCTGCCCTCCTGCTCATGTCCGCCAGCACTCTGATCTGACTTTCATACTTAATCTGATCTAATCCTGTCCAGCATTAACTTCATCTGTGCAATGAAACCTGGAGTATCCATTCTAATATTTGGTGAGGAAGGCATTTACTAAATTACTTGCTGAAATCATATGGTGTTGTTTAGCTCCTTATTTTAATCAGATGATGCATCTCTGAGGCACATTATCAGCGATTAGTTAGAAACCCTTCTCTGTCCTTTTTGGGAACAAAGAACTCTGAAATTAAATGCTAAGAGAAATGAGGCACTGTTGCATTCTGTAAACAAGCAGGTATTAGAAAAAGGAAAAAAAGAGGACTAAATACACTTTCTTCAGTGTTATACAAAAATGGTAACTTCTGAAATCAGAATAGTTTGCTTAAATAGGAAAACATCAAAAAAAAAAAGCAAAAAAAAAAAAAGCTTTAGAGGAATATTTTATTAGAAGCCACTTAAAAAGAACATTGTTTAAAAAGACAATAGACAGCTTTGCACTTCCCTTTGCCTTTTTCCTTTAACTATTTCTTAGTAAGGTACAGAAACCTGCTGAACTGAGCTATCCTAGGAAGTTCTTGTTTTCAGAATTTGGTCTCTTACAATAGTTAAGTGCAACAAAATATAAACAGCTTTTTCTGTTTTGGACATTTAAAGGGTCAACAGGAAATACTCCTGATGGAAAGACAGACTTATTTAAAAATATCTACTCTCCTAAATTAAGCCTTCACATCTCTTTTTACACTTTCTCTATTTATATAATGCAAATAATAAATACTTTGGCATATAAAAAGTTCACATGCCATCTAGTGAAGTATAGCACAATTCTACAAATTCAGTCTCAGAAATTGTGTGTGTCAATAATCAAACCTATCTGCATAAATTATTAAACAATACATTGTACTGCAACATGTACGTACCTTTTCATAAAATAAATGCTGTACTCAGATGTTTTTAATAAGAATTCTCTTACAATTAACACATACCATCATAAAAAATAAAAAAGCCTATTTCTACAAATACTGCTGTCAAACTGATTTAAGAAACAGAATGTGATGGGGAAAAAAAGGGTTTTGAAATCTTTTTTCCCTCGGACAGATTTTCCGGGGAGCAAAAAATATATCCCCTTATATCAATAGTCAGATCTTTCCTAAGAAGTAAGCTAATTGAGCTGTTTGTGTTGATAAACTCCCTTTTCTCCAGACTGTTCCTCACTGAGCCATAATTATTTGCAATTTGCCTAAGTCGTCCATTTACTGATACGTCAAGCATGAAACAGAGGCAATTCCAGAAAATGGAAATGCTTCTCAAAATCAATCTTTGGGAAATAATGTGGTAGAAGTTACTGTGTGATAGAAGACTACCTTATAACTGTCACATGGAGATGAATATTAATTTGTTGAGGTTAAGGTGGCTTTGTGCTTCATTTGTTGACTTTGCTTAGCCATCAGCAAGCAGCACAGTACAATTACTCCAGCAAAGCTATTTTTCTAACATGAGTTTTATGATTTTTATGTACTTACCAGTCTGCACACATAACAATGTCAAAATGTCCTTCCAGTTGAGAGACATCTGTCTCATTATCCCATCGTAAAATGCTAGAGGAAAAAAAGATTTAAAAAAAAAAAAAAGAAGAAGAGAAAAGGAAAAAGGACTTACATTTATCATCTTGAGATTTTTAAAGTATTAATTCTTATGTGACACAGAAGTGTTTTTAAAAGTATACATTTGTTAATTTCAAAGATTAATATAAAAGTATTATTCTGTACATTTTTTAGGTTTTAAATCTCAAAGGTAAAGAGCCCCCTTTTAATTATATCAGAAACGCAATCCACACAGGTCCTTGTGAGTGGATCACCAACAAACATTCATTTCTGAGTTAGTGGCACCTGTACAGCCTCCGATTTTTACCCCTTAACACCACTGCATGAGGAAGTAAAGCCTGAGTACTGACAATCTGAGTGAAATACAAATCTGCAGACCAGATGTGAATTCATGGATCTCCATTACATCTGGCAGGCGAGCCGGTCGTGTTTCTCATTGATGAAGTGAGCATTCACTTGGGCTCAGGGGAGGAGGGACAGGGCAAAAGAATGCCAAGCTTAACTCCAGTGCCAGCAATGTCGCCTCAGGCAAGCTTAAAAATACAGCAGTGCTGACTCTGTCAACACCTATTCTCTCATAGGTGATAAGTTATTTAATTCTAAGATACCTAGTAACAGGCAAAAATGCACATATGTGCAAAGTTCTTCTTTGTTTATAAATGCTGCCAATTTATGTAGTTGCCATGAAGAATTTCATTGCTTGACTCCCTGTTAAAAAATAGCAAACCAGTGTTGGAATTTACTGCATACTTAAAATATCATTACCTCAAAGATTTGAAGCTGCATTTCTATTCCTAGGCTACTTAAAAATAAAATAAAATAAAATCCACCCTTCTTTTTCATTTCCCAGTTATTTATATTAGAAAGTAGATAAATATTTATGGGAAAAGCACTTGTGGGGGAAGGGTCTAATCTGATCTTGTCAGGTTGTGCATGCTTATCTCAGTTTTGTATGAGTCTTGACCAAATAGACCCTTTAGTCTTCCCACAGCTATAATCTACTTCTGGTTAAAAGCCATCTCCATTCACATACTACTCCCAATATTTAACTGAGGATCAGTTATAATATGTTCATTCAAAAATGTTCCCTAAGTATGCAGGAAAAAAAAGGAAATTTTTTTACTTTGTCTGTACTATATGCAAAATGTTGGTAAACATACAGATTGATAGAAATAGACCCACAGAGAATTAAGGTAGTAGCACATGCCTGTTTATATGCACAGACAAAATTTGAGGGTTAATGCTTTTAAAAGATAGAAATTACGAAAGGAGAGGCCCAATGGGTTGGGAAAGCTTTGATTATGTGGGTCTCAGTGTATCTGAACAGATTTGGACTAATTAGCCCATTTGCCCTCCTGGAATTTACTGTGACAATCCAAAGAGAGAAAAGAGTAGATTAATTTAATTTTTCCTCCTCAAATTGAAAGTATTCCAGATTTTAGAAGCCTAGGTAGCTTTGCACACTGGCACGCAGCAGGCATCCAGTAGTGGAAAGTGACAAAGGAGAGTTCTCACTCTCAGCTGCTGGCTGCCTGCTGGCTACCAGTGGCTTTTTCAACCCTGTTTCCGTGGAAACTTAGGTTAGAATGGTGAAAATTAGGTAAAGGTAAGTTTTGTGGGTTTAAAGCACGCACTCTAATATTTTAAGAATCCTGAAGCAGAACTGGAAATTGGTAGATGAAGTGTGAGCCTTAAAAGGCCACCTTTGGTTCTCATTGCTACAGAAACAGAGATCTGATCAGTACCACTATAGGGATTTGAATTATGATTTTTTAACCCATATATTTACTATACTTCTCACATGCACTTTGGGAGGCAGCACAGGTGCCACCTCCTGGAAAAAAAAAAAAGAAAAAAAAAAGAAAAAAAAAAAAGTCTCTCTCATGTTACTGTCAGGTTCCCGCTGAGCATCCAGAACAAAGTATTTTCTGTGCACACCCACTGTAGGCACAAAGGACATGGTGCAGATAGCCAAAATCTCAGAAATCATAATGCTGAGCAAAATCTGGAGTAGATGAGTTGCCAGGAGCATGAGCAGTGGTGTGAAGTGACTGTCATGTACACTGCTACAAGGAGAGAGCTCAGGGCCCCACATCCAGCCTGAAGCTAGTTTTCCACCATTTTCCTGGTCTGACACCAGGATTGGTGTTGGTTTCTCGTTCCATTACAGCTGTATTCCTGAACAGACAATAACTATACAGAGGCCAGTGCTAAATTTACACACAAGATTTTCAAATTCAACTTTGCCATTAACTTTCAAAAGAAAAATAAAAACCCATGTAAACTAAAGATAATTTCTATAAAATAAATAACAGAAGTCATTCTGATCTCACTCAGGATGTATGTACATTTATGGGAAGGACACAACTACCAGCTATATGTATATTTACCCTCACTATCTTTAGACAAGTTCAAGTATGACCATTAAGTGAAGCACATCTAGGGTACATGAAGCTGCAACTTCAGAAATTGTTTATGTAGTTAACTCTGGGTTACCTTATCTATACTGTTGTATGTTTAATGCTTACATGAATTTGCATGAAAACTAGCCATACATCTGCATCTATACCTGTAAAGCAGACATGCCCCCACATATTAGGGAATCAGAAATAATTCTGCTCAGAATCAGCATTATTACATCATTAACACTGATGACAGAATCAGCCTTATACTGAATCTGAATCAATTATTTTCAATTCTAGGACTGATGAAAGTAGTAAATCACAGTCAGGACATGTATAAATACATCAACTATCAATAAAATTTCCCATAATCTAAACACAATTCCGGAATCTGAAGTACAGCAAAATCCACTGATATTGCAAAACCTCTGAGAAAAGTGAAGATGTGTGTATGCGTATCTAAATGCGTTTATCTACAGGTAGTAAGAGAGTAAGTAACCATACTTTTTCCAGGGACTATTGAGGATGTTACTCTTGGACTTTGTGGTCAGTCCCGAAATAAATTCTGAAGGAACCGTGAAGTAAGAGTTAACTGTATTTAAATTTAAAGAAAAACACCACTAGGAAACCCAGAAAAGTGTCAGCAACAGAAACCAAAAAATCTCAGTATTTATAAAGTTTCCTCTAAAAAAAAAAAAAAGAAAGAAAGAAAGAAAGTGAAACAATGCTATGCCACAAAATGCCTTTTCAATTGCCAGTATTATGGTAATACTTGGTAATACTTTCCTCTTGTTCTTTTTCCAGTGATAGTAAATCACAAAATAGACTATTTTCAGAAATACGGAAATTCAGATTTTATTTAGTAGTTACTAAATAATGAATAAGAAGCAGGAATCAATATTAACATAAGGATCTTGGTGCCAAACAATTGGGAAGCATAAGCAGAAGATTTTTATAGGGTTGTTTTTTCAGTCTACCTGAAGCCTTTGGGTGGTCATCATGAACACGTACATAAGAGTGAGAGTTCAAATTTGGACAGGAAAACAAAGTTTCTGAAGCTTCAGAATACTTGTTTTCCACTTTGCTTCCAGCAAAATAAGAAGTTTTAAAGCTATAATATTTTTATATCTCATATATAGAAGGTGCTACAGTACTAACAGATGAAATTATTTTCTAAGTTCAGAAAGTGTGCTTTTCACTCGATTTCTGTCTAAGCTACACCTTCAATTTTTTATTATTACTTTTTTAATAACATATTTAAGGTGTATAAAGTCCACTCCACATTTATTTTGTGCTGGCTTATTTAACTTTTATAACTTTAGTTTCATGAAATTGAAAACTAGCAATTTGTCTTCAGAAGAAAAGGGTCTGAAACCAATTGCAAATAGAAAGTAGTTTGTGGGCTTTTTTGGCTATAACAAGAACATTAAAAAAATAAAACAGGATGTGAGGGAAAGACAACTGGAAATACAGTACTGTTAGTGTGTCTACTGTTGTTAAGCCAAGCTGATGGTGACTAAAACTTGGTACTCACTAATGGCTGCTTTATGGCCTATATCAAATGAATTTAACCAGTTTTCAGAGGAAAAGTACCCACGTCACAAACCTATTACTATAATTAGCAATCTTGATGGCAGTCCTAGCAAAAAGGACAAGGACTGAAATGAGCTATAGAGAATGAACTATCCTCTCACACGCAGAGGTGGCTTTTCCAGGTCAGGGATAAAGCATACTATCAAAACAGTCTGAGAAAATACGTACTGATGCTTTAGTTTCCTACACTGTCAGTCTTACACCATTCCAAAGCAACAAATTCATTAAAACAATAAAAAATAAAAAGAATCAAAGCATCTTTCTTTCTTACTTTTTTATCCTGATCTATCTTTTAAATTACCAAGTAAGCCAGCGAATGCGATTAGGGTTAAGATAAAAAGAATTGTAATGATAATAGAACAAAAAGATCAACTAAGGAAACAGAGACTGAAAAAAGAGCATCCTTTCTTTGTGTATTACCAACTTACTCCAATGTCCTCTTGTATTTCAAAGAAGAAAGGAAAAAAAAAAAAAAAACACATAGAAAATTGGCAAATGTCACAAAGGCATTTATGGCAGCAAGACTGCACACTTTTCCTGTACAGTAATTCTAATTTATGGAGGATAGCCCAACAAATGCCAACACTTTTTCTTACACTAGTGAAGCATTGCAGCAATCTACAACAAAAGATATTACCTGATTTTACCAGGTTTTCATTTCTCATACAAATCCCTCATTACTATTTTTATTCAACTTCTGTTATTCAATGGTTGTCTTCCCAGTGTGTCTAGGCAGGTAACTTACATAAGAAAACACAGGTTAAGTCTCAGATAATAGAAACTTGAAACATTTCCAAGTCCCTCTGAGATGTTTTTGAGATGAATGGCATAGGTTAGAGTACCTCTCAAGTTAGCAAAAGAGTCATTGTGCGAATAAAGACAAAAAATCAAAATTCAAAGAGAGGACAAAAGACACAAAAGCCTGCCTTGCTTCAGTACATATTAATAGTTGTAATAAAGATTTAAAAAAAAATTGCCCCAGTTAGCAGATGAGCAGCTACCAAGAACCCCTATCTACCCACCTCTTCTTTTCATATTTTAATTTAGGTTTCAGTTTTTGAAAAGCATTATCATTGGTATGTATACAGGTTCAGGTAAAAGATTTTGTCTGGGGATTTATATGACTTTTTCTATGACATTAACCAGGGAAGTTCATTAACACATTAACAAAAGGCATCACCAGAATGTTTCTCCACACCTTGATCTTTGTTTGAGATTCCTCAATTTTGTATAAAGATCAAAAAGATGAATTTTAATTAGTGACAGAGGTGACGTACATGCCTGTCATTACAACTCCTCTGAAGAGTCTTGCAAGTTCGCCTGCTATCATTTTCCCATTATTATTTTCTCATGAAGTTGCTCTTATTTCTCCATCTTCTTCCACCTCCAGCCTTTCTTACCTTCACTGCCTCACTCTGCTCTGTCTTGTTATTCATTACTTCATTCCTTATGGAGTAGCAAGACACCAAGGTTAAACTCTGAACAACAGGTACCCAACATCAATCACTCTCCATCTCCTCCCACGCTTCTAAACAGTTTGAATGCAATATGTAGAATTACTGAAGGAAAATTCCCACACTTCCAATAATTTTGGAGTAATTTAATTCTTACCTCTTTTTCTTGATCACTTTGGACATAACCATTAATTCCAATCTGTAATCTAGATTTAGTTTTGACCTTCCTCTATATTTGTAAACCTCAACTCTGTTCAGATTTTGCCAATTCTCTTCGTATAACTTCTTTAAGAAGTTTCCTATCTACACACTCAACTTTAACTCTTTAACCATGTCATTCTTATTAACATCTTAACATCACAATATCGTTCTCTCTTGAAAAATGCAGTCTTGCTCAATTAATATTTATTGAGTAGACAAAGACTGTTTTTCTTGCTTATAACCTTGATCTTTTTTTTCACCTTTCTCTTTGTACTCCTCCAGGTAAGTTACAAATGCTTTCTTCCAAACACTTCACTTTCCTATTTATTATCTCTCATTCAATATTGAAAGGACAAGTCCCTTCTTTAATGTCAGCCTACATTCTCCTCCTAGCCTTTCAAGATAGGACCTTTAACAAATTTCTTCCACTCTGTCATGAACAGACACAAACTCACTCCATTATCCTTGAAATTCCCCTTTAAAATAGAGCCTACAAAAACTGGAAAGAGGTTAGGCTGCTCTTGTGCCTCATCCTTTTTGTCTATCGCACTGACTACACAGGTATCCTTGTCATCCTTCCTCATGATATCCATCTCTGGTCTTAGACTGCAGACTCTCTAACAGAAATTACCTTTTTCCTCCATGTTCATACAGTGCGTGGTACAACAACTCAAGGTGAATCTCCATTACATTAATGTAGTAATATAAATTAAAAACAAAAAGAAAGAGAGAGAGAGAGAGAGAGGAAGGGAGGAAGGCAGGAAAACCACCAAAACCAACAATCTTGGTTTTCCTGCCCAGAAGCTGCCTTTCAAAAGTGGATAACTAAGCTTCCCTTAGTCCTCATTCCAAGAGCACCTAAACTATATATTTTACTAAAATTCAGACAGGAACATTACAGTTATACGTCATCAAAAATAACAAATGTAACACTCATGCTTCCGCTGCTACTGAATTTTTGAGACATAATAAATACACTACATCCAAATACAACTGTTACAGAATACAGCTTTTCATTTTGTAGACAGAATTCAGACTGATATATTTTATTACGGTATAGTCATTTCAAAAAGCAAGATAGCATAAGCATATGCAGAACAACCATGTATGATGAGTGAACGAAGGCTTTATAAAAACTGGTTTTGAGTAAAAATACGAAGGAAAAGATGTTTTCTTGCCCTATGGAAAACAGTCCATCCATGAATATACGGAAGATAATCAAGGGAATAAGAAGAAAAAAAAAAAAAAAAAAAAGAAAAAAAAAAAGTGAACCAAGCAGGTCCAGAAGGACTGAATGGGGCAAAAATTAAAAACAGCAGAGGGGATGTCATTCAGAGGTGCTTAGATTCTGAGGGCGTTATGGTCTATTGTAATCATCTAAGATTTCAAATTCCTGCATCAAGACCATATATCTCGGTAAATTAATGCACATTTCAGAAAGATATCCAACTCGATTTAAATACATTCACTGTTTAAGAAACTACCACTTCCTATAGAAAGATGTTCTAATTAACCATCATTCTCTGTCAAATTTCATTTTTTTCTAGACTGAATTTGTCGAGCTTCAATTTCTACATCTTGTTAGGTACTTGTAAGCTAGATTAAAGAGTGATCTTCTATTAAAGATTTTTTTCTCCACATGAGACTTTCAGATCAAAATCAATTCATTTCTCAACAATCAAGTCATTTCTTTGACAAGTTAAGTAAACAGAGCTCTTTAACTCTCTAATTTCCAAATCCTAATTCACTAATGCCTCTTTCTTGAATCTCTCTCATTTTTAATATCATGGTTAGTGTTTGAATAACTGCATATTAGCAGAACATTAATGAAATCAGCAAAGATGACACTACAAGCATTATTTTGTCAAAATTGAAACTTTGTCCCAATTTTCCTATATCTGTGGCAAAGATAACTCCTGTGAAGGAGATAGCTTACTGAAAGTGTGCAAAATGTATTTGATAGTTGTCTGTTAAGGTAGAGCCAAGGTAGATAAGGAAGAGTAGACAAAGGTACACTGGTAACAACATGAATCGGGAAACACAATGTAAAGGTTGGCTAAAATTATGGATACACAAAAGGGCATATGAATAAAAATAATAATAAATAAATAAATAGGATTCTAACATCTCATGGACATTTTCCTTTAAAGCCCTGAAAAGAAAGACACAAGTTTTCTTATATCAGTGGTTTCCATCTAGCCTTCCTGTGCAGTCCAAGAGGGTAGAAGAGGAACAGCTTTACCCAAAGACTGCTTTTAAAGCTAAGAAGTGACCAGCATAAAATACCGCCAAAAATTTAAGCAAAAATTATTTAAAATAATGTCATGCTATACCTTTAGATAGCATCTAGCTTTTCTGTCCCTTTTCTTCCAAACTTAAGAAATTTTACAATAAAGCTTGTTAATTTTTCACTTTTTTCTCTTCATATATTTTTACTTGGTCATATAAAGATGAAAGACAAAGCTACAATGTGATTTAAAACAAATTACATTTTTTATTAAGTAAACACAAATGGGAGAAATACATAAATAGCAGAGGCTTGGAAGTTGGTGAAAGACAGCTGGTATTGCCAAGCAGTAAAGAAAGTTATGAGAAATATAATACCTCCAGAAGCTGAAGTTGCATACAAATGCAGAAAGGACCACAAACTTGGAAAATTAAGTAAAATAATAAAATTAGGCAGGCTAAGAATGATTGTACTCTTTCTTTTATTCTAAATCTTCCTGCCACCTAATAGTCTGGTTTTAGAGTGAGCACTCACAGAGGATGGCACTATTTCAGAGGCAAAATTAATTTTTTGTGTGTTCACTGCAGAAGAAACTGAAGACAGTTTTACCACAGAACCTTTTTTTGATGGAAAATGTTCTCTGCAAAAAGCAGTTCTGCTTTACAAAACTTCAAGAGTTCTTCAAAGGGGTCAAGTATCTAGATAAGGGTGATCTGAATAGCACAGGCTGCTTTTGATTCCAAATGGCTATTGGCAAAGACCCTCACCAACAACATTTAAGGAAAGTAGACAGCCATGGGATGAGTCCTGGCATGGCTAAAGAATGGAACAAAAGACAGGGAACAAGGTAGTAGTAAATGGTCTGTTCTCAAAATCAAGGGAGATAAACAGTGGAGTTTCCCTGGGACCTGATTTATTCAACATGTTTACAAGTGATGAGCACTGAGGTGGCAAAGTTTGCTGTTGCTATGAGGCTATTCAAGACAGTAAAGAAAAGAGCAGGCTGTAAAGAATTGCAGAAAGATGAAATTGACATTTTGGACAGTAAAATGGTAGATGAATTCAGTGTGGATAAATGCAAAGAGGAAAGGGGGAAAATTTATCCTTGTTTCATAAAGGAAGTAGAGTAAACTGACCATCACCAGGAAGCTCCTCATGTTATTACAGAGTTTCATGAAAATATTTGCTCAGTGCTCAACTGTAGTCAAACAGCAAATCACTGCTAGGCATTTTTAGAAGAGGAACAGAAAGAATAATTATGCCATTACATATATCTATAATTTGCACATACTTCAAATGCAGTACAGCTCACCCTCATCTGAAAAGGAGTAGAACGAAACTGGAAAAGAAATGTAAAAGGGCAAGTATGATCAGAGGTGTTGAATGGCCTCCACCTGAGCTGAAGTTTCTGTGACAGAGAGCTACAAATTTACAATGGCCGTGAACAGGCAGACTGTTTATTTTTTCTTCTCTCACATACATAAAATCGTCAAATGAAGATGGCAGGAACCAGGAGGGTTTTCATTCTAACCAAAGGGCAGGAAATTATTCTTTTGGCAGCCTCCTCCTTGCCAGTAGATGTTGTGCATACAGGAACACTACACGGGGAGACTGGAAAAGCAGTTCAGAGAAAGGGATTCCTTTAAGGTTACTAAGCTGACAAACACAACTAATTCAATAAATATGTCTCAAAAAGTTTGAATTTACCAACACATCAATTTGATGAACATAGAGGGAGTCTTTGTTAAAGCTGTCCTATGTTGATAGAACCTGTTACATGATCCACTGAAATCAAGAAGGTTAGAAAGCTGAACTAAATGTAAAATATTCACATGCTACCAGTTACAGAATAAGAGGAAATTAATATAAGAATGGGACCAGGACTATGTAGTAGTGCTCTGTCATTGAGACCTTATCCTGCTATTATGCTGAGTGTAATTTAGTCTTTAGAAAGGCTTTTTTTTTTTTTTTCTTATCAGGCTTAAATCAGTAAGCCTGTAAATTTTTATAATTGTAAGAAACTCTACAATTTTCAGTAACAGATGATAACCCATCTGCTAACCTTTAAGGAGCAGGAATTGTCACTTTTGGCCACTTCCTTATACTTTTCTGGTATGAGTTCTAATGTTGACTACAAAATCACCTGAATGTATGATACACTACTACTAATCAATTCAAACAGTGCATCATGTAATAAGCATTTCTCTTATTGTAATATAATGTAATCTCTCTGGGGCAGCTCTTAGCAAAACAGTAGAGTTGTTCATGCCTGAAACTTATAGGTCCCATATCAGTAGTAAGTACACAAATTTTCTTCTTAACATCCAATCTCCTCAGACAAAGGACTTGGTGAACAAACTACTTGTTGGACAAGAATAAAAGAGTCTGATAACATTTAGAATATACTGCAAATCATTTCTTTTGATAAAGCTTTTCCATTGTGACATTTGTAACAACAACTATTTTTCAAAATTCTACAACATAAACCTGTACTTCAGGAAGATTTCCACGTGAAAAAGGAAGAAAAAGAGCAGAGATTTTATGATTGTTATTCCTAATTTAATTGTTGGTGGACATGTTCAAAATAACGATATAATGCATGTCAAAGTAGAAACGATGGTACAAAGAATGCTATCAGGATAACTTGTATGCTATGTTGTGGTGTAAAATTGAAGTGGTTCAAGAACGATTTCAGAATGTGAAAAAAATAAAATCATCAAATCTATACATGATATTAACAATTCACTTTTCTATGGCAAGTCATTATTAGTAACTTAGTGGCATTACTGTACCTATTTCCAGTAAGTGTTAGCAAAAAATTCTGAACATACTCCTGGAAGCTAAAAATAAACTTGAATTGTATAGCCATTGCTGAAGTAAACTGTTTACTAAATATCTATTATTACATTATAACACACAATATGACAAACTGCCAGTTTGGCTTACATTACTGTACTTTTAAACAATAATCAAGAGTTGGCAGAGAGCTAGATAAGTGCTCATTTACTGCATTTTGTATAAATCTAAATAAATAAATGTATGGCAGGTTGTCTTAATCTAACATGTCTTGGCTGATACTGGATTGCTCCTTTTTGTACCATACATTTTTTGGCATATTCTCCAAGTCTAGATTTGAATGTCTGGAATATCATAAACTGAGTCTCATACAGATAATTTTTACTCCACGTGCAAGGAAAACAGTACAAGATCCCAAAATGAGATGGAGGTGTAGTGAGAAGGGTTGATTATTTTTTATATGCAATAATATTATAATTTTGGACTAGACACTGTTACTGGATACATCAGGGTGAGGAACATGTAGAGCTTTCTCCAGATTAAATTAATGTTACAGTATATCACTTAAATCATGTTCATTTCTCTGCAAGCTCTGATTAATGTAAAGAAAAAAAAAAGTCACCTCATATCACTGCAAGCTGGTGTTGCATTCTTCCCTATGAAACATCACATTTTCTTGTCCTTGTCTTTTTTTCTATGCAAACCCCAGGTTTTGGGTTGTAGGTAAAATGAATCAGGGTTACAGTAATATTTCAGATATTACATCAGTCTTTTAAGCTTTTACAAGGCCTTTAGAAGTGATCAAATAACTTTGTTACTGTCTTCATCACGTCATTACTGAATCTGAAGGACTGATCCATCTATTAGTAGTTAACAAATAGTAGTAGCTAACCTAAGCAAAACCTTAATTTCTATATGAGATAACTATTAATGTGCATAACATAAAGAAATACAAGATGATTACAGTCATAATAACAATTATTTTATAATAATCTACAATACTACAATAAACTTGCAAAAGCCTTAAGAATGTAGAATTAAAAATCAAACTAAGTTTTTATTATGAGAACCTTATGCTTCAATACAGTATTTCACTTTATTTTGTGATTTAATTATTTTTAATGTAAATAAGACCCCAAATGCTATTGCACTAAGTTAAACACTTGACATTTTTACTCCTTAAAACGCAATATTTCATGAAGTCTAGATATGTTTATTAATTAGTGATTATTAACACCCAGTAAACAACATCATGTCTTGTAAAAACACAATCTTTCTTCACAGCATGAAGCCGAAATCTATTATTCACTGATTCCATATGCTGAAATACACTCAAATGATCACAAATGACCTTAAGCATTAGATAAATGTAAATGAAGACAGGGTAGAAAATGTGCTTTTGATTGATATCTAAAAGACCAGGTTTGAAGTCTTGACAAGGGATGAAATCTGAAATCTTATACAAAGCAGAGGGCAATTGGAAATCTACAAAATCTAAGCTTCTAAATGGATATACTGCACAGATCTGAGGTTCTCACAAGAAGTGTTCAGCACACAGAACCTCAAAGACTTATCCTGGGTCCATGTAGCCCTTGTCTACTTGGCAGGCAAGTATTAGGATGCACAGATCTCTAAGTTATATGTACATATGTCCTAATGAAGGCAGAATTTTCCTAAGTGTTCCTTAAAAGAACTTCTCTATACAGTATGGCTACATAAGCATAGAATAAATGATGTGAATGATAGCCATTAAAATTGTATTGTTTTAGCCCTCTATGTTAATAGCCTTATTCTGCTGGTTTTAGCCCTTTTTCACTTTTATTTTTGTCTTTCTGAGGACTGAGAGCCCTTCTTCCAGAATGAGAATCATTAAAAAAAAAAAAAAAGGTAAGAAGGAGAAGGAAGGAGGAGAAGGAGATTTAGACACAAGTAAGAAAGCACTATTTCATCTTAGGTAGCCACCTAAGTAGCACATTCTTACTAGCACTAGGTAGCACATTCTTACTTATAACCATATGCCATAAATATGAGGAGCTTTACAATTTACTTTTAAATATTACAAAAGATTAACCCATTTCACATTCTTTGCAGTTTCTAGTCTCTATCACACTTGGAGACCAATAAAATTAATAGTTAAATAGCTAACGTCAGTAGCATCAATTACAGGGTGTCACAGGGAGGGCTTTGGAGATTATCTGAAACCAAAGTCTCTGGACTTCTACAATGCTCACCCTCCAAAGCATGCCTTTGGGGCTAACTTGGAGACAATGCTCTGGTGCACTTTTAGAAAAACACTGAATGTGCCCCACACTTTAGGACATAGTAAGAGTAGAGAAGGGCCCTAATACTCTGTGCCTGGTTCCCACACTCCCCATTTACCCTCACACAAGCAACACGATACTGATTATGCACACAGGATGATCAGAAGCTCCAACAACATCTGCCCCAGGAACAAGTGACGTCCATTGCCACCCTGAATTCTCAGAGAAATTTAAAAATAAAACCTGCTAGTGATTTAGGTACATTTGCTTCAAGCCTCATATTCAGTAAAATGGATAATATTGACTCTCAAGCAGCCTAATTTCAACCAGGCACTGAATTACGGTTTGAAGAGAAATTCTGTATATTAAAATTAATTAAATAATTAAAAAGGAGGTTATGTCACCAAGATTAATTGTACTTTATTTGCTAGGATAAAAAGTAATTCAAATATATTTTTAATACTTTCTGTCTTGCATCACTTAACCCATGACAGATACATACCCTGCTGTATACATACCTGTGTCAGGGTCAGTAATGTCACATATTGACACTTTTGACTACATTTCACATTTACATGAAATAAACAATTCCATGAGAATGCATAAAGCACTTTGGTAGAACCTTACCAGCTTGACACTTTCTGAGCCTTAAATATTCCTGCAGTTTGGTTTCTTGCGATGATGTCACTTACATCTGTCGCATATTTGTTAAGAATTTTCCATAAAACTAGAGCAGTATTAAAAATCATCAAAACATTTTTAAATCATTAATACCTTCATAATGTCTTTCATCTATTTCCTCTTTAAACTGTGCTAATAGTCACTCTTTTCAAACACATAAATTTTACAATGCTACTCTGGTACATCAGCTGTAAATCTACTCAGCCACTTGCTCTTGTTACGCACCTCTATCGTTCTTTCATTTATGTTTCCATTTACAAAATTGCTAGCACTGTAAATATAGAGGAAGCTGAAAAAAAATTCCCATATTTTACATACATTTAAAAGCAACTATAAGAATTACTGCCATGGTGAACAGAAATGTCTTGGCATGCTCATTTAATGTGTAATTTTTAGTTTGTGCTGCTTTCAACTGTATCACTGGATCACAGTGCTGAGGCTTATGGTTTTGAGTTCCAGTCCTGCCACAAGTTATGTACTTTTGTACCTGGCTCTCTCTGGATGAAATCCAGCAAACACTGGGAGCACCTTCACCTGTAGGCAAGGGAGTTTCTAGTTCATTTGCTTTCTAGAGAATGGTTTGGACATTACTGCCATAAAGGACAGTACAAAGTTATAAATGCCTTTTCTTCACCACAGGCACTGGCAGCAGTGCCTCAGCTTCACATCTCAGCTGCTTTCAGTTTGGAAGATCAGGTCATAAATTTAGGTAGCCACATAGGCAGGCCAAAGTAAGGGCTGTTAGTGAAAAGTTTCAAAGGGAGCTGTGCCCAGTAATTGATACTTGGAAAGATAACCTTCATAACCAATCATTTCTGGGTAGCCATTGGAAAGAAAGGATGTAGCAAGTAACTAAAAAACTATGAAAACATTAACTGGCATCCAGTACGAACGTGTTTGAACAGTTCACTCTCAAATATCAAAAATTATCATAGAGGGACAAATTTCGTAAAGATGTCAAAGATCATTCATTCTTATTTAAGGTATAGGAAATATGTCAAATTCTTTTTTGCAAGTCCTCTTCTAAGAAAAATGAACACTAATGTCAGGCTAATTTAAAAAATGACTTATGTATCTTTTTATTTGCTTTGCTGAAATCTCATAATGGGCCTTCCTAACACTGTTGACTGTTTAAGATAAGTTATTTTAGAAAAGCCTCTAACCAAACAATGTGAAAGAAAAGACAACTTATATTTTGTGAAGCCGAAGAGTAGAAACGGAATGATAGAGAAGTGCTTTAAACAAGTCTCTGTACTTTGGATATGCTTTTAAAATCTTTTCCAAAATATGCATTGGCAAGTAGTAAGAAACGGCCAATACTTGTGAAACAGAAAGAAGGCATAGGTAATTCCATGAGCAAAGCATGATGTTGTATAGTACAAGCAGAAGAAGCAGTGTTGAGAAATTAGCTACACTACACTTAAATTATATAACTGGGCAAAATTATTAATAATTGTTGTAACCATGTTAACATTAGCTTTTTAAAATAATTTATAAGCCCATGTCTTCAGGCATTCTGGATGAACATGCTCTTTCTAACCTAAATTTCCCAGGACTGTTGAAAGATCCATATACTATATTTTAATGGCCATTATAGTGCACTGCAACAATGTTTTGTGTTATTGATGCTTTCAGACAGCAGTTCAAGTCACTATTGCATGGTGTGAAACAGAGCTAAGGCAGAAGGTACAAGACTTTCTGAAATAGGAGACAATTTTTTAGTAAAAATGAACCGCATCCTTGGATTTGGAAGTGTCTGAGTATAGATGCTTCCAGTGTTCTAGAGAAATAGGTGTTGATGTTCGTGGCTGAATATGTTGTAGAAATGGCCTAACCTGGAAAATTTGTATCCAGATGAATATCAAAAATTCAAAGATGAATATCAAAATTTCAAAGAGGAGTGAATGTGATAATTTTGCATACATAAATCTTTAATAGTCAATGTAAATATCTACATTTTTATTTTTTAATACTATTTTCATTCAAATGATCATGAAGGAACTTAGACAAAACATAGTAAGTCAACAATAAAGTTTTCAATGAAACAAGACCATCCATCTTTATATAATTGATTTTGCAATATGAATGATCTGTTAATTGACTAAAATCTGTCTGATAAGCAAAAGGAGTGCATTAGAATGAAATCTTTTAAATGGATTAGTAACTTAAAGAATAATATCCACTTAAAAACCTCCATAAACCCCATGCATAAGAGCACTGATTAGTATAAAATATAGCTATGTATTTCACAGTGAAGTGGTTAAAATCACAACAAAGATTTTAAATTAACATGTTCATCAATTGTTTTAGTTTTTAATATTTCAATAACATATCCTAATAAACATACTCACAACATACATAGTCAATACTTCACGTGCCAGTATGAAATGAAGAATAATGTGAAAAATGTCAAAAACTAAAAGAAAAATCAAATCCTCAAAAGCTTGAGACTTCACAAAGCAAGGCTGTTAGTTACGCTCACTGAATAGCGATAACAACAACAAAAACAACAATAATTATGATGATGATGATAATACAAAGGCAGATTCTCAGATGCAATGCACTATTGCCAGGTCGATTTTCAATTACATTTCACTGATGTATTCATTTGTTTCTTAATGTGCTCATCTTGCCCATTAAGAATAATTAGCAGGCTTGCTTGGTGATTTCCTGGCTTCTGACAGTGATTTTTTTCTTTTTTGTTGACAACCACTTTTACTTTTTGGAAAGTAATTTTTGGATATTATAGTATGACTGGCATGTAATTTAAGCTTCCTAAGAAATTTAAAGGGAAGATGTAAACAGTAATTTTTAAACAAGATTATTTTAATGTATAATACCTACATAAAAAGCACAATACTAAGCATTCAATGTTCCTGAAAAGCAGCATCTAGACAAGAAAACAGTATTTTATCCTACAGTAATTTAATTTGGTACACTAAACAATTAAAAAATATCACCAGCAATAATAAAAATTAGCAGAAATGCATCATGTGTGGTGTATGCCACTTGAAGCCAAACACCCTTTCCAATTACACAAAAAAAATTCTTACTGATTCCTGTGAGTCTGGTGTGACTGAAACAGACCTAAATTTAGCCTAAACTTCTGTTCTAGCTGGTCACTATACAAAAGAATGCAAAAGAAATTACCATTAAACAGATCATAAAATTACTATTGAAGTCCATAAAACACATAAAATGCAACATAAATTTTATTATGTGTGCTTTTAAGAATACATTCCACCTACACTGTAAAGTTCTTAGTCTGCTGCACTTTGGCACCCTGCTAATATTAAGCCCATTGTAAAATCCAACACAATAAAAGCACTTTGAATGCTGAGCCTTCAGAGCACCAAATGTTAAAAAAGAAAAATAAATTCCTGTTAGAGCCTTCCACCAATCACTCCTCTGAAAGGGATTCACTGAGTGAATACAGATGAAGACTTCTTGCAAGACTTTCAGAAATAAAAAATATTTTACAACATATTGTGGAAAACTAAGGTGTGCTAATTAGAATATATTAACATATTTTTTTCAGGAATTAAAGTACTTTAACTAGTTTATTTCCAAAGACTGGCTGAATATTTCTAGTGCTCACTGATTTTCTTTATCATGGAAGACGTCTAAATCACAAAAAAAGTTCAGGTATGTTTGTGGAATCTGCTATGCAAGGTATGTGCAGACTTGATTACTGAGCTTACATGAAGCTTTCTGTGGTTAAAATGACCTTTTGTTAAATAACAGATATTTTCATAAAATATCTGTTTGTTTTGTTAAGCTAGTTTTAAAACACTTTTCTTCTACATTTTTTATCTTCATAATGACATATAAGAAAGACTGGGAGAGTAGATACTGCATAAAATGCACTGAATAATCAGTACTTCCTCCTCAGCCCATGAGCATAATCAGCTATATTTTAGCAAAATAAGAATCCTTGGAACACAACTGAGAACTTGTATTTTCAAGTGAGAGGAAGCTTTCATCAAGATTCCTTCAAGATTTAAAAGATATGTTTGGCTATTTTTTTCCATGAATTTGTGAAAGTATAAGCAATTATAGTTGTCTGTGTTACCTCTGAGTGTTTGGAGGTAGTAGCAAACATAATAATGCACCATTTCACTGCTATGTCTCTTGATTAAACAGTCATAAGCAATTGCCATTTTCCTAATCCACAACCTTGTTTAACTTTTTTTTTCATTAAGTACTCATTATGTTAGCTTTCAAATTCATTAAAAAACAAAACAAAAACAAACAAACAAACAAACAAAATCAAATCTAAACAATTTTGATGATGTAGGGGCCAAAACATGAAAAACTAGGCTGGCTTAACATGCAAATGGAAATATTACCAAGGAACAAAAGCAAATAGATACCTTCCATTTTTTCCCTCTCAGTTTCTAAGGGCTATTAATATTCCCTATATATATCTGTTCTTGTTCTGTGCTGATATTTAATGTGGCCACAAATTATGCTCACTCATTTTCTCGCTTAGCCAAAGTACAGTTCAATTTTCTGAACTGTGTGTTCATACTAGAAGGGCATAATAGCAATTTATTCTAATAAAATAATATAAGAAATATAGTAAAATACTTTTTACAAGGGACAGAGGAGTTTTGTAATCTTTCTTTCATCGAGAAAAATAATGTTAAATTGCTAATTGTTTAAGCACACTAAATGGATAATTGGTAGGCAGTTATAACTTTGTAGCAATAATGAAACTATGCATTTCAAAATATACTACGACAGTATACAAATACTATGCATTTTTAAGAGGTGAATATCTGAAAGAAAAAAAAAAAAAAAGAAAGAAAGAAACCACACCCACAAACCTAGTTTCTTTTGCAAAATGACTATGGGAAGGGGAGCTAATGATTTGATTCACTGCTATACCTCCTGTAATGTGCAGCTTACACACAAGGAATCTTTCAGCACTCAACCATAAGGCAAATATTTACTACTGTACTTGCTCTATACCGACACGTATATTTTTAACTAAAGAAGAAAATGTGGAATTTATTATGGGGGAAGCTGCAGCTCTGTTCAAAACATTTTACATCTATTTTTTAATTACTTATGTGGGGACTTTTTCTTAATATACCCCATGCCGTCTGTCTTTATATCGATTGTTACTCAGCCAGTAAAAAGGAATGAACACAACAAACCAGTTTTCTATCTGAATAAGGATACTTTTGATGGCCTTTTCATTTCCATCAGTTAACAGAACTTCTTTGACATCTGCAGAAATAGCAACCTGAAAAAAAGAGCACAGCAAACAATGAGCAAATATGCTTGTCTGTGTGGAAGTGAAGACAGGAGTGACAAGCCTTCAGTATCATGCTTCCTCACCTATTTCTCTGTAACAATCTTCAATCTTTTTTCATTTTATGTCTGCATTATTTTAATCATTCAATCAAATCAGTCAATACTTTTATCATTCCATTTGCGGGAGCCTCTATCTTGCTATCATTCTGTTCCGTAATTGCATTGTGACAGCGGATGATGGTATTCTGAGAGGCTTTCATTTGCGGGCTTCTGTTTATCTAGTAGAGCCATCATACAAGGCTGTCACTCTGCCTTTCAGCTTGCTTCTGTCTGACTGCCTGATGCCCTTCATATAACTTTGCATTGCAGGCAGATGGCTTTGTAAGGGTAATTTTTTTGTGAGCTTTGACATGCTCGCACATTGGGCTGTAACCTCGACACATTGTATAAGAGCGACAGGTTTGTCAAATGCCAATCAGTGTAACAATATGCTTTTATTTGTAGAGACATAAAAACTTGTCTAATGCACTGCACTGCTACATAATATCTCCTGAATACATGACTCAGAACCCAGAGAATGGTGAACGACTCTCCTGAATGGCCAATCTAATTCAAAAGAATCTAATTACCGAGAGCTCTGGATCATGTTTGTTGGTGTAATAATGCAGGCAAAACATTAGCAGCTATATCATGGTGCTCCAACTGTGATTCGCCAGGCTATTCCTGTATCTTAGCAAATGGGACTATAATCTGAAAAAAAAAATGCTTCAGCTATGGCAATGAAAGACAGACCGTACGTGGCCTGGAATGTCACAACAAGAGATATTGACTACACGGAGGTAAAATGTTTCTGCTCATCGAGGCAACCATAAAATCAATATGATACGAAAGCAAGTCAATCTAGAAGGTCTCTCAAGACTCTGCAGCTTGACCGCAGCTGAGGCTGTTGACAGTTCTCTGACCCAGCAGTTGGAGGCACTGGAACATTTTTCCTTTTGTTTCTTCCCCTGAATGGGGTTGGAATTGAGAAAAGACCTACCATGAGCCCAGCCAAGCATGTCATGCCACCCCCTAGCTCACACACAGCAAGGTCCCTGAAAGAGAGAAAGGAAATGGTAGAACCCATACAAATTAGATGAAAATGGTCAGAGAGACATATATGTTACAAGAACAAATTGCCATCTGCAGTAAGAACGGAGCTACCAGGAAGTTGTAGAGACATGACTAGGCTACCTCATGTCGTTTTGCGTTTTAAAAATAATTATGAAATAGAAAAGTCACAAAGCAGGCAAATCAGTGGGGGTTCCCTCATTAGTGTTCAGTGCAACATTACCACCGCTGAGCTGAAAAATCTGAGAAGGTTCCCTTTTTTCCCTTGTCAATGGCTCTGTCTTTTAGAACTAAACTAGCTAGAGTAGCGAAAGATAATTGTTAGGAAAGGATAACAATGTTAATCCACATTCATTCTTGCAAAAACAGTTAGAGAAGTAAATGGAGAAATTAATATTATTTATATATCACTCTATATGGTTATGACTGAAAGCCTTTTGATATTAAAAAAGGGAAATTCTAAAACACAACATATACCACAAAACAATTACCCATGAAGAAATCCGATCCTTCAATTAGCACTTAAAACTGCAAGTGACCTACAAACAATACTGTTATGAATGACGATGGGAACTGCAAACAGTTAAGCCACAGAAAACTAAATGAAGTTAGTGTCAAGAGTCTAAACTGAGCCCAAGCATAGGGTTGAACACCTGGTTTAAAAGGTTGCTTTTAGCTCAGAGCGTGGTTATTAAGGCGTGCAAGTGAAATATAATTTGGTGCAGAGAGTGTGCCGGACAGGGGCTTGCAGGGGGAGCCATAAAGAATGTTCTCCACAGCCACCGCCTGCCCCAGGAGGGGAGGAGGGAGGGATGCTGACCAAGCGCCGAAACCGCGTGAAGCAGCATTTAGGGCAAGGCAGAGCCTCAGTTCGAGAGCACAGCGGCTTTAGAGCTAAATCTATGGCAACTGATACAGCTGCCAGAAGCATTTCCATTGAAATATTTTTGACAGGCAGAAAGTGGAATTTCAGCTAAGCAGATTTTTTGGTGCACCTTTTTTCTGACCTAAAACACCAATGTTTTTAAAACTACTTCTGTGAGAAAGTATTACTTCACCATTACCCTACACTGGGCATCTCAGATGCCACTTCAGTGTACATTCAGTGTACTGAGGCCACTGGGCTAGGCTGTATGACAATATAATAATGCTCACTGTCTGGGTAGTACAGATTTACTTTCCTAATACTCTGCAAATTTTCTTTACAAAAAGTCTATTTGTCCTATTTAATGGAAATGAGGAGAAGGTAGTTTGAAGGAACAAGCTGTATCTAAACCCAATGAGAATTAAAAACAGATTGTGGGAAATCTGCAGCTTGTGGTTTATATAGAATGATTCTAAATTTCTCCTCACATAAATTTTGATTTTTCCTAACCATACTTTATGCATTTTTTTTATTTAGGTACATAAGGTTATATTACAGTATTTAGGAGGCATTGTCACATTTATCAAAATAAACACAGAAAGCATCCAGTGTGGGATTTCTGGTGCATTTTGAACCAAATATGTATGTATGTAATATATGTGTGACTGTATGCATATATATACACACAGACACGTATATTTACACATATAAATCATTTATTCTAGTGCAACGTTCCTATGTTGGCAATATTTAATGACATTTATCAATGAGAATTAAAATAAGAAACAATGTTCTGGGTGTGCTGTTAAGAGGGCAGAATCCTGAGGACTCAGGTGAAACTGCCCATTTCCTCCATGGAAGTTTGACTGATCACCATCTCTGAGTAACCAGGTTTGGATACCCAAACACACTTTAGCAACAATCACCAGGAGTTTTCCTGCAAGGAGCCTCTGAAGGCAAGTAGAGTGTATAAGCTGGGCAAGTAGAGTGTGCTGGGATGGTAAAGCGCTACAGGGATAGTTAACATAGCAGCAGAAGTGAAGTAAAGAGGTGCCTTAGCTGGCTCTTCTGATGAGGTGTGCTTCATTCATGCGGCTGCTGGAGTAGAAATAAGGCTGTATAGACCAGGGTATGCTTTAACACTAAGCCTTTGGATTCAGATAGGAGTCAGCAAACTGCAGGAATTGGCTCAGGTTTGGTGCAAGGGGCAGCAGCTAACAGATTGAAGCTCCTTGGTCTTCCTTATTCTCCCAACACCATATGTACGCAGAGAGAGGGGCTTTTTTATACTCTAGGGTGATTTACTTGGTGATTTACAAAGCATTGTAGCTTTGCTCAGAACAGAATTTATACCTGCAAATGGAGTGTTGCTACAGTTTTTCTTATGCCCCACTCATCCACCTGGACAATGAAACTTCAAGGATTTCCAAGCGCAAGGCTCTGTATACTCGAGGGGGAGGAGACAGGATGCAGGATAGATTTTATCTTTCAGCATTCCTATTGGATGCTTGATACCCGTCTTCTACGAGTTTAGAAAATATGTGGGGAAAACCAACCAACCAACCAACCAAACAAACAAAAACAAAAACAAACAAACAAAAAATCATACAAGTGCAGTATGTCTCAATATGTTTCATAAAGCTTAAATACAGGTGCAAATTCCTCCATCACTTCCTCCATCACTGTATGCAGGGATTATTATGTACTCTATCAGGCAATATTTTTCTTCCTTTTGCAACAGATGTCAGTTTAAAGAATGTCTTTTATTTTTCCTGACCTTCACAATCAGTACTGATCGATTGGAGCTTCACTTTTGTTTCCCAAAAATCAAAGTGAAATAAAACGCCTTGAGTGGAAATCAAAAGTCTTTGACATATAGCAGAAAGCTTGCTGTGCAATATTAGTACCCAAAGGCAGCTCAGAATTCTTTGTTAAGAGCAACATGCTTTCACCTTGAACATTTTAAATTTAATCTGAAGGTTTAAATCATAGCAATCTTTACCATGCAGATACAATAAAACTAATAGATTGGAAAATATCTTTTTATGTTCAACTCTGTACCTGAATATTTCATTGTGCTTTAGGCAGTAGTAAGCCAGTACTTCTTCAGCTGGCCAGAGACCTGTAACACAAAAGATATTCACATTCTTAGAACAGATTTTTTTTTTGTCTAAAATATTTTTGAATATGTATTATCATTTGCAGTTCTCAGCCAACTGTTTCATTTTTAAAGGTTGCCACAGTACCATGGAATAAATAAAAAAATATTATTTTTAATGGCTGATTTCTGATTCTAAGCTTTGGAACTGAATATTTCATAGATTTCCTCCTGGTACACCCACGCACATGCGTATATATACTATTGTCAAGACTTTAAACGTTACACATAATTTAATTCTAAAAAACCTGACATTGGGGCATCCACATGAACATCAACCTGTCTTTTTCAGGCCAGATTCAAAGTCCACCTTGCCTTGCAGCCTGTCTTTAACAGTGAATGAGAGCCCCCTCCTTTTTCACTCGTTGACTTCTGTAGTCATTTCATTTCTTCCCTGTTCCTTTTTATTTAGCTTCTTTTCTCAGGAGACCTCTTAGCTTTTGTTAGGTCAGCTATCAGTCTGACCCTAAGGAGCACTGATCAGCAGCACATGCTAAGGGTGAGTACACGATGAAGGCAATAACACAGCATAATTTCTAGTCAACTCTCCTCTCCTCCTCAGCAGCTTCTTGAGCCACAACTCATAAGTTCTTTTTTAAAGTCACCAAAGTATTTTTTGATTGTTCTTTGGACTTTGCAAACCTTTATAGCTACAATGTCCTGTGGCAGAAAGCACCACAGTTCTATTGTGCTGTCTGTATAGAGACGCATCTACTCTCTCTTGTTTTGTACTTGCCTCCCTGTCATTTCCATTTGAGACTACAGTTCTCATATGGGAATAGACAGAGCAATCATGCTCTTTTCAGCTCTTTCATATTATCCATGACTTTATAAGCTTCTATTATAAAACTTATGCTGGTCATTCCCAACCCTGGCAAATATTTTGAGGCATCCCTGCAAGTTTACATTTTCAATAATGTTCACTCATGAAACTCGCCGCCACATTGGACCAGCTTCCCACCCAACTTGAACAACCTAACTGAAGCACTGCAGCCCAAGGAGAGGGCAGTGCAGTTCTGCGGGGCTCAAACGCTCTCCTGCAGGCATCTGTCTCCATCACTGGAGGAGCCTGGGGAAAAGAGAGTTGTATTCAGGCACTTGAGATAGGTTCCCAAAGTTAAGGGAGGATGAATCAAAGGCATATGCAGCCAAATTACAGTTGTATGTGTTTTCCATCTGTTGCTTAGCAATGAAAAAACGTGTACGTGTCTACCCACAGGTCAAAAGTAGGGTTAGCTTCCCCCCACCCTACATAGCATTATAAGCAATATGACAGAAGCCTGACTTAATATTATAAACTGTAGACACTTCAGTGGTTTCAGTAAACTTAAAAACAGACATTTGGGAGCATCCTTTAGATGTTTCTGGACAGGCAAATTGAATTTCATGCAGCTTAGTATCTTTAGACCATTTTTTATAATTGTTTCTTCTCCAGAGACTTTAAAAACATCATATTTAATAGAAGCAGAATTTGGGGAGAAAAACTGTCTTCTTTTTAAATCACTTACAGCCTGATTGTAACCCTTAAATATATAATTCTTCCTGTCCATCTAGAAAGTACTCTGAACAACCCTTACAGTGATGAATGATGAAAATTTATGAATATGTTGTCTGCATGCAGGTGAAGCAAGTATTTGGTCAAAACTTTGCATATAACTTTGGTATGACAAAGATCTTAAAGGTAAAAACAAAAACAAACAGGCAAACAAAACAATAATAATAACAATAACAATAATAATAATAAAAACAGACTGATGATTCTTACACATGAGAAAAACACTAAAGCACTACTGTTATTTGTCCTGTTCATTCCCAGTTCGGTTGATTTGATTTTTGCAAATGTGTTATTTTGTTCAGATCGGTAAGGGTTAAAATAAAATATTCACACACGATTACCCATTTTTCAAAGAAACATACACTAAGAATTGTACAGGATTTTCCATCTCCCTTTTGACTATTTCAAGGCTTTTGAGTATTAAAATATGTTAAAATGACAGATTTTGCAATAAATATAATAACTGTTTAAATATTTTCATGTATGATATAAAGAATGTTTCAGTTTGCAGTGACTGGTGTATACTCAAGCAATAAAAGTGTTGTTTTTTTCTTTGAATATTTAGTAAAGACATGGTTAATTTAATACATTTATAATACTTCACGCCTCACATTACACACACACACACACAATAAATAAATAAATAAATTTAATAAATAATTAAATAGAAATGAAAACCTAAACTCTTTTATAGCAAACTTCTAGACTGAGTGGATTTTAAAAACACTTGTCAATTGCAGCAAAATCCTTCAACATCTGAGTTTTCAGTATCCACAGTCAAATGTCCCTCAATAATAACCCACGGTTATTATTGAAAGGGCACTTTGAATGGTGCTGCTAAATCTTTTATGAGGGGTCACTGTTCTTACCCCTGCTCCCATTAAAATGTTGATACCAGCTGAACTTGCAGGTATATTAGATAGCTCTATGCTGAGAGATGGGTAGAGCGCCTTTGGAAAGATGAGGCTTTTCTTTAGGCAGATGCTGGTGACGTACATGACTCTTCTCTCCTCTCCATAGGAAAGAAGGTATCACCTCAGCTATGATACGAGTGGCTGGCAGCTAAAGAAGCAGGAGTCAGAAGGTCTTTCACAAGCACAGGTCTCAAGTGGGGATGCACACAGAGCTTACAGCTAAGCCAAGATGCCAGCAGCAAGAATACCTGCGTTAATTTTAGTAAAAGGAAAAGCTTCTCTTGCTTGAACAGGTAGGTAAGCCTCTTTGCCTTCAAAACAGGGATAAGCTTAAAGATGCATGTGGAGGAGTTTGCATGCTGTCCTCTTCCCCTGCACTCTGACCTACATTTTACCAACACAATGACCTACATTTTGAAGTATAAGATAGTTCTGCTTCTGTTGAAAAATGCTCAGCTCTCATGCAGAAATGCAGCAATTCCTGAGTGAACAACTACCGCGAAATTTTAAAAGCATAATTTATTTTCCGCAAACATATACAGATATATATATATGTATTAAGTTTCTTGTGAACATGCAATATAATAAATACGATATTAATAATAATCTGCTATAATTCTTTGATATTCAAAATAAAATTGTTCATATTTTGAATTGTGAATTTGATTATAAATACCCAACATTGGATGGGTACCTATTTGCATGTGCAATTACTTACACACAATGGTCAATTATTTACACATGTATAGGCAAAAGAATGTCAAAAGGCCCCCAAATGGCATTTGTATTTAAAAGGCTATAAATATACTAAAAGACCTAGACAGCAGGGCTACAAATCTCACTCTAAAAGGAAACAGAGCAAACCAAGAGTTTCATTTTGCAAAAATAAATACTTCACAAAATTTGCTGGAGGTTTTAAAAACCTTTACCACCTTGTCACCTATGATGTGAAAACAGGGAAGAGTTGCCACAAAGCATTGGAATATTTATTGAAACAAAAAATCTAAGTTGTGCTGGAATTTAAAGGACAGCCTCAAGAAGGACTGTGATGTGGCATGTCTGAAGATATGGGAGAGAGACAGTGCTCACAGAACAATGCCTTCCAGCATTTCATGTCTCAGCAGGTATCTTTTCACCATTAGGATGCAGTAGGAGATCCAGTGCTCCATGAAGTGTATTACTATTCCATTTATAAATGTGACAAAAAATGATGATGTCTACTTCCAGACTGCTTCATGGTACTTACTGTGGTGGTAAAGTTAGAAAAACATCATCCCTAAATAAATTAGTGTGTTGATAGATAATGAAATATTATATATGCAGACACGTATAAAATGCAGGCATTTCTGTAGTGCTTATCACCATATCATAACACCTCACCACAATAATGGAGTCTACCTCACAAGAACTTGATGACATCATGAATTTCTACTCCAGGAGACAGAAGCAGAATAAGCTACTTAAGCACACCAAATGAAATTACAGGAAGGCCAAGGATAAAGGTCATTACAAGAAAGCCTTGGTCATTCAAAATCCTTGAGGTATGATTTAACAAAAAACAAGCAAACCAACAAAAAAACAAAAACCACACCCAAACTTTTCCTACAGAGGAAAAACACTAAAATTAAAATGGCACAATAATGTTAAGAACACATAAATCAGGTTCATCTGTTTTAGCATGGCACAACAGTTCTTTAAAGCAACCTTTGACTCATGTGGACTATATCACATGTAGTCTGCTTCTGCAGATGCTTTGTTGTAATCATCAGGTGAAGCATCACTGCTCAATAGTTAGAAAAAAAATCTGTTGGTTGTTTTTTTCCATGCTATTCAGTCCACTACTACTTTATAGATGGTGAATTATGTGTGATATAACAGAAAAATTTGTAATAAAAATAAACTATCAAGTATTAAACAACAACAACAACAAATTGTTCTTTCTCCTCTATGGCTTTTAATGCAAATTTTAAAGAATGACACCATATATTTGAATAACAAATACTGAGATCTGATGTAAAATTGTTAAAGAATGGCATGTTATTAAAAATTTTCAGCACTGGTAGAGTGCTGAGAATTTTGAGACATTGCTTTTTTAATGAAGACATTTGATTTTGGAGCCATTAGGTCTCTGCACTGCTTCGTAGGTACAAAGAAGTCACAGTAGCTGCTGATTACTTTAATTGGCATAGCACAAGATTAGTGCAACTCTGCTCTACTGTCTGCCACTGCTATACACAGCAAACAAAGGCACGACTGGAGGTGACAGGTGAACTATCCCTTGAAGCTCTGAGTAGAAGGTAAAAAGCTGTCCTACAAATGCTTCACTTTTGCTAGGAGATTAACAAGTCTCTTTCCAAGCCAGGCCAAATGGCAAGTTTTCTTTGTCACTTTTTCCTAGCACTTCACATGGCCACATGTACAGATGTCTGATCTCAAAACATTATTTTATCAAAGTTTATCTTTTATTTGCACTATCAAGCTATGCAACATCTTCCTATTCACTTGAAATTTCAAGTAAAACTTAACCCTTAAGTGCAAAACCAGTTTACATTTGAAAAGTCAACCTTTTTCCTCAGTTGAATACACTCAAAAAACTCTTTCAATTGTTTCAATTTTTTTCCATGTTGTCCTGACTACATGAAATCATCTTATTTGCTTTAATGTTCACCAAATCAGGAGAAAAAAATAAAATAAAATAAAATAAAATAAAATAAAATAAAATAAAAAGCATTATGGGCAAAGAGATTAATAACATCTCAACAGAAGTAGCACCAATTTTACTGAACAATGAAGAATTGTCTTCTGACCTTCAGGATTCATTATCCTTCACGACCAAGATACATTGTTCGTGACAAGCAGAAACTCCTACTGTAGTACAGATATGACCTTCATTTTACAGTATGAAACCTTATTTTCTACTGATTATGTCCCATGTTTAAGTCACAAGAGAACGTAAGTCTGATGATTTCACTCTGGTTAGTTTTTGTGTGCATCACCACCACCAAGAAGTATGGTATACCTGCTGGAGGTCTTGGATAAGTGAGAGAGCAGGTGAATCATGGTTCAACAGCAGAATAATTTGAAGAAAATTTCAAAACAAGGCTCCAACCAATATCATGAGCCCTTCAATTAATGGAACATTAAAATTCACTTCCAAGTGGAAGAAAAAGTATGGAGTTATGGATAGTACAATTCAAGTGCAAAAGTGGGTGCACATCATATGTCTGCCACCTCATTAGTAACATAAAGCATGATTGTCCTAATTTGGGTAATTGCTTGAGTAAAGACTACTTGTAATTAATTGTACTGCTGTAGTTAGTTATGATGCACAGATAGCTCTCATAAATACATCTAGCTCTCAACTTTCATCAAATACCATGCCTCAAATCCCTTATCAATGTAATTTTATCAAAGAAACATTGCTTAATATAGACAGTAAGTAAAGGATTTATTTTCATTTATTTAGCATGTAAAACCTGACACAGATGAAAGGATAGTCATCAGTCCAGGTTACCCAAGACCCCACCTAAGGTTTTTTGAGTCTAAAAACCACAAACATACATAACAAGGCACTATTGCCATAAATATTCAACTTTTTAGCTGCCATAAAATATAAGTATAGAAGAGTGAAAACTTTCCATAGAAAATGGCTTTTATATACTAATATAATGACAAGAGTCTGGTCACTTTAGAAAAAAAATGAAGAAATGAAATGAATTAATAAGTGAGGACAAAATAAAAACCACCAACATTTAAACTTGTCGTTGTGTCTGCAGTACAGTGAAACCCCATTTTCAAACTTGTATCCTCATGTTTAACTTTACACCAATCTACAGCACAGGCAGATAAAAGAAGGGTCATCTTCACCAAATTGCTTGCATATGGTGTGCACATAATTATAAAACAATTTTCCAGTAGAGGTCAAAACTCAGTTTGGGAGCTGATTTTCAAAAGGAGAACAGTCACAGAGCACTGTTTCCTTCTGGATGCTTGGCCACTTCAAGCGTTAACATAAGAGCTAACCTGTTTTGAAAGTCCAATCGTCTAATCTGAAACTCTGAATGCATTCTGAAATGTATCCAAAATGTATTTGCAAGTGAGAAACTTCATCGATAAATATGTACAGTGCAAAGAAAAGGAAAGTATTTAATAGCCTTAGCAGTGGTACCTAACACCTGAGCCTTATTGCACCTGACTCTAGCATATGGCAAACCACCTTTCAAATCCGGTGAAGAGGAACAATTTGTGTCAGGGAGAATGGCTAGCTTACTTTTCAACAGCAGGATTGCTATAAGTGAGTTTCAATAGGTACAAGAACACTAGAAAAAAAATAGAAGATAAAGAGAGAAACACATCTCACGATTCTTTTCTATGCACATATATTTTATAGAAACTCTTGTCTCTCTTTCAATCTAAAACAGAATTTATGATATTCAGATCATTGGAAAATATGTATAAGCACCGGCTGGGATCTTCAGCCTAGGCGAAATGGCCTCAGTGCTGTATCTCTCACTTTCATTCTCATTATTATTCATGACTAGGAGGGAAACATGATGGTTTGCAATCTGCAAATTTCTTTTAGAGCACAAACTTAGGAGGCTCAGTGGAACTGATGTGGAAATACAGTAAGAAGTCAAAGCTGTAAATGTACATATATCTCTTCCAAAAGAAAAATCGTCAAACTGTACAAATCTACTTGTATGATTGTCTTTGGCATCCTTTTTTTCAAATGAATGAATTTGATTGTGTTGTGTGTGTGTGTGTGTTTTTACCTAGTTTTCAAATAGTTATTAAAAATTAAACAACACTGGAACAAACCTTTTGTGATTATAGCCTTCATTCTCCTGCAAAAAAACGGATCTATAAATTTATGTACCATTGTAGATGTAAATTACAAAATTTTATATTCAACTATATTAAAACATCTATTCCAAAAATGATTACCAGTTGTGAAAAGCAGACAGGCTTATCACTTGCTGTCAGTTGTTCATGTCTAGTTAAGCAATAATGTGCTAAAACTGCTCTTTTGTTTTGTGTAAGAATTTTGGCAATAGAAGAAATGAACACTCGTTTAATAAAAACTCAGGCTGCTTTTTGCTTTGATGGAGGAAGCAGCTGCCTGTTTTCATTTGCTGCAGAGCAGCAAAACCCATCAATATAATAAGCAGCTTAGATGCATCCATCCACAGCATCTGTAAGGATATAGGGCTATTCGCTCAAAACCAATCCTTGGTTTAATTTTAACAAAGATGTGTCTGACATATTTGAAAATGCATTATAATAGGGTTTTGAAATACTAGCATTTTCTCTTTTCTTTTTAAATACTTTTTACAGATTTTGAAAGGCAAGTATACATATTGGAATGATAACAATGATAAAACAAATATTGCTATAGCAAACAAAAGAACTAGCCTAAAAATGCAAAGACAGAACATTAAGAGATGACTTCAGGTTCCTGGACTCTCCTGTCCCTTGAAAATATAGAAAACCAGTATTTTAATATTTTCAATGAAGAGTTTGTTCACGATAACCAAGAGCAGAGAAAGATACTAGAAACAAGTATCACAGAAAAACCCTGCAGAGATAGGACTATATTTCCTGAGCTACACTTTTCCTTCCCTCCTGTTTTGTTAAAAGTAGATGTATTAATATTAATGCTTATTTCTAAAGATAGTTATCAAATTTTTTTCTATTCTTGCCTGAAAGAAACATGATTTAAACTAAATTTCAGTGCTGTGAGTTTGTCCCAAATGAAAACTCCTAATTGCAATAAAGAAAATTTTAATTAAAAATAGTTATAGGATTTTCATACATAATTACAAAAACAGGAAGAGAAAGATAAAAGACCATCTGAGATCTAAACCACAAAACTCTATTTTCACACTAAAAATGATATGGCACATTTATATTATTAAAAATTCTTAAGACATTATTATTTTAGTGCTGTTCTGCTTTCTAAGACCTTTCTAAGCTGAGCTTTTAGATGATTTGCACATTAACTGAGAAGTCAGATAATTCTTAATCCTCCTCTTTTTCAGATCCAATAATGGATAAGGGAGCATCTTAGCATGATCAACTAGCAATCTGCCTACCCTGAGTGGTAGTACACCTGAATTTAGGATTAGTCATTGGGTTTTCATAATATCTGATTTGAATGAGCACTCATTTTGGGAAGTGTGGAAAAAGAATATTCAATGATATTTGAACTGTACCATTTAAATATGTAGAAACCATTTCTGAGTACATGCATATTTATTCACTTCAAAACAAAAAGCTATATAGAAAAAAAATAAAGAATTGTGCCCAGAAAAATAACGATGGTATATTTCAATTAAATAACTGCTTTTATGATCAGCATTCACAATATTTTATCAATGTAATCTACATTATCTCAGCTGGAATCTTGTACCCCCATCTAGTCAATTAATTGCAATATACAAATTTCACTTTTGTCTATAGATAAAGTGAACATTTTTTTTCCCCTTTATTTATTTATTTATTATTTTTAATGTTATATTTTTGGTTGTAGAGAGCAACAACCTGTAGATTAACCCTGGTTACTAACACTGCTTACCGTTCTCAAGTATTTAATACCAAACATGGAAGTTTGTGTAACTGACCTATGTATTCTTCTGGAATGCTCAATATAAATAATTAAAAGTGGTATTGGAGGGGAGGGGATATTTTGTGTGTTTGGAAGTGGTGCCTGAACACTGGATTTCTTGTATTTGTGAGGGGTTTTCATTTTTATTCTCATCAAATTAAATAAACAAAAATGATACCTTTGTGATCATAGTAGCTTCTGATTTATTATGTTTCTCCTTTCTTTAACTGTGCCATCCTACATAGTTTACCAAACCACCAGCAAAGCATCTGCTTTATGCTGCCAGGAGTTATTAATCATGTGCAAGCAGAGATAACAATTGTGTGCAGGGTTCAATATGAAGGCTTTAGACTATTTCTAACAAAACAATGTATCTCAGTACTTGGAACTTCATATATTGGCAACTATATATATATACATACATACATATATATATATAAACACGTCACGTATTCTTAAAAGAAATTACTATATCATGAGTGTCAATGAGCCTTGATTTTTTTTTTTCCTCTGGGGATATCTTTAAGTGCCCCTAAGTGCAATTTTCCAAAGCCTACACTATTGATAACCATCCTATGCTAGGTGCCTGTAAACCTTGTTAACATCTCTTACATGGGATTTGGTTGGTAAAGTGCTCTTTGCCTAAGATCACTGTACAGGGATGAACCACCTTCTAACATCTCACCTATCTATAGACCCACATGTATCTATGCTGCATATGAATTCATACTTAAGAGCTGAAGCAAATGTTAACATTTATAATAAGGCAAAATATACAAAATTTTTTTGAAAAGCCAAATAAACACAAATATCCTTAGAGATTCTTCCAGGTCAGGTTTGACACAGATATACAGGGCATCACAAGAGAACGTACATTGACTTACATTATTCTCGTTTATGTCTGGTTTTTGCCTGAATAGGTTTCACTAGCCAACACTGTTGATTCGACGCTTTTCATTAGCACTAAATACAATAGACCAGATCTTCAGCTTGTATTGTGCAGTGTAGCTTCATTGACAGTTAAGCTATGACATTGTATCCCAGCTATTGAACCAGTCCTGAATTTGAAATATGCAAGTGATAAGGTCTTTCTGAGAAAATAACTAGATTTCATTATATTAGTATACGCTAATAATATTGCTCTTGATCATTTCTTAGATTTCAATCCAAGGATATCCTCCTCTGAAAATCAGTGTCTCAGTGGGCTATGTTAAGAGAAAATATAAAAATGATAAGAGCAGAATTTAGTTTCCAAAGTGGTCTGAAATATTAACTAACACTTTTCCCTGGTTACTTCCACATTTCCCATGTTACTGTATTAAACTATGACCTAACTGACCACATTCTTATTTCACAAGGTATGCAATAGGGCAGTACAGGTGCTCCAAGAATTTACCTGAAAAACACTGTAGAGCTGTATAAGTACCTTTTCCTTTATACTCTGAGATAGAAGCACTCTTATATCAAGAATAATGTGCTTTAGCTATGACATATAGCCTAGGGACTTATGACATTTTTGGTGTTGAAAGAATGTATTTCAGAACATCCACTCAATTGAGTCACAAAGCAAAGGAAGAAAACCTAAGAAAACCTCTACACCCAACTAATTAAATGCATGAAGGCAGTATAAAGCCTATGAGCTAACCTCATAACAACATGTTCAGGTTTATCATTGTTAAGTCTTGAAAGGAAGTTGACCAAATTCTTAATTAAAGTGAGCACATGTTCAATGAGTTTTGGAATTGCTCAGTCATACACCAACACAGAAATTTCCCCCCATCTTTTGACACTGCAATTTGAGTGTAGGACTTTTCCTTTGTTTTCCCAGTTCTGTGGTGACCACAGACCCTTGGCAACTATAAGATTCTCCCTAGGTAGAAGCAAGCTTTAACAATATCTAATTTAGGCCACTTTATTGTTTGAGACAGATACTGATTTTTGCTAACTACAAAGCCAATAGAGCAAGTCATCAATGTTCACAGCATTTTTTGCTCAGACAGACCTTTAAACACTATGTTAAATATACGTGTCAAACTCTCTTAGAACAGGTAGCTTATTCTATATCTAGACTACGTTTTTGCTTAATGAGATTTGAGCTCAGACATTCAAGATGGACAGGCAGGTGTACAATCTTCAGAAATTCCAACTTTTTCCTTAAGTATTAAATGTGTTGTGACACTATTCTCATATATCTCTATCAACAAATTAATAACACTATAATAATGAGGAAAAACTTAAAAAAAAAAAAAAAAAAAAAAAGTAGGTGTAAGTCACCATTAGAGTAATCAGCAGTTAACAACAAATTCTAGCACATTCATGTCTTTTTTTTTTTTTTTTTTTTTTCCTTTTGGGGAGTTTGACTCACAATATAAGAGTAATTTCCTGTTACTTCTGGGGAAGAAAGGGAGGTGGAAGAAGAGATCATGATATATATGCAATTTTCACACATAACACACTGTTGAAAATGTAATTCTCTGTGTGTTCTGTTCTGAAAATATGTTCTATATTCCTGGATTGTCTTTGCTATCAGGAGCAGGATTGAAATCTCCACTTTAGTATTTATCTGAGGATGTGATAGCTCAGTTGTCTACCTCCAAATGCCAAGATAGGGGGAATCTCATCAACCAGAGACCAGCTGCATGATGGGCAGTTAATAGATATATCAAACCTTAGGATATATGCTAAGCTGAGGAGATGATTGGTCGGTTGATATACTGATTGATTAGCATAGGGAGAATGGGTTTCTTCTTGACAACCTAAGATTATGCTTCAGCTAAGCTCAAATTGCTTACACCTCTTCTATTGGGTTTAAAATTACAGTCCTGTCATCTAAAATCTCTCTTCAATGAAATTTTTACCATATATAAAAATTAAAGGGAAAAAGAAAGTAGGTGCAATGGATAAGAGTAAATGGAGTAGATACATTTCATAGTACTGCTGTTGGTACCACTAGAAAAAGTTGATAAGTAAATCCACTCGAAATATGTTACATATGCTGTAAAGTACTTGAGAGCACTTTACAACAATTTAAGGCGGGGGGGAGAGGGGAGAAGAGAGTTAAAATACTAAAAGGAATCAGTGCTGATATTATTGCTTTAAAAAAGCACCTACAGTAGTTATTAAGCAAAGTAATTATACAATTGTGATACTACTAATATATTTTTGTCCTCTTTATAGGCATTTCCTAGGTTTAGCAGAAATATATTTTAATCATACTATAGATATCAGAGAAACAAGTAATTGTGAAATAATGCATCATCTCACTGAGAAGGGCTTGCATTATGAACACGAGAGAAGAAACCTATATACTTTTATAATTTTCCTTGAGAAGTCCAGAATTTTTGTCCATGAAAGCAGATGTCATTAAATTTTATTTACAATGTACTTTAGACTGCATCAGCATCAATGCATTGTGATTTAAAGAAAACACAATATTTTAAAAAACTACTATACTATGTAATTATACGTTGCCAAAACAAATGCATTTCTTAAACGTATCATCCATTTAATTCTCAACATCATGTTCTTCATAATACCAGGCTTTGTCAGTTAAGTAAGATACAAGAGCTATTAAATAAAACATTTTAAAATGAAAAAAAAAAAAACACAACTTTTTATTATCTTTAATTTGATACTTTGAAACACTTCTCTGCTTGGGCAAACATGAATTTAGTGGTCGTGTAACAAAAGGAAAGAGGTTCATTGAGAATGTTGAAATCTGCATTAATAAATAAGACTGGCTTTCTCAGATTCTTTTTCTTCTCTTTCGTATCTGCTACAAGCGGTAGGGGATCAGCTGCAACTCAAATCCCCAGCTGAACAACCCAAACACAACTGAGTGAGCAGACTTAAAACAAGGCCATTTATTGGTGCCTGTTATGCAAACAAAGCATCCAAGTCTTAGAAACAGATGTCAACTGAAGCATATGCTTACTGTAAACTGGAATTTGATTCTCTTTATAAAAATAGACTTAAATGGGCCTTCAGAGACTAGGCTGCCTCTTGTTGTATACCATTGCCTAACTTGATTCAGCCTTAAGCTTTTTAAAAGATGAATAGACTGATATCCAAGGGCAAAAAAATAAAAGTAAAAAAAAATTAAATGGGAAATAAATGATAACATGTTGGAACAGTTCCCAGAAGCAATTTTACAGATTTTCTCTAAAAACACAAGACAGGAAGTTCAAAGCACAGTGCAGGTCACCTATGGCATGTCGAGTTATCATTTTTATACCACTTAGGGTGAAAAAAGGACTTTATGTTCTAGTGGCAAGTTTAGTACTCTGCTTTTTCTTCTTCCATTTTTTTTTTCTTCTTCTTCTTCTTTTTTTTTAACCTCTTCTCACATCTTGATGCCTTTTAAATGTCACTTATTTTACATGAGGCGGTTGGTGGAGACATGAGTCAACAGCAATCAGAACCATTATCCCCTGCAGCGAGCCCTGGTCCTAATGCATTATGACACCTTAGCTGGTCAGCCACCGATTTACCTTTCTGCTTCTTAGGGAATTAAGTGGCATCATGTGAAAATGGTTGTGATATGAACAGCATGGGCATAACTGGTATTAAATTTACCTCTCAGCCTAAGTGAATTTTCCTCACATGTGACTAATCAAAATGAAAGCTGTGGACATGGGCAGATCTGGCCAGCACTTCTCCACCCCTGGGATTGGGGCTATTTTGTTTTATCTCTTTGTACAAGCTGGCAGAAGTTTAAAGTGAAGGGGATAATCCAGTGCTGGTGTCTTTATGAAATAACATCCTTACATGAAGAGGCTTTTAACTGTCTGTCGCTGTCCTCTCAAAAAAAAAAAAGAGCGTGACAATCTCATTTTGCTGAGCACCCTCCCATGAAAGGAGAAAATAATAGCCATAACAGCTATGGCTAGTACTGACCTTACATGATCCATTATCCACTAAACACTTTAAAAGTCAGTTTTACATACACTGTGGGGGAAATTAGAGAACTATCACAATCATTTTCACTTTACTGAATTTGTCTTTTGTTTGAAGTCAGTTACTTGATATCCTCGTCCATAACTCTCTGTATCATTCCACAAAAAGAGAGAGGAAGTCTTGCTTTAAAAATCGATTTTGCACAAAAAGGGGAAGCATACCATACTTTTCCTATTCTGATTAATAAAGATACTGACAGCAGTGAAACTCAATTTAGCATGAACTTTCTTCAGAGTAAATGTGAAATAATACAAAAATCATTATATAATTTAGAAGTGTTCAACATCAGTACAAAAATATTTTTATCAATCATTTCAGCTGAGATAAGTAGGTGCCAAAGAAAGTGCAGGCAGAGCAATTATCATCCTATGCAGTCAGGAAGATATTTATTCACAGACTAGACTAACTTGTATTTTACTACAAACCAACTGTGAATGTTACTGATAATAACAGCAGTGTTAGATTTTTCCACTGTACTGTAGCCTCTTTCTAACAATTCATTGTACAGAACAAAAATGCCTGAAGCATGAAGTCCTCTCCTACTTGCAAGACTGCTCAACCTTCTGCAACCATGAGAATCAATTTCTAACATGAATTTACTGTTTGTTACAAGTTAAAGCCAGTAGTCACTTTAAGCTCAAGTAAGAATTTCTTCTAATGTTAATCAACTAAGTACTGATTATAAACTACATGTATGACTCAGTGGCTCACATTTCAAGATTAACTCATTCTATCTGAACATCAGTTTTGTGGCCAAGAAAAGCTGTATAAATTCTCCTTTCAAAGCATGGAATTGGGTATGCACTGAATGAGGGTGGGTTTTGGTGGTTTGGTTGTTTTTTTTCTTGGTGGTGGTGGTGGATTTCTTTTGGTTTTCTTGTGATGGTTTTATTCTACTGCACACACCAGCATGCTCACAAACTCCAGATATTGCAAAAAGATTTTCAACAATCTGCTACTGTACATAATGCATGTTTGACAGGAGAAAAAAAATAAAAAATAACAAAATAATAGGAAGAAACCTAACAAGACTAAATTTTAGCATTTACGATATCAAAGCATACTTTTCTTATGGAAAGAAACACGTGGAAATATACAGATTTACATCTAAGTATCTATCTCACACATAAAGTTCTTAAAAATAAACAAGTACCAACAAGCACCATAAATATTCTTTGCACTCATTTTTAAAATGATTGAAGTTGAAGATGAGGAAGAGTTCAGATTTTTGATTGTTACAAACACAATGAAAATTATTAATCATGCATGGGGCTTGGTTGGGTAGCCTTCATTTTATCAATAAAGCCACATAATTAAGGTCAAGTTAATGTACAGATTGAAATTTAGGAAGCATGTCAATTAAGATAAACAGGAAAATTACCTCTTCCCAAAAGTATTAGCCTCAATTGGAAAGGTTGGTTTAGAAAGTTACAATCTATTTGGTAAGGAAGACTGATCTACAGTAAAGTTAAATCTGAAGTGCATAGGGTGGCATATTTTCACCAAAAGAGTTATAGGGAAAAAAAATAGAATAGGATCATCTTTCTTTTTCCTTAATAAATAAATAAATAAATAAATAAATACAATTTTCACAGAAAAGAATGCTTTTCATAGGAATGATTTATTTTTTCTTTCTTAGTTTGAGACTTAACTGGACCTTGAAATCTTAACACTCATGAAGAAGCAGAAGGTACCCTGTTTTTCATGACATTATACATTAGAGTCACTGTAAGAATATCTGGACCAAATAGATCTTTGTAAATATCCACTCAAGGTTTTCATGTTTCATTCCCTAAGTAATAAGGATTATTATTCCTGAGTTTGACAAGAAACTTGACAGTGACAAAACACAACCAAAGTGGTATTATTCTTCATTACCTAGAGGGTTCTGTCATTTTCCATTTAGTCATGCCTCCTTCAGTTTCTCAAAAACAATTAAAAAAACCCCACAACATTAATTATATTCCTTTTGCTTATATTGCTTCTGTGACAATAAAAAAAAAAAAAAAAAAAGAAAATTTTGAATAGAATATGGAAGCCTGATCATCTGAGTCAAGAACACTTACGGTGATATACTGCAATACCTTCCGTCACAAATCCTGTACCTAATTGCATGCTACTTCTCCACTTTCCAAACATGGAATAACACAGTAAACAAAACAAAGGTGGCAGATTTGATAGAGTCAAGCCTCCACTGACTTGAGTAAAAAGGTTAACAATGAAAATGTGGCACTGGGATAATGGTTTTTCAAATGCTTATCTTGAATGCTTTCCATTTATTACCTAGTAGAAGCACATCTGAGAAGCTGGGTTTTTAAATACCTATAAAAACACCAATGTGGGCATGTATTTGTTCCTTGTAGGAAGCAATGGTTTACAGAATTATTATTATTAGCTTCTTTTTCAACTACCATATACCTCTGAAGTAATTTCCAAAGAACCCAAAGGAATTTGTCCCACTAGACCTCCTTGGGGGCAATCATTGCTTTGACAGCTCTGCCAGCATAGAAATCCCCATGCCATGCCCGACGTGACCAATGCAATCACTGCTCACATTCTGTCCTCTCCAACTTCTCTTTCCACAAGAGTGGTTCAGAAAGTGTTACACCGCCCTGACTGCTGCAGCGCCAGGCATGTTCACTTTATCTCACAGTCACGGCACATGAGTGAACCTACCATGTCTATTTACAGATTTGCCTTCTGAGTTCAGTTTCGACTGACTACAGAATGGCTTTATACCGTTCTTTTTTTTTTCCCTTTTTTTTTTTTTTTAATAACATTCTGGGTTTTATATTCTAGGGATCCATGCAGGCTTGGATAATAAGAATTCCAAAGGTTCATTTTATTTCTTTGTTTCTTTCTTTCTTTTTAAAACATATCCTGTGACATAAACTATTTTTTAAGTGAATTGATATGCACACTATAGGAATTTTAAACTATCATATCCCATAGCGGGTCAATACATTATGATAGCCTCTAAATAATGTTGAGATAGTTATATTCATAATGAACAAAAATGAAAATATTTAACCTCAGCAAAGTAGCAATATCACATTTCAATATCACATTTTTAATTCAGCTGTAAAATGATGAAACAAACTGTTTCAATAAAAAGCTAGTACTGGTCATAAATTTGGGAACATATGTGCCAGAGAGCACATTAACATTGCTGCAATAATGCTTATTAGGGCAAAAGAAAATTCTTTCTTCTGGGAAAGAAAAATCAAATATGAAAACATATGAAAGGCAAAAAAAAAAAAAAAATAATAATATCTGTATATCTATTGTTAAAATGTCCCAACAGGAAAATAGGAAAATATACTCACATGCAGCTTAAGGGCACCATTCTAATTATCCCTTGAGTATTGTTGTACACCTTAGTTTTGTTAGGCATATAAAGAGGAGAAATATTACAGCACCCAAGCAGATGGTCTTTGGAACGAGATTATACACTTCAGAAATAAGAGAGAAGCAATGCATTCAACCCTTCTGTTTGGACAGAAGAGCCGTCCTAGCCTGTCTGACCTATTAGCTAGTAAACTGAAGCATACCGCCAAGTGCTATCATGCTGTTCCTTTAAAAAGCAAACAACCTCACTTTTTATGATAGGCACTAGATCATTTTAGGAGAATTGTAGGTAATGTCTGATGCATTAGACAGATGGTCATATCATGAAACCATATATAAGTCACCATGACTAAAACTCATGTTCACTATCTTGTTAATCCATATAAACTTTAAAAAAAAATAAACCTATGCTGAATGCTTTCCTTAGTATCTATTTATATATATATATATATATACACACACACATACATGCATAAAATACTCACTTAAAACTTAAAATATTGAACCTTATTGCATGTTTATTTGATGTGGTTTTCAATAGCCTAACATTAATTTTGTATGCATACCTTTGCAGTTTGAAAATTCTGATTCTAATCTCAGTGTTATTTAAGTTTTGTATAACTCCACTGACTTCCATGGGGCCAATGATTAAGCAGGGAACAAAAAATTTAGATCCAAGAATAGAATGTATCTTGTCTAGTGATAAAGAAGCTAAATACCTCTGCGACCTTGAATAGAGAGTTGACTAGTGCTCTACCAATGCGATGTTTTATTGTAGATTTTCCAAAATACCTGGATACTCTTTAGTGTATGCTTCAGAACAGCTAACATTATAATTGCAGAATATCATGACTGTTTTTGCAATATTATGTTAGCATATCTCATTCCCACTTACACAGGGAAACAGGGGAGATGCAATCATTCTCCTTGGGAGTGGTCAATAAAAGCATATCATTCCATGAAACTGTATCAAAAAATCTGTATGGTAAACATGTCCTCACCGGGGCTTCTGATAGGAAGAATTTTTTTTAATGGATTTCCATATCTTGCTTATTTCTGATTCACATTAGAAACAATATTTTCTTATAGATAATAATCACTTGGTAATTAAGTCTATGCTTTCCTGGACAAGCAATGAATCAGTCAATTTTATTGTAAGGCAGTGAAAAATAAATAAAAATTGTTTCTAGCAACCAACCCTCTCAAAGATAAGTTGTCTCTGCATATATTCTCATGGAGAGCTGCTCAAGGCTAGAAACTGTTTCTGTCTCCCACAACTACTGACAGCATACACAAGTCCCACCTAACCTCCTGCTCAGTTGAAGAAGATATAAGGTAGCATATTTACTATCCACTAGGCTGCTCTCAGCCACAAAACTGCAACCAAACTCAGCAGAACAGGAATGATTTCAAAATGTATCTGGTGAGTTGCTGGTAAGCATCTACTGTCTCTTCCTTGAAAGGCAGCCTAGGTGCGCTTTCCCCGTCAAGCCAGCCCCAGGCAGTACTGCAAACACAGTGACAGATGCCAGCAGACAGGTCTGAAAACCTGAGCAGTTCGAGGTCTGCTGTGCTAAACACAGCTCCTGGATACTTTACTGGATGGTTTAACATTTGGAGAAGGTACATAATGGGGCACCATATCCCCCAAAGTGCATGTGTCCACAGTATAGATGTTCTTAAGCAAAGTCAGAGGTACAGACAGCTCTGTACAGACTGTGTTCTGCACAGGGCATGCTGATTACCAGACATCGGCTTTGCCTTTTGACCCCTTGCCCACAAACAGTAAGAAGTAGATCCTTTGCAGGAAATGAGGGGCATAGCCCAGTGAAGTCCCCTTGTGGGCCTAAATGATTCAACATTTTTATGACCAAAAATAACCTTTGAGTTGAGGGAAAGGGTTTAGAGCAGAAAGGAAAGTGTATAGATGTGGGTGCTTGTGGGTCATGCCTTGAATATCAGCTGGTCAATCATAACAGTCAGTCCTGGCTGAGATTACATGCAGAAAAGTGAAAGGAAGAAAATAACGATATAAAGAATGAAAATATATTGTGATTCTTGATATCCTCAAACCTCATAGATTAGGTATACTAGTGTGTTTGAACCCATGCAAGTGCTAGTATTTCTCTCTGGGTACCTGACCAACAAACTTTTGCTGAAGTCTGTGGAACCCGTGTATCAGAGTGTAGGGCCAGTCCTACAGTCTGTTCCTCTGTGTCAAGGAGAAAATCTCCCAGTGTTTTGTACAGCTGTCAAGTCTTTCAGAGAACTGAGTTGGAAAGAGTTCCTCTTTCAAATGGAAAATTATCAGCCACAAGAAAATCTTTGGTTGGTCAGTTCTTAAGCACTTTGTGTGAGATACGTGCCTTGTAACTTTTGGCTCATCCATGAACTGGAAAGTTGTATCTGCTGTGCAGAGGAAGCCAACTTTCTACAAGCTGAGCCTTTGTAAGTCTACCAACTTCTTTAAGTTCAATTTTGCAATCATTAGTAACAGAGAGCTCAAGACAAACTAAATGATAAACTGTATTTGAATATCTAGTTCTCACAAGTTATCATGTGCAAGCATAAAAATAAGAGTTTTGGAAATATATGTATTTTTAAATTGTAAGCAAGATGCTGGTTCTGTGTGAAATATAAATTGGATTCTTGCACAGAAACATTAGCCTGGAAACAAACAATTAAAATGGCTGACTGTCATAAATGATCTGACTTGCCGCGTATGAATATAGTTATTAAGAAAAAACATTTTGTTAAGATCATCTCAAAAGCCATTTAAAATTATCATTTCAAGCCACTCAGGGACCATAGAAATATCATTTTAAAGAGAAACAATTCTATTACATTTAAGGTTTATATTCACTTTAGTTAATTTGCCTAGGAATTTACAAAGACTCATTTGTTATTAAGACAACATAGATACCTTGCTTGCAAATCATACCTTACTTCATGGTGACTGATGTCCTTATGGATCTACAGAATTTTATAGGAGAAACTCTGAGTTTTATTCTTAAGTGATTGCAGTACTGATATCCATTAATTAAGATAAACTGAACCTAACTGTTGACACAAAATGTGGAAAGAACTTGACATGTGTAAGCATTCTTGGGATCCTTATGATCCTTTACATTGTGACATGAATGATCTAACTGGTACTCAAACGATATTTCTGAAGGTTCTGGCTCACCTATCCTACCCAGTTTGAAACTACACTGCAAATAACTTCAGAGTGCCATAAACCAGATTCTGAAACATACACACGTTTCTAAAAACGTGGAAGAGTAAAACTGAATTTCTACTTAGTTGTTACACATATAAAATGATCATAAAGAAGTTATATATGTCATTATTACTATGAAAAAGAAATATTGGTGCATGTAGTGATAGGAAACCACCCTTCTCTATGAATTTTGTAATCAAATTAATGCTTACTTTCATGGGAAAGTCTGGCTCTAAACTTGGGTCCATACACAAATCTGAATTTTTCCAAAATCCAAAAGTTTTCAAACCCAGAATGTTTATTTCATCACACTAAAATAACCAAGTATCACTACTCACACTGAACACAATAACTTCTAATATTTTTATTTTCTATTCTTTATACATACACATAGTAGTGCATAATATTAAGCAAGCTTTTAACTTCTTAATGCATCCATTTTGCCACACTTTTATAGGATTTGCCCATATAGACAGTAGTAACAAATTACATTGCAGTTTTGATAAAATGCACACAAAACTTGGTTACCTGATATAAAATAGAAATTGCAAATGTGACTCAATTTATTGTAATCAGTCAAAAGAGTCAAATTTATAGGATTTTTCATAGCATATTTCCTTAGTATAACTAGCATTATATATCCCTGGGATTACTAATGTGTGGACTTCGCAAAATATGAATTCTACAAGTTGGTATAGCAATAATACTCTGGACAGATCATACTATTCAGAATTTACATAATAGAATTTAATGCACGTCTTAGGGGAAATTCTAACAGTGTAAGAGTATCTGGTTATAAGTCATATGGGTGAAGAAGCGTAAAACAAACCTGAGAGGTTCTGGCATCCAAGAGGTGCTCTTGACAATGTACATTAATTAAGGATTATGGATTTCTGCAGTTTGTATTAGCAGCATTTTAAAAACGTACTTCATGTAGTGACATTCTCAAAATTCAGCATCCTGAGTGTGATTTTTTGCAGAACAGTCCCCTCTTGAGGAGGATATTCTGAAACTAAAACTTCTGGGTAATGCCATCTGGAAATACTTTCACAGCTCTTATTATCACTTGGAAAATCCATTTAATGCAATGGAGTGCTATTGTTGGGAAGCAACAAAGTAACATCTCGACACAACAAACCTTGTTGCTGCAAGAATCCTAAATGAGCAGTTCATTTCCGAATCCTCAAGAAAGCATTTAAAAACTTAGTTTCTAATTAAAATAAAAAGTCATGATATTGTGGAATCTTAAATATCATTGACATAATAAACAATATGCCATTAAGGACAAAAATATGAATTACTGACAGAACAATGGACATTGGATATTGGACATAACTTTCTCCAAATTAGTGGAATATACACTGTTGAAGAGTTTTGCTAATATGTCAGTTAAAATGTCACTTATCTGGCCATGGATCTTGACTATGTACTTCCACTTTTTCCTATTACTTATGTCTTTGAGTACCAAAAGTAGCCAAAAAAATAAACAATTTTAGGGACATATTATGACAATATAATATGGTCTAAACTATATTAGTTGGCTTAAATTTGTTCTGTTTCTGAGTCATGTATTTCCTAAATAGAAAGGCAGAATTACTAACATCACTTAAATGAAAAGAAAAATTACTATGAGTCAGAATTTCATACTGTGTGCACACATGCATGTATATGAACGGAAATACATTTTACTACTGCCTATATCAGAGTCCTCATACTAATGTGAAGATAAAATTAAAGCCATATTGTTATACTAAAGCAACCTGTTCTGCATCTTGGGTGACTGTGCAAACTCTCTGAGTCACTCCAGGGTAAGAACTTGAGAAATCATTTTGCTTTACTCCATTCATCTAGGCTGAATGCAATGAAGATGATCTAACAAGCAAAATACAAATAAAAACAATGGCTAAAATGATCAGAATGGATTTCAAAGGTGAGAAACCTAAAATATTTTTTCTTCCTTTCTTACTTTCTTCCTTTCTTCCTTCCTTCCTTTCTTTCTATCACTTCAAATATTTTTGGCATTCAATATTCCCAGGCAATGGAACACAGAACAGCATGCATTACTTCAATACTATCACTTGAGCTTGAAAAAACTCAAACTGAAACAATTATTAAATGTAAAAAGGAATGCAACTGAAGAAGAAAGTAAATATCACACAGAATTACCTGTAAAGACCTGCAAAAATAACAATGCAACAAGCTATAGTGTTATTAAACAGCACAATGATCCTTATACCACCATACAACAGAGCATTATTTCCAATGAAACTACATGTGAATTTACTTCATTATATCCAACACTGTAGCTCAGTTTTAAAATGACAGACATGCACTTATGATCAACTATTGTCTTGAACCAGAAAATTGTCATCTAAATTTCCATCTACATATGGATCCAAAATATTTAAGCCATCTAAAACAGGTAAGATAAAGAGATTTTTTTATCCAATGATAATGTCCATAATTATGCATGTTAAATAAGATAATTCTATATCATGCATCAGACTATGCACTGACTTCTGCAGGTTCAGAGGAAGAATGCTTTCACATTAAGCACTGCATGAATGTACAGAATATAGAAGAAGATTTACAAGATTTACCTATTATTATTTACTTATTTGCAACATGAGGAATGGTCACCATTGGACTTGGCATGTAGTTATTTCTTATTATGATAAATCTTGTTATTTCACACACCAAAAAAAAAAAAAAAAAGAAAAAGAATGAAAAAAGGGCAACTACATTCTGTGATTCCTGTTTAACAGTTTACAATTCTAGATCCATAAGAAAGCTGTGTATTTATTTCAGCAAGTGTAAAACCTGAGTGTTGTAAAAGTTTTCATTAATTCAAAATGGAACAGTCAGTATGACCTGGGAATGTGAGAAAACTTATTTCTTGAATCTGCTACATGTTTCCCATGTTACATTGAGCAAGTCACTCATACTCTGCTTTCCTTATTTTATTCTACTGGTAAGGCAGAACTTGTCATACTCAATTATTTTCATGTAATTCAAGGTGTGAATCTACATTCTGTTCCCAGAACGATTATGGACTTTCTGCATGGTCTTCAAAAATCTGTTTAGTTGTTTTGTGATGGATTCTGCATCACATCTTCTTTCTGTTTTTCCCTTACCCTGAGTGTTGTTCATGACAGTACCTCTTAGTAGATGCCCAAATACTAGAGAGTAATTTTACACCTGAAGTTTAGCTACATTACAATAATACAATAATCATACGCTATTCAAAACTATTCAAATTAAGTGAAAGGAAATCAGGATACCAACAGGTCAATGCTTTGGTAATCTATATTAGGAACTGGCATAGTAAGAACATCAGTCTCCTGCAAATGGCCCCAATCAGGAAGGCCCTCACATGCTTCCACTGAATGTGCTTGAACCTAACCAGATGGCAAGTCTGTCCTCACCTTGGGACAGACAATGCTGATATTTGTCATTTTACACTCTCAAATTAATTTTTGAGGTCTTCTGCACTCTCAGTGTAAGTTACTCCTATAGTGTATAGTTTAACCTTCTTTTGAGGACAAATGATAACCTAGTAGTTGAGATAAAATTAATGTAGTATTTTTATCTATTTAACTACTTTGAATGTGGACCCTGTTAACACAAAGTTATTTTGGGACATTATCATCCTAACAGACTGTCTTTTCTTTTGGTGTGTGTGAAAACCATTCTGCGGATGTTAGTGTTGTGTTTTTCCTATTGGATTACCTGATGGAGCAAGGACAAAGGTAAAACCTTCTGTCAGAAATACTCTTGAACACTCCAAGTAGTCTGATAATTTGATTAAATTATTGTACAATACTTTCTATCCACAGTTTTACTACAACTGCTTTGAAAGAGATTTTTTTTTTTTTTTTTTTTTGCGTGGGAGTAGTGGGGGTTGTTAGGAGCTCAATTCTTTCACAGACAACCTTGCTCAAAATTCCTGAAGATGTACCACCTAGGCACACAGATTTAGGGTTTTCTTAATATCTCAGTCTTTTTTTTGGTGATCTATGAGATCCATTTGCTTTCTCTAAACTTAGCTCTTCTGGTGGCTTCTACAGAAAGAATCATAGAATAGCTTGGGTTGGAAGGGACCGTAAAATCCTCTAGTTCCAACCCCCCTGCCATAGGCAGGGATGCCACCCTCTAAATCAGGTTGCTCAGTGCCTCATCCAGCCTAAGAATCATTTCAATCTTTTCTATAGTTCTCCACTTCACAAGAATAGGCAAAATTAAAAGACACAGGCTGATATTTAAGATGTTAGTGGTCTGAAACTGATGCTTTTTAAAGCAAAATTTTACAAAGTTTCCTCTTAGAAACCTTGATTCTTCAGTTTTCCTTTTACTTTTAGCTGGCTGTAAGTTATGTTCCCAGCCACTGGTTTTAATAGAGTTCTTCTTTATGGTTGAAATAGCTTCCTGTCTATTTACTTGCATAAAGAAATCAATTTTTTTTTTTTTTAAAGTATTAAACTTAACACTACCTCTACAGGTTTCCTTAAACCTTAAAATAATTTTGCCTAAACAGTCCTCATAATTGCTGAAGCTTAGTACCCATTGACCCTTTTATTTTTTCTTTTTTGTCCCCAAAATAAATGTTATATTCAGAAAATATTATCCTATTTTTGAAGAACTTGTATTATAGAACAACCCAGAGTTTGTTCCTCTCTTCTCTGGGGTGATTTTTATAATAACCCAGCACAGGAATTACGACATACCTCTTGGCCTGGGGCATTCATTTCCCTTCCAATCTACAAACCAAGGATTTAAAAATCCTTCATGAAGTCTTTTGGAGAATTTAAGGCTATGCTTTTACTGTGATTATACAAAAAGAGGTCACAAGTTACAGATGGTGAGCTATCTTCTTATGACTTATGATATCTTATGATATTAATGTGGCTTTGCTGTTAAAATCGTAAAAACACCAACGTGAACAAAGAAATTAGACAGGAGATAATTCTGATCTTTCATCACTAAAAACAAGACCAGTTCATTAAAGTCCACTGAGTTACAATAATTAGAATGACAGGGAATACAAGCATTCCTTCTTTATTCCTTGTTTTTACAACTCTTACATTTCTTCTTTTGTGATCATATGTCATACTCCTTTTATGAGATTACTGGATATGCCTTGAAGTTATCAATACAGGTTTCACTAGCAAAATATCCTGCTAGAAGAAAAAAAAAATCTCTTTCATTTTGCTCTCTAAAAAAATAATATATGGCCTTAGTTTTGTAACTGTCATTTAAAAATATGCGTACCTCTGCTTATGCTAACAAATGGCATGAAAAAGGGTGAAATAGAAGAAATCAAGGTCAAAACACGCTCTACTGACACTGTTGCCACCAGCAAAAAACAGTTTGACGTCAACAGATCAAACAGCAAACATTTCATTTTCAGATATAAAATAAAGCAATAATACAGGAAAAAAAAAAAGTGTAATATTCTATTCTGCATTGCATTTTTCCCATTATAAGCATTACTATTGACTAGTTCTTCAAATATTTTAATTGAAATAATTCTGCTTTGTGTTCTTATATATTTGTCAGATATACAGCCTTGAAAAAAAGTTGAAAAAGTTACTGTAAGTAACTAAAATGGGGAGGTCTGCTTTAAGTTCTAAAACAGTCCAAGATCTCACAGCAATAAGTGAAACCTCCTTGAACTACAGATATTATACACTCAAAATATTATCAAATATACTAAATAACAATTAATAATATAATAAGTGGATTAAGTACTCATCACTGTAATTCAGTGAACTATGTTTTTAATTTAAAATAATTGTAATCATTATAGATTAGTAGAAAAGAATAACTTGTTACCTACATTTCTGAATAATTAAGACTGCCATCTAATTTGCTGTACTGAATATTTGCCTTTTTTTTTTTTTTTAAACAACTTCCTCATAAGAATTGTACTAAATGGAAATATTTCTAATGAAATATAGAAACAATACAAGTCCTTTATGGCCATTGAAAACAAAAATTAAAGAATAAAAATTATAAAACCAATAAACTATCAGGATTAACTGTATCACTGTTCTCTACTACATTTTTATCTCCCATAACTTTTTAATTTTAACCATCTTGCAACTCCATACAATTATTTTACAACAGTACTTGCATTTTTAGACTAAATAAAACTATTTAGACAAAATAAAGTACAAATCCTGCATCTTGGATGTAGTCAGTATTAATCTGGCATTTTTTTTTCATTTTATTTTTTTTTTTTCCTGTTTCATATACTTTAGAAACAATTATTCTGTCTAAGAGAAGCTCCACTTGCATTCAAAACAATAGAAAGCATTAGTCATTTCACGGAAGTCTTGGCTTAGGACAACAGTTGTTTCAATCCCATTGAGAGCAATAGGAGGCAGTAGCAATTTTAGAAGAAGGAAGCTGTCCACAGAATACTCCAAAGAAGAATATTATTCATCAGCTCTTTCTGAATTAAAAAAATAATAATATCTGAAGAATCACAGCAAAAGAAAATTTCCAAACATTTAAAAACCTTTATATACAGGATATTATCATAATAGGGAAGATATTATTATTAATATATTAGTAATAAGAGATTATTCATAATAGATAAATCTTTATACTTACTGCAAGTGGGACTGCCCAGTATTAATGCACCTGAAGTACCCCAAAATGTGTATGGAAATTTTGGCATGGTCTGAGATTTTGTTTGTTTGTTTGTTTTTGTTATTGTTGTTTGTTTTATTTTTTCTCTGTTTAGTGCTTTCTAAAGGAAATAATGACTAAAGAATCCTGCAAAATTACAGGTTAACATGATGTTCTGCTTAAAATGGTGCTATCATTTGCTTTAAAATCTATTTAATATAGCTGCAATCAATAACTTCAGAGAGGTTAATGTAATTTATTTGAAACATTTTATATTAGAGTGAATTATCACTGATATTTCCTCGTTCCACACCATTATTTAAGAAGATCCCTCATTCCTGCTGCTGCAGACAACCGTCAGAGACAAAGGTAGAATAAACCCTTCACCTGCTGCAAATTATTGAAAAACCAGAAGATATGCATTGATTGAGCAGACCAACTGAAAATAGAGAAACAAATTTCATTCTTTTAAAAAAGCACATGTACATGATTTTCAATGTTGCTGATTAAGGACATTTTTTAAAAAAATTCCTGATTCAGAGTATGAAAACTCAGTCCAGAGTTCTTGAAAACAATTTACTCCAAAAATCACTGAAATTTCAGATTTATGATTGTTTTAATGGAGCATAATGAAACTATTTAATACTGACTGAAAGTTGTCACTAGGAAACAGCATGAAAGCACTTACCAAGTGTTGTCATTTCTATATAATACACACAGTAGTTTATGATTTCCAATACCTCCCATAACAAAATATCAGTATGTGTGCATGTGAGTGTGTGCAGTAGCACTGCATACACACTTCACACTTAAAATGAATTACCTTTAGTCGCTCCTTGACTAATATGCTATAGTGCGATCTTGACTATATGTTTCAGTATCTCCTTTGCACTTTGTCCAACAAACTTCTTGCTAACCTGTAGCAACCATTTTGCTTTTCTTTAGCTTTTTCTGATTTAGCATAATCATTAGGTATACACTTCTTGGAGGACAAATTGTATCCGAATAGTATCTATGCACTGAAAAGACTTCAAAGAGATGCAGTTTTCCTTACACATAATTTTAATGGTGTAGAAATGTTCCCTTTCCTCAAAATCTAAGCTGTGTTTTTGGAAAAACATGTAGGATTGAATATTTATTTATTTATTTATTTATTTATAACTAAAACTGCAAATCTGAAGCAGAATGCAAACCTGCCAGAATAGTATTTTGAGAAGGTTTTGAAGTTAATGAACTTGGAAAAGTTTTTGACCTAACAACTTATCAACTTGTTAAATATTTCACTTAACAATAAATAAAATAGTCATAAAAATTCACAGAAATACAAATGGTTAGCATAAGTTTTGAACAGCTTACATGAAACACCAAAAAAATCCATAACAAGTGCATGAAAAAAGATTATGGCACACAAATATAAAATAGTAGAAAAAATGTGGGAGAGATCATAAAGATAATAAATACTGACATCTAAATAGATGCAAGAAATACAATCCATCTGAATATGAGAAAACACTTCTTTACTGTGAGCGTGACAGAGCACTGGAACAGGTTGCCCAGAGAGCTTGTGGATTCTCCCTCTCTGGAGATATTCAAAACCCACGTGGGTGGAATCCTGTGCAACATGCTCTAAGTGATCCTGCTTGGAAGGGAGGTTGGATGAGATGATCTCCAGAGGTCCCCTTCAAACCTCAACCATTTTGTGACTATATCATTTCACCCAGTATTGTACGCAAAATCACCAAAAGAGAAATGAAATGTCCTGCTGCACAACTTTCTGTGGCAGAAGCTGATGAACATCTGTCTAGGACCTATTGTGATCATATGTAAACACACCTCTTCACTGCTTTGTAACTAGGTACCCTTTAGAAGCTGTGTAGATCAACTATTAGAGAAACATCAAAAGTACAAATGTTTTCTGCTACTTTAGGACAGGCTTCTTAAGTCAAGCTAATGTATAATAACAATAATCATGTGTGTTTATTGGAAACATGTACAAAATTCTGTTTTTTTCCATTCAGATACATTAACACTAAATAAACACTTTCATTTTAATATGATGTAGATATAATATGTGTAAAAAGAGTATTTTCTGCTAGGACATATGGCAGAAAGTTCAAGAATAGTTAAACTTCTATCAGAGAAAGAATCAAGCAATGATCATAATATACATATAAAATGTACTAACTAAAGTACTCAACTGTGCTAAAGGAAAAATGTGTTCTAACATGAATCTCAAAGTTGTTCAGTGCATATAATAATACCAATTACATTTAGAAGTTGCATTTACTTTCCAAGAAAGACAGATTAAAAGGTAATTGTAAAAAGTGATACCACACAACTTTTTCATTCAGTCTCACTGAATATGGAATTATAGCAAGATAATATCGTGATTACTTCAAAAGCAAGGCCAGCAAGTTTTAATTCAAAACACCAATAAAATATGCAATTTTCATACTCAGTGCTTTTCAGTGTGCAAAAAAAAAAAAAAAAAAAAAAAACATTTAGCTATTAGAAGCAGCCTTTTGAGTTGTGATATACTGGTTTTAGTTTGATGTAGAAAAGGAGGTCAATTACACCTTCCTGACAGTTACTAAAATTAATTTCTTTTGCAAATTTTCAAACAAAAACACATTACAGATTGTGGACAAAATTAACTTCTTAGAAATGTCTGAAGAATTACAATATACTCCCTTCAGATTCACTCAAAGGTTGTATTTCAATAGATCACAGAAGGAGATGAGAGGGATACACCATGGCTCTATAGGATGATTTTCAAAGCTTTATGGATGTTTATTTCTCTTTGAGATAGACTGTCAGTGGTCTTAACCATCTTTTAAAACCTGAAATGATGAGGGTAAAGACAGAGGAAAAGAGCATCCAAATATATACTTGAGATTAAAAAAGTCATTTCTGCATATTGAAGTGTGTGTTGTTTACTTGTTTTCTGTTAGAGAACTACATTTTCAGAAGTATCTCCATTCTCAGCTGCCTTTATCTTGACATATATAAATGTAGGTATTATTTTTGAAGGGCTACCCAATCAAGTCTCAAAATAAATTCTAAGATATCTCAAGTTGCACAGAGCTGATGTCAGCCACCTAAATCAAAGTATATAGAAATTTAAATCTATTTTATAATAAAGCAGATATGACAGGTGATTACAACTGCTATTTTCTGGACAGAACAACTAGGAAACAACTAACATTTTCTTCACATTCTCCAGCATATCAATGAACTTCTCCATCTTAAATTCTTCCACAGCCTTTGGATATTTTTCTAATTATGATAAACATCCCAGTCTAGATTCTGGCCTAAAATTGTCCCATGCTGACAACGTAAAGAAGGAAAACAGCAACTACTAAAGGAATTCTACGAATAGAATTTTTATTTAAATATTTTAAAGCACAGCATAGCAATTTTAATTAATTTCTTTATAATGTTACATTTTGAAGTAAAGATTAGTTTTGAAGACCAGATCTTGGAATTTGAAAAATTTTCAAAAGAGACTTTTTGATACAACAGACAAACATAAGCCTCTTTCTCTCTTCCAAAATAGAAATTTCACCAAAACTAACTGTTTCCACAGAGAATTCCATCTGTCCTTCCTGTAATTTCTAATGCTGAATATTTTCATGACAAATTTCAGGGCTTTACAGTTAGGGCTTCCCTTTTCTGGATTGTTCTTCTTCAGAAATATTATTGAGAATAGACTAGACTGATCCAGAAATAGTTCTTTCTGCAAACAGATAACCACAAACAGATAACAAGAAGCACTTTTGATTTTTTCCATCTAAAGTAAACAAATAAATAAAAAAGTACAAGGAATAATAACACAATAACACCTGCACTTAAAAAAAAAAAAAAGGCGCTTTTTCTGTCAGCAGTAAGTCATGAAGCAGGGAAGAATTACAATATAAGAAAGGAGTATATGCCATTGCCATACTCCCTGGAGGTGATATCGAGGTAATGGGGATAGATTAGATGACCTTTGGAGCTCACTTCTAACCTTATTTCCTACAGACTATGATATCTTCTCCAAGTTCCAGAGAGAAGGCAGATAAGAGCTGATTTCTTTGGGAAGGTATTAGTTAGACTACAACCACAACAGAACCGCTGCAAGAGTAAATGGATATATCATTCCCCATAACAAAAGTACTGACATTTCAAAGGAGACACACGAAGCCTAAGCAAGGCATTTCAGAGAATAATAGGTTGTATCTAGAGATGTCATTTACGAACACCCGAAATTTTGTGTTGCATACAAGTTGCTTAAATGTTATTGGTTATTAACTTTTAGTTGAGAGAATGGTGCAGTTTTGGTATTTGCAACTTTTCAGTGGTTTAGCTTTCAGGCAAACCAAGACTACTGCAAAGGCAAGGAAAAATATACATTTGACAAACAAGATAACTACTCATTCCAGTCCAGTACTCTGTACTGGACACAGAGTATGTGACCAATGTTTATGCAGATTCTGCTCCTTCCCAATGTTGCTGCAGCATCTTTTTTTTTTCTATGAAATGAATGAAGTATTACTTCTTATGTAGAAATTTAACAGTTTAGTGATCTGACTTTGGTTAGTCATCTTCTGGAAACTCCTTGCATTCCTCACCTTCAAAACTCTCAATCTCGTAAATTTATTTGAATGTGTTTCTCCAATAAGATATTTTTCTCTTTGCAGGCTGATATATCATATTTACCCAAACCAGAATGACTTTCTCATCCCAACATTAGAGTCCTTGTGAAGGTAAGGCTAAGTACAGAAAATAGCACCAGAGGTTTTCACTTTTAGGAAAAGGCAATTCAAGTGAATTAAGATACCTCCGAAAGTGTTCTTAAAGTAGTAAGCCTGTGGGCAATTTAATTGCTCCTTATTTAAATCACACTTGAATATAGAAAAGTTACACTGCCCTAAAAGATTTGGTTTTGCTGCAGTTTGTTCACTGGAAAATGTATTACATTTTCTGTTTTTCAGTTTTGCATTACCCATTCATAAGGTTGATATGGTCCAGAAATATTTGTGGTTTTGAACAGCTTTGTGACACTTTAATGGTAATAAATTTTTATATAAGCCTGAGTGGATACACTAACACTTCTGTATTTTACTGATACAATAGGAAATAGTACAATATGATAAGATAGAAAAAATGCAAATAGTGAAAAGGTTTTTGTAAGGTTGTAGAGAGAAATGCCATTTCTGCCCATGACAGCACAGTTAATAACATAGAATGGGTTGGGTTGGAAAGCACCTTAAAAATCACCTAGTTCCAACTCCCCTGCCATCGGCAGGGATGCCACTCACTAGATCAGGTTGCCAAGGGACTCATCCAACTTGGCCTTGAACACCTCCAGGAATGAGGCATCCACAACTTTTCTGGGCAACCTGTTCCAGTGCCTCACCGCCATCATAGTAAAGAATTTCCGAATTTCCTCCAAACATTTAATCTAAATCTTCCCTCTTTAAAATTGTTCTCCCATGTCTTGTCACTACCTGCCTATGTAAAAGATGGCACGTATCCATACATTTTGTCCTAGACATTTTGCTCAGCATTCATACTCCATCTGTTGTTTCATTATTGTAAATCTTAACTGCTCATGATGAAGACATTCATTGAATGTCCTTTGCAAAAACTGACCACTATCAGAAACGTAGCTTGCTCTCTTATATGGCTAATAACTTGCATGCTGCTTAGGACTTCAGTAATCAAACAACATAATTTACTATTACACAGATATTTTATTAGTAAATCAGAACTCCTGAAAGATGAGCTGACTGCTTACAAAGATCAACCACTACCCATGCATTTTAAAGAAATCTTAAAGCCATATTTGGGACTTTATCACTCTACTTCAGTGAATCATGACCATAAAATACCTTTACTTAAGATACAGAAAATGGCGAAAGAAATACAGTATGGAATAAAGGCCAGTGTCTTCTATGTGAAGCATTATGGTTGTCTACATGTTAATTATGAACTGGTGTGATTAAAGTAAAATTTTCTCCAGCATACTGAAGGGAACAGCATTTGCTAAATACAGACATAGGAGAGTTGTTGATAGGGAGGAAAGTTTATAATTGAACGGGGGAACTGTTGTGCAAGGTTTTTTTCTTGCAGGGTATACCATTCCCCATATAAAAGTAATGTAGGCTCCATGCTGCTGGCTGCTGTACAGTTCGTTTTTCTGACTTTCTTCTCTATTTTATTACTCCTACAACAGACCTTGCACATACACCTTATATTCTTTGCCTACAGGCAGCAGGATCCTATTCACCATTGCTAGTGTCACCACACACTTACATTTTTAAGTAAGGATCTTTAATCACTGAAACTACCTTGATATTTGCAGTGAGAATTAAGTTTTTAGTACTTATTCTTTTACTATAGCTTCTAGGACAAACAACACCTGCCCACTTCCTCTATTATAAATCTTTCCAAGTTCATACCAAGCTCCCAATAGAAAAACACTCTTCCCACACATCTGACAATTTCATGTAATCAAAGTGTATCTTGCATCACTCCGCAGCTATTTTCAAACATTAACTTTCATTCCTCTCATGAAGAATTGGCAGCTCCCATGACCCCAAGTCATCTGTTGATAATTACACATTGCCATATTTGCTTCCCTACAAATATATAAGAATCTAGGCTTCTCTTATACCATTTTATATCTCAGCTTTTAATCTTCTTTTAAACAATGTCAACAGGTTGTGAATTGTTGTCTCACAAATGTCACTTTTGTAATGTACCAGCTTTAGGTGCAGTTTGATTCCTTCTCCTTTTTCCAATAGTTGCTTTATCATTTTACTGTTGCATTCCACAGTACTCTGGACTAAGTAGACAAGACTAGAAGATCTATACCAGTTTACAACTTAAACTTATGCCTGCTAAACTGAAGTCTTTGTCTGATATTAATAACCCTACTGAAAAAAATCTTTTACATGCACAAAAATTTGGTGTAGCTATGCTGTCTTCTAAACTGTCTCAGAGAAGCCTAGCAAAAATCCACCAAGTAGTCTATTTTTCTCCTAGGAAATGTACTGGATAGCATTTTTTGTGGGGGAAGAGTGGGGGTAATAGCAATCTCGTGTTAAAAATCTGTCCTTTTTGGTGATTTGGATGGTAATTTCAGCATTTGTATTGACAACAACGTTACAGTTGCTGTTTCCATCAAAGCAAAACAAAGTGTCTACAGGTGATCTCTTAGATTTATCTATTTTGATAATTTTAATGTATTAATTGAACACTTTAGAGAAAGCTAGTTGCCTATAAACAACAGTCTATTAAGGATAAGAATTTTTTTATGCACTGAATAGAAGGCTACACTGCTATGAGCCCATAGCTTTAATCATCCCCCATTGGGTCGCACATTAAATTGTTGTTCTGGCATACAGCCAATATTTTATCAGTAACCAGAAAATTACTTTTTAATCAAAAGAGCATGCATGGTGTAACATATATACTGCATTTCATTTTGCTTACATACACTAAATATGTACACATGAACCTCTCAATTTACTTACTCAATTTTGTGAAATGCTATATAAACATCACTGCAAACAAGATATCTTTTGCTAATGCATATTAAAATTTCATATGAAATACCAATTTAAAAGTGATTTCTCTATGCTCACAGATTTAACAGTGTCTTGCCAGGCTTAGATAACACTGACGTAAGCTCAGTAGCTAGTCCAAGCTAATGCCAACTCATATAGACAGGAATTCAGGGCAATCATCCAGCCCCAAAGGAGGATAGATGTGTAAGAGTTTTGCCTGCCAAATTAGTACTATCCCTGATATGAGCATATGAGGTGACAGAAAGGGCACTTTGATGACGTGCGTTACCTTTACTGTTTTAAAGGACTTCTTTATCAATGAAATATTCCCTGCCAATTATTTATGCTATATTTAATACATCTATGTAGCCCAAAGTAAAAAAAGCAGAGAAAACAAACAAACAAACACCACAGTCTTTTTAACTTTCAAAATAAAACAAAAGTTCTACATAAGGAGGGTCTTCAGCAGCTTTCTGTAACCCCTTCCTCTGTCTCCTGAAGCTGAATGTTCCTGAAGCTAAGGAGTAGGGGGCCTTTCTTATTAAAGAGTGTCTGACAGATTCTTTGTACTATCATTAAGCAGCAAATATTTTTAATAATATAGAGAGACTGAGAGTTCCATGCTAATTTACTGAGGCCACTGTGATTAAACTGTGCAAATGGTGAAAGAAAATGGAAGCATATTGTTTCAGAAGAGGACTTATGACATATCCTCCACACATCAAAAACCTGCACAAGAATGGTGTTTCATGACGTTTTCCTGATTGTCAAAAATAATCCAGCCAAACTGATGACTAATTTTTACACAAGATGTTACTAAAAGATTAAAACTTGTGATATCCAGGGTGTGAAAGTTAACTTAGTTCACTCACAATAAATCTGCTTTAAGATGATGTAATCTAATACTGATTCTCCTAATTGCCTAGCTTTTGCCACAGGCCATAAATGTGTCAGTTCCCTCTTCTTGATTGCTAGTGAAGTACAGTAGTAAAACAAGTAGAACACAAGTGGCTGTCTAGCATTTTGGTCACTAGTCACAAGTGTTAAATCAGATTAAAAGTTTTTGAGAGGTCCTATTTGCGATTGAAGTGAACCAAAGAGTGCCAATATGACACTGGTCTTACTTCATCCCTTCACATATTATAGCTCAAGCTTTAGAAGGTCAATATGCAAGAGTATACTATTATATCCCGTGCTTTAAATATACTTCTTTAATATCAATTAACCTCTTTCTTTCAATACATATAAACACATAAAAACAATTAAGGAAGACTTTAAATAGACAGCAATGTCTGGGCAGAAAGTACACAATCTTATCAATCTTCACAAATGAAAGAATTACTAGTTTTAATGTACAGTTGAAAGGACTATGATCTCTGAGTTTTTAATGTTTTTCTGATAACATGCTCATTTGTTTTTCTTACAGTTCTGTATTCTATGACAGCCTCACAGAACTGAACAAACCTGTCTCCTGGAAGCTGAGTTTTAGAGTCCTGAGGCAAAATCCTGGGCTATCTTTATCAGTAATAAATCTGATAGTGCTGGATCTCTGTTTCTGAGTCCAGGTGCTTAAGTGTGTTTCCACTCCAGGCCACTGTTACCTCTTTACGTACTAATCCACGGAGAGAAAATAATTATTCCAATGCATTACAACACTGCTATTCTATATGCTCAACCATTTTAGATTAATGTTGTTCTGTGAATAAGAAGTATGTTTTTTTCTTTGAAATCAAAAGCAGCATTTCCGATATCATTGGTAAGTTGGACGTATAGAGTCCTGACTAAGTAGACATGGAGAATAAGTAGTATGGAACAAAGTGCTAATGGAGTCTTTGCCATTGTCTGCAACAGTCAACAAAGTCACACAGGAGAACAGGACAACTAATCCCCATAAGCTCCTATCAGTAAGGTGAAGGAGAGAAAAAAAATTCTGTCTTGTCATTAGGGACTGACATCAAGTGACATATGTCAACAACATTAAACTGCTAGTTCTAAAATATTTATGGAATTTCTAATATCATATTGAAATGTCTTAATTGGAAAATCATTGAGAGTCAACAAAATAGTGATACGTTAAACCTCATCTTGAGAGGAAAAAGAGAGATTGATTGCAGAAATAAAAGTCAGAGGCAATTTAGAGTCAAGCTACCATGTGTTAACACATTTGCTGCAAGAAAAGAGGGAATACAACCCAAACTTATAATACAGATTTGATGATTTTTAAAAAACAGTTTCACAGTGAGAAAAATGGTTCTAAGCTAAATCAGAGTGAGAAAAGATAATGAACACAGAAATTCTCAAAGGAAATGAAAACTGGTTAGGATTCTTGTTTCTAATGCCCATAAAACCACTTTTCCAGATTTAAGAAAAATCTACACTAGTTTAAAAATGGTTAAAAAAAGCATTTAAAGAACTAGATACTGAAGCTAGGAAATGTATCAAGTTTATGTGAGAAGCAAACAGATGCAAGAAGAAATCAATTGTCGGAAGATATAAGTATAATTTAAATGATTTTCAAGACCTACTAGAAACAACAGAGGATCTATAAATCGTAGCCATCACAAATCATGCAGAAGAGGTTGAAAAGTTCGATAAATAATTATTTTCTGCATTTGGAAAATAAAGCAGGATAAGCTGTTCTGATCAAGTGATCAGAATATAGTACTTTTTCAACAGTATGTTAGGAAGATATTAAACAACAGCTACTGCAATCAGATTTTTTTCAATCAGTAAATGGCTAACTTGTAGCTAGGAGTTTTATAATAGCCTAGCAGTTTCTTGCATCATTAATGCTGAATTTTAACATAACACTGAATGAAAACCAATGGCCACTACAAGATTTTGATTAAGAAGTTGAAAGTTTATGGACAGCAGATCTTTTGCTGTCCATATTTTCAATTTTATTTTTATTTTTTGAAAAGTCTGTGATCCCAGCTGATAAAGACTGTGCTGATGAAGCTTCTGTAAAGCAACAAATTCTAATATTATACTGATAGAAATTCAGCATAGCACAAACAACTACTACTAAGATTTGAAAAAATGGAAGTTACTATCAAGAGCATCATTTCTCCTGAGATCCTGGGGGGGCATATTTTTGACTTTCTGTCTTTTATCATAGATACATAAAATCATTACAAATAAAATTTGCAGATAGCATAAAAACTGATGTAGGTGACAATCATAAAGACAGTTCCATAGTACAGTGCAGTCAGAATTTCTTGATAATCTGGATGCATGCAACCAGTTTGTGGTTCAATACCTTCTAATCTAAACCCACAAATCTAAAAACAAAGGATTCTGCTAATGCTTCTGCAATAGGAGACTTGGTTGTCCAAAGGGTTAACATATCCATTGGATGAAAACCAGTGTATATTACAAGCAAATAAAGATATCAGATTTCCTTCCTAGCTAATATGGCTATAGTAAATAATAGCTCAGGTCTGATTTCTGCAGTTCTAGAAATTTCAGACAGGAATTACGGAATTTACTGAAGAATTGTTTAAAGGGAAAGGTTAAAGGAGATTTATTAATTTTGCTTGCAAAACAGAAGGTGAGGAGGGTGCCCACTGAGAATGTACATGCACCTACATGAGGGAAAAACTGGTAACAGTGGTCTCTAGTTGGAAAGAAAGTTTTAATTCATTGGCTGGAAACTAAAACTAACAAACCAAAAAATCAAGCATGAACTTGTCAAAAGTGAGACAGGAACTGCCAAGTATTTTAGTGACTTGTACATTACTGAAAACTTCATTAGAACTTTTTAAGATGCTTTGATTTTCTTTATAGGAAATTCCTAGTCTCAGTCTTAGACATAGACTGACTAATCACAAAAGTTCCACAATGGTGCGAATACATTGGAAGGCATGGTCCAGTAAGAAGAGCCCCAGAAAAACTCACTGTTCTCACCACTGTCACTGGAAGGTGGGATTAGTTTAGTCAATTCAATTCTGTGGTCCCACTTCCATTCTTCATAATCTGGAAAAAATGGTCAACTCTTATATACAGGCAGTTTTACTTACAACTAACATTGCAGCCTCAGATGTTAGTTGTACTGGCACTGAATGCAACTCCTCTCCTCAAAAACAAAGTCATTTGTCATTCTAATGTCAAAAGTAAATCTAATATATTCTACAATTAATAGAGTGAGAAGGAATGCAAGGTTATACCCAGGACCTGGCAAATAGTCTTTAAAGTATTTTATGGAAGTGAGTGAAACAATCTAAAAATCTACCCCACACTTTTCTTCTTGTGGCTCAAATCTCCATATATATACATATATACATATATACATATATATATATTTAAAGTAATACTTGTTATTTATCTCCTAAACTGAAAAATACCTTACACATGCAGAATATTGTACATATTAGGTAAATAAGTGATCTTTATATCATCTTTCACTTTAAATACTTACAATTGACTTACACCTGTTTAAAGCAGAAAAACTAAGGCATAGAGAGATGATACTCTGTCCCATGACCATCCTGCAAGTCACTGATTTTCAAACCTCTGCTCATCACCAACTGCCTGCCTCTGACTTTGATCACATCAGTTTGGGGATCAGTGCTCATTACAGCAGGGCACAAAGAACTGCAAAAGTCAGATCAGGATATAAAATGTACGACACTAATTGTAAAATTTAAAACTCAAATATGCAACACAACATTTGGTTTTATCATGGTAGATAGATGTGTAACAAACCACCTTTCCTTTGTAGGATTTTTTTTTCCCTGACCTATGTATGATCACTTTGTGCTGCTAGGACAAACAGGAATTTCATTTCTTATGAAAAAATAATACTGTTGCTTAGACTATTAGTTGATATACTTTTAAATAGCAGTCAGTCTCCTGCAGGTTATCCTGCTTGTGGTTCTTAGAATAATGTCTACAAACTGCAGGTGTTTGCTCATTTATTTTTTTCTTTTAAATCACTGTCTTTAAAAAGATGAAGAATTCTTACTGAGAGAAAATATTAGTTGAGAATTTAAAATTCAAAGAAATAGCACCAACATTTTTTAAATGAATGATTGACATCAGGTTCTAAATACAGGTTAAGAACCTATTCTGGTTAATAAACATGGATTTAGAGGTATGAGTTTAACCTTAGGTATTCAGAAAGCAAAAAATCTAGCCATATTTTTTAAATGCTGAGTATTTAATATTAGCAAATCTTAAAAGTTACAGGCATGTTAATTTTAAAACCTACATGTTGACAGTTTCAATTTATTTCTAGTTACTGTTTGGATTTTGTTTATATTAAGGCATAAATTTAAAGTCAGCTAACTTGCTTCACTTTAATTTCTACAGCTCCTTTTAAAGCAGAGTAGCAGCCAATCCACTACAAAATGTTTTTAAAGTATCACATAGTTTTAGAAGAACAACTTCTTCATGATATCCTGTTCACTTGCTTTAGTAGCCTAAGGCAATTTAATTGTTGCAGACTTCATCTTAATTCCTATCCCTGTCTCCTCTGCCCCTTTTATAGAAAAATATCACAACCCATTTGGATTAGAATCAAAGATTACAAAATGTTTACAAGACTGTACAAGCTGAATACACCTTTCCTAATCTTAAATGGTCTCAAAACCATTGTACTGTTTGTACAGGTGGGATCGGAACTTGCCATCCGGAGCTTTGGAAATCAAATGCTGAATAAACTCTTAAACTTCCTAAGTGCTTTATGTTATCAATAGCCACAAGAAACAATGTCGCTTTACACAGATCAAACATAGCTAAAGACAGTTTTTAGCAACAACTGCTTAGAGCAGCGCAAAAAAAAAAAAAAAAAGTAGGCAGAATCACTGAGAGCCATACTGCTGAACTCTGCAGAAGGCTCCTTCAAATAAATATTTCAAACCTTTATATGAATATTTTAAGCATGACAACTACACATAAACACACAGCCAAAGTGCTCAAATCCACTCAAGAAAGACTATTAAGTCATCAACCTGCTCCTGACAGGATCCACTGAATATGGCAACAGTGAGAAGTCAGGAGACAGTTGGAATCATTTCAAGACTGCTAATTTAACTTGTCTTAAAACCAACCAATGCTCAACGTGTCATCATCAATGTCATCTCATCGCAGTCTGAAAAGCCTTCGACCTAAAGCAAAAAGGTCCCCAAGTGCCACCCTTCTTGTCTACTGGTTGAAAATCTAATTGGTTCTGCTGACAGGCCTGGGAATTGGTAGGAAGGCTGTTCAGTTAATCTCCAAGGGCCAGCAAAGAGCTCAGTATCCATCTCTGAGCTTTGCTCCCTGGCTGTCGTAAAATGACTCTGATGGTAGTGCAAGCTCTTATGCTTCAGCTGTCTTCTGACTTCTGTTAAGTCAAATTCAATAAAGTTTGTCACTCAATAATCTGAGAGCTACCCAACAAAACCTCTTTGATCAATAACAGCTTGCCTGCTTGCACTGAGGAAGGTGACCTATTAAAGATTAAAAACACCTGCTGCTTGCAGCGCTGAACATCTTTTTTTACTTTCAAATAAAAATTCATCCATTAAAATGAGCTTAACAGTTACAACTATATATAAATATTACATGCCAGAAAGCTAAAATAAGATTAAAAGAAACATTTTAGCTATAGTACAGTGCTTTTGTTAAACTTAAATTTGACTCATTGCTTTTCTTAGAATCAGAAAGGCCTCATCCAGAAAGGTCTTTCACCACCTACATGTAACTTTTGCTTTAATCTTCTGTGTATGCTCTACCATTTTCTTAATTTTCTGCTTGCTAATAGCATACAGCTCTGCTATAGTGACAGTCCAGTAACCTAATTTGTTTCTACCTATTTGCTTATGCAAGAACATAAATACTTGTGTTGCCAGGAAATAAAATTTAGAATTTCATGTATAAACATCTTCCCCTCTGTTTGAGAAATTTTCTTCAAGTGTAGATCCACTTTGTTGGAGACTATGACCAAGGAGTGCTTTACAAAGCTCCAAAAGGAAAATTATAGGCAAGTGAACTGCCTTGGGAAAAGACCCACAAGTGTACTTTTATTCACATGTTCTTTTAAGTAGTTCATATAATAGATAAATATAAAGATAAATATATTTTATTTTATTTTTAGTTTTAATTCTATATGGAGTTGTGTGGTAAAAAGTGAATATTCCTGATATTTTTCCAAACCTCACAGAACTTTTGGATTAGGTCACCTGAAACTGGCCATTTTCTGTGTAAAAATTATTCTTAATGATCAAGTATTAGTTGAGCTACCTTATCCAGATGTTTTACAATAAACAAGAAAAGGATATGAATAAACAAACCATGTAATTAAAGGTCTAGAACTTGTTAGTAAATAAGTGAAGGAAAAAACACATACAAGCAAATTTGACAGACTGAACCATCAGATAATGTTTGGAATGGGCCATCAATCTCCCAGAAAATCACTGAGCCCCTCAGAGATACACAAGGTAAGCAGCATATCTTTTGACTGTCATGCTTTGTTTAACCTAGTGTCCTTCATGCATTCATTTAAAGAAGTAAAAATAAGCTAGGAAGTGACATGACATTTCCAAACAACTGGGAGATTTGGATCTGTATGTTCAACTAAAATAAATACCTCCCTAAATTCTCTGGACTGTTAAAAAAGACTGATTCTGGAAAATATTTGAATAGCGTTTACATTATCATTAGTTATTACTTTCTAAGAAAGGAAAATATTAGCCTACGAATCCCCAGGCTAGAGGAATATAGAACAAGAATTACATACTAGCTAAAGACACTTCAGTATCTCATTCATCATCTCCTTCAGTATCTACTTCAGTATCGAGTCTCTGAACCTCTAAGTAGGGATTGGGGAACAAAGTCCCTCCCTTTTTAAGTGAAGTTTCAAGACCACCTAATGAAACTGAACAGGTACAAGTCTTTGGGGCACGATAAGATGCATCCCATGGCCCTGAGGAAACTGGCTGACGTAGTTGCCAAGCCACTCTCCACCTTATCTGAAAAGTCATGGCAGTCAGGAAAAATGCCTAGTGGCTGGAAAAAGATAAACATCACTCCCATTTTTAAAAATGGTAGACGTAGAAAGGAGGACCCAGGGAGCTACAGACTGGTGAGCCTGGGAAGATCAAGAAAGATATCCTCCTGTATCCTGTGACATATTGACAGAGGCAAGGCCAGCAGGCTGAGGGAGGTGATTCTCCCCATGCTCTACCCTTGTGAGCCCCTGCTTAGATAAAAATACTGTTAAAGGTTCTATAGAGGGTTATTAAGAAAATGTTTTTATTAGACAAAATCTTTTTTTTTTTTTTTTGTTCACAGAATACCCTAAAAAATTCATATATTAGACTTTAACCAGTACTGGTCAAAAAGTTCAGCTCAGTAACTCCTCCAGCCCTTTACATGCCTGTTCAGTGGGTTCAGTCAACTGGACTTCATCAGCTGGGCTTTCAGCAGGAGATACAAGAGCATCTCTGCACCTTTACAACTACCCAAATTGCCAGAACCTACACACACACACACACACAAAATAAAAATAACAAAATCACATTTCTTCTGAAAGATCTTTTCATTATCTGAGGGGAAAGGAGTAAGACTGACATGACAAAGAAACAAAATATCTTTAGGACTCTTCCTATTGCACTGCTATTTTTCATCCCATACTTCCATTTCTGGAGGCCAGAAGTGGTCTGCATGACTTCTGTCTTTGGGAAACATTTGATATTTATCATCTAAATGCATACCATTTTCATGCCTTTAGTTAATCACTGCTCTCTTTTCCATTGGAGGGCCAGAATTGTGTTGGTTTTCTAACGTATGAAAACATGTGAGAACTTATCTCTGCTCTGAGGGCTCTGAACCTGTAAAAAAGACCGCTAATACCATGGGATCTCTTTCTACTCAAGTTCAATGGCGTGTAGATACTGATGAAGGAAATTATCATGAGAAAATGTACAGTTAAGGTAGCTATGTACCATTTTTGAACAATGGATTGTGTTGATGCCTGCGTGATTGTTGGTAAATGATATTACTCAGTGAGCTGCTTTACAATGAACAAATTTTATTCTTAAAGTGTGTATCTGTGGCCTGATTTGCAGTTGCTGGGTACTTGTAGTTAAATAAGAAGAAGCTATACAAAGAACAAATAAAGTGTTGTGGAACACTAAGTAGCTTGAAAAAAAACAACACACAGCATACATGTCAACTTGGGCATTCAAAATATAGGCTGGCACTTTTCTCCATGACTTATTCCTCTTTTAATAATGTCATCTCACCTCACAGGGGCTTTGTGAAAATTAATTAATTACGGTTTGTGAGGCATTCAGATGCTAATGATAGCTACAATGGAAAGAAAGCCTATGGAGAAATTAATAGTTTTGAATTCAATGTAATGATTGAATGTGAACACCACATGTGGGTCACATATTGACCAATAAGAATAACAGAAAACATGAATAGCTGCTCATTCACTGATCTCTGTTAGTGTGTAGACTGAATGAGAGAGGGATTTTGTGGTAAAAGCATAATATGCATGTATATTAATAAAAATAATACTCTAATACATATAAGTGAAATGTTGAGTTAATATCTAATAAGTAAACAGAATATGACATTTGTCATCTACTGAACACTAGAGTTTAAAAACTTAAGTCCTCAAAACCAAAAATGCAAATATAAAAACATTGAAAGTTTTTTTGTTGTTGTTTTTTTTTTAAGTTCACAACATAGATTACTGCCACTTGGGGGGGGGGGGGGGGGGGGGGAAGGAAGGGAACAAAACAAAACAAAACAAAACCACCCACAACCTACCTGTATTAAGTTCAGAGCTAGTCACTGGATTTCAGATACCTGCTGAGAGCAGAGGAACACTGATACTCAGGCACCCAAAGTTCTGCTTGATGTTCTGAGAGGACAACAGCCCAGGAGTCACTCTTCTGGGAAAGGTTGTTTCTGTCTTTGATTCTGTCTCAGACTCCTACCTTTCTTACTAGCTAGTATATAGACCAGCAGATTTTGCTACTTAAACCAATCTCACCAAATGTCTTACACTATTAATTGAGCTTTCCTTTCTGGGTACTCAAAACCATTACTCTTTTCTAGCAAGCCTTGACTCAGTGTTTTGTTTAGCACACAACATGGAGGTATTCTAATTCCCAGGACCTTACTCAAGCACAGCAACTGGCCTTTCCACAAACATCTGGAAAAATCTTGCTCCACAGCACAGAAGCACTACAACCTTCTAATGGAACAATGAGAGAACAATAAACCCAAATCATATAGCAGGCAAAAAGAAAATAAAAAACTACCACCACCACATTGGTCTTCCTTTAACTTATTCCAGAAAAACTCCACCAAAATATAAAACTTCCAAAAGCTATTGCCCTCTGGTAGGCCTGCAGCATGGAAAACACCATAAGAAACAACTATGATGTAGTGAAGTGTACCCCTTAAAATTGGCTTGAGATTAAATCTTCACCCTGCTTCAATTTTCTTAGTATTTTACATTTAAAGGGTATTTAGAGTCCTAAAGGCCCAGAAGGGGTCAGGCAATTGGACGAGATGATCCTTGAAGGATATTCTACATGTATATGATTCTCTCAGCAAAAAACAGTCATCTCTGTAATTGATCCTAAACTGGTCCTGCCCCATGTGATTCAGGTCAACGGATTGGGGAGAAAAAGTCAGGAACAAGGCCCTACTGCATCAAGCAACGCTTGATCCTCGGAGTTACATAAGGTATGGAATGTTGTCTAATTGTCTTCATCTCATTATCAGAAAGAACAAAAAAAAAAAGTTTCCCCATCTTGCTGGAAAGACCATTCTATGCAGCAGTACATTTAACTCCATTTTAAATAAAGTTTTTATGTAGCTTATTAGAAAATATTTTGGGGATTACTATATGTTTTGCATTCCAAAATAATTACTGTTTATATGGCCCATTCATGCAGTTACACCAGTGCAGAGGTGGAATAATTCCTGACACAGAAACTTTTCTTTTTTTTTTTTTTTTTTTTTAAATCGGTAACTGGAAGCAGAATTTAGAATTCACTGAAAAATGTTGTTAAAATGATCACAACATTTTCAAAATGGACAGGGTTTTTTTGCAGTCAAATATATATGGCTGACAGAAACACCTCTGATCTGGACTGCTTTCATATGTCAATGTGGCTATTGCTCTGATGTTACCTCTTTTATAATTGCAGTAAAATTCTTAAAAAATAAACAATAATAAAAAAGGCCAAGTGATTTCTCATATCCTGCTTTAAGAAGAAGCCCAATCACAATACTGTTCTAATTTTTAACACCACACTATACCCACTTTGGTACAAGCAGGCAAGTCAAGGCTTGTACAATCTCTCTGTTTTACTTCCACAGATGCTTCCCTATTGAGAAAATTTCCATATAGAATGCAGTGTTGTGTTTTTTTTTTTTTCTTCTTCTTTTGTATAGTAGGGACACCATCATTTGCTCAGCTCCTTAACTGAGATTTTTGTGATTTACCTTCTTTTCAGTATTATAAATTAATCCCTCATAGCCATGTGTTCTTAAGGCAGTATAATTTCAATTGCCCTACACAGTTTATCATATTTTAATGTAGTATATTTGTAACTTCTTTTGCTTTGAAATTTTTTTCAAAGTTCCCTTTTGTGAAATTTGTATTTGTAAACATCTAATTAAAATAATTAGTGAAGGTTAATACGTGACAATAAGAAATATCAGAAACACAAAAACCTCTCATAAAGAGAGAGCAAAAAGACTGTGTGTATTTAGGAGATGAGAGAAACAAGTGGAGACAATAAAAATGGCACAACATAATTAATTATATAGATAATATTTATCATATGGTTCTATTCACCATTTCTATCAATGCAAGAACAAAAGGATGTGCAATGAAATTGAGAGATAATAAAATTTAAATCTGATATCAAAGGAACACATTTCTACCAAACAAAAAAAAAAAAAAGAAAAAAATAAACTAACAACCAAACATAAGCCATGCAATTATTATGTGAAACACAGGTTTGCAGGACAGAAGGAAGCCTTCCAAGACATTCCAGACCTCTGTTATAACAAATATATAAAGTATATAATGTACAAAAGAACATCCAGACTGCATCAGATCAAGGACTCATCTAGACTTATCTAGTCTGTGATACTAGCCAATACTGGATATCAATGAAATAGCATAACAACAGAATGAGTACACACTGATATTCACTCCTGTATCTGGCCAAAATAGCAATAAACTGGCATAGCATCTTCTTGTTCCACAGCTTGTGTTCATATCTTTAATGATTCCTGACAGACTTTTCTTCTGGGGATTTGCCCATCACATTTTGAATCGATATACACTTTCAGACTTCAAAAATGCCTTGTGTTAATAAATTCCATGGTTTCATTCTGTGTCGCCTGCTGGCTTTTCTAGGGGTATCTTCCTCCTCTTGATTTACAATAACCGAATGGATTTCCTGTCCTCCTTCTCATCTGTGATTTACATTCCTACACCATATCCAATCACTCAGCTCTTTCCCAAACTGTGGAACTACTTAATTACTCTCACACCAAATGGAAACCATTGTGTTACTCTGGTCATCCACAGTTTTCCTCTCTGTGCTTTAATTGATACTCATCGCTCCTGAGATGAGAGAACCAGACTCTATGAAGTACTTATCACAGACTGTATAAGCAGTACATCAATTTGAATCCAGATACAGTTTGCTTTTTCCAATACCACCTAGCACTCTGGTAATGTTTTAATCATGCTAGTCATAAATATCCCAAAATTAATTATTTTAGAGCCTAACAGTAACTATATATATTATTTTCCACAAATGTTCCTTTTTATTTATCAATATTTAATCTGCAACTTTATTAACCAGTCACTCATGATCCCACTCATGACAGTGTAGCTCTAAGTACTGATCTCTGTTGGATTCTGCTAGTATCCCCCCTCACTGTGACAACTGACCATTTTATTCTAGTTCTTTGCTTCCTATCTTCAAAAAGGTATGAATTTAAAAGTTTTGTTTTGTTTTGTTTTGTTTCATCATGGCAAATTGGCTAGTAGGCCTGTAGTTGTTCAGATCTTTCTCAAATACAAATATTCTATTCGCTACTCTCCAATCATATAAGTACTATCTAGCAACTTTGTGGATTTGTTTAAAATAGTGGTCAAATCTCCAACTTTATATGTCACTTCTTTCAAGAGTTATGTGATTGAGAATATCTGGTCTATAATACAACTCTCTGAATTTCACTACAGAAAAGATTTGGACCTGAAATTTATATTAGTTATTCACACTGTTTTTCTGTCCTATTCAGCAGCATTGCATGACTGAAAACTGCATCGAGCTCCTCCTATTTTTGCCTTGATTTGTGCTACAAATTCCAAATAAGTTTTGCAAGTTCAACCTCAAAAAACTCCAAACTCCTCTACTTGCAGGTCACAAGTGACTTCATTAAATAGCTCCGTTTTCCCAAGTTTGCATTTTTAAATCAATGGAATAGAAATCACTTTTATCACTTTTTTTTTTTTTTTTTTTTTTAGGAATAGAATCACTTTTATCTCCCCATTCAACGTAACAGAATGAATGAGATTATATTCTATAATCAGCTCTTCTATGATAGACTTAGAGTAAATAAGTCTCAAATGGCATCAGCTCTTGATGATCCAGTGACAGTGTGATGAAGCCTGTTAGCGATCACATTCATAAACAGAGAATGCAAATGTTAGGGATTCTGATAGTGGGAAGGCACAATCTACAATATTGTAACTCCCAGTGGCATTCAGCTCTCCAACTATATCCATACACGAAACTGACGTGGGAAGTCTATAGTAGACTTCTGGTGCCCCCTCAGTGGTGTTTCTTTTGTCATTTTTCCCCAGATTTATTTGGCTAAAACAGATTTTTTCCAAGTACCCACCCTGTCTTTCTTCTGTAAAATACAGAATGTTCAGGAGGAGCATTTGTATCATCACATATGAAAAATGACTGAACATATATTAAAGGCTCTTGCAAAACATTTTACTTTACAGCATCAACCTTCAGATTAGTCTTTTAACTAACTGTATAGCTTACCTGATTACTGTTATAACATTCTTCAAGGATATCATATTCATTGCTGTATACCATTTAGACAAATCCATGTGCTCTTTCAGTAACTAAAATTGATCATGGAACCTGCACAAGCCTACCAATCACTTTCACTTTCTCCCTTTCACTATTTGAAAACTTTCCTGATTTGTAACCTCAACTCTAAATGACAATATTCCAGACAATCAAGTGGTCTCTGTTCATTGGGAAAAATAAAAAATAAATGGCAGAACATCCTGTATCTCTGGCATGAAGATGTAGTCCTTACCTTGTACTTCATTCTCTTTTTCTGAGGGCTGAAAGAAATATACTGAAAATCTGACTCTATTCCATTCCTACCAATACCTATGTAAAATAGTGTCCAGATCCAAACGAGTCTGTCAATTTAGCCTAACATGGTCTTGACCAGGTCTTGCCAGCCACTGATAGAATCCTGACCCTCTCTGGTGTGCAGCTCATTGCCACAACATACAATAAAGAGCTTTCACAGTGGTGCTCTCCGGATTCATAGGAAGGATTAAGCAGTTACTGAAAAAATGGAAAATGATCCTTCAGCTTTCAGTCAGTACTGCTAGGTGAAAAGATGAATAAAGGTGAAATGTTTTGTCACAGAAAACTCTGAAGTTGGAATTCATTAAAAAAATAAAAAATCAATTACCTTATAACTTTGCTTATGGAGTATCATAAAGAAAGGAATCAGCTACATTTAAATGGCTTCAGAATGGTGTCACTAGTCACATTATGTTTACAGGTTAGATGGACAGCTGCCATAGTCATCTTTATGCTGTCACACCAATAAAAACTCAGCAAAACAGGTCTCCCTGTGCAAAGTAGGAAAAGTAGCTATAAAACTGTATTCTCCCATTACAAAGTATTAGTGTATGGGTTCTTCTTATACAAGAAAACCAGCAAGAAGGTGACACTCAAGACTTTGCAGCTCACATTTCAGCTATAATTCAGTAATGCTTTATGAAGCTTTTTTCTAACAAATACCAATTATCTTCCCAAGTACCACTGTTATCTGCCTCATGCTAGAAATAAATGCAGTGATGAACATGGAACTGTTAAATGATATGACACCCAAATATTCCAGGGAAAGGGAAAAAAGGATGTTCACAGGGAAAAAGAAAAAGTGCCACTCACTAGAGGCTGATAGTTAAGTAGACAGTTCATATCCCAGCACAGACATGTTATTGCCCTTTTGTTTATCACACACGTTTGGTTTGTGAGCAAGTGTATAAAATGCGTATAAATAAAACTACCATGCATACATATTTTGTAACATATATATAGCATCCCTCTGTTTGTATTGTCTTTTAACTACAGCAGGCTAATACACTATACATAAGCTTTTCAAATTTACACTAAACACTTATGGCATTATTACACTGAAACAGAATGAAGCTCTAAAGATACACATGGTTTGTGTTTCACCCTTACATTTCAGGAGGAAAAATAGATTTGGAAGAAAATGATGGAAAAAAAAAAAAAAAGGCAAAGGTGCTACCACAATGTACTAAATGCTTAATTATTTTGCACACTATCATCATGTCAGCTTCTGGTTCTCTTTGGTCATTCTAGGTCACACCAAAGCTCTATCCAAACCAGCAGCTTGTTCCCAATATTGGCAAAAATATATGTAAACACTAAAATAAGAATACAGAATTTCCTAAAACATTCCCCCAAACTCCAACAACCTACAGCTCAGTAATCTTCTGAGATTTTATCACATCACAGTGGAACAAAACTCAAACAAAACACGGTGGAACAAAGTTCATTGCAAAGTACTGCAATGACCTGCAATAGCCATGCCTACAGATATCTTTACAAAACAATGTCTGAGTTCAAAATACAATATAACTTGGAAAATGTCAAAAAGTATGCGATCAATAGTTACGAAAATTCCACAAGTACTCTGAAAGGATTTGAAGGCTTTCTTTTTTTTCCTGTTTCAGTGCTATCAAGAGATTAGAAATGTAACTTACACATCTTGTCAAACCTAAAACCTTTAAATAGACTTTTGAAATCAAAATATTTGACAATGGACTCCATCAAAATATGAAGGAACATTCTACTTACTTTATATCTATCAAAAAGTAATCCAATCAACCAATATGAACAATTCACCTCAATAATATTTTAATTGATACATCTCTCTACTGCCAATAAAATGCAAACCCAGTCTAAAGTTTTTTTTTGATCATACTTCTACTATCACCTTTTTTTCCCTGTTTAATTCTAGTGATATCCATCATGTTAATGCCACAGCAAATGATCTCCTGGATAAAATGACCCAGCAAGAACTAGTATAAGCTATAAGTAGTAGAATAATAAAAAGAACTAATACAAAAACTATTTTTTAATTATAATTAGTCCAGATGAAATGTTTAGAGTACAAGAAAGATAACAGAATTTTGAATATCACAGGATAGATGTAGTGTATGATAACTTTTTACTTTATATTTCTGTCCCAGATACGCTGGTTTTAAACAACAACAACAAAATAAGATCATGGTGTCTCGCTAAACCTTATGCAGGATACCTGTGTGCTACTGTGAAAGCTTCATCTTCTTCTGCCCTTCTTTACCTGCACTGCATCTTTGCATTTAAAGAAGCAAGGATGCTGTGTGTCTACACAGGAGATGTGTAGACACAGGATGAAACCATTCAGCCTGCTAATCCAATGTAAAATAGTTTAAATTTCAGGGGTGGAGAGAAAAAGAAGTGAGCCGAATTGATTTCTCGACTGTTACATTATCCTTTCACTAACCTCTGCTGTGGCAACTTGAGTTACCAAAAAATCTGCAGATCATCGTAAAGCTAGACAACACAATTCTCAACTAAAGAAGACTTAATTGTTTTTGACAATACTATCAATTTTTCTTAAGTATACTGATGTCATAGAAATTATACAGTACCATTGAAAAAAAGGTGTCTTAAAATGTAGTAACTTTTAATTCATAAATTGAGACATCTGAAATCTAATAGAGATTTTGTTGTACCATACATCTTTAGAAGATATTCAATTAACCAATACTTTCTAAGCAATGAAGATGATATCATCTTTGCTTTTCACTCTTCTAAGAGAACTTTTCTAGAAGATCATTATCTGTATCAACCAATCTGTGACAGTATTTTGTTGCACTTGCTTAAGAAATTTGAAATTTAGTCCCATATGGAGAAGAACAATAATATCATAAACAGGCTGATGTTCTGATTTCATATTGGCTTGTTTTGGTGTCATACTGGTAATACAGAAATGGTAGAGTCTGCACATTTTTTTATGGTCTGTCACAAGCAAATTTTAGTTTTTTGTTTGTTTGTTTTCAATTTTAGTTCTGTTTTCTGTTTCTACTTCAGGTTGTTAGTGTTGTGGGGTTTTTGTGTTTGTTTTTTTGGGGGTTGGGGTGGGTTGGTTGGTTGGTTTAGTTTGTGTTTTTTGTTTTGGTTTGGTTTTATTTTATTTTTCCATAATGAAATCATCTGAACATCCTTTCCAAACTGCTTACTTTCACAAAAAATATGAGAGACATGAACAACGGCTTTGCAATAGGAACTTCTATGTTAAGATTTATTTCAGTGCTATCATATCTGAAAAGCCTCACTCAGAATCCTACTACAGTTTTACTGCCAGGTCTGTAAATAAGATCTTTCCACAAGATGATTTGGACTTGAACTCTAGGAACAGACGAGATTATCAACACATCAAAAACAATGTTATTTAGATAAGTGAATCTGTTTGAGATTACAGAGGCCCCCAAAAAAATCCACAAAATACTGTAAATTTTCCATGTTCCACGCATCTTCTGAGAGGGTTTTCAAATTCTTCCAAAAGTGAGCAAAATTCATCATGCTTTTGCACTGAACACAACTAATTTGTATTAGTTTGGACTCTGAAGATTCCTGTGAACAACAAAATTATTTAACCATATTTGAAAGCAGTCTTCACAGAACCTTGTAAATCAGATCTCAATTTGAAAATTAAATCCAGTAAGAATCCAAAAATTAGGGGTTTGACTATCTGCCTTTCAGGTTAGTAAATGCTGGTTAAATTTGGTATACAATCTTGAAAAGGACTACTGAACACACAATAGCACCACCATTGGTTTACACATGAATTCCCTGTAAATCTCCCTTTCTAGATTTTTTTATGCCATTTTTACAGTGTGCAAAAGACTGCAAGCAGGATATACACAACTAAAAGTACAAATCAGTTATTTATTGGTTAATGCATACAATAGATAACAAGGACTTGCAAGCCAGTCAAACATCAGTCTGGCAGGAAACCTTCAGTACTACTGAGTCATCCATTAGTTTCTCTTCCTGAATCCTCTGGCTGGTAATTCTCATAGCAATCTTACCTGCCTCTGATTTTACCTTTCACATCTCTCAATTGCACAGACTTTCTCAAAGCTCATGCTCACAACTTTCTTTTCACAGACCTCTGAGCCAATGTGACAGAGCTCTGCTGTATCAAAACTATGCCTTCAATGAGAAAGACGACCCCCCAGTGGAAGAGTTACATGTATATGCTACAGAAGTACGTATTAGTCACCAACATAGCTAAAGAAGAAAATTAATATAGTCATAAGACTGCTACCCTCCCCTCTAATTAGTCTGCTGAGATACCAGCTAAGAATTGCCCTTTTCTTTTACAAGTTAAAATACCCACCAGTTACCATTATTACTCTTAAAAATAATGTATGTTTTTATTTTCTTGAAGGAACTATATATTTATCGAAAATGCCATCCAAAATATATGTATAAACCCCCAAGTGTGGATGAAGCCATATTAGCTTTCTTCATTCCATAACATAGGTTATAATTATTTTAAAGTAGTTTCTGAAATGTAGGTTTTCTCTTTTTTAGACAATCCATCCTTTCCCAAAGATGCTTACTTCTGTATTTTGCTTTATTTCTCATCTGGATATGATCTAATTTCTCAGTCCACAATAAATTTGTACTTGATATATATCTGCAGAGCAAGTTACATGAGTTTCACAGTCTTTAATGGCATTTTTTCTTTCGATTCCAGCATTATTTCATCAAGTTTAAATATAATGCTGCTTTGCAAAAGCTCACTTTCATGAGTAATTATTAATTATTATAGAGATTATGGAAGCATTATCATTGTGCACTTTCACCAAACCTTTTGCATTCCTTTTTTTCTTCTTAAAAAAAAAAAAAAAAAAAAAAAAAAAAAAAGGTAAATTCATTGTTTCTGGCAATTAAATTAAGGTCACACAATGTATATTCAGAGCTGTATAGAACCGTCCATAGATTTTTCAACATAACAATAATTAGCTGATGTTTTTACAGCACTTTGAAGCTATAAATTGATGTGTAAGTGCACAGTATTCTTATCATGGCTTCAACAGAATTCAGGGCAATTAATACTATAAAAATGCTGGTCATCCGAATACAATTACTTGCTGTGAGCAGGTGATTTAAATACAATGTACAGGTAATGACTGACCTTTACAACACAATGGTACAGTCACCACCAGAAAGCAGAGCACATTAGCCAAACACAGCTGGCTTTACTGAAGGATGTGAAAGTATTCATGGTTTCTACATTAGGTCTTGTCATTTGAGTCAGGAGGGCTTTCCCTCTGGAAATAACTGTAATGCAAATCTCCTTCTTAAACACTGGGTAGGCTAATAACCTTTCCTGTTATAGAAGTCCTAATATGAATACCATGTAGGATATTTACTTCTAATAAATGGATACCTCATGAAGTTCAATTGACTAATAACTTGTGTATCTTCCACACAGACTTGCACACCTCATTACTTCATTTCTTCATAGTAATTTTAGAGGTAAATAAAGAAAATGAAAAAATTAGAGAAAAGTTTTCAAAATTATTCAACGCTTAAGTGGGCCTGAGGTTTTAAAAAGCATACATTTAGATGTAGTGGTTAGTCCTCCTTGTTACCAGATGACAATAACCAGAAGTTATGATTGAGTTATATTGACATCAATATCTTATTTTCTGAAAAGTAGAATTCTTGAATTACCAATGCAAAATACCATGTTTACACATCATATACCTGTAGGTATAAACGTTGTATATGATGTGTTGCAATTCTGCAATATTATTTTACGTATATTTAAAAAAGAAAAAAAAAAAAAGAAGGAAAGTTGAGGAACACTGCTGCACAAGATTTTTGGTTGCACTACACACTGACACCTGCGTTCAACCATATCCACAGCAAAGAAGGATGCCATTTATCTTTTATAATAATATGGAGTTCTCTGTCAGAGTAGGGTCACTGAAATGAGTAATAATCCCACCACTGTCTAAGGTACAACCAGCAGGGTCCAGGTCAACAGGCAAGCAGACAATAATTTGCCCAACAACACTGAATTTCATCTGCCCGCAGCCTCTATCTACTGATTATACAATCAATACACCTCAGATGAGAAGAGCTAACAACTGACCGGGGCAGATCAATGCTAGCAAATAAGCGCTTCATGACAAAAAGTTTGATAATTACCATTCTGAAGCCGTGTAAATGTTGTTTCTATTGTAACGACATTCATGATGATACTGCTATGATTGCACTGTTATTATAGGTTTAATGTTAGGCAATCAAGCTGCAGTGGTCTAGATATCAACAAACAGCATCAAAAGAAAACATCAAATTGTCCCTATTCTTCTGACATTGTAGCTGCAACATTTTTCTATGTTAGTGGCCACAAATGAACAATAATAAGCAACAATTTAGTGAAAAATACTATTTTCACAGCTTACAAAAGTCATACAATATAGATTGATACGAGTATGATTATTTCTACACCCAGAAGTAGAAGGCACACCCACTTAAACCAGAGGATTAAAATGAATTCAGCATTGTGTTCTTTGTTTCACATGCATCAGTTCAGAGCTTTTAATCTGCACTTCAGTTAGTCATAACCCAAAAGCATATGCAGCTTTGCTTGATTTATTATCACTTTTAATACTACACTTTCTTAAAAATTTCCTTAAGTGCTAGTTCATGCTCAATACATTAACTTTTAAGAGAACTAGTCCTGACTAATTATCAATAGCTACACTGACTTCAGTTAGCCTCTTACATCCTCAACACAGAGAGATGTAGAACACACTACTGAAATGTGAAGAAAACTGTGGCTTCATAAAACAAGAATATGTAGATCTGCGGGAGCCTCAACTTCGAAACTACATAAGATAAATACAATATTTCATATTTTATGTTCAAGCCTGCAAGAAGACATCTCAGTAGCAAAACACATTCTCCCAGTGGCAACTTTAAAGAGTAGGTGCACATTCAACCACATGGCTCTCCAAAAACATTTCAGTCAGAGCAAATCATAACTATGAGATCTACAAAGATATATACGATGTTGGCATTTCATGAATTAAACTTTTAATCAGGCCTTTCACAGGCAAAGCACAGATGCCTCCAAAAGTCTCTAAGTTACCTGTCTAAAACTTTTAAATCACGGATTGGTCAGATCTGCCACAGCCTAAGGGAAATCACCTGTCTATCCAAGTAGATACAGATACCAAACAGTAAGAATAAATCCAAACCTTTCACAGTCAGCAATATATGTATGATTTAGCTTGAACTAAGATTTCCCTTTCAGCATTTCCTCCTCAGAACATCTTCTACCTCACATGAGATTCAAAGAATTTGATGTATATTAAAATCCTTTCCCTCTCAGATGGGTTCATTTTTATTCAGGGACAATTTTGCTGACTGACAGGGAAGCATTTGGTGCTGAAATTGGACCCATACAAGAGCTTTGCATTTCATTTGCTCCATTACACCAGTGCATGGATTACTGGGCTTTTACTTTGGCATCTTTCCATTACTTTCATATATCTGACATGAACAAAATGACTCATCTGACATTGTGTAACAAATTTGTTCCAAAAAGAATAGTACATTATTATACTATTTTGTACACGTGGGTACCACAACCTTCCACACTAATCTAGCCAGAAATTCCACGTGTATGAATAGTAGCTGATATTGTTTAAAGAAAAAATAATAATAACAGCAGAAGTGAGAGCATAGAAATATCACTCCAAAAAAATACAATGCAGTTTTAACACTACTAGAGCCTTCAGTGTCATTTCAATTTCTAAATCACATCAGACATGATACCAAATTTAATTCTATTTCAGTTAAAAATGTTCAAAAACTGACACAGGCCTTCTAAATTATCCAACATAGCTACTGACAAACAGAGTGTTGGCAATTGTGGACACCAAAGCCCTCCTACTTTATCTTCTCTGTTAGCTGTTTAGCACTGTCCTTCCTCAAACCTGCTTTTATCCACCACTTTCTCAATGTGACTTACGATACAAAGAAGGAATTTGTTTCTTCTACCACTATTATAAACATAGACTTATACTGTATCCCTTGATCTTCCATGATAGAAGTATAACCAAGCACCATATTTAAATACATGTAACTTGAAGTTTTTCAATCTTTTTCTACTAGCTGCTGCAATTATAGCACCTTACCTCCAGCTAGAAGAGCAGGAAGAAAAGTCTTTCCTGAGCATTGTTCAATGCCAGTACTGTATCACCAAGCCACAAATGAAAACCCAACTTCCTACTGAAAAGTGCAGCAGTCCCTGACTGCTTGAGCTTAGGATAACAAGTCTGCACTCTAAACATGCAAATCGATAGTTTAATGCTTTACAGTCAGACCCTTATGCCCACACTTACAAGATGGAGAGAGGCTGAGAAGGGACCAGGACTCTCATCTGCTGATACATATTCCAAGTAAAACTGCAATATAGATTATGTATGAATTCAGTAGTCTCACAACTAGATGAGAGTATGTAATGTACACTCTAATCACTTTCTTCACGAAATCAGTAATACTTTATGAATCTAGGTAAACAACTTGAATTGCATTATTAAAAATAATTTTTTAGAAATGCAAGGGAAAATCTACCTATTGACTTCATGTGGCGTCATTCCTTGTGCCTGTCAACATTGTGAGTATCTTTTTTCAAGTAGAACTACTTGGGTGCACTATCATAATCCATTCAGGGATATGAAAGAAAATGGACAGGCAAGTGAAAACAGGCAAGAAATGATGTTTCACATTTTTTCTTTAAACAAGACAATTATCTGAATGAACTGTACTAATGTCTAAAGATGACATACTCCTTTTCCTATCTATTTGCACAATTTAGGTGAAAAATAATATTTTTAAAACTGGACTGTTTCACTTTCTTTCCTTACTACACCAATCCATGGCATTTGAAATAAATTCTATGATATGTGCAGAATAATTTAAAATTCAAGTTCCTTTTCCAAGCACTTCTGTTGCTTATCTGTGAAAAAAATAAAAATAAAACCAAACCTCTAAGATTAAATTACTGACATATTAGATTTGTTTCTCCCTATATCTTAACCCAGATTTGCAAGGGCTGAGGATTTCACATAACCTGTGAGGAATAACTGAATGATTGTCAAATGTGTTTTCCATAGAAATAAAGTCACAGTGGGGATTATGATACACAAATAAATAAAAATATTATTGCAAATTCTGACAAATCTGTCCACATTTGTTCACTGGAAACAGGACAACACATGGTCTTAAACTGGTGCAAGGAAGAGTTAGCCAGATATGAGGAAAGCATTTAAAGCAACAAAACAGTGAATGATTTGAATATTAAATTTGCTTTGGTTGATCCTGACATGATCTCTTCAGGTCCCTTTCAGCACTGATTTCTACAATTCTGTGATTTTTGGTCACCTCTCACAACGTAAACCAAGTCATTGCATTTTCTTCATCACTAGACAGAATAACACAGACCCTGTAAAATGAACTTAGAAAGCCAAAAGGCAGTAGTCTCAATATGTACATATTCATTTTATGTTCTCAGGCAAAATCAGAAATAGTTGTGCATATAAAGATTAAATGAAAATAGTTTCAGCAGACCTAGATAATAAATTAATAGCCTCTGGTTTTCACGCTAAATGACTATGATCATTAAATAAATTTAATCTGTACTTCCTAATTATAATAACAGTCCAAGTTTATATCTGATGGGACAAGCTTTTGATAATGCCATTCTCCATTTATAAGATAAATGTAACCTTCTAACTCCTCCACTGTTAATAGCAAATGAAAGAAGAAATCCAACAACATTATTCAAGATGACTAGGTTAAATTACTTGAAACAAGTTTTTCAGAAGAAGCCCAAGGTGTTAAACACCAATACTTCTTTAGACTCTCTTAAAAATTCCAATTGTATTTACTAGATTATTGAGTACATCTATTACCCTAAATAATCACATTGTTTCCCAGGTATTAAAATTGTATTTTCTTAAAGACCTTGTCATACTGCCTATTATACCACAGAAGTTATTATTTACAATAAAGCAGAAGATGATGCAAGACCACAGAAAGTGACAAATAATTGTTGTACCATATTGATGTGGTATTGGTTTTAAATAGCCACTATCAAAGTGGACAGTGGAAGTCTGGTGATTATCACAAAACTAGTCCAAATATTTCTGGAAATGGAGTTGAAATGAATAGAAATACTTTCATAGAATCATAGAATCATAGAATATCCTGAGTTGGAAGGAACCCTTAAGGATCATCAAGTCCAACTCTTGACACCGCACAGGTCTACCCAAAAGTTCAGACCATGTGACTAAGTGCACAGTCCAATCTCTTCTTAAATTCAGACAGGCTTGGAAGGTGACCACTTCCCTGGGGAGCCTGTTCCAGTGTGCAACCACCCTCTCTGTGAAGAACCCCCTCCTGATGCCAAGCCTAAATTTCCCCTGCCTCAGCTTAACCCCGTTCCCGCAGGTCCTGTCACTGGTGTTAATGGAGAAAAGGTCTCCTGCCTCTTGACACCCCCTTACGAGGAAGTTGTAGACTGCGATGAGGTCTCCCCTCAGCCTCCTCTTCTCCAGGCTGAACAGGCCCAGTGCCCTCAGCCGTTCCTCGTATGTCTTCCCCTCCAGGCCTTTCACCATCTTCGTAGCCCTCATTCCTATGCAAAATCAAAATTAATTTCCTTGTATTTTCTCCATTCGTGCAACAAAAAGTACTGAGTCATCCTGGTTTACTGTGATCAGCACAATATCCTCCCAGACTTGCAAAGATTTTGAGGAACTTATCTGGAACCCATAATTAATTTGTAATTACCAATAATATGTGGGATAGAAAACTACCTTTCTGCCCCCTAAGCATACTACCATGCCTTTAATTCAAAAAAACACACAGTGAAGTTCACCACATTAAGAGAGAAAATTGAGAAGCTTGACAAAGCAGTGCATCTCAAACCCAGAAATATCCATCATCCTCTTTTCCAGTTATAATATGAAAGAACTATAATAGCCTTTTCATTAAAAAATGACCTGCCATGCTGACTACATCAGTAAAGTTCACATCAAAAACCCTGTTGTAGTCCCTCAAAGAAAAAAGGAGATGTAGAACAGTCCCAGACTTTTTCCTCATACTACATACACAAAATTAAGATGGGCATGTATATAATAATAATATTTTTTTTTAAGTTACTTCTTGTGTCTAAAGGAAGTTACAGTGTAACCTGACATCATATTTTACTACCTTATAAAACAGCATGAATTGGAAGACATCAAATAAATAAAATAGAAAAAGAAAAAAAAATATGAGATTAAAATTGTAAGAATCACGAGAAATTCGGGAAGTCCATATATGATCCCAGAGTGAAATGACTTCTCCTCCAGCCAATAAGACAGCCATTCTAGCCAGGACTGCAGAAATGTCCTTTTGCAGCCCACTTATGAATGGCAGGAAGTCTGCCTTTTGCCCAATTTCCATTTAGTTGTGCTGACCTTCAGACCTAAAATCTGTAACACTTCATTTTCAGGAATCAAATCTTTAACTTTAAAAAGCTAACATACCTTACAGGCAATTTATGCTTAGATTTTTTTGTATTATTACAACATTCACAGAGAAAGTGTTCATTCTACACTGCATGTATTCTGAAATATTTTTTTTTTGTTTATTAGTTTTTAAAACATGAAGTAGAAATGTGTTTGAAAATGAAAAAGAAATAAAGCTTTATTGGAGAGGAAACAATGAGTTATGTGTTAAAACTACGATTTCAATATTACTAACTATAAACTGTATTGCCATCTGAACACAAAAAGACATTTTGATCACTTCTGTGCAGATAAAAGCACCTTTCTTTATACTTTCTTCTACTTCAGAAAACCTTGTTGATGAAGAAACCTTTAAAAGTAAATCAAATGGCAGCTGCACATGATTATGCAAATCCACCTTTCCACTCATTCAGATTTTATCTCTTAAGTATCTTTACATATGTAAAAGACTAATGATTTTGAATCTTAAAACTGGTCTTCAGGAAAGGACAATATGGACATTCCAATGAGGTGAAATAACAAAAGGAAGATGCAACTAAAGATTTAACCTTATTATTATTATTATTATTATTATTATTATTATTATTATTATTATCAAGTCTGTAGTCACATAGGTGCTTGCTTGCTCTAGATTTCCAGAGGCTGATAGTCTAATTGCTTCCCCAATAACGAAGTTCAAAGGCAATCTGAAGACATCCAAAACTTGCTCATACCTTCTCACTTATCAGTACCAAACACAACCTGACCACTGCATTATTATTTATTCATTCTGTCTGTGTTTATTTTGTGTCTTTTTTTTTTTTTTTAACAACCACCATGTGACAAAAATTAGGACAGTGAGGCATTTGGCTCAGTCCAGTGGGACGATAGCTGCAAAAGGTATTTAAAGACATATGTTGTTACCGGCACAAGTTCCTCTTTCATTATTTTATTTTGGTTTTATCTGTTTAATGACTTTTCACAACTAATGATTTGTTAGCTTTTTGATGGACTCTTTCATACATATGAAATAGATTTTTTTTTAAACAAATCTTTTGATTTTAGTTTTGAGAGGAAAAACTCTTCAACTAAATCCCACGGGGATAAAAGACACTGTAACATGATCTTTTACTAGTGAATGAGATTTCTAATGTGCTTTAAAATACCTATGTTTGTTTAAAGAATTTCAATCTAAATGACCAAACCTCACATGACCTATACTGGGTAAGAGACTAATTGCTATGATAATTTTTTTTAGGATGACATAAAACCAAAAAGGTGTTAAAAGATTTAAAAGTTAGATGCAATGAAATGGAACTAATAAAACATTACTATTTAAAATATTAGTGCTTTACTGCCATACAAGTATGGGCACTTCTTATGAATGTTTCCATTATTACATGACAGAGATATAAATCCTTTTAATGTATTTTAAGAAAAAAAAAAACAAAAAACTCATTGAACTTAGTCCTATAAAAGGCTTATTGTTATCAAATAAAAGAGAAAATCATCATACTTTGTCATAAATTATCAGCTCAGGAGATTTTAATCTGTAACTTTCCTATAACAAGTCTGACCATGACTGCAATTTACTTCTTTATTTGGCACACAAATTTTATTCATTTAACTGGATTATTCATTAATCAAATATTTATCAGGTAGTATCTTACAGAACTCTGTGAGACTGGTATAGAGTTCATTTGTTCAGTTATAACAAGATTATTTTTATAGCAGGTATTTATTTAAGTGGGCTTCATTATATCGGGAGGGAGAAGGGGAACTACTTATAAGGCTGATACTTGTTTCTAAATACCTGATATGGTAGTAATCCAGTTAAAAATAAATAAATAATAACTTAACAATGAAGCATCTCTGTGATCCTGATTTGATTTTACAGCAAAATCAATCAGCGTTAATACTTTATATAGGAATAATCCTGAAAATACTAAAATCCCCAGATAAACAGTGACCTATAATAAAATGAAAACTTTTTCCTTAAACATAGAAAATCAATGACAAAAGACAAAAATTACAAATTATTTGATAGGATGGTATAGCTGTGATTTAGATTATTTTATTAAATGGCTTTTTGTTAAAAGTTAACAAGTTTTTTTTTAAATTATTTTGCTTTCTTCCTTCAGCATTTCAGTTCCTCTCTAGCAACTTAATTGAGTTTGTAGAATGTGAGCTGACCAGTATTTACAAGACATGTCTAATATATCTTACTGAGGAGTAGCCTGCTCTGTATTCACAGAAATGTCCTTGTGAAAGATAGGTTTTTAATGTTGATGTCACCAAAAAGGCAGAAAAAGAAGCTGAATGTAACAGCCTTCAATCAGTAAACATACAAGAAAATATGTCTTCAAAGGCTGGCTCCACAGGGATTAATAAACATAATATATAGTATCATGTTTTCTAGAAAGACCACACAACTTTAATTCTTCATAAAAAGCCAATTTAGTCATTTAATTTTGTATTTACAAATACGGAATATACATATTCCCAGTATTTATTCATAATATCACAGTGTTATGGTATGGATTTCTGTAAAATCTCAAAGTTTACCAGTGCAACACTACTCCTCTTTAGAAAAATATTCAGAAATTCTAACTCATTGATTGTATCACAACAGTAAGGAAGCAGCCATGAGATTATACTTCTGTCCACAAGGAACCCAATTTTCTTTATTTCCTGCTAGTGCAAATAATTGCTTATGGGATATGCACGAGGCATGTCAGTACTGTAATAGTTACCAATGGATCACAATAGCACAACTATTTTTGCAAATATTTTTTTCAGCAAGCACTTGTTTTGTATCTGTCGAACAGCACTTTTGCAGAACTGACCAAAAATTAATTAGAAACCAAAAGCTAGAATTACAGCAGACCACTGTTTGCAGAAAACCATGCTAGGAAAGAAACAAAAGGAAATACAGTTGGAGACCAAAGGAAGAGAGACAAGAAAGCCAGTGGTAAAAAAAAAAAAAAAAAAAAAGTATTGGGATGCACAAGCCACATCAACACATCCCAAAAATGAAAAATTAATTTCATCAGCATCATATAAGTGCATGAATGACTAAGCCATTCATTATATGAGCTTCAATTTATTTCCACTACTATTCCCTTCATGGCAATTTCTTGTCAACCACAATTATTGCAACACAGAAATTCACAGTTTGAATTTAATCTTTACTTAAACTCTAATTTAAGCAACAGTTTTCAACTCAAGCTACATATGTATAACAGGGATGAAGTTAACTCTGTTCATAGCAGCTCATATGGTGCTGTGTTATAGATTTGTCACTGAAACAGTATTGATAACACACCAATTTTTTAAGTTACTACTGAATAGTGCTTGCACATCATCAAGGTTTTCTCTTTTTCTCACTGCCCACCCCCATGAGTAGACTGGACTGGCAGTGGACAACAGGATAGAAGGTGACACAGCCAGGACAGAAACTAACCAGAGGGATATTCCATCTCACATAATGTCATGCTCAGGAATAAATACCAGGATCTGATATTTCAAAAGTAGTCATTGCTGGGAGGCTGACTGGGCATCTGCCTGTCCATCTGCTTGTGAGTTGTGGTGAGGGACTTTGCGTCAGTTGTTTTTTTGTTTTGTTTTTTACTCTTTCCTTGACTTATTAAACCATCTTTATCTGACGCATGATTTTTTTCTCTATTGCTCTTTTGCCTCTCTTCCCTGTCTAACTCAGCAGGGACTGAGGGGCTGGGTGGGTACTTATTTGCTGACCACCACAATGTGCTGTACTTAATTCCAAAAACAGAATTCCCATGAAAATAACGCTAATAAATCTAGGAAATAACTAATTCAATTCAAGCTGAGGTTCAAATTTACTTAACACTAACATAACATGCTGTTATAAAAATTATTCTAAACATCTGGACATAGTCCCAGGTGACTGGCTGTAGGTAACACTCCTTGACCAAGGGGGCTACCTCCTTCCAACCTCAAACATTCTGTGACTCTGTGATCCTACCACAAAGCCCATTTAATCTAACCCATACTAAAGTATGCAATTCTGATAGCAATGTTTTAATTAAGTACATGCATTTACTTCCTCTCAAGCAGGAACATATCCTTCTCCAAAACAAAAATTACTCTGGCACACTTGTATATACTGATTTAAGGTTCACAGAGCCATGTTTCCTTTCATTTTGCATGTCTTTATACATATATCGGGATATATATATATAAATATATATATAATATGTAAAATGTATGTGTATAGGTAAGAAAATATACTCAAAACATTCACACAGCCTTCAATTAAAAAAAAAAAAAAAAAAAAAAAACATGGTTTCACGGAAAATGATAAAGTGAGCAACACACTGTGTGTTTTTCAGACACCCAGAGAAGCAAGATAGAGTGAGACAGTCATCTTGTGGAACAGAGCCTAAAATTATTGCCTTCATACGCCTTTCTGTTGGATGCAGATATCTACAGCTAATCACAACCAAACCACTGTATTTACAGACAGCATAAAGGTCCTGATTCCTCCATCAAGCTCAGTAGAAAAGAGATGACTTTATTTGCATTGGTCTTTGGAAAAGGTTCAGCTCTAGGTGTACAACAAAAAGACAAAATTAAGGTTGTCTAATGATGATAGAATGAAGAAGACAAAGATATTTGAGGCAAAAAATATATATATATATATTTTTAGTGAATTCTTACAGGTCTCAAGAGATCTTTTTAGTTCATTTGCTATACAGACTAAACATAAATGGGAAAACAAAACCAAAACCAAAATAAAACACCTTTCCTAACCAACCTCTGTGGGGCAACAACTATTACAAAGTATGACTACATTAAAACTCCGTGTGACTACATATGCAAACTTCCTTTCTTGGATGGAAATCTAGTCATGGAACTTAGCAAACACGCTAAGGAAGCAAGGAATAATCAATGTAAATAATGAACTTTTTCAAACTTAAAGTAAAGGTGATTTAGATGGAACATAAAAGATACATTAAAACACTCACTTTGCTTACAAATTAAGGTAATTAATCTGATTTTCTTAGATTTGTTTCCTTTCAAGTTGCTTTAAATACTTACTAGAACTAATTTGTTTTAACCATTTTAAACACAAGATTTCAGTACTTAAAAAAGTAATGCTGGGAAAGGTGTGTTGTATTATATTATTCATTAAAGTTAACAAGAATAAGTTAATTGGTCCCTCAGAAACATACTGTTTCAATGAGTTTCCTATTTTCCAGGGGGAAAAAAAAATCTCATGCAAAACTGTGTATCCTTCTACCCTTTCTGAAATGAAGATGATCCAAGTCTCACACACCCTAGAAAGTTACAAGAAATGTTATTTGACACAATGCCCTTCAAAAGAAATACGCACTTGTCAGAGCAACTATTTTCAGTTTGGGATCAATCACATTCAATCTGTTTTAATACAGACAGATGCAACCATTCACCAAAGTCAGTATTTTCTAAAATATGCCATATTCAAGAATTCAAACATATCTTTATACGTTATATACACACAGGTACTTGCTTGTTGGGAAACTTGTAATTTTTCAGATACCACCACATGGAGCCATGGTATTGGAAAAAAAATGTTCACGAATATGGTCAAATAAACAGAAATGGCTGAGGACTTAATATATAGAGATTCTAATAGCATAGTGAGAAATGGAGGTTTCAAATCAATTGGTTGATCGATTAGGAAGATTCCTAATCAGTACCTTGCATTGGAATTGAACCTTAGCCTCCTGACTAATTTAAGATTAATGCTATCTATAAGTAAGAATTCAGAGAGAAGAGACCTTGCTCCTAGAGCAGACGTGTATGAAAGTCACTAAAGGAATCATTATAGAAGTTTTCAGCTTAATGATCTCTGTGGATCTGCCCATGACAACAAGCATAATAGTCAGCAAATACTTATCCTGAAGGTTAATTAACATACTTCATGGCCATTATCTTCCATGAGTTGCTTCATAATTCTACGCATACTAATGTACTTTGATGCCCCAAAAAAGGCTTCCAAACATAAAGGCTTCCTCGTTTCTTGGTAAAACTGTAGGTATCATGGATGCTCAGACATTTCAGCTGTTCAGGTATTCAAATTTCATTATTTGTGATTAACACATGGAAGTTCAGTGTGGCAATCCTGTCACAGAATAAGGGAAATTTTACAGAACAGATGGTATTTTCAGCATTATGCTAGTTCCTTATTTAAATATTGTTTGGCATCTATATCCTATTGAAACTGGCATACTATCTAGTGAGGGAGGCATGCTGCCATCTCAACATATGGGTACAAATGTTAGTTGGTAAGAGAGGGTAAACAAATCCTATGGGCTTACTGAGGGCAGGATTCCTAAAAGAAATGTTACAATTACTCTTCTTTGATCATTCATATTATAGTGACAGCAATGATTTTTTTTCCCCCTTTTTCTCAGAAACAGAATAAACAGCCTTTAGTGATGATAATGAAATTTGGAGGTTTGGATTTACATTAAAATGAAGCTTGAGCTTAACTATCTGAAAAACATCACATACACACAAAAAAAGATAAAAGCTGATAGAGCTCTACAAGCCTTTTTCCTCTCATTCTCTTAAAAAATAAATACTTAAATTAGTCCTACTCTGACTTCAATTCTACTGTAATTTAAAGTAATATCAAAAGAAAGGCAGTTCAGTACTGACTCACAAAATTATTGCATAATTTCATCAGTTTAAGAAAATCAACCAAAACAAATTAGTTTTAATTATTCATAAGTACAGGTCATACCTTGCAAAGATTCCTTCACACATGCTGTTGTCCTGTATGGACTAGAATAAAATTCTGAAGAACAAAATACTCGGGAACAGTTACAGCGTATGAAGATGGCTATTAATTCTAGAATGATAAATTCACAGGCCCAGGGATCAAATGAATAAGAAGTACTCTTCACAAAATGCATTCTTTAACACCTGTTAATTTTTGCATGTAAGAAGACCCAACTTCAAAGCAGCAAATCTTCTGCAAAATTATGCTATCATGAATATTAAACTTTCTAAAGATTAAGGTATTTGAGATCATTTAAGGTTTAATTATGCATGGAAAAATCCTATAAGAAGTTTACAAAGACAGTGGCCTGGATGTTAGCTTAGAAATATTTCATAGTAAAAACACAAATAATGAATCTCATCTAGTAATGGTAGCGTTCTCTAAAGTGAATTTATTGATATATTGCCCATATATTGTATGTAAGAAATATAGGAGAAACTGCTATTGAAATACTAATAGAGTATTCATAAAAGTGATGTAAACTCTTTTCCTGTATCAGTATTAAAGTTAGATGGAGGCTTCCTATCATTTTAATCTATAAAAGCCTTGTTCACTCATTTAAATATAATTTATTACATCATATCTAATCATTTCAGAATAACCTCCTTGTTCAACAATTCAAAACCTTGATGTACTGTCAGGTGGATGGAGCTGATGAAGTACTATGTTTTTTCTACCTCTAATTTCTCATACTTCTATTAGCAGTTCTATTTCGTGTTATAACTGTAGGGTAGCATTCAGGCAGGCATTCTGAACAGCAATGCATCATCTCAATCCAGAAGGAAAAATGAGGAAAAAAAAAAGACAAAGACAAAGGTTCAACCCATCTTGTCATTCATCCATGTAGCAAGAGTTAGCTGTGAAATACAATTCCAATCATGTATTTGTAACTTAAAAAAAAATCTAATCACGTAATACTCCGAACAAAAGCAAGACACATCTTGAAGTTAATAGGTAATACTGTATACAATGCAGACCTTTCTAGAGGGTTAGATTTCTGGATGTATTTTTTAAGAAGTCAGTTATCTGTGGTTTAGCCTCATGTCACAGCCATTCCAGTTACTAGAGAAAGCTTTAAATAAGGATTTTATGTACTACCTACCCATGTAACCTTCTAGGTCATTCAGTCAACTGCGTGTCAAATGTCAACTGCTCCACTGGTCAATTACAGTCACTTGAATATCATGTCTGCCACTTGCTGAAGATGTCAGAATTCTCTGAGACTTCAGTATGTCACAAAGTTCACAGTTTCAGCATATATCTAATGTTTTCTTTCCATGTAAATTATCACACACAAAGAATCTCTCTCTGCACAAAAAAAAAATAAAAAAATCTTGATAAGTGGCACATGGGCTTAGCTACTCCAGGAACTGACATTACATTACACTAAATTAATGAGTGTGTGTGTGTATATATATATATATATATATATATATATATATATATATTTGATGAACGGTGCTCCTGATAATAACAAGATGAAACTGTAAAACCTTTCCAGATAAATTAGAGAAAAAGGAGGTATATGTTGTTGAAAATGTATACTTAATTTTGTGGGTGTTTTTTTGTTTTTATAATTTATACATACCAACTTGTGTGTTCTATAGGATTTTAACACTTGACCCCACTCACCTTTTCCATGACTGCTACATTTCCTCTCTCTAGTTCAGATACAAGATAACTGAACATATTAGGCAGAATTATTGCTTGGGAATTCTTTCCTCTGACAATTTCCAAATCAGTCTTCCCTCTTCACTATTCTGCAGTGATTCTCACTGTTTTCCAGAGACCATACTGCCAAAGCTTAAGCCCAATGCTCTATTCTCAACCTCTTTAACTTGCCAGTCATACTCAACACCAAACATGACAATCTCTCAAAAATCTTTTTCCCTGTTGACTTTTGTGAGTTAGGCCTCTACTACATGTTTTCTTACTTCTTTAATTACTCTTGTACTTTGTCATCCTCCCTGGTGTCCTAACTTTGGGAGGAATTTACTAGTACTCTACCTCAGCCCCTCAGTTTACTCATATGTGCTTAGAACCTTGGCAACAACATTCAGTGATGCAAACTTAATTATCTATGCAGCTAGGTTTCTGGAGCCTTCTTTATTGAGCAGTTATAGGCAGAACATTATTATGTACAGCCATTAAAAAATCTGTTTTTGGCCAGCTGTTCCAGTATCTTGCTATGGCAGCAATCCCACGTGACCTAACAAAGGCCTGGGTCTTCCCCTCCAAGCACATGCAATCTTCCTTTCTTAGTCATGATGCACTGCACTGTCATCCTTCTAGTCACTCATTGTAAGTAATGGGGTATCATTTCTGATTTAGCTTCCTCAAGTCTCTCAGAATCAAGGAGCCCATAATACTCATAGATTAAGTTATAGCACCTCTTTCAAGTGAGTTTTTCCCACCTTGTTTAACTTTTTTTTTTAATTCCTTTCAAATAGTGTAAGCTTTCACAATGTTTTCCTTCCATGACAATTACCACCAAAAAAGATACATTCTGCTAGTAACGCATGAGAAGCTAGATTTTTGGTTTAGCTGCATGAGTAGCAAACGCTCCATTATCCGAAATTAACACATAGAGATAATATACTTCAACTACTTTGTAAGCAAAAGAGTCAAAAGAATAATTAGGCCAAAGCATAAGAACCTCACAGAGTATGTTGTTCCTCCAGTATTGCATTCATAATGGTGGGCTCACTGGGATCCTCTTCAGGGTTTATAATTCATTTGCAATGCCTATATATGTGTGAATTGCTTGTGACTAGATATATTTTTATTTTTTTTACTACATTTAAAAAACTTGCATTCCTACTGAAATTGTGCAAACATATAAAAGTAAGGTGAAACTACAGAATAAGCTCTTAAAGCTAAGAGGTCTTTAAGAGTAGCTATAGTATAAATTATGTTGTGAAGAAAGAACCCAATATGCTATGCAAGTCTGTCTGAAGTTTATGAAGAAGTAGATATCACCTGACAAAAACGTGAAGAAAAAAATATATATTTTTTAAAGTAATAGTTACGAACTGCAAATAATAGATACTATCATCCAATTTTAGAATTTATTGGTTTTGTTTTCACTTGATTCTTATTCAGACAGAAACCTCAAAATTGATGGGAAAATATTATCATAAAAGCTAGATGAATATTCCATACCCAATAATTCTGTTTGCAATTCAGTTCATTGTCACTCTAGTGTATCTCACTTTCAAATACAACTAGATTTTTAAAATATACATAAATATTTGGGGGGTTGACATGATATATTCTTCCCATCTGCTCAAAGTGAAGTTGGAACTAAAAAATATCTATGACAACACTGTGACAATAACTAATGACACTCACCATCTCAAGGGAAAACAGTCCTGTTTTCTCTGTTAACCAGACAAGTAAAATCCTATTATTAAAGATGTAATTGGAACTATCTTGTCATAAAGTAGAGTATTAAAAGGACACTATCCTTTCAAAATAAAGCAATGTTCTTAAATTGTTGAAAGTTTTGAAATCAGAGGATAGCTTTTAGAGCTCATTATTTTTCCATAAAAACTGAAATGTCACCACCTGCAATATTTGCTAAGCAAAATGATTTCAATAGCTCTATGATGCTAAATTTAAAATATCATGTGAAACCATGCACTGTTGTTCATTTATGTTTGTGTCTGACCGCAGATTTTACAGCTACAGACATCTTTGGTATGACATAATAAGCTAACAAAGTTTGTAATTCTAAAGATACTATACCAAATTGAGTACATTAATGAATACTCAGATTTTGTGTATAAAAATGACTACCGGATATGTATTGTATATGTGTGTGTATATATATATATAAACACATACATATTTTGAATACCACTGGAATGAATATAGCTTTCCTGAGCCATAAGATGCTAGTCAATCTAAATAAGGGCATGTCTACATAAGAAATTATTTCAAAATAACTGAAGGTGTGAAATCAAGGTACATTCCTTAAAACCCCCTTAAGCTCCTCTGTAGACATTCTTTGTAAGAAGCTGAATAACCTTAACTCACCAACTAAAGCAGTCTATAACTGGTCCAATTCTGAATAATTCTAACTCCTGTCAAATTTAGTACTCTGCAATCAATGCAGTTAAAATTTACATCTTCATTTGACTTACCTGCCAGATGGATTGCCCATAATATTTAAGAATTCTTTAGAAACAGCACTATACACATTTTTTTCAGAAAAAAAAAAAAAAAAAAAAAAGTGCAGGGTTGAATTAGCAAGAACTCGTATGCAGAACATGAAGTAATTCTGATTTTTTGGCAAGATAGTGCAAGATTTCTACCTCTTCCTGAAAGCAGATGCACTCTTGATATATACCACAACACTGACTAAGACATATACAAGAAGAATGCCAAAATCATACAGATGCAACATATGGACAAAACATTGTAAGTTACTGGAGATGCTCAACCACTTAATGACTGCTAGAATTGTTGTGGAGATGCGTAGATGCGTAAGTCCCAGGTCAAAGTTTATGGGCTACTGAACTCCTACTTTTACTACTTTTAGTAGTAAATGTTTAAAAATATTATGATATAATTAAAAAAATAAAAAATAAATAAATAAAAGACATGTTCCAGATACTAATATAATTATATAATTCTAAGCATGTTTCCTGTGAAACAGAATTAGCAGTATGGTGTTTGGCACAGCTATCAAGAAAATTCAAAATACAATGACTGACTATATAAAAGTGCATTTCTTAATAGCATCTTTTTAAAACCATCTTTAAGCAAATGAACACAAAAAGAAAATGAGAGAAATACAGTAGAACAAAAGAAAAGTGAAGGCGTCAAGCCATTGCTACTCTAAGTTTAAGGAGAACTAGTTTTCATACCCCAAGTATCAGACATTTTGATCAGAGCAGCAAAAGTAAACATCTCAAAATTTCAGAAAGTAATACAACCCCTCAATTCAATCACACATTCATATTTAGAAATATTTTCCATGCAAATATACTCTTGATTCACAGTACTATAAAGTCACCTCCAGCTAAGACTCATACTGACTTCAAGAATGATTAGAAATGTTTGTTACCAAAGAATGACAGCTAAAATTTACTTTATATCTTACACATTATGAACATGCACCACCATCTGCTGAAGTCTGTCTCTCATTTACAAAAGAGAAATAAGGATTCCAATATTCTAATATTGAGACTTCTTACTCCTACGAAATGAGTAAATATCAATTATTAAAGTTGTGTGCAAGCATTTGGTACGAGACAGCCTCTATCCTTCCTGACATTTTAAACTTTAAAGAAATATATATAAAATATAAATATATAAATAGAAATATGTAAAGAAATAACTCAGAATTAAAAGCCTGAACTGCTGCAGTTTTAGCTTAAGAGAGGTAGCTCTGTGCAGCAACAGACCCACATCTTCAGATCATGAGACATGAGCCTGACATTTGATACTAACTGGCAGCAGAATAACCCTGTAACATCCATTACATTTGCAGTGTTCTGTTCAAGCTCTTACTTGGGTAAATGTAGCATATTCATCAGAGAGAACCGATCATTGGCTGTTTCCAATGATCAGTTCTCGAAAACGCAACAGGCAGAGAGTACATTATTCATCTAAAGAAAGTAAAGAAAAAACAGCAGCTTTTAACGCTGAGATACTACTAGAAGCACCCTAACTCAAAACAAAGAACAACAACAACAAAAAAAAACTTATATAAAAAAAAATCTTACAATTAATGCCACAATGATTGGGAGTAGAATTAGCTAGAATTAACTGGAACTGTCTGAAAGGGTTTTTCTTTGCCGATAGATGCCGTGGTCATAGTATTGGATTCATTAACACTCAAATTTTTCTGCAATGTATTGATTTTTTTTTTTCCAAACCAAATTCCAAGCTACTATTCATCCACAAGGAGAAAAAAAAAAAAAAAAAAAAAAAAAAAAAAAAAAAAAAGACACTGATCCTGATGATTACTGCTACTAGTAAAGTAACATTTGGAAACACCCCATACAAAGACCATATTCTACCACATAGAAGCAGATATTCTATACAAGCATAATGCATAAAATCTACCTGGATATAAGGTGGCTTGCAAATGTGCTCCAAGATATTCCAAGACAAAGCTGCTCATAAAAAAACTTTCTTCATCTGAAATTACCAACAGTGTACATCTTGGAGCTATTTTACAAATGCACTTCATACAATCATTTTCAAAGTCAAAGGCTCAGTATTACATCTGAGAAAACTACTACAGAACAGAAGAGAACGTCAGGTTTGCTCCTTAAAGCATTGCAAAGATTGACAGGGAAATACTACTGGAGAAGTAGTCTTACGAAAAGGACAGGATAGTGACATGAACTCTTACACTGCAACACACCTCAGAATATTGCAAAATGAACTAGGGAACAAGCAGATAAACAGAGTGAAACGTTCCACCAATTGTTCATAAGGCTTGTAGATCAAAGTGAAAGAGAAAAGGGATATTTACCATTGATGCAAGCTTGTTTGTACTTCATACATTTAGGGCATGTTTCAAGACCAGATCACCCACCAATGTGAAATGCAAAAGTTACGCCAAGCTCAGCAAGACCTGTGGTGAACTTCTCCGATAAAAACAGTCACTTTTACTAAGTGACACTGAAACTAACCTGCCCAAAGATGGATTCTATTTAACACATTCTTATTTTCGAGGTTTCTAAAAGATTAGAGAAGATGGTTTAGGACAGTTCCTCCTCCTTTGCAAATATGTGGAAATTCCTCACCCCACACAATGTTCTCACAGCATCATAATCACCATGGTCAAGCAGAAAGGGACGAGACAATGAATATTTTTTTTAATCATAATTTCCTTCTTTTCTTATCAGCACATTAACACCCCCCCCCCCCAAAAAAAAAATAATACACTCAGACATGCAGAAAGAGGAGGAAAAGGACTTAAACATAGATTTTTTTATTTTTATTTTTTTACTTTGTCAGCCTTCTAGTGTACCATATCAACCTCACAGAAAATTAAATAAGGAAAACATTACAACAGCCCAGGGACACTTCTCCTTAAAATTTGTGATTACATTTTAAGCACTCTTTGTCACAGATATCATAAACTGATTAAATCATTTCATGGCTGACCCCTACTGACTATGCTAAGCGAAAAGAGAGGGCTATTAATAACTACCCATTTCTGACAGCTGCCCAGGGGCAATGTAGCCTTTTGCAGCAATAAAATGACTCCCCAGCTCACTTACTGAATGCTAAATATTGATTCATATTATGAGTGTTGTCAAACACAGGCTGCAGTTCTGAAGATCCGTACTGGCAGGTCATCAGGAATAGCATTAGCAAATGTCAGGTCAGGAATCAAAGGGCTGCTGGACTCTTTAGGGATGAGATTTATCGATTCCATAAAACGTGAAACAGATCAAGTACTTGCGATGATGGAAACAGTCATGGCAGAATGAGGCTGAGCCTAGCACGTTGTATATCTCAGAAGTGAAGCATCACACAAAAACGTTGACCATTGAAAATAAGTTTTAAAGGTTGGGATGTCCACAACAAAGATAACTGAAGCTACAGGCCCACCAAAGACCTTTTTGGACTAAAAGTCAGATGCTGAACATGCACTTGGCCAAAACCATGTTGCACATCTTGCACACACAGGAAATCATAATGTTGGTCTTAGCTATTAATAATTAATATTAAATATTGGTGTTCAAACCATGCAAGAAGCTAATGAATACTATACTATTAAAAGCTAAAAGATGATAAAAAGAAAATTATTAAATAGGTCTATGGTAATTTATATGTTCAGAAAAAAGCAAGGTGAAATTATGTGTTAGAAACATCTTCACTTCCAATTAATTAGAGGTTGGACTCAATGATCTTGAGGTCTCTTCCAACCTAGACAATTCTGTGATTCTGTGGTAATTCCAAGATTATTTCATCTTTTTTTTTTCCCACTTTGTCACCATCAGCATTTTATTTAATGTAAATATATTTTAGAACTTCATTCTCACAAGACTTTCATGCAGACTAAAATTTAAAAATTTTCCTTCAGTCAGGAATAAATTTGGTATCATGGCATGGGAAGACTACTACAGAATGTTGCAAGTGGGCTCAGGAGAGGAGAGAAATTTCAGATTAAATTAAAAACTGACATTTCTTCCCTCTCCTTTCACAACACTTTCTTTTAAGTGAAACATTAGTATTAGGTAATTGTTGTATCGGTTTAAAACTTGATAAAATGACTTTCAAGATAAAACCTAACTAAAAGAGAAAAACAATGACATATTCAATACAGCCAGGAAATTTAACAAGTAAAAAGCTGTATTTAGGGAATCCCTGTCACTGAACATTCAACATAATTTGGTCTATTACTTCTAAAACTGGACATTATGATTTTAATAGGACAAATACTATTTCAAATTTTATAATATCAAATTTTGTATTTTCTTAATGCTGCTTTAACCACCTAGGTAAAACAGAATATTTTTACTTTAATGTATAACTATTCATATATTTTTTCAATAATTACTACTTTCACAGCAACTACTTCACATCAACCATACATGATTTTTCTATATATACATGCATTTTTGTTGTTGCTGTAAAATTAAAATAGACATTTTATCAATACCCAGGACAACACTCTTAAAATTGTCTCTAAAAAGTCTCTATTCAACTTTTACTTTGGATATTTGAAGGGTTAGGATGCTTATAAGGAGAAAAGTGTTCCCAAATACCTATGGAAGATAATGCCCCAGGACACTGTATTCTGTTCTCTTTTAGAAAATCAAAAATCAAATCACAAATCTGAATATGCCATTTGATGCTTACATAGGACAGAAAATTCCAATAAAAGATGATAACTATAAATAATAGACTGGAAAATGAATGGTCTCAACAACCCATAACTTCATATAAAAACATAAACAGTGATTATTTAAAACGACAAAGAAATTTCTTGGGAACCCAAGATACAGCTCTTAATGGAAAAATAGCACCAAAAGAAGGCATAGGACTACACAAACCATGCAAGACAGACAAGATCTCTCTTTTGGAATTGCTTGACATTTAAAAGAAATGACAAAGTAAACCCATAGAAACAAATTTGTGGGTAGCAACAAAAACAAATTCATCAAAAACTGTTGGACACAGTTCTAGCTTCTATGACATCTATGGACATTTTGCCTCTAAATTCAACAGAGACAAGTTTTTACCTGCTGTGTCCTGCAATTCTAACTACAGTGGATTTAGGAGAATTTTATGAAGAAAAACGTAAGAAAATACTAGAATAGATTTTGGTCATAAAAATTAGTTAAATATTTTCCTAAGATGACTCTAAAGAGCATCTCTTCTCTTTGAGAAATATTTATCATCCAGTTTGAATGCCCTCTCAATCAAGTAAGCTCTTGAGTTTACTCTAGTGACAGTAATTATTTTGGAAAATAGTTTTAAAAAAAAATAATCTAAGAAAACCCACCCAAGACTGTACTATCACACAAAGAGGCAGTGCTGCTTCTTTCTCCTCTCCAACACACACTTCTGCCCATAGAGAAGCTGCACATGGACAGCTACAGGCATCTAAGAGCCTTATGTTGTTGGGTTTAATTTATTCTTCTTTACAATAAGTCCTCTGAACTGACCCTCAGTGGGTTTACATCAATATCAGAATGAGAGCAGGAGAGGGAGAAGAGACAGCTGGAGTATGAGGAGCAGGAAACACTACTTTAGGAGCAACTCAGAGCTGCTAAGTTGTATTATGAAGTATCTCTTTCAGGGTGCAACTCTGTAAGATAGTATGAGACAAATCAGTAGATCATTTTCCCTCCCAACACATCCTTCATCTTTTCTCCTTTCCTGCACCCAGCTGCATGACTGCCATTACTAAACTGGCTCTGGAGCTCATCATGTTCATCCCACCATAAACATACCTGACTCACTAACAGAGAGCAAATCTGTGCAAAAAAAAAGAATATTTTTTCTGCAAGGGAATTTAACTGGCTCACAGAAGGATCCAGCCAGCATGGAGAGGGCACAGAGCAAGGACTACTGGAGAGGGACAGGGGATGGCAAAGCAGGAGGTGGCAAGCCTTACATCAGACAAGCTCTCAAGGATCTAGAGTCTCGGTACTGCATAGGTAGGACAGGGTAGAAAATCTACAGAAAACTGGAGATATTTGAGGGATTACTTAGCAACCAGCTCCTTGTGGCTGAAAGACTATTGCTTTCCAAGTTAGCCAGCCAGTGCTGTATTGACAGCCTGAGTAAGCACAAGCAGCTATGCAGTAAATCACAGAAGCAAATAACTTTCCTCTAATGTGCACTGAAGTACACCAACCACTAATATACTTGAGGCAAAAGTCCCCAGTCCGTAGTTCAGCACAATAACCACTCAGATTCCATGGAATGTCTGTGCTCCTCTCTTCCAGCTCAGAAGCTTTATCTAAAAGCAGATTTCCAAGTTGCTTCCAGGAACATTTAGGAAATCTTACGTATTTTCAGTTGAGCTTTTGGCAAGCACTACCTTGAAGACATTAACAGTTGACAAACAAAAATCTGTAACTCATATAAACTGTAGCCATTTAATTAATTCATCCCTTCTATGGTATAAGAGACTATTAAAACAATAATAATATTCCAGGCTTGAAGCAAACCTTACAAACCAAGGTTGAAGATTCTAGTACGAGTTGTTCACCAACATTACCTGCTGATTTATACTAAAAATATGACTTTTGTCCTGACAGATCATGAACTTTCAGAAGCAAGTATCTCTGAAACTGGCAAATAGAAACCAAAGTCTGCATACACTGACTTCATCACAGACCTTATTCAATGGGGACAAACTTATACTGTCTCAATTTAGCAAAATATTGCACAATTTACCTCATTATACTCAGACATTTTTTTATAGTTTAAGGTTAATAAGCATTAAGCTTAATAAAGTACACATGGCTAACAAAAGATGTAACCGGTAAAACATACATACCTTCAAAGGTTTGCTAAAATGGGTGTCTACTAAAAACCATGTTTATTCAGACATTTTTGTATACTTGAGTATTAAGGTTTTCACTCAAGTTGATGCTTCCCATAAAATAATTTATTCATAAACATTTGTTGATTTTCATAAGCAGATTTTTTTTGAAAGAACTCACATAATTGTAGGGGTTCTGTGCTTTCAATTCCCTCCCCCCCCCCCCCCCCCCTTTTTTGGGGGGGGGCAGGGGAAGGGAAGGAAAGGGAGAGGGGTATTTTTATATTGTGTATATTGTCTGAATACGAGGAGAGACATATAATCTGCTCTTGCATATTCTTGCATATTCTCATTCATGCATTTCCCTGTTTCCTGAACATTTTCAAATTGCATGAAACATCCCAGAGAAGAAAAGTAACCAAACCATTTTTTCCTTCTAAGTTTTTCAAAGAATGTGAAAAGTTAAATAACCTAGGTTGAACTTTTACATGAAGGTATAGCTGCCAAGCTTTCATTCATACATAGCACCTACTTTAACATTTGTTTTCAACTGAAGTATGACCAAAGTTCAAAAACAAAGGAATTTTGTCCAATGGATTCTTATTTGTGAAATAATTAAAATTAGAAGAAATTCTGTAATACAATGAAAGTCTTCTAACTGTGGTATAGACTCAGATGTGTCTTTTGTTTATTCTGCCTAGATAGTAAGTAAAATCTGAGTAAGTATGCCTAAAGGCCTTTTGTTTTTAATTTAGAAGCTGGAAAATAAGGTCATAAGCATTGAGTATGTTTATTCAATAAAGACAAAATATACCACTTGTTTTCTCAATCATATGAACTACCTTTTAAGAAAATAAACAAAAAAAAATATTTTCACATTCTCAGAATTCTGAACTCTGGCAGTCATGGAGCAGTAGAATCAAGTACATTAGGAACACACAACAAATACTTTCATTTCAAAACACTGGCCACATACAGATGGGTTTGTATTTGCATGAGAGAAGCAAATGAGAAATAAAGAGGTTACAACTGTGTTTGCCTTGTCAGACAATGTTCAAAAATATAAAGGCTAAACCCTCCATTTTAATAATTCTTTCCAAAGACAAAAATCCATTAATAAGCAAAACATGTCAACAACTTAATTAAATATTTCATAGTCAACCTAAAGTTATGCAGTGTTAAATTTTATTTTTTATGGTATCACATCCACTACTGATACGCTACACAACAGATAATACATTCTGAATTTTTCTTTGTTTATTAACAAGCCCTTGTAATTAACTTCCTTTTAAATCATAAGTATGATACTATTTTAATTTCCCTCACATTCTCTACCCTATCATTTGGAATCACATTAAGCTGACTCTTAGCAGGCCACCTGGTGTAATTCTATGACATTGAAGTGAGCTGTTCTGGTATGCAGGAAACACTGACAGTCTTCTGTGCTGAAATCCATTTCTCTAACTGATGACAGAACTAGGGGAAATTAATTTTTGCTATTCATAAATACCTGACAGGTTTAATGTAAATGTTTTGAAAAAGACCTCATCATATGCTGCACATACATTATATATGCAGTGGTGCCCTGGAACATTGTATTTCCAGCTCATTCAATTTCTAGATGACTATTGTTGAACCTGTTAAAATTTCTCAAATTACTTCCATATTGGCATTTTCTCCATATACATATAAACACCGGCAGAGGCCTCCATGAAACCTTTCAGTCACTAAAAAGCAGTTAGACATTTAGGATCATATGTTTCATAGAAATGCTGCAAATAAATATGTATGGTACCTTGCCTGATAAATTAATGAAGAATGAGTTGCTTATCAGAGACCAGAGGGAATTCTTTGGCAAACCTACATCAGCAAGGACATTTTGTCATGGAATACAGAACATCATATCTTAAAGTCCTATCAGCAGCCAATCCCCATCTCCACCCACCACATTGACTCTACAGAAAGAACAAAAATGTTTCTAATCTTAACAACAAAAGCAGTTTTGCAAAGGTCCCTTCAACATATGGATTTATTTGTAAGTCTAGAATCTAAATGAATGTATTGGGTCTGGCTGGAACTTTCCCAGCAGCAGCCCATACAGTGCCGTACTCTGTACTTGTAGCTGGAACAGCAGTGTTATCACACCAGTGTTGTGTCTGCTGCTGAGCAGCAGTGGCACAGTATTAGGCCTTTCTCTAACCCTCCTAGGGGGTGGGCAAAAGGTGAGGAGAGAAACATCACTAGGGCAGCTGGCCTAAACCAATCAAAGGGATATTCCATACCATGTGATGTCACACTCAGCAATAAAAGGTGGAAACAGGAAGAAGAGGGGAGGGGTGGGCTCTCGTTTGGAAGACGTCGGTCCTCCTCTCGAACACCGGCTGCGTGCGTTGAGGCCTTGCTTCAAGGACGTGGTCAATCATCGCTCATTTGTGGGAAGTAGAGAGTAATTTCTTTCCTCTGCACTTCCATATAGCCTTCATTTATTTTGTTTGTTTGTTTTCCTCCCTTCTTTTTATTTTCCTTTTTTCCCCTCCCTTTCCCCTTTCCCTTTTTATTTTCCCCTTAGTTAAATTGTTAGTTCATGGTAGTCTTTATTTAATTATTATAATTATTTCCCTTTAATTAAATTATCCTTATCTCAACCCGTGAGTTGTTCTTCGCTTTACTTCTCCCCCTCCTCATCTAAAGGAGGGGGAGTGAGAGAGCGGTTGTGGGGTTTAGCTGCCCAGTACGGTAAAACCACCACAGTCCTTTTTGGCGCCCAACGTGGGGCTCGAAGGGTTGAGATAACAATAGAATTGATTAAACGCATATAACTAACACGCTTGCTTGCTAGTAACCATGTACATTGCCCTGTTAATAATAATAATAGCTTTGTTCCTATGTCATGCAATCCGTGTCATATTCTCCTTTCTCCTATATATCCGATCCGACAAAGTGCTACAATCTGTGTTCACTTTTTTTAATTCGCTATGCTGCCAAGCACTGACCTTGGTTTTAATCTGGAATTCAGGCTCTGCACTGTTATCATTTGGGTCCCATGGAAACTATCTTTCAGAGAATATTCAGAACTACACTGCCTTCCTTTTCTCATCTGGACACCAGTTTATTAATAATATTAAGAATGGTACCTTTCCCTCCTTTCACAGTGGGCTAATTACAACCGTTTGGGAGTATTTTGAAGATCCATCTGTAACCCATGTATTGCTATTCCTAATTCTGAACAACCAGTTTCATTTTCTCTCTAAGATTAGTCGATTGTTTAGAAAACTTACTTGGGAATCTGTCCCGAAACAGTCTTGTGGTGAGTGGCTAGGTGTGTGGGATGATGTTAGCAGATACCTGTCACGAGTGTCTCCTCCAATAGTTTTGAACTTCACCCCTGAGCAAGTGCTAAATCCTAAAAAATTAGTAGAATGTTTGAGAGTTGTATGTCCTGACCCTGATAATGCCGGAGAACGACAGCTTGCAGCATTGTGCTGGGTCCTGGCTTATTCCTATCAAACACTGTTTAACATCATCCAGCAACTTGAAGAGAGGGAGGAAGTCTCTGAATATGATGACCAAGTAACACACGATGTGGCTGACCCAAAAGACCAACCAACTATGGTATCAGTCGCCCCCATAGTCAAGTCAAAAAAATGGAAACGGAAGTCAGCTCGTTTAGTAAGGGAAGAAGGCTCTCCTAAGGAGGAGGAAGAAGGGGAAATGGCAGGCACCTCTAAAGCAGGGCCATCACAAAAACAGCAGGAAGACGAGACAGAAATCATAAAGGAATCAGAAATCACTCGATCCTTATCCCTGAGTGAGATGCGAGAAATACGAAAGGATTATGGTCGACGCCCAGGTGAACACATCCTCACTTGGCTGCTTCGATGCTGGGATGCTGGGGCCAATAGCCTACAATTAGAAGGCAATGAAGCCAAGCAGCTGGGATCCCTCTCTAGAGAAAGGGTAATCGACAAAGTAATCGGGAGAGGAGCACAGGCCCTCAGCCTCTGGAGACGACTCCTGGCGGCTGTGAGAGAAAGATATCCCCATAAGGAAGATATTGTATATCAAATAGGCAAGTGGACCACTATAGATAAAGGTCTCCAGCATCTGCGGGAATTAGCTGTGCGGGAGATGATTTATAGTGATTTGGACAATGCCCAGACACCTCAAGACCCCGATGAAGTCCAGTGCACAACATCCATGTGGCGTAAATTTGTGCGGAGTGCACCACCAGCACATGCCAGTACCCTGGCATCAATTAACTGGGATGAGGGGATGGGACCAACATTGTATGATATGTCCTGCCAGCTTCAAAAATATGAAGACAATCTCTCTGCTCCGCTACAGTCCAGTGTCTCAGCTGTGGAGAAACTGTCTAAAGGACTTGACAAGCTCGTGGAACGAGTATATTCCCCCTCATTTGGACAGAGTGATACTTCAGCCACTAAGAATCAGCATTCGCGCGCTCAAGAGAGAGAGTACCCAAGACGTACACCACGTGGCACCTTGTGGTTTTTTCTGCGTGACCATGGGGAAGATATGAGGAAATGGGATGGTGTACCTACTTCAACCCTAGCTGCTCGGGTACGTGAACTGAAAGGAAATACAGCAGCAAGAAGAGGGGTTCCTAAGAGAAATGCTGCTCCAGTTTCCATGGGGCAGTACCCCAGAGGCAGTAGAAGAGCTGATGTTATTCTTGACCCTGATGAAGAGACCTCTACCTCTCATTTGCAAGAATTAAGTGGCAGACGCTCCAGCCAGGACTAGAGGGGCCCTGCCTCTGGCCAGGTAGAGGAGAGGGATAACCGGATTTATTGGACTGTGTGGATCCGATGGCCTGGAACATCAGAACCACAAGAATACAAAGCTTTAGTGGACACTGGCGCACAATGTACCATAATGCCATCAGGCTACCAAGGGACAGAACTCACCTGTATCTCCGGAGTGACAGGGGGATCCCAACAACTATCTGTACTGGAAGCTGAAGTGAGTCTAACTGGGAATGAGTGGCAAAAGCATCCCATTGTGACTGGCCCAGAGGCTCCATGTATCCTTGGCATAGACTATCTCAAGAGAGGGTACTTCAAGGATCCGAAAGGATACCGGTGGGCTTTTGGCATAGCTGCTTTGAGCACAGAAAAGATTAGGCAGCTGTCTACCTTGCCTGGCCTTTCAGAAGACCCTTCTGTTGTAGGATTGCTGAAGGTTGAAGAACAACAGGTACCAATTGCTACTACAACGGTGCACCGACGGCAATATCGCACCAACCGAGACTCCCTGATTCCCATCCATGAGTTGATTCACCGACTGGAGAGTCAGGGAGTAATCAGCAAGACTCGCTCACCCTTTAATAGTCCTATATGGCCAGTACGAAAGTCTAATGGCGAGTGGAGGCTAACAGTGGACTACCGCGGCCTGAATGAAGTCACGCCACCACTGAGTGCTGCAGTGCCGGACATGCTGGAACTTCAGTACGAACTAGAGTCAAAGGCAGCCAAGTGGTATGCCACAATTGATATTGCTAATGCATTTTTCTCCATCCCTTTGGCAGCAGCATGCAGGCCGCAGTTTGCTTTCACTTGGAGGGGCATCCAATACACCTGGAATCGGCTGCCCCAGGGGTGGAAACACAGCCCTACCATTTGCCATGGACTGATCCAGTCTGCACTGGAGCAAGGGGGAGCCCCTGAGCACCTTCAGTACATTGACGACATCCTCGTGTGGGGCAACACAGCAGAAGAAGTTTTCGAGAAAGGGAAGAAAATAATCCAAATTCTCCTGAAAGCTGGTTTTGCCATTAAACAGAGCAAGGTCAAGGGGCCTGCACAGGAAATCCAGTTCTTGGGGGTAAAATGGCAGGATGGACGTCGCCATATTCCAATGGATGTGATCAATAAAATAACAGCAATGTCTCCGCCAACTAGCAAAAAAGAAACGCAAGCTTTCCTAGGCCTCGTGGGATTCTGGAGAATGCATGTGCCAGGCTATAGTCAGCTTGTGAATCCTCTATATCGAGTGACTCGAAAGAGAAACTATTTCGAGTGGGGCCCTGAGCAACAACAGGCATTTGAACAAATCAAACAAGAAATAGCTCGTGCAGTAGCCCTTGGGCCTGTCCGTACTGGACCAGCTGTGCAAAATATACTGTACACTGCAGCTGGGGAGCATGGCCTCACCTGGAGCCTTTGGCAGAAAACCCCAGAAGAAACTCGAGGCCGACCTCTGGGCTTCTGGAGTCGGGGCTATCGAGGATCAGAAGCCAATTACACCCCAACTGAAAAAGAAATACTCACAGCATATGAGGGTGTTCGAGCTGCTTCAGAAGTTGTGGGTACAGAGGCACAGCTCCTCTTGGCACCACGGTTACCTGTGTTACATTGGATGTTCAAAGAGAAAATTCCCACTACACACCATGCAACTGATGCTACATGGAGTAAGTGGATAGCACTAATTACACAGCGGGCTCGAATGGGAAAACCCAATCGCCCAGGAATCCTGGAAGAGATTATGGACTGGCCGGAAGGTAGAGATTTCGGAGTACCAACAGAAGAGGTAACCCGTGCTGAAGAGGCACCACCATACAATGAGTTGCCAGAGGACAGAAAGCAGTATGCGTTGTTTACTGACGGATCCTGCCGTGTGATAGGGAGTCATCGGAAATGGAAAGCTGCTGTGTGGAATCCCATACGACGAGTTGCGGAGGCCATGGAAGGGGAAGGTGAGTCGAGTCAGTATGCAGAAGTAAAAGCCATACAACTAGCCCTAGATATCGCCGAAAGAGAAAATTGGCCAGTATTGTATCTTTATACTGACTCATGGATGGTGGCAAATGCTCTGTGGGGGTGGCTGCAGCAATGGAAAGAGAGCAACTGGCAGCGCAGAGGTAAACCTATCTGGGCTGCTACCCTGTGGCAAGATATTGCTGCCCGGGTAGGAAACCTGGATGTTAAAGTACGTCATGTAGATGCCCACATGCCCAAGAGTCGCGCTACTGTAGAACATCGGAACAACGAAGAAGTGGATCGAGCTTCGAAAATTGAAGTGGCTCAGGTGGACCTAGACTGGGAACGTAAGGGTGAGCTGTTTGTAGCTCGATGGGCCCATGAAACATCAGGACATCTGGGGAGGGATGCCACTTACAGATGGGCTCGTGATCGAGGGGTGGACTTGACCATTGAAGCCATCACACAGGTTACCCATGAGTGTGAGACCTGTGCTGCAATCAAGAAAGCCATGAAGGTAAAATCTCCCTGGAACAGGGGGAGATGGCTAGGGTTTCAATATGGTGAGGCCTGGCAAATTGACTATATTGGACCACTTCCAAAAACCCGCCAAGGCAAACGGTACATACTTACCATGGTAGAAGCAACTACTGGGTGGTTGGAAACATACCCTGTAAACCATGCCACGGCCCGAAATACTATCTTGGGCCTGGAAAGACAAGTATTGTGGCGTCATGGTACACCAGAGAGAATTGAGTCTGACAATGGGACTCATTTCCGAAACAATCTTGTTACCTCCTGGGCAAAGAGGCATGGTATTGAGTGGGTATACCACATCCCTTATCACCCACAAGCCTCTGGGAAGGTTGAGAGGTACAATGGACTGTTAAAGACTATGTTACGAGCATTAGGTGCTGGGACATGGAAACAATGGGACACAAATCTACCAGAAGCCACTTGGCTAGTTAACAATAGGGGGTCTGACAGCCGTGCTGGTCCTGCCGAAACAAAACCCCTACACACTGTGAAAGGAGCTAAAGTTCCCGTAGTGCATGTAGGAAGGTGGATGGGGAAGGCAGTGTGGGTTGCTCCTGCCTCGGGAAAAGGCAAACCCACTCGTGGGATTGTCTTCGCCCAAGGACCAGGGTATACCTGGTGGATCATGCAAAGGAATGGGGATATCAAGTGTGTGCCTCAAGGAGATTTGACACTGAGAGAAAACTAATCTGTAATCTAAGTTATATGTTGTAGGAAGATGCTGTAGGATCAACGACAGGTCAACGTTGCAAGGAGCCGGGCAGTGCAACAAGAACTTGAGCTAAGCTGGTGCTCGCGTCCAGACATCCAACTCCACCTGCCTTGAGTGGCCACTTTGGCAGATGAAGACCTAATCATCAACAGTTCTTATGAACGTTTTCCAAGAAAGACCTATGGAATGAGAAGATACACCTGCCTATTAATCTTGTCCTATTAAATCCTTGTCCTGTTAAAGGACAAGGAATAATGATGAGGATGCTTGTATGCTAAAGTATGGGGATCTGAGTGTGACACAAATGTTATGGAATAAGGGGTGGAGGTTGTATTGGGTCTGGCTGGAACTTTCCCAGCAGCAGCCCATACAGTGCCGTACTCTGTACTTGTAGCTGGAACAGCAGTGTTATCACACCAGTGTTGTGTCTGCTGCTGAGCAGCAGTGGCACAGTATTAGGCCTTTCTCTAACCCTCCTAGGGGGTGGGCAAAAGGTGAGGAGAGAAACATCACTAGGGCAGCTGGCCTAAACCAATCAAAGGGATATTCCATACCATGTGATGTCACACTCAGCAATAAAAGGTGGAAACAGGAAGAAGAGGGGAGGGGTGGGCTCTCGTTTGGAAGACGTCGGTCCTCCTCTCGAACACCGGCTGCATGCGTTGAGGCCTTGCTTCAAGGACGTGGTCAATCATCGCTCATTTGTGGGAAGTAGAGAGTAATTTCTTTCCTCTGCACTTCCATATAGCCTTCATTTATTTTGTTTGTTTGTTTTCCTCCCTTCTTTTTATTTTCCTTTTTTCCCCTCCCTTTCCCCTTTCCCTTTTTATTTTCCCCTTAGTTAAATTGTTAGTTCATGGTAGTCTTTATTTAATTATTATAATTATTTCCCTTTAATTAAATTATCCTTATCTCAACCCGTGAGTTGTTCTTTGCTTTACTTCTCCCCCTCCTCATCTAAAGGAGGGGGAGTGAGAGAGCGGTTGTGGGGTTTAGCTGCCCAGTACGGTAAAACCACCACAATGAATCATAGAATCTTTAAGGTTGGAAAAGACCTCCATTTTCACCTGGTCCAACCATCACCAATATAACCCAATAAGCCATGTCTTTAAGCACCAGGTCCAGAAGAAGAAACACACACAAGACCTCGCAAAACTGAAACTTCATATATGCAAAAAACATGGACATGATAAAACCAAAGGATCTAGAAGTCACAGGGGAAAAAAACAAAACAAAACAAACAAAAAAAAAATTAACGTGAGAGACCCAACTACTTAACTACTTTTATGTCAAAATTTATACTTCTTTGTATATCTGTATATTGTCAGACCTACTGGATTTCCTTTTAAATCCCAAATGTCAAAATACTACTAGTCACAAATACTGAATACAAGACACTGAAATTTTCCTAAAGCAAAACCTTTTTTCTTTTTTTTTTTTTTGTGATACAAAATATGATTCTAACTTTGTATAGAAAAAAATAGTAATTTTACTGAGCATGAAAATTTATTACCTCCGTGTCTTTGCTGTGAGTACGCCTGTATGTCAGTGTCTGCTTTGAATTTGTACACATATGCTACCTGAAACCAAACAAAACATCAGCAGTGTCCAAAAATATCAATATATGGCCACGGTCAACAAATTACAGTCACACAAAAATATGAAATATATTAGTTGGCCAGCAAGTAGGATTTATGACTAGAGACCTAAAAGTCTAATGAAATCCTGAATTTAAGGTGAAAAATCCATACTTATTAAGTGGATTTGAAAAAAAAATAAAGAAGGAAATAAAAGGAAAACACTCCTGTATTTTGTATAAATTCTAAATAATTCTTGGATATATTCAAAATTACAAACCAGCAAATAACAGTACAGTTAACTTAGAAGATCAGAACACATAGAAAAGAAAGTTCAAATAGAAAGAAACGTTCTATATACAAAATCAAGTATTAATTTACAGAATAATTTCTCAACATAACATCCATCACATCACATTTAAAAATAAAGGTTCTGCTGCATAGTCTATCGTATTAGACTATAGACTATAGTACCACAGAGTTAGAGAGCAGGAAATTAAGAATCTTATATTGTTATATTATTTTACTGTCATGCATGCTCTTCCATTTAAAAGGAATGTTGTAAAATACTTCTGGATTTGAAGAAAATTTGCATTATTTCACAAAAGCTCTTTCCAGAGGAATAAATGCCTCTGGAGATGAAGATGCTGTTCTCCTATTTCAGATCATATGAAAATGCTATTAAACTTGTAAAACAATCTACATTTATGTTAAGTGAGTACAACTGAAGTACAATTGAAAAGATTGAAGTATAATTTCAGACAAAGTGTTTTTGGAGGAAATAATATAGCTTCCCTTCAGTGCAATTTATAGCCCTGTTTTCAGTAAGAGATAAAATAATGTCATTTCACTCAGTCCACAACAGTTTTGTGATACTTGCAATTGGCTGTCAGTCAAAGAGAGTCTAAAGACTGGACAGTTTTTGGTGATAATAATCTGTGTAAGGGGCTTAATAAAGGTCTGTGTCACACAGAGCATACTTTGAATCACCCAACACCAAATGCTATTTTGTGACATATTTTGTACAAATTTTTAATTACTTAAACATATGGACATGTATTTTCAATATCATTTTTATCTGCTACACTTGCAAAAACATTTTTTTAAATATTTAAATATTCAAATTCGTAGGATAATCGTAAAGAAACCAGTTATCTTGTAGCATACTTATACCACACAGCTTGAAGAGTTTGTCTCTAAAGTAATTTATCCAAGTCAAGACAAATCAGCCCAGAATAACACTTATTTTTCATCAGAACTGCAACTAAGGTTAACAGTGACTGAAAAAAGGCAAACAACATGCTTTTACTATGGGCCAAAAAAAAAAAAAAAAAGTTGATGCCTAGGCAAAAAGAAGCACAACCTGGCTTCCCGTGAAGGAATTTGTCCTAACTATTTGTACAAAATTACTCTATGGCACCTGTCTAAATCCCTCTGGATAGCATCCCTTCCCTTCAGCGTGCCAACTGCACCACACAACTTGGTGTCATTGGCAAACTTGATGAGGTTGCATTCAATCCCACTGTCCATGTCGCCAACAAAGATATTAAACAGTGCTGGTCCCACCATGGATTCCTGAGGGACACCACGCATCCCTGGTCTCCATTTGGACATCAAGACATTGACCTCAACTTTGACTGCAACCATCTAGCTAATCCTTACCCAGCAAGTGGTACATCCATCAAATCTATATATTTCCAATTTAGAGACAAGAATGTCATGCAGGACAGTGTCAAATGCTTTGTGCAAGTCCATTTAGATGGCATCAGTCACTCTTCCCCTGTGCACCAGTGCTGTAACCCCACCATTGTAACCCCATCAGATTTGTCAGGCACAATTTGCCCTTAGTGAAGGTATGTTGGCTGTCACCAATCACCTCCTTATTTTCCACATGCCTTAGCAGAGTTTCCAGGAGGATATGCTTTGTGACCCTGGGGGTTATGTTTCCCCTCTTCCAGTCAGTGGTAACTTCTCTGAACTGCTATGACTTCTCAAACATGATAGTGGCTTAGCAACTTCATTTGCCTGTTCCCTCAGGACCCACAGATGCATGTCATCAGGTCCCATTGACTTATGCACTATCGGGTTAATTAGATGGTCTTGAAACTGATCCTCTCCTACAGTGGTGGTTCTTCATTCTCCCAGTGACTGCCTTTGCCTCCTGGGATTTGGGTTGTATGGCTAGAGCACTAAGGAAAGGTCATCTTCACCATGGGAATATATTTTCATATTTAAATAATACAGTGAACTTTTATTGCTATATTATTTCATATTATTTTGTCAATTATTTTGAAATATTATTAATTATTCATAAAGAAGAAAGTTACCAATGAACTGCTCAGCTGTAATCAAGACTGGTAAGCACTTATTGGATCTACTTAATGGGATAGCTAATTGAACTATACAAATGATACCAAAAGAAGAAAAAGCTATCTTTCAGGAAATATTTTGTTTTAAAGTAATTGTTTTTTGTTTGTTTTATCCCCTCCTGCATACAAACATTATACCTGAACTCCTGCTATTGGCCAATAATCGAGTTGAATTTACTGAATTAGCAGAAATCTATTACTCAACTGGAAGAGCTTATCACAGGGTTAAAAAAAAAAAAAAAAAAAAGAGAGAGACAAAAAGCACACATATTTTTCAGTACAAGCAAGGTCTTACTGAATTTTGTAGGAAGTTATCCAATCAACAGGTTCAACAGACAAGGTTCATTTAGATTTCATTACATCCAATCTCAGAAGCTGAGAGGTCCTTTTTATTACTTTCTCCTCTCAGTATTGATAGAGTTTTCACATACATCTTTTCCATTTGTTTCCATTTCCATTTTTTACATCCACACCATTTTTTTTTTTTTTCCGGTTTCTTAGTTCTTTGGGCTTGAAATCACCAGCCTCCTTAGATACCTGCCCACTAAGGAAGGATAAAAACTTCATGGCTTAACAATTATACCCATTCATTTATCTGATTCAGATTAATAATGTGACATGAATGTCTATCAGCTTTTTACCAGCTGATTTAAGTCAGCTAAATCATTTGAAGTATTTAATACCATTAAAAGTTTTTCATACACAATATTCATAAAATGGATATTTTACATTATCAATAAAATAACCACACAGGGAAAAAATATCATACTATTAAATACAAAAATATCCTATACAAAATTCTATAGAAAATAAATTGTTCATCTTAAAGAAAGTAAAAATGTTAACAAGAGAACAGTAGGAGAAAAATGGCATTGTATTTCCCCAATTATTATATATCACTACTTTTATTCCCATTCATAATTCTTAAAACCAAAACAAAACAAATAAACAAACAAACAAACAAAAAACAAAAAACAAAACACTCTGGGCTTGTCTTCTGAACTACCATTTGTTCCAAGTCCATAATCCCATTTGTATTGGATTTCAGTATAGACTTATTTGATACATTTCATTAAGTATATTATAGGTAGCTAAGTGTTGTATGTCAGCAATAAAATGACCCAATAAGATAGCAGAGGATACATGTCCCTTCCAATTTTCTATATGTTACTGATAAAAGAAAAAAAAATACCTTAATGAGGTCTATGAGATTATGAAAAGAGAGCTCATTTGTTTAACTATTTTTTAAGGTTGTTTTAAACACAAGGTCATCAATGCTAATAATGTTTATAATTAAAGCACTAGTGGAGAACTCGATATTTGATATCACAAGAGTCATTTTGGAAATAACATTTGACAACAACACTGTGTTTCTCAAGAATTTCTGAAAACAGTGTGATCGCTTCTTCAAGTGATTCAACTGGAGCACAATTAGTTGTGCCTTGCTTTTACTCCAGATGGTATTGTTTACTCTTAAGAGACAGCATAGTCCATTTGGGCTTTCAAAAGCCATCCAACATGGGCCCTTATCAAAAAAAAAGCTAACTTACCATCAGAAAAGAGGAAATGCAATTTATACACTGTAGCTGGTGAAAGTAAGAAAGAAGGTAGGAATTCGTGGTAAGTTTTCTCAACGGAAACTTATTACAGGCACAATACTCAGTTTTGGACTGAATTTTTGGCAGAGTTTTGACTGTTTTGTCAAGCATGACCAGATTTTCTTAACCACAGAAGCCTTGCTGTGAATCTCCAGGAGAAGTACCTGTCTACATCTATGCTGTATTTTTAAACCATCAACCAATAGCTCATCTGAGCTTCCCCTTTCTTTATACTTAAGTTTAGAAGTTCTCAAAACTGAAGATGAACAACTTTCTAAGATGATCTGGCAGCTCACAGTGGACTAATTGCCTAGCATTTTGTCTAAACATGAATGCCCTCAATGTTTATGATACGATCACATGATTCTAAAGGAAGAAAAAAATACATAAAATTAAGAGGTGGGCTCCTTGCTCTAGGTTTGGAAAGAGTCTGCACTTAACTGCTATGGATGGGTCATCAACCACGCCATAAATAGATGTTATGCCTTTCTACCACCAAGCCTTAACATTGCTGGCTCTTTGAATATTTTCTATGTTTATCTACATATACTAAATTTGACCTATGTAGAAAGTTTATTGGAAAATTATGGAACAGAAGTAATATAAGTCACATAAAAGCCCACACAGTAACTCTTACTTTTCTGTGAGGTCTGAGAGTATCTCTCCAACACAAATAAGAATACACTCAGTACCTTTCTCATTTTGATCTACTAAAAAAAAAAAAAAAAAAAAAAAAGTTATGTAATGCCAAAAACCTGCTCACAAAACCACAGAAAAAGTAGTTTATTATTAAGTATATTATTTCTACAAGTAATGAGTATATATAAGTATATTATTACTAAATAAAAGTGTAGAAGTTTATTTGCATGCAACTATCTGCATCTCCATAATAGCAAAAATTCAAATGCCAGATGTCCTTAAATTCATACGATATATGAAAATCCATGAATTAACATATTTTATATGTATATTTATGTATAGATAGATAGATACACACATACGTAATGTTTTATTGTTTTATCTGGTTTAGAACACTAGAGCTATAAAACACTGAGATCTCACTCTTACAATACCAGGATCCCAAAGAACATTTCATGCAAAGATAATACCATTATATGTATAATAAATAAGATAACATCCAATCACATTTGCTTGCTTTACTAAAGAGATTATTTCACAACAAAGGGTATACCTGCTTCTCAGTAGCTAAGTATGCCTACCCTCAAATAACGAAATTTTCTATGAGAATTGACTGTGCTGTGTGTGTGTCTGTGCCTTGAACCAGGGGATGGTTTGCATTGCTACAGAACAGAAAAGGATCATTTTGTTTAGGTTACTCTCCTGCAAAGTTGAAGCTGGACTCTTTTTTAGAAGAAAAGACACTATAAGAGCTTTTATTAAGGTCTTTATTAAGCTTTTATTAATTCTAAAAATGTTTGACATAAAAGGCATATTGGAAACACGACAGTAGAGACACCACAAAGTACATTTAACAACAGAGTACAAGGTATATCAGAATAATAAAGTAGGCTATACTGCTACTGGACAACCACTAAAAGGAAAACCTTTTTAACATAACAGAAGTCTCGCCAAGATTTTGCAATGTCAACAGATTACCAGGATAGAAAACCATCAGTGGAGAGATATAAGAGCATACAGAAAAACTCTTAAGCAGTTTTAACCAGCAGTCACAAATACCGAGTGTTCTGGGACAGATGTAGTTCAAAATATACAACTAAAAAAGATGAAAACTCAGGTGAGGCTATGTTCCAGGACTAAACAGCAGAAAAACTAGAAAGGACTGATGAAACTGAGACATTAATGGGTATCAATATGAAAGCCAAAAATACAACTCAGACAAATATAAATCAACCCACAAAACAAGAATAGTCCTAAATTCACAAACAACTGGAAGACAGAGTACCAAATCCACAAATAAACAACTGGCACAGAGCTGGCAGTGACAAGATCATGAGGCTGAAATAGCTAGTTCTGTGAAAGAATCACTACAACACTGCGTAGCAGTCAAAAGCAAACAGAAAACTAAAAATCATGAGGAAAGGAAAAGAGAAAATAAAGGGTATCATTATGTCACTATGCAAAGCCATAATGAGCTCACATCTTGATAACTACATGCAATTCCAAGAAAACTTGTGAAAAAATGACATAGAATCAGGAAAAAAAAAAGGGGGGGGAGGGGGGGGGGGGAGGTTGCAACAAGAATGACCAAAGGTTTTAATACAAGTAACACGTAATACTAGAATAGTGTTGCTATAACTAATTTACTATTATTGTGTTGAAGAAAATACCTGATAGTGATTGAAACAGTCTAGTCAGATGAATGGGTTCACAGCACCAAAATACCATGATGTATAGAGAATAAGATGAAACTGTAGACTCACGGAAAATATATAAAATTTTGATATCATAAATTGAAACTCCAAATTGGGTCGTGGCAAATATTAAATATTTTTCTTTAAGCACATTTAGGTATTTATGATGTAGTTGATGATTTATCTGATTACAATTCATCCAATTAACAAAGTATGATTGGTCAAAATTATTTTTTATTTTCTCCTGGCAGTACCACAAGGACGTTACAAATATTAACCTGTGCCAACACCTGATGTTTCACACACCTATGACAAAAAGATAGGTCATATCCAAGGAGCTAAATTCACAATATGCTTTTATTAAAGAAGCCCAAAGAGGCAACCTATATCCAGAGCCACATTACAGACTTTAAAGGTATTAACCTAAAAGCATAAAAACATACTTCTGGCTCAAAATAAAAGACACTCACCTCAACTTAAAAATAAAACACACTCAGTTTTTCTGCTTAAAAAAATAGAAATCTGTATTAAACAAGTTCAGTAAATTTTGGGTCACTTGGTCTGTGATTCAGAGAGATGATTTACAATATTCTAAAATGAAGAATATTGCCAAACATGCAAGGGTCCAGGTCATACAAAGACCTTTTTTGGTGAATGTGGTATTCTACCTAATATTCTGCCTACAAGCTATTTTTAACAAGGACTCAAGAACAGGAATGGCAGCTGCAGTGATAGTCTGTAGGGTTGTATTTGTTGTACAGTTAGACACAAAGATAAAAGAAAACAGAATTACATATCCGAACAGCTCATACACTGCATTGTTGCCAAGATTAAAACGATATCCATAAGTCATTTGTTTGTTAACCAGTTTGCATTTTTCCTAGCCAACAGAATGATTCTAATACATCAGCAGTAACAGTTATTTTTTTTAGCTGGAACAGTTTGATTTTGATAATCTTGCACTGTCACAAGAGACCTGTTTGCTCAATAAACTTCTACTCATAGTGAAGTAGACCAGTGTGTGGTGAACTGGGGTACAGTAGAAGGGGAAAAAAAAATAAAGCACATACACGTAAGAAAAAAAAAAAAAAAAAAAAAAAAAAAAAAAAAAAAAAGGAGGCCAATAAAAAAAATAAATAAATAAAACAAAACAAAGCAAAACAAAACAAAAAGAAACCCACCCTAACCTAATTACATATCTGCGATTTCAAAGTAACAGAGCAGCAGAGAACAGTCATACACGTAAGTGACTGAAAGTTTACATTTTTTTGACCTGTTCTTGCTGTGCACAACACCTTTTGCTCACACTACTGACATCCTGGAGTGAGACCTAAGAGAGTTGTTCTAAGTGAGGGTTTCTATATGTCTCTTTGAATAGGAACACAAACTGACAGAAAAATAACTCAAAATTGCTATAAATGACTGGTACCTACAAATGCACAAGCAAATGACATGCAGTTTAATGCAACACATTTCTTCGCATTTTGTATCAAGTTAAAACATATTTAAGATTTGTATAAAATGTATGGAAGAAACGCTACTCATGTTAAAAATGAAATCAAATGATAAAGTTTGAAATCCTTGATCTTTATTAATCAAACGCTACTAGTCTGAAACCATGTCATTTGGCTTGTTAATTTTTTTATTTTTTATTGAAGCTTTTTTTTTATTGAAGTAATGGATGAAAATGCTAAAATTCTGTGTCTTCTTAGCACAGAATTGCACTGGTAAGCTGTCACAGTGCGATTTGACTACTCCACAGCACCCTTTATGTGGAAAGCAATTTTCCATATGGTAGCTGCCATTAAAAGGACCTGACCCCACCACATTACTTCACTAGCAGCTATACATTCTTTATGAAGTAAAACAACTGCACAGCTCCAATACATAGGAACTCTTAACTCGCAAGTTCATGGGGTAGAGTTGAAGAGGAGAGCAGTCCTCGAGAAAAGCTGCCACCTACATTGTATGCAATCATGAAAACTAGCAAGATTACACCCTTGGTTTTCATAATGCTTTCTCTGAAGGGTTGCAAAAATTACTGATTCTTATTCCAAAAATTCAAGCACAACCTCTGTCTTAACATAAATGGATATACATTCAAGCACAGCCAGCCATCCAGATGACTGGTGAGCAGCAAGATCCCAGCACTGTAAATGAGGAACATAGAGGGCTAGTGTGAGAATAAAGACTGTTACGTGAGATTTGGCAAGTATGTACCAAATCTGCAGATGACACAGGACAAACACATCTCACTAACAACAAGGTAAAAAAAGTTTTGATGTAGCAATGGTTTTCTAAGACTGGCAAAGAAAGGCACACAGATCATGGAATATCAATGAACAGACACGAAGCCAAATTGCTTCCTTCTCTGTTTTCTCAGACAGAATGGACTACCTCATGCTATAGGCTCACTGAGTTTGTTTAAAACAATTTATTCATGTTAACCCCTGTTTTGATAATTTCTGAAAACACTTCACACCCACTTGTGCAAGGAAGCTGTATACAGCTAGGTAGAAACCAAGATGTGGCTTGTGTTAGTTAATAATACAGGTGTATATGTGGCTTTACTGCAGGTACGGATAGGTTAAACTAATAATAAAGTAATTTATTACTGGAAAAATTCATATCATGTGAACCACAGTAGCCAAAAAGGAATGGAAAATTAACGAGAGGCTAGGAGACATTTTGCAAGAACTTTGCATGTGCACAGGCAGATCAATAGAAAAAAAAAAAAAGTGAAATACAGACATAAGGTGATCAGATGGCAAACTGGAAGTGAAAAAGAAAGCATCCTTTTCTTCACATCCATCAGATGATTTATTGTCCATTTAACAATAGATGACTTAACTCCGCTGCACGTTGAATGAACTACTAACTTGCAAAACATCAGTACACCAATTTTAACTTTACAGGCACTACAATCAACACAAAATCTGCAACTTTCAATTCACCACATCAATTCTGGAAACCAGTATACCTGCATCTTCAAAATTTGACATTCTTCAAAATAAAGCAAAGGATCTATGACACATTACCCAAAGAGATCACTAAACTTGCTCAGAGGATTGAACTGAGTTAACCTAAAGAACACATACCTCAAAGGGATAGTTTTTTGACAGCTGATACACTTCTTTTGTCATCACACCAGCAGATAGACCAGTATTATCATCATACCATGAAAAGAAAATCTCACCAAACTTATACTATTCCTTGTCCTGTGATACCTATCAAAACCCACCTGGAAAATGATTTAAAATAAGAACTTAAACCAGAGGAAGATGATATCTTCCAAATTTTCTCAGCGCCCTCCCAACATAATGCATTGTTGGCCTTTGCCAATAATAAAAACTAGGCTAGAAGCAGATTAGGCCCACTATTAACTGCAAAATTTGCCAGGAGCTTTACACAATCACAGTGACACATTCTCTCCACACAGCATCAGCAGAATATCAGTCATATATTCTTCACTGTACTTCTTGCAATGCACCAAGTTCCAATAACAACTGTGATTTCAACATAGAAAATGTGTCAAAGAAATTACAACATATCAGAGTATACTCACACTGATAACTGATAAAACCCATTTAGCAGCAAGAAACCATTTTTGACCATTAAAAATAAAAATTACATCTCTCAGTCTTAATGTATAGGAATTTCTTGAAAAAAAATTATTGGAAAAAGCGCAAAGGATCTAAAATTCATAGCCTTATATAACAGAAATAAGCAACTTGGCAAAGATACCGATTTTACAGTATATTACAATTTTCCTCGTGCCTGATTTCCATCTAGTCCTTCAGCGTTTCAAAGACAACATTAGTGGTCTATCTCTGTATTCCAGAGGTCTAATGGTCTAATGATCCTATCACCTTGCTAGGTTCTCCCTTCCACTTTTACCTTTTCCTTTCAGATTGCCTCACCCAATTCACATAATTACATTAAATGCAGAACAACCACTTATTATAATTTATATCTGTCTGAACTGTGCTGCTGCTTCTTTTTTGGAAGAATGCTTGTGTTCCTAAAAGGTTGTCCATTTAATCCAAACGCATCAGTTGCTCTAATGAATGTTAATAACTTTTATCTCAGATCTTTTGGTAAGCATATTGTGACATAATACCATAATTCATAACAATGTTACACAAATACTCCCCCCTTGGAATGTATTAAAAACAGTGCTGCCACTCAGGGGGACCCAGACAGGCTGGAATAATGGGTCAGTGGGAATGTCATGACATTCAGTGAGGACAAGTGCCAAGTCCAGCACCTGGGAAGTACCAATAGCTTGGAACAATACAGACTGGAGATTGACAGGTTGGCAAACAGTTTTGCAAGAAAAAATCTGAAAAGTTTTGGTGGACAGCAAATTGAACACGAACGAGCATTGTGCCCTGATAGCAAAGGAGGCCACCAACAGCATCCTGGGCTGTATCACCAGGAATGTAGCCAACAGATCAAATGGAGGGATTGTCAACTTCTACCTGGAATTTGTTAGACCACGTCTAGAATACTGTGCCTAGTGTTGGGCAATGCCAGAAAGACACTGAGAAAGAGAAGCAAGTTCAGTAAAGAGCTACCACATTGGTTAGGGGGCTGGAGCACAAGCCCTTTGAGTAGAGGCTGAGGGAGAAGCCTGGAGAGGACAATTTGTACAAATTGTCCTGTAAAAAGCCCATCAGAAATTAACAATTCTATGTATAGAGGACAATCTGAATAATGATCAATAAATAAAGCATGAGAACATACTCCAGAAATTAGTGTTTTATCAAGTGTTTTGCTTAAGAAACAACTATAATCTCAAAACCAGGAAAATAAAACAACAACGCTTTGTGATTTAAAAAAAAAAAAAAAAAGGAAGCTAAAAAGTGAATTAGTGAATTTCATAATGTCCCAAGCTGCTATTCACAGCACAATATTCCATTTGGTAGACAAAACAAGCAAAACAAACAAACAAACAAACAAACAAACAAAAACAAACAAACAAACAAAAAACAGAGCATTTCCTTCCTGGTTGAGACACAAGAGTAAGCTGCTGTTGTACTTAAAAATAAATAAATAAATAAAATAATAGAAAATTAGAGATTTAAACACGACAGATATTATGCTTGATCCTCAAATATAGTAGACAATAATTTCCTTGGAGTACAAGTTTAACAAGCTATTTTGGTCTTGCATTTTTTACAAGGCAGTTCTGAAAAAGATTAGACTACAGAGTGAATAGTTGAAGGGTTATTAACCCCAGAGAGAATTTACTCTAAATACACTTTAACAGTATGTAGATCACTATTCCAGTTCAGGCAAAGATCACAAGTACACTCTTGTGTACATGGCTTTTGAGGGATAAGAGTATTCAATAAGCAAGCCACTTCACCTCAGGCTGGAGGGAAGGAAAGTAGACAGTCACTTTTCCAAACCAATTTACATCCTAAAATAGGCAACAGAACAGTTCTGTTCCCACTCTCGCTGGCACTCAGAAATTTAATACAGACTAAAATGTAAGATGTTCCAGTGTGTATCTTCCAATTTTTGGAAATGTTTTGTAATGACTCAAACTAGAGCACCATCTTTAACTGCAGTATCAATATTTATTACAAAAACAGAGGCCTCATCTACACCTTGATGTGTTTTATAATATAAAAACATATAGCAAAGGGTAATCACTATGAGACTTCAGGGTTTAATATGAAAGATGAAAGGAAAAGGGAGAAAGAAAGGAATACAACTCACAAAGAGATTCAAAAATGGAGTACAACATAAAGAGTAAAGTGTTCAAATAAACCCAGTCTAACACAAAGAGAAGTGCTACTACCAACCTTTTTGGTCTCTGAATCCACCCCCACATTAGTAACACAAGGTTACAAAAGCAAGCAGTAGCAGAGCCAAGCAATAAACTCCAGTCTTCAGAGACTCAAGTCAATGCTTCACTCATGAGACCTATCATTCCTGTCAGTTTCCCTGCTGGAAAAAGTTAGGAGTCAGGGAAAGGCAACCTACAGAGACTCACTCATTGCCAGACTAAAAGATTCTGGCTAGACATGCACCAATAAGGCATCCCTTTTAGGTTCATGTATTATAAGGCAAATCAATTATTTTGAGAGACTTCAGACTTACAAGCCCCTCCACAGAAGACAGCTACTTGAGACAAGGCAGTGAATGTTCTTAATTTCAGAAACAGCAGTCCTACTTCTATCTAATCACACAGCAGCTATTTCTTCTGAGTTTGTCTTTACCTTATATACCACTACTAACACTTAAACCAACTTCCCATGCCACATTTTTTAATGTTATACTTTCTTACAGAGTTTTGACTGTTTACCTCAAATACATTTGTTAATTTCAGTGTCACAACTAACCCAGATCAACCCAAACCAACATAGTTTTAATATTTTAGTATTAATAATGCTATATCCAACTCTCAGATACTACTGTTCACATTGAATGCACTTTCAGAACTGATCCTTCTATTTTCCATGAGAAAATGGAATTACTATTTTTTCCAATTGTTGCCAGTTGTTTTAGCTACTAAAGACAGGTTCCTAAAATGGAAAATTATTGCCATGGTCTAATGAAAAAAAGGATAAATAGTTAGTGGAAATCAAATTCAGAAGATGATTTATTACAGTATGTGGATTGGCATAAATACTAAGGAACCACCAACTGAAAGAGAAGGGAAATATATTTGACCTTAATCTACTTCACTCTTGATCTGTTAGAAATGCTCCATTATCTAGTATGGACACAACCACAACAAAGACAACACATGGATATTAAAAATAAAGTTTGTTACAAAAATAAAATATAATAAATTAATAAAAAATTGTGTTGTGCAACACCTAGTTAGTCAAAGCTTTACTGAATTTAAGACAATAATACTTGTTGTAAGTGGTAGTAAACACCTACATTCAGTTATGTTCTGGCCTTCAAAGTAACCGATTGTTACTTTAATTAAGAAAAAAAAAAAAAAAGCCATAATATATATTTTCCTTGGGAGCATCTTAATGGGGTCTTAAATACTCATTACTATTTTATGTGCTTCTGCTTCCTCAAAACCTTCCCACTGCATAGCCCTCTTAAAGTGAACATAACTAAGGACTGTATCCACTGTGAAGGCCAACTCCATTCAGGAAAATTAGAAGGTAGAAGAATCATTACCCCCAGTACCTCAGCTGAAAAATAATTAAAGATACATATATAAATGATAAAGATACATATATAGTACATGTGATAAAACAGTATCATGGCATATTTTAAGAGGAAAAGAGTAGACTGAGGAGATTTGTTTAGGCAGTTTAGCAGCAATGTATAAAAGAAAAATGATAAACTTATCTGGACTTTTAAAGCCCCATAAATAAAGTTAAAAAGATAACTTTAAAGATTAAGTTAATCACAGGAAGCAATAAAGAAAATAAGTAGCAATAATATAATAGATAAAAGTTAAATCAAGAACTTAGAGTTTCCAACTATACAGAGCAAATTCCAGATATAGGAGAGAGAATTATAATAAATCATCTTTTCACAAAGCAGAAGATAAAATGCAGCCAGATTCTTAATTTGTACAAATATTATTATTGTTGTAGAACTGCTCATTTTATGGAAAACAAAAGAAACATCACATAGGATTTGCAAGCAGCAGAGTGGTGCAGAACAGACTGAGCCAAGGAAACATCAAAAAAGAATCCAACAATACAAAATTCTTGTTGGCAAATATGTATTAATTTAGACAAATTCAACATCATCCTTGTTAAAACGTTGTGCTAAGATATACATACTAATTAATTGTACTATTTTGAGGAAAAACTTTCTTCTTGTATATAGCTCAGTAAAGATACCTACTTAACAAGAAACAGTGGTCAAAAGAACAAATGGAATGTTATTTTTAATTTATTTTTAATATATGACAAATTAAATGCCCAAATACCGTTTCTGCTTGAGTACAAGTAACTCACATCTCTATAGATGTTCCACAAGAGCAATGACAATTTAAATAGAACTTATGCATAAATAGAACGTATGCACATAAAGCAACCAGTAATACATAAGTTTGTTTGTAACAAAAATGAAAAATGGAAAAAAAAAAAACAACAGAAGTATCATAAAATGAAAAAGAGAAAAATCTGTGTAAATAAGTATAACAGTATGTTACTAGGATGCAAAATAAAGTATACTTTACAAAATAAGAAATAGATCTGAATCACATGTATTGATCCTAAACTGAATAAAAACATAAACGATATTTACTATTATATTTCTTTTAGGGCATTCCTGAATTATTAGCCACTACCTTAACCAATACCAGTTTCGGATGAATCCTAAGAAATATTCCTTTCAGAACCTGCTGCACTGCAAGAGGAACAAGAAAAGGAAAGAGTAAAGCATTTAATGGAATTCTGAAAGGCAGATCCTCAACCATTCTGGGATCTGTCCGTGGTACAAAGAAACAATAATAAGCAGCAAGTTCTGGAGACTACTGCTGCTGCTGTGTCCCAGTAATTGCAATTTGCAGGACTGAAGAAACATAATACTCTTGGGAAAAATAATGTTTCTTTCTGTGATGATATACACTGTCTCAGCATAGTCAGAAATAAACACTTGTGATTGGAAGAATTTCTCATTTGAGTAAGATGTACACAAGTGTGGTATTTCTTTGTAGAGATATCACTTTAACATTATTATCTTTATCTGTAGTATTGTTTTATTTTTATTATAAAGTTATTCATCTGTATTACAGGAACATACATGCAAAGTGAAAGAAACATGAAAAACTACTCTTCTACCTCTTCTGCTTAACTCATGGTTGAAAAAGAGAAACTCCCTTCAGATGTGCAAGTAAATCCAGAAAGTGTTCAAACTACTCACAGAAGAAAGATACCTCACAAGCTATTAAAGACAACAATATAGGCATCATCTTTGCTTGAAGATGTTCCTAAACCACAAATTTACCCAAGCCATGGAAATGCCTGAGAAGAATCTCACTCGATACCTTTTGTCTTTTATATTCTTTCCTGGAGCATCACCAATGACCTCTCTAAAAAAAGAGACTGTTTCAGACCTGAGATCCGATACAGTACAGACTTCCTAATGTTTTTATGGTAGCCACAGCTGACACAAATATGAAGACATAGGGTGTGCTTACAGACATTAATACACATTTACTACAGAGAGAGAGGCATAAAAATACGTATTTTATAATGCAATACTTTTTTTTTTTTTTTTTTCAAATAAATGAACACTCCAATTTTATTCCTTAATCTCATTAAGCTTATTTCTTATCAGCAGAACTGAAAGAAAAGATTATACAGGAGACATCACCTTCAGGAGACATCCCCTGTGGGTGACAATGTAGAAGAAGTAATATGAGGACAGGGAGAAGTGACTTTCACGGTGGAAGCACTAACACAAGAGAACTGTCTTACTGTTGGAAACAGACTGCACTTACTAGAGCATGGTTCAGAGAAACTAAACTCATATCCTTTCACTGATGACCTTTTCCAGCTTATTTCCATGAGCATTCTCTGCAAGGTAATAACTTGTATCGGATTTCTTGCAATAAAATTGTCCTTTGTATATGAAGATAGAGTCAAAGACAGTCATTAGAGATGCACAAAACATCCATGAAAGATGTTGATGGCTAAAATACAAAGGGGTGTAGGGGAGAAAAGACCTTATGAAAATACAACAGAAGCAGTGAAAAATTGCCCAATGAACATAGAGTTATAAAACAAATAGTGCTTTATGCATTTTTGCAAAGTGCCCTGAGCTTTCCCTGGATTTATATATTTAAAATATATCACACATAATCATAGCGCTTAAACCTACTTCTGGAATATCCCTGCAATGACACACTGTACAAAAATATTAAATTTTCCAAACTTTACTTGTTAAATTTAAAAATAATTCTAAAACAAACAAAAAAGTTTTTCCCCAAAATACATTCTGATTTTCATAATCATTTAGGATAAATTATTTTCCTCCAGTACCTTCCAAAGTACCAAGTCTCTCCATCCTCTGGAACACTGAGGTAAACAGGAATTCTGAGGCTGCAACTACTTAAGTGCTCTGGCTTGAAGCAAATTGTACCTTCCAAATATCCTTACTTAGAGCATTTGTGCCCACTTCATGGAGGAGTTTTGGTGGCTCTGCTTTTAAGAGGACACTCAGTTGGAAGCTCCGCTCTAGGTGTGCATCAAATCTATTGTAATGGGGACATACGGGTCCAACCCAATGACTGGTCCCTTGAACACCTATAGCAGGGGCACTTCATCTAGTGGACTAAACTAACACTAGTTTGAGGTTAAATCCCTGAACTAAACTACAACCACACAGGCATATAAGCCTCAGCACTGACTGCTTTGATCTAATGATCTGCTTCCACTTGCCAAATTACTTGCTTACACTGACTTAAGCTGAGTGTTCATCACCTCTCAGAAATGTTTTTAATGCTCTACAGAATTCAAGTCATATGCTACAGTTCTCAAAACTAAAACTCTCTTAGGTGCAGAGAAGTGAGTGATTGACATTCACATAAAGAACAAAGCACACAGCAACAACTATTTTGTTTGCTGTCACTGATTACAGTGAATAATAAAAAGAAAAATAAATCAAATTTTTGTAAAAAATTCTGAATCAATTTGTTATTAACATAATGTTGCTTACTTGGGTAATTACTGAATAATATTTAGCAATGAACAATTGTCAACATGAAGAGGAATTAAGAAAATAATCGATGAGAGTTAAGAAAACAACGCTACAATATTGTCATTTTTATTCACTGTCAACATGGATGAAAAGCTGTGCAGCAATTAATTAGTGTTTTGAGTATTTGGAAAGTTTTATCCACAATTTCAAACACTTAAAATGTATTTTTCTTTTGTCTATCAGCAAGAAAGGAATGTTATGTATGTACAGCTACAGCTTGTAAGAAGACAAAAACCATGGAGAGGTCCTGATCCTGCTCACCTGATTCATGCAGCCAGCCCACAGAAGTATGCCAAACAGAGCTACTGCCACAAATATGTCAAATAAGATTTGACTAATAAATTGCTTTGGGGCTGTCTCATTCCATAAAACATTTTTCAGAGGTTTTAAGGACTATTTAAAAGCAATATATTAATTCTGCCCCTGATTGATGAATGATTCTATTTAGACAGTTCACTGAAAACAGTTGAGCTTCAAAGGCCATATGAAATCATTTATTATCTTGCTTGTGGTTTAGAAACACACCAGCTGAGTGTCTCAGTGCATATGGTAATACTTCTCTATTAAAAATACACTTTTTTTTAAGACTAAAATATATATATGTATATATATATTCTTTTCTATAGACTTAACGTAGGACTATAAGGCATATCAAAATAAAATCAAAAATCTGCACAGTTACATGTTAAGCTGTTAATTTCATTACCATGTAAGCATCCATTAAAGCACAGTAAGACTGTTAAACACAGAACAAAAGAGATTTAATTTTACTTTCTTACCTGTAGAACGGACTCATTGATACCTGCTTTTGAAATCTTATCTTCCAGTGATATTGCACAAACTAATGTTATGCAGAAGTTTTCAGCATTATATAGCACTTACATGATAGGTATGTCCCAAAGAACAGGTGAAGGATTTAACAGTGAAAAATGCTAGCTAGACAAATGTTCCATTTAAGGAGAATGTATTTATATATGTAGGAGGGTACAACAATGCATTCATCCAGAAAAGAAAGATCCACACTGATACAGAAGTAAACAGTTTTTATTTATTGTTTCATTGTCATATTAGAAAGCCCACTTCATACCACTTTATTTTAAATGATACAATGGATAAGGTGATTATACTCATTTCTTCTTAAAACAGGTAAGAGATGAGCTTCAATGATTTTCAACACAATTAAAAAAAAAAAATGGGTAAAAATACTTTGCATGGTAAAAACGTAAAGAAAAAAATGGTTTTCCAAAAGCAGGGCATGAGACTTCTTTGCTTTGGTATTTCTCTTGAAAAAAAAAAAAAAAAGAGATCAAATTCAATTCACCTGTCACTTGTCAAAGGCTGGTGTTTTGTTTTTTGTTTGTTTGTTTGTTAGGCTAAAAATCAAAACAAAATAGCTACATGCCCACAGTATACACAATACTTACAAGCAGCACATATTATTTCAGTTGGCATAATTTAACTAAGCTCCTATGTTTATGAAGTTGAAATGGAAAGCATCTTTCCTTTACTTTACAGAGCAAAAATGAGCCAGGAAAAAACCTCAATTCAGAGGATTCTTCACGCAGAGAGCTTGAAGTGTAACAACTGTATTATTAAAGATTGCACCAAATATAAATATAGTTTAGCAACCTGGGTTGCTAAATATAGTTGAACAACCTGGGTTCAGTCAGGCTTCTCAAAAGTAAAGTAACATTGTTTAAATTGCACCATTAGCAAACAACAGATTACATGGCAGCACAGAATTTTTAATCCCAGCACCAGAACTAACAAGAATCTATTCTTTTTTTTTTTTTTTTTTTTTGAATCACTATCAATCAAGTCTTTCCCTTTGGCTGTTCAAAGGAGGATGTTTCACAGCATGACTTTAAAATTCTGGCTCCCTTAAAATCTGTCTATGAACATTATTGAAAATATAATTTATAGACAGAGAATTACTTAAACCTTAACGGCAAAGTAAAAATTAATGGGCATTCTTCACATTTATCATATTTCAAAGAAGAGCACTTTTCTGTATAAAGATCCCATTAGCTTAGCTATGACATCTTTATTCTCGTACCTATAAATCGTTCCATTGTTAACCTCCTAAATTGCAGTGACTGCTGCCACCTATAGGATCTCTACAATAGTGGTCAGGATTTTACTCAACGGTTCCCTCTACTGGGGATGCAAGTCTGATGAATGTGCAGGCGCTTTTGTTAACAGCAGGTGTCCCCACTTTTGCTGATGTTTTCCCTCAAAGTCATTAGTTTAAAAGCTTTTTCATGTTTCATAAAACGAACTCCAACTTCTGCCTGGAGTCAAAGTACTAGCCAGGTGATTTGGGATAGAAAGTTGCAGACCCTGAACTCTTAATTCAGTTCAATAAATGCAATTTTGCAGAAAAACAAAAATTCCCTTGTTGTTCACACAATGTTATCTGCTGTGATGTATTAGCAAGCCTACAGCAGAACAAATTTCCTTCCAAATCGTAAGTTAAAATAACAAGAAGTAACTTCGAAGTAGGATAAGATCAGTTCTATGCAGGCAATTGTTTCATCAAACACACCAGTGTTATATCAGAATAGCCTTATAAAGAAGAAGATGAAAAACATTAAAATACATTCATCTTGAAAGTTCCAAATAATATCAGACTTAGTAATGTATGCACAAACACACACAGAAAACCACTAACGTGCTGTAGAGATTTCTCAAATCAATATATCTGATTTAATTAAAAAGCAAGCAACTGCATGGAAAGACTGTAATGTTGACTAATCAAGGAGACAAAAGTAAGTTTTCTTACTCTTTAAGTAGAAAGACTAGAAATATTAGAAAGACTAGAAATATCTAATTTTACAAAACTGTCGCATTCTTCTCTTCAGTTTCTATCCCCCGCTATATTTAATCCTAGGGATCACAATTATATTAAATACATGAATTCATTATTCTTTAATGTCTGAGAGACCAGCATGGGTGAAGAAAAGATGTTAAAGCAAAAGGGCAAATTTAAATCATATTTAATGTATTCAGAAGGCTAAGTAAAATAACATCACAGCAAAGAGACTCATGTAACAGAGATTCACTCTATCAAGTAGCACACGTTATCAAAATAAATAAAATACTGGGCACAGTTCTCCAAGAGGAATAGCGTTAACCAAGATTAAAGCTAAGCAGACATTGAATACTGTATACCACTCTGCTGGTCCTTGGATTAGAGCAAATCAACACCAGCATAATGTAAGAGCACGGTCTTAAAACAAGAACATTATTAAAGTCAGAGGTTTGCAAAGCGTAGATGTATTTATTGAGATTTTATATCAAAATAAATACTTTTCATAACATTTCAGTACCTAAAAGAAATTACAAAAGCAGAAAAGAAACATGAGAAGGTATCTGAGAGACATTCCTAAGACACCACTATCTCTTTCATTGAGTACAAACAATAGCATAATTTGTTCACTATATATCCCCTCCAGGTCTTAATGATGACAGAGCTACAAGGAAACTGAAATATTGTAAAAAGGCAGATACAAGCATATACTTGGCTATTCACCAATCCCTGAAAATCTAGGAACTCTGTTAGAAATACTCAGTCTTTCTGCAAGTTGTAGAGGGAAAGTTATCCTTCCATGTGATTTTTCTTTTGTTGCTGTTGTTTAAATTAATCAAAGCAACCACGTCAGTGCAATAAAGCACAACTCAGCTCACTTCTTAGGCTGGCATAATGACACTTTTTTCCTCCATTTTGGAAGAAAACACAACCAAAGGCATGCCATGACTGATTCTGACCAAGTTTAGAACAGTAGACCTATAAACAAACAAAAGGTTTTGCCTCCGCCTTCACTTACTCTACCCCAGCACTGCTCAACATAGAGTCAGAGCAGTGACTACACATGGGGAGTGGTGGAAATGCAGTCAGGATGGGAGGAAGAAAGGAGCACAGAAGGTCTGTTGGGTACACTTAAGACACTAGATTGACTTAACTGTACTATCAAATCTCACCAGCTCCATGTCTTTTCTCTACCTGAGTCAGAGTATATATGAACCTGGGTCTCCTGTCTTAAGTTGGCCTTTGATTTTCAGAGGTATAAACTATTTTGTGATGCAATTTTATGTGATATGTATTCCAATCTAACTGCTTCACTGCCCAAAGATGAGGCCCCTCTCCTCACCTTCCCCTCCTCATTTCTGGTCACATCAACACATTCCCACTGCCATTCTTGCAATGGATTTGTTGATAGAGCAACATTTGTTGGTTGTAGAGAAAGATCAATGGAAGGCTAACCCCCCAAACAAAAAATATTTTTCCCTTAGATTAATATACTGAGTAAATGCACAGACACGGCTGTTTTACCCAGGATGAGACAGAGAACAGGAGCACATGGCAAGCAAATGGGCAGTACACCAGTGGGCAGTGAGATCAAGTACTGCGTGAACCTGTTACAAATACTACCACTAAAGGAGATTCTCCTTTTCTCTCCTGTCCTCTCCACCATCATCATGGAACCGCTACCTTGGCCTCTCTGCTGAATATGTTCCAGCTCACATCAAAGTAAACACACCGCAGAGAAATACAAACACAACTAACTCACTTGGTCAAAAACAAAGAGAGAAAGACTGGGACACCGCAGCCTTGTATTCCCTGCTCTCTTCCACACTATTATCGTTATTAGATTAATTCCTTTCCAGGCTGGAAAATAAACAAATTGAAAACTCTGGTTTTGAATTTAATTTCCAAAGGAAAGGAAATCTGTTCCCCAACCTGCTATCTATTTAGGCAGAGCAGAGAAATCTAGCAAATAAATCACGGCTTTTATGTGTGTAATAATCAATTTTTTAAAAGCTCCTGTTTGTCTGTGTTTTAAGAATGAAGATTGTTTTAAAATATTACATTACTGAAGTAACTCATTGTTTGGACCTGTCATCTTGATGTCTCTCTAATTTTGGAGACCACAAAACCATTCCAGTTACCACTCAATCAAAAACAAGTGTTTTGTAAGAACAATCTCAAAAGCCTTAAAAACAGGTATTCCTGCTGATTTGAAACACCTTTTTAGAATCATATGTGGACTAGAAAATCTATTTTCTTTAAAAAAAATATAGATGGTTATACTTAACTATGTAGGAAGTGTTCCTACTTCTGATAACCCCATATTAAGTCACCCAATCACATTCAGCCTTTCTTCTTTCTCTAGTTGTTTTGATCATCTAAATCCTCTTCATACCTGCCCTATATGTTTTCCCTTGGTTGTTTCTTATAGAGATCAGCATGTTTACTATATAATCATCTCCAGCTTGCCATTCACCATTACTTACACCAGTAGAGTAAGTAACTAAGTAATTATACGATTGCTCTCATTGCTGCTGTACAAGCTGGGGTGCGGGGAGGGAGACTGTGATATGAAGAGATTACTACCAAAACCAAAGGATCCCAAACTATTTGCCTTGGTACCTAAACAGTGAAGGTGGGAAAGCTGTATGGGTATGAGCAATAGCTCTCTGTTCATGCCCAAGAAAATCATTGTCTGTCTGTGTAGGTGATGTTCTGTATTTTACAAGAGCTTGCATATCGCCAATCATGCATAGCTCAAAGCATGAGGGACCTGGAGCTTAAACATTCAGTAATGGAACATATCAAGAACATTATAACTTATAATATAATTTATATTTCCTTAAGTTAATATTATATATCATATTTCATAGGTATGAACTACCAATCATCTTCAGCACAGTCTGAATAATCTCACTCTCAAAATCTTTCATGTGCCATTTTTATAGTCCAGGCAGGCCAAATCTGGTCCTCTTCAAATCGAAGTTAACAATTCTGCCAAATTACTTAACTGTTCTGTATATGCCTGAAAATCCTGTCAACCTGGCACATGATTTTTTTTATTTTTTTCCTGATTTGAAACCAGTCTTAAGAAACAGAAAGCTATTGTATTTCCCTCCCTGTTATACACCTCCCATTGCCACTGTAGTCTCTTATTTTTCCATTGAAATCTTGTAATTAAATAATGTGGATATGATTACTTGACTTACTTTACAAGAATAGGTCATCACTAATACTTTGATGTGATTATGAAGCCTTGTATCTTCAAAGGGACAAAACAATAAAAAAAATACAATATGCAAAGCCAATTATTTCCTATAATCTCTCCATTTTCTTAACATAAGGACTTCACACAAAGCACATTAAAAGTAAACTACGTCTATTAACGTACCACACAAAATTATTAAAGGAATAAATGAGTTGAAAATACACATTGTTAATGTTATACTCACATCCCTTCAACTGACATTAGAATATAAATTGGCGCATAAAACACACATTGACCATAATACATATCATTTCAGTTTTCAAAATTCTTGATCATCAAAGAATGATTAAAATTCTGTACTTGCATTGTATGGCACCATACTTCTAGAATCTTAACAGTGTCATCATTTCAAATTCAGTTGGTATAAACAGTTTAAATACTATAATTTTCTTTGAAGGTAGAGCATTACATTGCAATATCTACACCAGCACTACAGAACTACAGTCCCACTTTAAATGTCTTAGGAGATTTTTTCATAAAAATATAATGAACTGCAAACTTGCACAGTTTTTGTTAAATCCCATTTTAAACATCAACCACATGCCACAATTCATATTTATCTTGTTCTCATCTTCACAAACATACTCTCTCAAAGAGAAATAGCATCAAGGTTTCCAAATTTTTAGCAAAATATTCCAAATTGTTGTTAAATTAAAAAAAAAAAAAAAAAGTGAATGCATGGTGTAACACTTCTATGTAACAATCCACAAGGAGTGATGGTTTTAAACTAAAAGAGAAAAAAAAAAAAAAAAGAAATTCTTTACTCAGAGGATGGTGAGACACCGGCACAGGTTGCCCAGAGAAGCTGCGGATGCCCCATCCCTGGTGTTCAAGGCCTGGTTGGATGGGGCTTTGAGCAACCTGATGTGGTGGAAGGTGTCCCTGCCTTAATTATATAAATAACAATAATCATAACAACACTAAAACCTTAATGAAAGCTCTACCTATTCTCTAACCTCTCTTCTTCCAGAGCAACATCCAAAGTATTCTCACTTTCTTTTCCTTTCCATAAACAATTCAGGATGCAATTTCCAAAGTTCTGTGTCACTCCTAGAAGTCTTAGTCGCCTTCAAGTCTGTTCCCAGCTAATCACCAAGACAACGGGTCATGATAATGAATGAGAGATCTGACCCAGAGTCAATTCACTCAGTCATCAATTTATATTGGAATGACAAGTTAGGTATATGCTTGGAATTCCTCATCAGTACACAGAGCCTTAATAAGCTTTGTCACCTGTAGTATCTCAGCCCTTTTCCTGGTCAAGTTGTCCCCTGCTCAGGTTTATAAGAACTGGTATTATTGGCTGGTTTAGTTCACCTATTGTCATTTCCCCTTTAGAAAGGCTACATCTCTCTTCACAGCAGATGTTGTATATTCTTATTCCAAAAGGGTCACATTTAAATTCTTTTAAAATTGATTCCTTACTCAGGAATAAAACATGAGTATGGCTTTGCAGATCTGATCTGTATTGGGAAAAGCATCTTAGTCCAGAGCAATTACTAATTTTCAATTAGAGTTCCAGCAAAATGTTTGGGACCTTCCTAAATGAGGAAATGGCAAGCTTCCAGTCTCTTTGTTGCCTGTGATGTTTCCTTTCTTACCCTTAAAGTCCTTCAATCCTAAAACATGGCTACAGTCTTGGTGGTTACTCGGACAGCAGGATACATAGGTAGCTCTCCGGACTGTTATTGCAGATGGCAAATTCTGGTTCATCTAGATTTTGTTTTCTGAAATAGATGATCCTGCACTACTATTATGATTAATTTGCTAACTACTGAACAAATAGGTGATCTGCGCCAAAAAGGAATAGGTCCTCCTTTTGTGGGACTGATCCCATCAATCAGGGACCAAACGAAGAAGCAGAAGTGCATAAAGAATCACTTGAAGTTTCTAATGACAATTCTGCTGAGCTCCTAAATAGTCTCAGGTCTTCTCCCTTTTTTCTTATATGTTTCTACAGAGATTAAAACATTTGGCAAGCCACTTTGGTTAGAAAAGAGACAAAGCCAGCAATCTACATTTCTGCCTTCCACAAAAACCTCACCGAAATTTACCCAAAATCAGCTATTTCCACATGCTCTCTTCTGATTCCAATTTGGACCTGAATACTTAGGTCTGATCTTGTCTCCAGTTAAAACGGCATGCAACATTTTATGAAACTGTTGCTGTTGTTATACTTCATAAAATGCAGAAGATCTGTAGAGTATAATACCTATCACTCCCTAATGCATATTTTTTTCATTTTCATCCTTTACATATTACCTTAAACATTCTTCTTCCCTCTCCCCCCAAAAAACAGATTAAATCTTTCACAAAACCATCTGGAGATCCCACAGCATCACAGACAGGCTGTCCAACTCTAAAGTATATGTTATTCTTTCTCCTTTCTTAGTATCCTAGAAATAGAAAATCATAAGCTTTTTATTTTTTTCTTTACATTTTGTCAAAATATCTAATTTCTAGACTTCTACTCCCACTCTGTGATATGTTACTCTCATTGTCTTACATACAGATTAATAAACCAATACAATAAACTTACACATGATTAATGAACCAACTCTACTACAAGAAGTCATCAGCAATTAACAGACATCTATCTCAGTATAGCATTTCTTTCATCAATGCCTGAAAACCAAACCAAACAAAAAAAATTAACTACCCTTTTCTATTCTCTGTTCTGTGAATCGAGATGCCTTTTACAACCCACATTTTTTACAAATATTCTGATAATTAAGTGGAAGCTAAATTATATATTGCCATTTTCATTCTCAGAGAAGTAAACACATTTCAATCAATAAGAATATGTTATATGAAATGAACTTCTAACAATACCTCTACATAAAACATCAAGGCTAACCACACACGGAAAAAGCAAAAATAAAAAATTGCCTGAGGTAGAAAAAACATTGCTGGTTTTAAGTTTATCTTTTCAATATGTACTGAATTTCACACAAATTTAATTCACAGACACAAAAGCACCATGAAAGAAAAAACTGTTCAACTTAGTCACACTATGTAAAAACTCAGAAAAAAAAAATATTCTAAAGAAAAGGCCAATAGTCCAAAGGGAATTTTAGGTAAGACACTTTTAGCTAACTTTTTTCCTTTGTAAGCTTAAAAAAAAAAAAAAAAAAAAAAAAAAAAAAAAACAGAAGTAGTTCTCAAGAAAGTGAAAACGAAAACAAGTTATCTGTGTTTGCACACTGTTTAAGTCCCTAAACCTTAAATAATGTTACAGGGAATGGGAGTATTATAATTGATGACTGAAATAGAGAATTTTTAATTTCTACATCTACAGATACGAAGCACGAGTATTGCTTCTGCAATATACAGATACCATGAAGAAGATATGAAGGCCAGAGAATCTGCAACCATATCTTCTTATTCAGGTATACATAAAATTCATCTGTCTTCAACCCACATTTTTCTCTAGCCATCATTTGACTTATTCAGGGGCGTAGGCATTATCACAGTAACTCTGTTGTGCGAAAGGGCTCCCTCATTCCTGAGGAGCAAGGAGTCTCTGAAATTTACAAAGGGTACTACTGTAATGGACCACTTCTCCATTTTTCCCCACCTTGTTGTACCAGCAAGGAAGAAAAAATAAATATTCCAAACAGATGAACACAACATGCATCACAAACAGTGGTCCTGACAGCATGAATTGTCAATAGCCCCAACAAAACTACGCTGAGGGTGCATAAGGCCACAGCACCAAATCAAAAAGATCAAAGCCTAAACCAACTACAGCCTAGTTTCTCAGTATGCCTCTGAAACATACAAGTGATATACCTTATTTAACACATTATATTGATTTTTGTTAATATTCGTCAGCACTGACCATGTGATCTTGTTTGTCAAAAGCTGTACACGTAGCAGCTCTACACGCAGAACAAAATCTGATAAAAATGGGAGTAAAACAATGTTATAAAGAGATGGAAAACAAGCTCTTCTACATTTCAATGCATTTAGACATGTTGAGCTAAACCTGGCCACCAGCTTAAACAGTATCTGCATCAGAGGCAACGGTACCAAAGCATAAGCAAAGCAGAATAAAGATAATGCTTTATTATATTCGTGTCATGTCAAGGACAAGATTCTCTTCAAAGCACATCTGTGTAAATAGTGGCATTTTTTCTATTTTATCTTCAAAATATTTCTGTAACTCAGACACTTTGAAACGTAGTTGCTATGGATGAAGTCTTATATTTTAATACATTCAAGGTGATAAATTTAGGAGCAATGAATAGTATTTACTTTGAATTAAAATAATAAATGATGCATTTCAATTACACAATATTATTCTATAAGAATTTCCTTACATTTTTTGAAAATTGTATATAATGCTTTGATATTCTGTAGCATACAGTAATACATTATTTCCAAAAGAACTTGTCAATGCTTTATTCATTTTTGCATCTTAATGTTTTGTGGGTTGTTTTTTTTTGTTTGTTTGTTTTGTTGTTGGTTTTTTTGTTTGTTTGTTTGTTTTGTTGTTGTTTTTTTTTGTTTTGTTTTGTTTTTATTTTCCTCCAAATGAATTTAGGTTGCAAAAGGAAATTAAACAAAGAAGTATTATCCTTTCTCTGATCATGAAGACTTTAAACAATATTAGTCTCACACATAGCAAATTACTGCTTGTTAACTACTGTTGCCAACTGTTAGGGTACGTCTGCCTTACTATATCAGTTTGACCCAGCTTCTAGTGCTTAATGGTCCTCTAGGCTAAAAGCGAAAGCTGATCCATCAGGCTTACATTAGCATAGAATAACACTCAATGCTTATTGATGTGCATGCAGTGTAACTACCACCCCCGGCACCTAGCTCAGTCCATTATTTTCATTTTATCTCAAGTCATTTGTATGGTTGTCTGCCCCAGTTAAAGCTATGGCAAGACTGGTACTTAAATGAATTTGTGAGAAAGGAGACAAATGCCCCCTGAACTTCAAGCACTTTTCTATCATGACTTGCTAACATAAAATATACTACTCCTGTTAGGTCCACTTAGCGAGCATGCTAGCGAGCATGCTAGAATGGCCTTAAGTAGGAAGAAAAATCACTTAGGACTCTATCAGCTAAAAAGACTGCTTATTAAATGTTGGGGGTGATGAAGAGCAGGCTGTTACTGTTTGGGGTGTTATTTTTTCAGTGTGATCTTTTTAAAATACTGTTTTGATTCTGCTCACAACTCTCTCAGGGAAACTTCAGCTTCATAACATTTATATTTTACCTGATTTAAGTATTCTACTTTGACTGAACACTATGCATTAAAACGTTGTGTTTTATTCACATAGTGAAATCATCACATCGTAACAGGGAAGAAAAAAAAAAAAACACAACTTGAAAATTAAAGACATGTATTATATAATCTTAATAGAAAAATTTTGAAATAAAGCAAACGTTTGAGGCAAAACAATCACTGAATATTCACTGTGTGTTTGTTGGAACATTCACAACACAGTATAAAGACAGCTATAAAACCACTTCTAAAGTTTCACTTCAGGGTATTTCTCAACATGCTGACAAATAGTTCTCAAATTTTGCATTTTCCAAAGAACTTACAGTTGTGCGTATGTATAAAGAGCCATTACAAATGTTAAGCTAAATATAATGCTCTTTTGAGCATGGATTTAAACTTTTTCTCATTAAAGTATTAACCAATCCTTCTTTATACATGGGCAGGGAAGCTTAGAAATTCAAGACAATTGTCTTGGTCAAGAACCAATGTCAGCCCTTTTATAACATATGATCAGTTAGTTAGTCTGAAGCATTTTGATTTCCACTTATATCCAGACTTGTAATACGCACCCAAATGTGCATTACACATGTGCATAATTTTACAATTTTGAAATGAATCAGCCTGAAAAAAAAAAAAAGTAATATGCTGTAATGCCAAAAATTACCAAAGAAAATTACCTCAAAAAAAGTATGTCCCAGCCTTTCTTTTTCCCCTCCCATTCCAGAAGTATTCTCTCTCCCATCTAGTATTACTGAATAGCTGAACAGTTACTCAAAAAAAAAAAAAAAAGAGATGATATACTTAATTTTATCAGAAAATGTAATTTGTGGTAAATGGCAGTATGCTTGAAAAATGTACATACATTAAGAAAATATTTGTGGAAAGGAGAGGACAACATCTTCCTCTTTGCAGTGCTCTCCAGCACTATAAGGAAGCCTGTAGAGCAGGCTGGTCTTCAGCCAAGCAGGGTGATTTCCCTTTTACTCCAGCCAGCCTCCAGGACATGTATGGAAGCAGGAGGTGTGTCGGTACTCTTGGGTAGTCAGAATGGAAATATGAGAATTATATTTTGTACTTTCAGTTTGAAATCTGATGTGTTGTGAGCAGCTTGAAGTTTGTGTTGTTATGACTGTAAGATTGTTCAAGAAGCTTTTCCTAAAACTTTTACCTAGAGATGAAAGGGTAAAGAAAAACAAAATTGCTACTGCCTTACAATGTTTTTTATAAGGGTTCCCTTACTCCTCTCTTCTGGGTAAAATTAAAATATACTTATGAAGTCAACATAACTAAAATAACTGTTCCTCAGAAGTCTGTGCTATTTCAAAACATGCAAACTGCTAACAAAAGTCTTTCACGAGTGCTGTTACTCATGGATAAGAAAAGAAAGGGAAGTAACAGCAAAATGAAAAGGGAAAAAAAAAAATGAACTATACCAGGCCAAATGCACATCTGTAAGTGCTCCTCAGGGCAACACTCCATAGTGAGTACAGGTACAAAATACTGGGTGAATAAGGACCTCCCTTCAGAATGCACTGAAGGACTTCCCTTCATAATATTGCACTGTTCTGAAATAGCTACAGCCAACCATAAGTCTTTTAATTATTTTCTTAGCAGAGTGCAGACACTTTATTTTACTTCTTCAGAATAAAAACCCTACTTGCCTACAATCTAGAAAAGTCCAATGAAGTAGTAAAGTTACTTTGCACTAGATTGGTGGAAGTAAAGCATAAGGCAGAATGATAATCCTTCTCCAACACCACTGTTTGTTGAGCTATCAAGCAGTGTTGGTATTTGCTCTTTAGAGAGAGACAGAGAGTGAGTTATGTGCCCATAATAATAAGGATTTGTGCTATGATTACAGTGGATGCTGAAAAGAATGATTGAGAAGCTGCTTCACAAGGTCAGACATAACTGGAGTATTAGTTTTTGAAGAGTAACAACATACACTCTACTTGGAAAGGCAGAGATCACAAGAGGAAATATGTTCCAAAAACGCTTTTGTTACACATTTGATAGGTTAGGAGATATTATACCTCCAATCTAATTCAATTAGGAGCTTTTGTTTCTGATTCTTTATTCCATTGCTTTCCCTTCATACATTAACACTATGAGTAAATTACTTCTTAGCTGTTCACATACTGAGATGGAATTTGTGAATACGTTGGTACTTGGCATGGGAGGGTGGGAGGGAAAAATGAGGCCACTAAAATTAATCAAGGCAGTACCTATTAAGGAGTACTGAATTCATCGGCTAAGTTCTTCCATGGACATTGCATTATTACGCATTACCTCAGAACTGAGATCCAGCTGAATAATTTTAGCCATCAACCACAAGGCAGTGCTGGCTCAGCCCCATGAAAACACTTGTCTTGGTCAGGGGGATAACTACAACATCCATTCCTCAAATTTAGCCAGTCTTTGCTGCTTTTGAAAGAAAGATAAACTTGTTTAATTAATATTAACAGACTGTTTAAAAATTCTTTAGGTAGGGTAATTTAAGTACAGACTTAAGAATTCTACTACATTAGAAGTCTCAGTGTGTGAGGTATTTCAGTAGGTGGCCTCAGAACACTAAATAAACTGTAACCCTCAAGACCAAAACCTCTCCAGTTCTCCAGTAAAAGGGGTTCAGCATGATTAATAAGTATGTAGATCTATCTCCCCCATGTTGTCCCAGAAATTCTGATGAAACAAAGAATCATTTTAAGAATGAGGTTCGTTGAACCAACTATTCAGTCATACATTGAAATACTTCTGTACTTAGGAATCTCTAAAAGTAGTATCATTCCCAGGTAGCTTGTCTCCTCTTGACTCAACATGTCTATTCACATGTTAGCATTGAAAAGGGAGGGGTATATGTTTCATTCTCCTGAACACCCCAGGCAAATGAAGAAAACCAACAGAGCCTTCCAGTTAACTATTCTTTCTAAAGAATTTCTTCAGGGAGGTTGCAATTTGGTTCTTAATTCCTGCTCTTTCAACTGATGTTATCAACAAGGGTACTAATTATTACACACTATAGTACTCCACATGATGGAGAAACCTAACTCACAGAGAACCACATAGAAATGCATAGCAAATATGCCCTTCACTTTTTTTTACAAGCACTAGCACGAAGATTTCATTATATTATGAGGTCAGAGTGACCTCCAAATATTTAGAAGAAAATTAAATAAGAGCTCTAGTGCTTAAAATAGATAGACTCAAGGAGGGAAAACTCACATTTGTTTTGTCATCATTTCTACATAATGATTCCTTTCAGTCAGCCAACCTCAACACAGAAATTAAAATCTGGCTGTCCTTGAATTTCAGATGACTCAAAACATTTCAAAACAAATTCATATTAAAAAAAGGAATACAGACTAGCTGTTTTTTATTGGTCATTTCACAGAAGGATAATTTAAATGCAACCCTATTAAATCAACCCCACGTCACCTTAACTGTTACATAGCTCTGTAACAGCCGGCCCTTTCTTCCCAAGCCCTGTAGAAACTGATAAACTAATTCTTCAGAATCAGCTTTCTGGCTGTATCACAGACCCCTTCTCACCAAGCATTCCTCAGCATTCTTTTCCAACATGTGGGGTTTTCTCATGTAAAATAAGGTTGGACTAATGAATGGTCTTATGCAGGTTTGTCACAGCAGAGTGAAAGCACTATGAGATCAGCGGGCAAAAACTGCATATGCAAAGCATAGCAGCACCTCTCAAAAATAACTTAAATGAAGAAGCCGTATGGAAAATCATTGGGAATGATGGATCTTGATATTACTGCCTCACTTTATTGAAGTATTACCAAGCTATTCAAAGTAAGAATTGACTAGATATATCCCATTTATTCTTAAGGGAGAAGGCATATTCTGAGTAATTCACAAAAATAAGTAATGATAATAAACCATAAATTAAAATTCCATTTGCATTTCTGAATCCAGATTTGGGTCAAGGATATTTTGGCATTCATACATGCTATCAACACAAAGCTTCAGCAGACTTGAGGTATGTTAGATTTACATATAGATGTATTATCCTACAAAGATATAGCCGCACACTTTTATAGACAAGCCTTTATAAACAAAACAAAACAAAAAAAGAAAAGAAAAAGAAAAACACCGGAACCAAACATGGAAACACAGTATATTGTATGTTCTCCAGGGTACAGCAGCAGACCCCGGTGAGAAATGGGAAGATAAAAAAGAAGGGTTATAGAATGTAGCAAGAATTGTTTCAGAATGAGGACAGATTTGGAAAGGGATTATTGCAGAAGGATTGGATGTAATGTGGGATGTAAAAAGGAAAGTGTTAACAAGGCATAAGAACTTGAACAAGAGATTACTGGGAAGAGAAAAATGGCTTTAACAGTCAAAAGTAGAAGTCAGCAAAAATAGAAGTCACTCAGAACATTCAGTTCACTCAAGGTAGCTGAAGAGGGTTTATAAGCAAGAAAGCAACTTTTTGCTCAGGAAGATAATGATAGGACAAGGGGGGATGGTTTTAAACTAAGAGGGGAGATTTGGATTAGATGTTAGGAAGAAATTCTTCACTCAGAGATGGTGAGGCACTGGAACGCTTTGCCCAGAGAAGTTGTGGATATCCCCAAAGACAAGCTGGACAAGGCGCTGGGGAACCTGATCTAGTGGGTGGCATCCTTGCCCATGGCAGGGGGGTTGGAACTAGGTGATCTTTAAGGTCCCTTCCAACACAAGCTATTCTATGGTTCTATGATAAGGCTGTTTACTGCAGTGATTTTGGAAAAGATGCAAGCCATGGGCTGATTTTTTGAGGAAGTGGTTAGAATCAGAGTTTTGAATATCCAACAGGCATGATTAAAATCACTGAATTTGACGGCACATATTTTTACCCCAAAGCTCTCCAGTGATGAGAATTATTCTTTCTCTCAGTGTACTTACGGAACATGGAACAGAAAGACAGATCTTAAATGAAATCTCATTGAGGTGCTGTAAAAAGATAGCTGACGGTCACAAGCTAGAAAAAGATAGAAGCGATTGGAAACATGAAGTTACCTGAAAGAGTGACATAGCATTCAGTCCAGTAGGGTTTGCCAGGAGAGAAGGAGGAGGCTGGTCAGAGTCACTAGATGTGCCAAGAATCACACCACAGCACTGCTGGATACCATCAGTCTGGCAGAAAGGAAAAGCGGGAGCACAAAAGCCAGTCCTGGCAAAGGGAGCATCTTCCTCCTTGCCCTACAGCAAACTCACTAATGATCCCGAGAGGTATCATTTATATTTTAATCTCAACAAAGAAGAGTCTGAAACAAGTAGGTTTTAAACGTGTCTCTGACTAATACCACAGAGAAGTCCAAGGATGGCAGAGCAGGAAAGACAGACAGATGAACAAAAAGTAAGAAGGCAGAATATTATTTACTTCCTAATGCAGTAGCCAACTGAGATAAGGAAAATGATAGATGGGAGCCTGGCCTTATGTTATAGATTTCTACCACAATATATGTGCAATTTGACAGCTACTTGCTCTGTCCCTTCTCTTAGTTTGCTATTGACTCACACTTAAATCCCTCTTGAAGGATTTTCTCTTTCTCAACTAAAAAGAAAAAAAAAGTTTCTGATTATAAATTCAATTTCAGTACATTCTCTTCCTTAAGATTTCAACTGATTTTTATTAATCACTAACTTCTCACAGAGTGTCTTCTACCCTGACAGGAGTGTGGGCTTGGGGATTTGACAAAATTCAGCTTTACTTCAAGCAGTTCAAAAAGTATTTAGTAAAACTGAAGCAAAAAATGATTGCTCCATAAAGTCCATGATACAAATTTCTTTAAACTAAACTGAAATCCACTCTCTATACCGAAGACGACAAAAATTATGCCACTAGCTGAATTTCATTGCCAAGCTGTCAACTTGAATTTCTTCTGTTTAAAAATAGCTGTTCATTACATTCAGTAATGGGCTGTCAAAGCACTACAGCACTGAACCTATATCATATACAGAAGCAATTGGGCAATGTGCATTATTATGTTTAGATTACTAGCATTTTTACAAGACCCCTGGGCTAATTTTAAATGAGATGGTTGACTTGAACTACATCAAAACCAATTTTATTTTACTTTAAAGCTACTACATATTTTCCATTTGTGCTTGGCTAATTCTGGCCTTAATCGAAGTAAAACAAAAGATTTACAGAATGCAAACATACAGTATCCTTGCGTTTGCTTTCATGGATATTTATTCTAAACAACACATGAATGATAAAAATACTCTATTTGCCGAATTAAATAATATTCCCCAATGGTATGAATTGGTATTGTTGCTCCTATGAATACATAATAGGTTGTTAGCAAAAAAATCATGCCTGAAGCATATATGCAGTCATATTTTAGCAGTGAAATAATTAGAGATGTTTTTAAACTAACGGATGCATAACATATCTTAATAGCTCATGATATAATTTAGCATACTACAAAAATAATAATAAAAAAAAACTATAAAAAGGCATCTAGAAACCACCATTGAAACATCCTTACACAGCAGGATGTCATAAACCTAAAGGCATGCCAGAATGGCTCACAGCTATGAAAGAACCATAGAAACAAAAACAAGATCTGATGACTTGCAAATAAAAATAATGAATTCTGTGGCCAGATCACTGACTTCTTTATTTTCATTAACAGAACTGTACAATAAATGAAAGAAATATATACAGAAGCCCTATACTATCCTTGTTTTGTGAGAAGAATTATTTTTCTAGATTAGGAAGACAAGAATGCCACTGATGCAACTGAGTTGTTAAGTAGCAACACTGGGGTTTATGCTTCCTCAGTTTCCATTATAATACTGTATTTTCCACAGTCTGTAGTTCAGCTACAAAACATTTGCCATGTGATAAAATTTGTCAGGTAGGGTTTCAGCCCTGGAGAGTAAAAAAATATATATATTTATTAATCTTAATTGTGACCATACATATTAAGAAGACTAGATAAATAAAAGACTGGAGGTTTTCAGCACCAAGAAAATAAGAGTAAGCAAAAGTAGTGTAGACATGCTTGTTAAGTGTCCACACAAAAAGCACTATGCAAAAACAATATAATCCTTTGGATAAAACCAATAACAGAATTGTTTGTTAATAATAAAAAGACTTCCAGCCCAAAACCAATATCCTACATTAACGTAAATGAGGATTAAGCCTACTCAGCTCCACAGAGTTTCAGAAGTACAGCTAACACTACATCCACAATTCTACTGTGCCTGAATACCACAGTATCAGTAAAACGATCTTCACAACACTAACATGACCTTTGGATAGCACTCGTCCCTAGTTTTCACTTTTTTCCCCTCATTAAATTAACATAAAATGTTAATGGCCTTATAATTTCTTTGCAGGTGTGGTTTAAACACTCTTCTACACTACATTTGGCAGTGTTTTTTGGTGCCAGGCTGCTGAATAAAGGTGGTTTTGTTGTTGTTGTTTTGGTTTTGGTTTGTCCATTTGTTTTTTCCCCAAGGAAAGGTTTGTAATGCAGAAACATCATCAGTGTAAAATACAGGACAAACTCCTTTCTCCAGATGAGAGAAAAATGTAGAAGGTGTTTTTTCCGAACAAAAGGTATTCTATAGCAGCAACAGTGCTTGCCTGCATTGCAGCTCGATCAGCAAAAAATTCTCTTTTTGGCCTAAAGAGTCTACTACAGGCAGTAGTGTAAACAATACTGAAGTAGTGTAAATAAAGATAACTGTATAAAGACAACTACTTTTGCAATAAGTTGAGTCTCCTAAGCCATCTTTCTTATTTTTTCTTCATTATTTTTTGTTTTTAATTAAAAAAAAAGTGAAATAATGTTTACAAATAATAATTTAAAATCAAAATTTGCAGTGAACGAGGAATTTTATATGAGAATCATCATACTTATTCACCTCTTCCTCTAAAAACCTGTTCCTGGATGCTTCAGAACCAATTCACATCTTCACGTATCATGTGGCTTCCTCATACAGTACTAAAGAATTGCCACAACTTCTGAACAAGGAAAAAAATATTTCAAATAAATAAAATAATTAATCAGACACTACTCACTAACTTCTCAAGGAAGAAGGTTTTTAGATGTGGGACAGAAAACGATGTCAGGAATCCTTATCACGCAGAAACAACAATTTTTTCATGCTATAATACAATCCACCAAAATAGATGACACGAAGTGGAGGTCTGCTGACTGATAAAAGGGGATGTCCCTTTATGAGTAGTGAGGTATTACTACTCATCCTTTCATACTTGTGTGATACTATCACACAATGATGACAGAGCTATCTAAAATATATGTCAAATTTGTTATCTTTGTAAAAATACTTCCAGCATTCTTGGCAAGAAGCATTAACAAACATGACAGATTGCACTAGTTTTGAAATGTAAAAATTATGCAAATTTACTTAAATACTCACAATAACCAGGCTAGAATCCACAATGATATACAGAAAGCATAATACTAAAATTCTTATCTGGCTTAGCATACTAGTTGCATTATAGCACATATTGCTGTAGTATGTAATATATCATCAGTTGAGAATCCTATAGTATCTAGTGCCAAATGTCCACTACCAGCTCCACTGTAAAACATGACACAATATATCATAGCACCTCCAGAAAGGCTGCTGTGATCTACCATGTCAAAAACTACATTCAAGCTGTCAGGGTATCCAAGGCCTCTGATCTTTGATGCACCAGAAGTATTACCAAAGCACCTCACCTATGAAGTAGGATGGAAATTATCTTAAAAAACAACAAAGAAAACCTCTTTAATATGTAAAAATATTTAATTTAAAATCACTGCACTGAGTAAAGAATGGAAGAAGATGTGAAAATCCAAATCTTTGTAGAAAAATAACATAGAAAGGTATGAATAAAAATATGTATATATATAATTTTATGGACAATAAAATAACTTTGTGTTTCTTTGATGAATCTTTTTCAGTCATTTTGGAAAAATCAGGAATCAAGGAAAACAAAGGATGAAATCTCCATAAAGCCAAGACATCCTCAAACAGAGGCAAAAAAAATAAATAAATAAAAAATAAAATCTTTTTTTCCACAAGTAATCTGTAGTTTATGAAGGTAAGTGATGTCTAATGCTGTCAAACTGCACAGTATAACCACTCTTGAGTGACTGATAAGGAAAGGGATTTCTGATGGATTAGCTAGGTATGCTGTGCCTTGATAGAATGAAAAGATAAAATGATAGATTATATAATGTGGGACATGGTACTGAGTGAGAAGATTTACTAAAAACAAGGTAACAGAGAAAAGCACTTACATTTGCAGAACAAAATAAAACTGTTTACAAATTATTTTCAGTTCTCTTTTGTAACATTTAAAAGCACACTGTATATATTCTTCTATCTTAAATTGGTATTTAATCTTTAGTAAATGCTGTTTTCACTTATTAAGAGTTACTCTGTGCAAAAGAGTTAATATAAGAAAATTATAGGATTTATCTTAATTCTAACATTATCAGCTCAAGACATGAAGACAAAACTTTTTTTTTTTAATACTTTATCCTTTTTCCACTATACCCTGGAGATGGACTGCATTCATACAAATCTCTCAGGTTCTAAGATGCCAGCCACTTACTTGCTGTAACATTTTCTCTGATTATATATAGCTCCTGCCAAAACAGCAACATTTGTTCACTGGGGGATTCATTCACTATTGGAAATGCTGTGAACACATCTGTTCTGTCAGTGTCCTTAGTGAAACAATACAGAAGCCACTGGAAAGTGATACTGAGATATTTCAAGTGACAACCAGCTAAAGTAACCCAAGTCTGGAAAGAAAAGAACATACAGACAAAAATATATAAATACTTTACATATACAAGCAAACAGGAATTGGAAACTGGTCTAAATATTGGCTACTATGAACAACAAAAGAGAAAAAGAACTTAAATGGAAAGGGGAAAAAAAAGAGGAGGAACAGATATCTAAAGACACATTGGGTAATCAGAAATTTAAGATTCTCAAATCGCAAATACAAGGACAGTTACTCGTGCTCTGAGGCCTACCACACCACCCTACTTACTCCTTCTCTTACTATGAGACTCCTCCTCTCTTCTTTTTTGGCTCAAGTCACTCTGAGTATTTATCCTGCTCAATCTACTTTTGCTTCTTCATAAATGACCTGTTTCCAGTATTTTCCAAACTACAGGAAGAGCACCACCAATGTTCTTGTGCTTACATTGTAATTATTTTTTCTTCATATTCACCCTTTGATCTCTCCGTAGATTTCTGTCATGCCTCTCCTTCCTCTCTCTCTTCTGGGTTCATCAGAACCTCTACAAAAAACCTCTTCCCCATAATCGAGTATCCTTCAGTTGTTAGTACATACTTCCTTCTGAAGATTTCCATACATTCCTCCACCTCCTTGTCAGTATTCTTTAAAGTACTCTCCTATTCTTTTCTCTCCCAATACTTCTATCTGCAAACTCATGTGAACTTCTCTACCAGCATGCTTTAAGCTCTCTCCACCTTCACAGCTCTACTGTGTCATTCATGTAGCCTCCTCCTTGCTGGCTAGCAGAGTCATAAAAGAAAAAAGCTTTCTGCACATTTTTTTCTGTGGTCTCTTACGCTCAGTGTATTTGCTACTCAGTTGCTACAAAACACCATCTCAGCATCAAGTTTGCAATCCTGACACTGGTTTTCACTCCTCATTAGTACTTTTAAAATTCTACCAGCTAAGTTCTGTCTTTGTCTCTTCCCTCAGCTTCACTATTAACACTTCCACTCTGTTTGTTATTGCTAGTTCCAGTAGCACTGGTTTTCCTCATTTCTGACCACAGATATTATGATATTAGGTGATCCTATAACAATGTGAAAAATAGATCCATCTTTCACACCGTAACTACACAGAAAAAAAGACTTATACCATACTGATGCTGGATTTGTTTTGCACCAAGAGAGGTAGCAACACTACAAAACCAGAAGCTAATATAAAACAGCTTACAAAAAAAACACTCCCATTTTGTCAAATAGGAGCATTTAAGCTATTATTTAGTTGAACGGTTAAGAATAAGGAAGAGGTTGTTAGTCATAATTCTCCTGGCTTTGCCAGCTAACATTACATTAAAATGTTCTTCTTATATTAAGGATGATACATAAGCACTAATGTTTTAATATGTCCTCGGTGCTGTAGTGAACTAACATAATAGCCAAATAGCCATAATCGCCCCCCCCCCCCCAAATATACCAAAAAAGTTGGTATAAACTGTAAAAGAAATTTGATTTGATTACTTAATTTCTGTAATTGAATATTGATATCCCCCAACAAAGCAGCTGCAGAGACACTACAAGAGGATAAAGTAATAGAATGTAATGAAGTGAGTTCATATGATGAGGACATCCCAGTTATTATAGTTACATGAGATTTCCACAATGTTTATCTGCATTTTAATTACAATATTGCTTCCTTTAATACACATAGCAAGGATATAAACTAATTCCATATTTGATCCTAACTCTGATTGTTTCCCATTAATCTGGGAAGGAGAACTGCCAAGAACAGTCAAGGTCTACATTTGCTAAACAACTGTAAAATCTGCTTAAAAGGTTCTGTAACTTTTTGAAATTAACTTGGATCATGTAAAATAGGAGTTCCCTTCAACAGTGTGAAGCTCTGTATAGGTACATATCTGCAGATGAGTGGGAACATGTTATCATACAGATATTTTAATGGATGCCCAACATCAATTTTCCTGTTTTAATCTTGTATACAAGTCTATCAACCAGTCCTACAGCTTGTTCTGAGGCATACCAGCAGGGTGCCTGTGGTTGCTTTCTTACCCTGTCCTAAGGGAGAACCTTCCTGGAAAACAATGGTTGTGTAGGAAGGCCACAATGAGCCATTTCCCTTAAACAAATCATACTGTTTATATTAAATGATGGAATCAAGTTTTTTTTCCCCTCTCTTTAGATTTATTTTTTTTTAATATATATAAAACCTGATGCAGATCACTTCCTGATGAAGAAGATTCACATATCTTATATGCGAATAATAGTTTGCTTCAAAAATTATTAACGCAACACTGTATTTGAATTTTCAGCCCACAGCCTTATGGAACGTGCATATTTGTACATACTATATAATTCACATATATGGACATATATATATATGTATACAAGCATGCACAGAAGTGCTTAGAATTAAATGATTGTGTTTAAACACTCCCAGAAATTCATGCTTAAAAATATATTTTTATGTGTCATCATTATTAAATATTCTTTTGTCCTTAGCATTTAACATTAACTCTATTTTATTTTATTTTTACTTTATTAGGATCACTGAACACGTCCATACTCTTAGACAATGTTAAACAGACCTGCAACAGATTTCATCTAAAAATTATTAACAAAGTTTTTTTTAAACTACTTAACTACTATTATGATTAAAGAAAACATACTCTCAGCAAAGGCTTAGCAATCATAAAACAAATTAGCTTTTCATTTCCCCTCCAAAAAAAGGGAATTAGAGCTACTGTAGCATTCCTTAATTGACTGCAAATTTAAAAGGACCTCTGCATGGTTCTGTTTTGTACTCACAGCAGACAAAGAACGAGTAAACATTTATCCAAAACAAAAGAAAATGTTTCACATGAGAAGCAATGTACCACAAGCAGGGAAGGGACATATGCCCAAGATGTTCATTATTTAATTTTTTAAATTATGTTACAGCAATTTTTCAGCTTGTCAATTTGCCACATCATATAAAAATGTGTATTAACCCAACTAATGTTTTCAGTGCAAACATAGAACTAATGACAAGAAATCAAAGTAAAATCCAAGAAATAGAAAGTTATAATTGGGATACTTTTGATCACAAAAATATCAGTTCCCTCTCTTTAACATTTCTGGTTTGTTGATGAACCAACCGTGTTTGGCATAATTAACACTAAGATCTTCAGAACTCAATGACTGAAAATAATTGCTTCTCTCTTTTCTTTCCTGAGTACGCTGAAGCCCAACCTAAAGATTTAGAGCTGACTGGACAAATATAAAGGATGTCAGAAACAGTGACCGCTGACATGCCATTCAAGGCACATGGAAGAGAGTTCAGGCTTGAATGCCTCTAAACTGCTCATTGGTAAGATCAGCTATCAGTGAGACACAGTGTAAGTCAGCACAATTCACTGAGCCTGCTATGACCTTAAAATCATTGCTCCTGGGGCATGTTCATCCACCAATTAGTTTATACGCTCACTGGAAATCCATTGCTCAGTAAATGCACTGGTCTCTCATTCCACGGTGTTGATGAAGTGTGTGTGATGGCTTTCTCTTCACAACTTGACCCCTAAAGCTGACCCATCTGGAACAGAAGTATTCATGCCACTTGAGTACATCCTTGGTTATCACAGAGTTTGATATTTTCTTTAAAAACACCATTACTCACATTTTTTTCCCCTTAGTTAAAAATACTTTGCAACCAATAAAATACAAAGAACTTTTTAGAGGAAAGAAGTTTAGTACACAGTATGTTGAAGTAGAGTTAGAGTTATAAAGGGTAATTAATTGAAGTATAAGACAATTTCTGTTAAAATTGGTATGAAAGCTGTAAATACTGTTTTGCTCAGAGGAATAGCTGTTAATCCCAAGTATTAATTCATCGCAGTGTGCATCTTTTGGTATATATACACAGCAAAAATAATAAAAACAAACAAAAAAAAAGCATAACAGAGTTATATCTATCATCATACGGTAAGAGAGAACTTTGTCATAGGAATTTAAAGAAAAGTGCATCTATTTGAACATTACTTAATTAAAGTCCCATCTATATTGAATGTTTCTCTTTGTCCAGGACACTCTTACATTATGGTCTCCAAGTGCATTTTGACCCTTCTTCCACCAAATCTCAAGCTACATATTAAATAACTTTTTTTTTTTTAAAGGTAAAAACATAAAACTGTAAGCAAATTCCATCACTAGGCTTATTCCACAATCTGTAACTAATATGCATATCGGGTACTAACAATGCTTATTAATAACAATACGACAAATAGCTCCTCTAATAGAAAACAGTGCAAAAAGCTACTGGGTTGTCCCCTTCTTTATGTTCCCTCACTGTCTTCCTTATGTTCCAGTAAAGGATGGGTGTGGGAGAGCTTACAAATACATTTTGTCAAAAAGTGACTGTATTGGTGAAATTCAAAATTCAGAAAGCATTCCCCCTTCTCTTCTTCTGAGATGTTTGTTGTTGTTTTAGAGGGTGGAGTTATGAGAATGAAGTTTCCATCTTCATTCCCCTACTTTTCTTTAGTGACAAAATGGAAAAGGAAGACGAAAGAAACAAAATACTGTATATACAGTTTGTGGGGGTTCTGCGTGTGTGTTTTAAAGAAAAGTAAAACACAAGTTGTTAGTTAATTATTTCTAGAAAATGACAACAGGTAAGAGTAAGACTTGTCAAGGAACCTGAACATAATTTTCCTGCACGAGGAACCTCTGCTGTTGCAGCAGACAGTGCTGTGAAACCTCAAAAAAAAATTGTCCCAGCATTAAAGACACAATAAGTAACAATGGATGTGTAAGATAGGTGAAGGTTAAGCTATCTTGCTAAATTTCTAAAGCTAAGTGTAAACAGAATCAGCTATGATAGAAAAGGCTTCTAATAGCATTTATTCTTACATATCTCACAAATATACAAAATTACTGATAGTAAACTATGCCAGAAAAGATTTACAGTCTCTAATTCAGAAACAAAACCATAACAAATGATACAGGCAAAAGATACAGGTAGGAAAAATCAGGTTAGAAATAAGACTCTAGTTTTAATTAGATATTTGTATAATTAGATATTTGCATGCATTGAAATATTTGTATGGAGAGACAGTTGGTTATCCATCTCTTTGAACCTTGAAATAAAAATTATTTGTCTTTCTGAAAGCTATATGTTAATTCATTAAAAAAGTTGTGTATTTAATAAATGCATTACTAAAAGATCAAACTTTCAACCAAAGTACTGGAGCACAGTCAGTTACCTAACATCACGAGTCAGAGTAATTTAGTCTTAATAGGTAAATAAAATTTTACTTAATACAGTAAAATTCGTCTGGCCATAGTAGCATAGCTTATCATGGATTTGAAACTTAAGTGAAATTTTCTGACTTATGTAAAACAAATAAAGAATAGTTAATAATAAAGGTTCTTCAATATTTCAGATGAAATTCTGATCCTATGCAGACAATGGGAGTATTGCTATGATTTTAAGTCAGCCACTCAAGACTTCAACATATGACAAATTTCACAGCTGTAAACTTGGCCCTTATACCAATATAATGCTAAATCAAGCTTTGTAGCCTCTGTAGCCTCTCCCTATATTTACAGCCAAAATGTTTGCTTTGTTTTGCGTCTCTTCTGGATACTGTAAACAATAAGCAGTAATACATTTTTAAGAAATAAAATCTAAGTTTTTAATATAATCTTCTTAGTTCAGAAGAACTAAATAGTTACGCATAGCTATTCATGAGAGGTAGGTCTTGTGTTACCTCATCACAGTAGATACGAAGGATAAGATACCTGGTCTGTAGGAGAAGACAACTTAGGAAACACACAGAATAGCAGAATACTGTAATTTACTATAAGCTCACTGTTGTGAATTAACAACAGTCACAATCTCATTTGCTGAGGTGGTTAAATAACACAGCACTACCTAAAAGAGAAGATCTATCCTTTTCTTCACCTGCAACACTTCTCCTGGCGACATGGTCCTAAAAGATGCATGCCGTGTTCAAGCAGGCTGGTACTTGTTAAGTCATCTCCTTTAAGTAATTTATTAAACTTGCAGAAAACTCTGGTTTAAGCTCTGGCATAAGTAAATTGTATCAACTCACGAAAGAACAACTATGACATCACATGAGTTGCTGTGCTGCAGGGAAACAGGAGAAGGACTGCAAAAAGAGTGCTCAGAGAAGAAATACAACCAATATATTTCAAGCTCACGAGAATCAAATATTTTTTTATCTCACTGATAAAAGTATGTGAGAATTTTTGTGCAGAGAAGATAAAGTACATTAAAAAACTCTGAGTTTAGGTTTATTTGCCTTAAAAAAAAAAAAAAAAAGCAAAAATTCAATTTATAATTAAAGCAGTAAACTTGCATCCAAAGGACAAAAATTAGCACAAACTGCATCCCACTCAAAAAGTTCACTTCCACGTTATCTACTGAATTTTCCACAATTAAGAATGGAGTTTCAAAGCTTTATTTGCACTTAATTTGAGTTAACACTTTGAGCATGCTCTTAAAACAGAGAAGTTCTGTTCCTTCTGTCTCCTGGCATATTTCAACATATCTCATGCAACTGCATAGTGAGCTGGATTAGGGAGCTGATCCAGCTGAAAACTAACCCTACCAAAACAAAAATCAGATTAGCCAGATCATCTGGCAGTAACAGTGCAGTCTCAAAGTTACTATATTTGACACAAAGATCAGGGTGAAGTCATAAAACAGTTGAGGTTGGAAAGTGAACCATCTGAATCGACTACAGACTGGAGTTGCATGAGGTTTAGAATATGTGGTACAGAAGTGGTATATGTGAATATATCACAAAGAATATGTGTATACAGAAGTGGTATACATCTCTGAACATATTTATTTATATGCTGTAGTACTCAAAACTACTTTTTAAGTTTTATTTTCATTTCCCAGCTTAAGCCATTACTGTTGCCTTACTTTGTTGGGATTTTGTTTGTTGATTTTTTTTTTCCCTGTTCTACTTCTTGTGTCTTTCATGGGCATGTGATTTCTTGTCCTTAGTCACTGTTGATAGGTGATTGCCAAAAGCTAACGCTGGTATACACTGAAGAATCATTTCTCTTAAAATTAGCTTCTCCCATTGTTAAAGAACCACGCAGCACAAATGCTTCATTTCAAGCTTGTGCAAGTTTTATCCTGAAAACTATGTGCTTCATTGTCCTGGAGAAATAGAGCTGTCTTTGGTTATTATGAACAAGGGCAGGCTCAGAAACATTGACACTTGACCCAGTGAAGATCCTGCAGCTTAACAGGTTGACAAATGGGAAAACAATTTGTGAAAATAAGTGTCAAGACCACATATGCTTTAGCAGGTTTGAAATTCTTGCTTATTAATTATTATTATAACTATTCAACAAGATTTTTCCAATGAAAAACAGTTAAAAAAAATCCAGTCCATTATATTTTACATATACAAACTGCTTAATTTTTTGCATTCTTCTACAGGAATATAGAATTATTATTTGTTGGGATACATAAATCACACATACCTCAGTAAGAACAGAAAATCTTGAAGGGACTGAAATGATGTCATTTTTAACAGAGACTTGATGTTCAACTTACAGCAATGTCCATTATGCATATGAACACATATATAAACATATAGATGGAAAATATGGGGGGAGAGAGGAGGATTTTGCAACTCCATCAAAAAACTCTTCAAGTATATTCACCCTCAAGTGCAGGGGATATTGTCCAATCTTAAACAAATAGTCCTTACATTTACCAAAATGCTAAGCATTGGATTTTCAGTTCTGGCAAGGTAGAACTCTGAACAGAAGGATCCAATGGGGTATTTCAGAAGACCAACAATTCACTATTCATTACCTCTTATAAACAAAATCCTCCACACTGGTGGGGAAAGAGAACCTGACACAGAAGAGGAAGGAATGCTGAAACTCAAGCTATTCACAGGCCAGGATTATAAAAGGCTTTTATTTAGTGCTGGGCAGGAAGTCACTGTTACAATAAAGAAAAAATTTTAAGATGTAGCAAACATAAATTAACAAAAATAATGGTCCAAGTGATAGCTACAAGTAGGTTCGGTTTTGATATGCAGTGAAGCCTCAGAATGAGCACATTATTTCAGTAAAAGTAAGTTATTAGACAAGGTATGTCCCAGAAGCTAGTTTATTCAATTAGATTTCTAACATATAGCTGCACAGAAACCAAGTTTTATTATAAAACATTTAAGAGAGGCCACGTGCCTAACACTGACGAGACAGGTTTAAAAGATTTCCAATACCAGAATCAAACGTGTTATATTTATATTGAATAGTATGTAGCTTTTTGAATACAAGTCCTTCTGACCCTCCCAGAAACCTGAGTATTACCATCATTTTGATGTCCATGCTATGTCTATTTACTGTGCATTCAACAAATTATATTATCTTATGTTAGCTTAAACATTGTTTCTTTAAAACTTGTCCATGCAATTCTAATGTGTAATACAAAACTCCCAGAGTAATAATTTTGTTTTCATTTGTATAATTTGTGGGACTATGCCAGAGATTAACTGTTATAAAATTGTTTCATGGCTTATTTGTTCTATGAATCTAGGAAAATATTACTGGAAAGCAAATATAGGCTCTAAACTATGATGAACTAAAATGAACTGAATGCTAGCAAGTTTCAGCATTCACTGTCATGGAGAGCCTGCTCTGCATGAACAAGCTTTTATTCTTATCTGACCTCATTGCGAAGGTGATGTCTTTCAAGTGTGGTGACTAAACCTCAAACTACAAATCAAGAGATGCACTGAATTGTTAAAGAAGCAATAAAGAGCAGGTTAACGTAAAACCCACAATTAAATTCCAAAACTAAGAACCTCATTCCAGGAAAATGTTAAATTGCTCTTCTTCAATTCTGCTGATTTACATAATCAGAATAAGACAGACCTTCATGCTTACACATTTGCCATCATTTTAAGCTTTTCCTTCTCACATTCAGTTTTTGAGGAAGCATTGAGAAACAATACATTGTAGTAGCAAATGTACACATTTTAAGGTATCCCTTCAGTATTAATGACTAACATTGCACCAATCTTACATCGTGTCCAATACACATCCATATAACTCAACCAATCTTCCGATCCAGAGTTTAACAGATAAGACAGTTCAGTGGGAACATTTGGAGCCTTAATAAATGTCAAAACGCTTAGTATCACCTGAAGTTTTAGGTAAAATTTCCTATTTTCTTCTCTAACAATGAATTCCATGTAATTCTGGATCTAGTCATTAAGAGGGGAAAAATAAACTCAACATAACAATATAGCTTGTAAAAAATCTCACAGGACAAGTCATTAATGAAAAGAAAGAATTGTTGCTAAGCTATCTTCAAAAAACACAGCTAGTAAAGTTACAGAAGGCTGACTTCTTCTCTGTCCTGATGCAGACCTTCCCCAGAGTGCACCTCCCCAGGTACCAGCCCTTCTCCCTTTCCACCTGCCTGCTCCCAGCACAGACAGCTGTAACTACCAGCTTGGGATGAGGTCCACGCCTAGAGAAGAGCACGGCCACTCAGCCACCCAGAGGATCTCAATCTCACTGTGATCACCATGTGCAACTATTCCCCTGAGGAGTCTGCTGCTGGTGTGAACAGACCCACCAGATAGCCTCCCAGGATCACAGTTTCATTTAAACCGTGCAACAGGAACAAAATCAAAAGAGTTCAGCGCATAAATTATTTAACCAGGAATGTCTTCATTTATATACGTGGTCAATAAAGTCTTCAATGATACCTATCTAGAGCAGTAAAAGTGAGGGGTGATAACTGCTCCAGATTCATGAGTTTACCATTCTGCAGCAACAGAAAAGAGACTCACTTCACACACCTTTGCTTACCATTTCTGTGAATCTCAAACTGAACAGTTCTCTTCCCTACAAAAAAAGAAGTATCATTTTTACTCAACAAGATCCCTGGTAGAACTTTACATTCCCAAGTATGGTTCTACATGTGATTTTTTGCAATTCCAAGTAAGAACTAGAGAAAACAAAAAAACCAACACACTTCATAAACAACAATTCAAACACTGCCCCTGGAATGTTTATTTTGGTAGGTTACCTCAAGTAACTCTTTCATTTTCTGCTCGTTTACTAATTCACACATAAACAAAGACAACATGTTCATAAAACTTTTTTTTTTTTTTTTTTAACAAGTGCGTCAAGGTAAAATATTCACAAAGTGCAGCTCACACTCATCATACTACAAGACAGCAAAGAAACAATAAAGGTATGAGCATAGTCCAATAGGTCCCATGGGTTGACAAAGCAAGATATCCATTTAGGTCATTTTCCAAAGATATATGATTGAGTGGGAAATGAGCATCTTGCTTTGTTTCATTTGAGATTTCTGCATGATGCTTGCTGACAGTTTGTCAAACAAGTAATTTGGCTAGAATAACTGCAGCTGTTTTATATTACTAAATCTCTGCATAGATACATTTAACTACTGCTAAGCATTCATATTGTAGATTAACTTAATTCCAAAATTATTTTTTTACGGAACAACATGCACAAAAGAAATTTTTGTAAAATAAGTATTGTATTTAAAATACTGCAATAACATATTCAAACAAACACATCCTGAAGTTGTCAATTAGGGGCCAAAAAAGCACCAGAGACGACAAAAGCAAAGAATGGGCTCAAATCTTTTGTCAGTAGTCAGCCATACTGTTAAAATTCATCCTCAGATCAAAGTGCATGCATTATGGTTTTGAAGTGATGCTTCAAGAACAAACAGTAAGCGATAGGTGACTAAAAGTAAACACAGGCTGCAAGGGCAGACTTGAGAGGCTCAAATTATTTCATGCTTTTCTTAAGCCTCTACTACCAGAGGTATGGCTCCTAAAAAAAAAAAAAAAAAAAAAAAGGTAGAAGGGTGTATAAAAAAAAGAAGATGTATCCTGACATGTTTGTATAATCCTGAATGTATCCTGAATGGTTGTATAATGACAACCATTCTGGCTGCCCTTGGCTGTGTTGGGAGCGCAAGAAACCCTCTTCCAACAACTGCTGAAGTGGAAGATGGCTTATAAAGAAGAAGAGATGTCACTATAGCAAACTGGAATAGATATGAATGCCCCAGAGCCTAAAAGCTTTTGTTTTTCTTTATTAAACACTAAAAATCTCAGACAGTCATAAAACTTAAAAGCACAGGAAAAAAATTCATAGGCTTTACTAGAGATCAATGAACTACCTGTTCTATTAATTTATTATTTGATATTCCTTCTATTCACAAGTTTTCAGTTCACCCATGCAAGACATCTATTCCTGAAAACATAAGATATATATTTATCTATTATTAACTGACATTTTCTCCATGATGACAATGAAAAAATGTATTTGATATTTCTAAATTACAAAATTTTATTGTTGGATTGAAATATTTATGAAGCCCTCACCCTGGGCCAGAACATCCTTTTAATCTACAGTGACATTATGACATTGAATTACTGCAATACTGTACCTACATCAGTGAGAAATATTTAATATCATAATAGTGCTTAAAATATTATAAGCTCTAGTCCTATTTTTAAAATAGTCTCAAAGACAAAATGCAGCAAATTGAAATATTAAATGTCCCCTGAACCCATTCATAAAAGATTAATGCTTCAGAAGAAATTTTTAGCTTTAAAAATTCCTAAGTGGCTTCATTACTGAATCCTCTCATTACAGAGACAAAAAAAAAAAAAAAAAAAAAAAAAAAAAACAGATTCTAGCACATTTAATAGAAAAATATAATGTACAGACATTACAGAAAGTACATTTCATACTTTTATTTTTTAAAGAAGATTCAGCTACTCTAAGATATAGCTATTATTTCCATGTGCATTTATTCCCAGACCCAGATTAATTTAGTTGGGATTTTGAATGACTGTCTATGATTTGCTTAAACACCAAATTTACAAATCATTCTTGTCACATTTTAGAAAAGTGTATGATTCTTAGGCCTGCACCTTATAAGATAATTACAATTTTTCTTTTACAATTTCAGTACTGCCAATGTAATTACCTGAATATTTTAAATAAACATGGAACTTTCTCTCCAATCAAAGCCTGAAGTTTCCTGCATCCCAACCTTCACATAAAAACTTAGATGGGAAACCTTCATTAAAAAAAAATAAAAATGTTTCAAGTCTGTATAAAGTTATAGCTCTTAGATCTGCATATCTTTTGTCCAACATGGAAGGTTTTGTTCTCACTCTGGAAATACAGAAATGATTGAAAAATTCTTCCCTTTTATTGATTGAACCACTTTATTTTCAGACTTGCATCCACTTGTTTTACTGATGAAGATGTTATGGCTTTATTCTGCTGAGACATATTCAACTAAACTTTTTAAAAAGTGTATTTCCCCTGGTAATTAATAATCAGTAATTATTAATTTCTAAATTTACTCTCTTTAAAGCAGACCTCAGAATCCTATGAAGTTGCATAGCTACTGCTGAATGCAAACAGACTTCATGGCTGCTAGGGAAAGTTGTAAAACACACATATATGGGGCTCCTTTTAATGGACGTGACATTAGGGAAACGGAAGAACCCAACTTTGCAGCAGTACTGAAATCATTAAAATCCATCCAGACATCAAACAACAGGACTCACAGCAGTGACTAGAAAATAACCAAGCAGTCATGAATTCTCTACAGGTAAAGGTTTGTCTTTTATTTTTCCAACACATTTGCACAATCACATACACCACGATGTTTTCATTCTTGTGAACTGTTTCTTGTCAGTGTTCAACCTGAAGTAATCTGTTAAAACGAAAGCCACAGCAAACTTCAGAAACAAGGGGTCTGCAGATGTAAAGTGGTTAGTGCTACTGGAAGAGCGTGTCTCATAGTGACCAACACACTTCAATAATGACAGGATTTAGAATACACTAAGCTGACTTTATTATATTATGCTCTTAAAATGCATCAAAGAACATCATTTCTAAGCTCTGAATTATTATCAGTGAGCTGCAGTTAAGGATAAGAAGTGCTGCTAAGTTTTGCATAATGCTTGCCATTACAAGTAAGCACTGCTTTTGCATTCTTCTAAAAATGTCATTTAAGGGTTTCAACAGTTCTACTAAACCTAGACTGTAAGTGCCATGCTTGAATCTATTTTTTTGGATGTATGCCCAACAATAAATGATCCACAATGATCTGAGGACAGCACTCTCATCCAAGAACTTAATCAGATTAATGATGTATTTGTTTTATAAAAAATGAATAACATTAAGCTTGAGAATGCCTAATTTACATATTAAATGGTTGAAGGGGACAAAAAAATACTAGTGGTTTTATAAAATTAAGATTACAAAATTGACTATTGTCTTGAAAATCTGTTAGTAAATTGCAGAGATGCATAATAATAAATAAGTGTTCATTAGCAGTTTATGAAAATTCATGAGTTGATGTTTAGTTGTTCAAAAGACTTAATGATGTTTACATTTACAAAGAATTTATTAAAAGCAATGTTGATATCACAACATAGCAATGGCAATAACACCAACATTACATAAAGAACTTTCCAGCTCTTTTGACCTAAGGAATATAATTAATATTTTTAAAAATTTTACCATACACTTGAGAATGCTGAAGGGAGAACTGAGAAGGAGAGGTGTGAAATGAGCAGTGATATAATTTGCATTGGGTTGAGTTTCATACACTGTAAACAGATAGGCCTAACTGAATGAATTAAATCATACAAAACTGACAGATTTTATAGGGTTAAGGAGAAAAAAAATATATAGTTAGTATCCTTTATCAGTTTATTCCATGTTAAAGATATTTAGTGTTTATTTACCACTCTCATTATTTCATAATAACATTATATTCATTAACCAGATTTTCCAGAAATAGAAAAATAGCTTTTACTACAATGGATTAGTTTTGAAGTAAGTTACTTTAGTAAATTATTGGAGAATATGGTTTATTACCACCAAATATAGCATTTTTGTTGTCACGTCAAAATTAAGTAACACTTCACCACATTTACTGGTAGAGTCCATCCATTTCCAAATCTCAGTGGGCTAAACTCTGCACGTGGAAAAACAACGAGAGAAATAAAATGAGCAGTACATGGAACAATGAAGGTCAGGCTGGCATTTGCCATCTGGCACAGTAAATCTAGGGTCTATCAAACAAGTATTATGTCCATTTCCTCAGACATTATTCAAGAGAAATTCCGTCTGTCTAGAAATACTGTCATTTGATTAAACGGATTCTTGCCTGATCATTTAGAGCTCTCGTGATGATGCAAGTTGGTCCACAAGATTACATATGTAAGATTCAGAACTGCCCTGGAAACAATCCAAGGCCAAAGGGCATAGTAGATATGCAACTACAACCCAGCCCAATCTGAAGGATCAGGCAATAGTTTCTAGCAAAGTCTTTTAATACAGCAAGAAATCCCGTAGCCCTGTTGGCAACAGCATCCACAATAATGATTTAAAATACCTCATTAAAGTTATTAGAATAGGAATGCTTCTAACTATCTCCTCCAGAAGCCGGACCTCAAAGAGTAAAGACAATAAATCAAGCCTTCCTTCCTCCACTGGGTAGGAGCAGGGGGGATATTCACAGAAGGTGATGCAAGTAAAATAGCTCTCCCAATGGCAAACCGTATCTTCAAACCCAGAAGAAGAAAAGAGGATGAAAGCTGAATTTCTCCACAAGATAGGTGGTCAGGAAATCTGTGACTTATATGAAGATTTCAACAAACTTGCTTCCCCACCGATGTACAAAACTCAAATTGTTTGGCACTTCTATTGAAAATCCAGGCCTACAACTGCGTAGTACAGGAACAGCAATTGCTGGCAGACTTGTATCAACAGAGCCCAGCAGTTGGCTCTATTTCAGCTCCTATCTAATCCTTATATTATACTGCGCTCATCACCACAGTATGTGAATTCCCACTAATGCAATGCTATAGCTAAAAGACAAAGCCCACAGCAAAATTCATGCAACTCAGGAAATCTGCAATTAATGTTCCAGCACAGACTTAACTGTATACCAACACCCCCTGCTATTCTTTATCCGTAAGTGAGGTCCTGCTAGTTACATTTCTGATGTAGGCCACAATCTGGTATTAATCCATGTGTTCTGACCAAGGTATCAACAACCTACCACAAATGGGACACAAACTTCACCATAGTTTCAACATGTTAGAGCAACATTTGCATATGCTTTGTGATTAATGCATTTGCCTCGCAAAAAAAATTCACAAACTTCAGGCATTTTGCAACTTAACACTGCCAACAAAATTGTCTGTGAGACAGTCCAGTGTTATTTTCTCTAAATTTTCATTTATCTTTCCAACGGCTATGAAAAAATAATCCATTTTGTTACAGAAAAACTTCAACATCAACCTCAGAATGATCTATACAAACAGATCAGCGCAAGTCTGACTACAAATGAATCTGTTCTGTGAAATGCAGAAAAAGAAAAACACGGCAATTATATAAGCAGTTGTCCCCCTAATAGACGTTTTTCAAACTTCTTTCTCTGTACCAATTTTGTGATGCAACTACCACTGCAATACATAACACACAGTGATCTGAAACTAATTTTCATTCACCTTATCCAGAGGTGAATAGCAAATAGCAAATTTAGTAATAGCAAATAATAATAAAAATAAGGGGAATGGTTCAGTAATAAGGGAAGACCTGTGCGGGACAAGGTCATGACCAACAGTCTGCTAGAACTGCCTCTGAAACTGCTGTAACAAGGCATTCCTCTCCCAAACTCCAACCAAATGAGCCCACAGCATTTCTGTTCAGACACCTTTTAAGAAAGGCTGGTAGTCACTGAAGAAGGAGAAATGGAGGAGACACATGGAAGCTGTTGGAGACATGTTCGGAAAAAGTCTAGAGGAGATACACTCCCAAAAGGAGGGCAGTGTGTAAAACCACACTAAAGCCAGAACATCCCAACAGCATTGGGTATTTTTATTAAAGCTGCTGAAACTTAACTTGCAAACTGAAAGGAACATATGTGTTGTGTCTAAAAATCAGCAGTAAACATGCTTCTCTTTTTGCTGGTATAGTCTTCATGGGGTTCATTTAGTTTTGTGTATCAACTGGACTCCAGTGAAAAATGTTGAACCCAAAACTCAAACCTAAAGGCACTGAAATCATGATGAAAGGCAAGTATCCTGTTTCAATTTGATGACAATGAACTATTCATGGAGGATCTACACCTGTGTTTCTGAATTAAAATTTTCAGGAGAAGTATTATTGAGAAGTTAGAAGAAATGATATCAAATACTCTATTTGTTTCCCTTGTGGAACTAACAGTAAAGCGATAAAGAGCATAAACTTTTATCTGTGATTTTAACTGGTATAATAAAGAATGCTTTCTTTTTAGCAAAGATATACTTACTAAAAATCCTAAGATCTTCACAAAATCCTAGAAATAAAGACTATCCATTTTCCTTTTTGGTAGGTTCCTGGCATTTTACAACACTCTAGTACCAAGCTTAGGGTGCTGTTCAGATTAGCAATGACTTGAATAGAAATTCATTCCTTTTCTTTGCTGAATGAATCCCATTATTTGGCTGTGGGTTATAAGTACAGTTATATTTCTAAGAATTTTATTTCCTGTCTATAACAGCTCAGGAATAAGAATATTACTTATGTTCCATTTCATAGTTCTGAAAGTGTTTTGACCCCGCATGGAAATTTGAAGACCTTTTCTGAATAGGGCCTTCTATTCACATAATGATTTTTTTTCTATATTATTTTATTAATATAAATACACTTCACCTAGTGAAAGCAGGTCTTACATAATATACAAGAGGCATCTTATTACATTGTGATAACTTTAAATAGAGTCTTTTGACTATGAAACTCATTTTTTCCACTTAAGTGGATATAAGCTACATGAACAATGAGAAACAACATCTTTTCAAGTGACCTTCTGGCGCTATTTAAAGAAATTATGCAAATATTTTCAGATCCAAGTGAAATAAAATAAATAGACTTGAGTATCAAAAAAAATGGAATAGATTATCTTGTTTCGCGGGACTTTGAAAGTGTTTGATAGCTGTATTTTTTTAATGAGTGCCTATTTAGAGTTGTGTTCTGGGCTGATACTCTTTTAGAAATGTGAGTGCTATCATCTTGTTATGGCTAGAATACATTCGTGATTCAGCACCATTGTTTCCAGTGGTTTCTGAAAAGCATGAAACTTGTGGCAGACTTAAAACTACTATAGCAACAACAATTACTTGCAGTCACTTGGAACAATTTTTTCAATATATATATATTTCACAATCAACCAGCTGATTAAAAGAATAATTGAGGTGCTATATTTCAGGTTAGTCTTTTGTTTGTTAAATGTTTAGCATTTTCCCAGGCCCTTAATAGCAGAATTCTTCTTCCCGTTGGCTCACACACAGGTTCATTGTTTCATGATGAATTCACCAAGAATTCATTTGACCCTTGCCTATTTTAGCCTAGCCAATGACAGATGCCAAGGGAAATTTCTTTGATTTAGCAGCTGTTAACAATCTGCTCTCCATTTTGTCTCCGTGGTCTTCCAGTCATGGGCTAATGGTTTTGCCGTATCAACCACCTACCATTCTCAAGAATAAAGTAACTTTGCACATGATAAATTGATTATTATAATTAAAAAACAACTATTCCTTAAGATTATCACTGAAGTGCTCAGTGCTACCAGAAGGCACAATTCCACTCCCAGCACTCCCTCAAAGGCCTCAGTGACAGGTATCTAAATAGGAGAGCATGGAAGCCTCAGCCAGAAAGCAACATCCTCCAATGCTGCCCAAAGTATTCTGCCACCTGCCTTGACCTAAATTTTCAGTGTTGTGTCCCTCTACTTCTTCCCTTGCTGGTCATATTCTCTTACTCACTGAGCCTGGTGATGGGACAGAATGGTAATGAGAGTCTGGGGGAGAAGCACCTTCACCTTCTTCAGTAGAGCCGTTTTAGATGCCTTACAGTGTTTGTGAAATCAGACACAAACTGTTACAGAGTTTTATTCTTTTGCACGATCTGCGCTGTGTGATCCTATGGTCCTAAAGTCTACAAGCCAGGTGCATTAATAAGCTATGTCCCATGTATCTGTTCTCAAGAGAGAAAGCAAAGCTTGAAAAACAGAGAGGAAAGATAGAAGCACTATATATGATAAGATGCCTTTTCTTTGAGCACTGTAGGAAGGAAAAAAGACCAGTTGGATGCAAGAATGCTTAAATACTGAAAGTGAAGGTATAGATAAATTTAAAATTTACCTTGAGGACAACAGCAGAAGACTTCGACAATAAAAACTGTTAAGACTATTTCTTACATACAAATAACACATTACTTGTGAACAGAATTCCAACTAAAACCTCCCCTATAAAGAACGCATTTAAATATATTTTTAAAATTCAAAGTGAAGTAATATGATTATCCTGACCAAATATGCCATTATCTTCAGCTAGAGAACCATACTAAATATTTTCCTAATGGTCAATTTTTGCTAGCTGGTGTATTTGTTATTTAAAACATTAACTCAACTTAATAAAAATACACAAGCAACTTAATCATAAACTTTTGAAAAAGTAACCTTTAAAATATATTAGTGCATAAATAGCAATCCTATTAATTGAAGCATCATTTAAAAGTGTCAATGGCTCTTACAACACCAGTTGCAATCCCTTACTAATTTAACATTACAACTTCATTTCTTGTTCTAATCTCATCTAATTTACCCTTCTGATTTCCTTCCTTCTGGATATGCTAGCTTTGCCACCCAATGAGTTTATTTCACTAGTCATTCACTTTTAACAGTAAAACCAAACTATTTGAGGGGAATAATCTCCCTGCAAATCCAACACAGGATAAAGAGCTCTTATTTATCGAGCATTTTGTGCCTTGAATTGAAGCATTATTGCAAAGAGTGAGCAATAAACAAAAACACCTCAGGGGCCTGGGAGGAGCAATGTAACCAATTACATTTAATTAAATCAAAGGATGGGAGCCCTAGGGTTGAATGAGCTGAAGAACAAATTTGCATTAACACCTAGCAGCCAAACAAGTAGTTCTTGGTTTAGTCTGGAAGTACAATTGTTGCCATCTATTCTCTGCACTGAAGGGGGGCCATTAGCTAAATTCTTAGGAATTGTTTGTCCACTGATGAGGGGCTGCCTTCTCAACATTTCACCTCGTCACACATGAAAATTGCCTACTAAAATAAACAGCTTCTTCTGAAACCTAACAAACAAACATTAGGACATGACTCACAAGTTTGCAATTCTGTAACACCTTTGTTCAGGGTCAACAAAGAGAACAATGCCAGGGCTCACACACCTGAGAGAACTGGAGACCCTGCAAGCCCGATTTGAAGGAGAACTGGGAAGAATTAACCTTAATCTGACCACAGTGAATTGTATAAATTGAAACATACAGGATAATGATTACCTACAGCATTTGCAGAAGGGATGCAAACATTGAGCCTCTGGCATAATGAGAAGACTTCCTAACACCAAATAATTGCCAGTGCAACGCAGCCCAAGCCTTCCTTTCTGCTGTTCAGAGGGTGAGGGGGAAAGATCATGGAAGTCTGCGAAGAGATGGAATGAATAAATAAGAGTATGAAATTGATAGAGAAATTAAAAGCAGTGAGATACAAAAATGCCTGAAGTCCGCAGGTCTGAATTTTCCAAACTCTGAGTCTGGTGGTGAAAACAGGAGGAAAAGACTACAAATCAGTTATTAAACTATTTTTCTTGACCGTTCATTGCATACCCATGCTTAAAAAAAGTTTACATGTAAAGAGGGCAATTTTTTGAAGGTGTCTTAAGAGGCATTTGGTAGAGTAGCAACGGCCAGAATTCTTTTTTATTTATTTTAAAACAATTTCAGAGATTTGTAAGTATAATAATTTCAAATAATTAGAGGTTTAAACGTACCTCATCCCAGATACAAAGTATACCTTAATCTACATCTTCCAAAACCAGAAATTAGTTTATCCATTTTAGGTTATACAACATATCAAAAGGAATGTAATGGTTTCAAAACACTTTTCCCTAAATCTCAAGCTAAAAGGTTGAATTATTAAAATAACTTTTTAGGCAATCAGTGTTCATTGTGCCCTAAAACTGCAACAGCCAAGATTCTCATTTTGAAAAATACTGAACATGCTTACATAATATTTTCTTAGCTCTTGTTCCTTTAATATTAAGATGGAGAGTACAGAGAACAATAAAAGACATTTGTAGAAGTCTACGTGATTTTGAGCAGTGTTCCCTCTTGACCTATTAATTTTCTTGCTTTGGAAGAAATTAAACTACAGTCTTACTCTGCAAAGTGACCATATGAAACAATTTTATTCTCACCATACAAACATGCTGCCTTTATTTACTCATAGCTACATTTGGCTCTCATAATGACAAATAAAAATAGGTTTTGCTGCCCTTTTATATGTTGTTAGACCCAAAAAGCTAAGAGATCTAATAGCTTGCTTTTAAGAACATGAGAAGTCAGCTAAACTTTTCATCTCATTAACCAAGCTAGCATCCAGCCTGAAGTAAATCAGAAAACCCTTTGTTTCAGAACAAACATCTATTACAGATGTGCTTCCAGACTACACCTACTTTAGTCTAACCAATTCAACCACTGAAGTAAGTGTTTCCTCCCTATTCTGGATATGTATTGCCACCTTCTTAATGTCAGAGCTTTTGATAATGAGAATATATGCAGTGCTGGATAGGTTTATTGATCAAATTTTAAAAAGAAATAATTGTTTCAGGGTGGGCTAGTTTTTGCATTACACCAATTAAATGATCAGTATCAAAAGCTTTAGAGCCAAAAGAAGGCATAGAAGTGGCAATATATGATCAAGCATAGACTAGACAAGACTACCTCCTTCAATCAGCAGCTGCTAGATCAACACAGGATATAGTGGAACAACACCTGTAAGTGTCTAGTTCATCATTTACAGGTTTCTTAACTTGGACATGTTTCTCAAAGGATGAGAAGTCAACTATTTCAAAGCAGAAGTTAACTGAGTAGACAAGTGCTACTCCTTTATGGAGGCTGTTTTCCCTGTTTTGTTTTAGAATGTGCTCAACTAACAAATTTTAAATCCACATCAAGACAAAGAATATATTCTAGTTTCATGTGTAGAGATCTCACCTTCTTTAATTTACATTCCTTTAAAGAAAGAAAGAAAGAAAGGAAGGAAAAGGAAAAGGAAACAAATGCTCCTGTTCTAAATACATACTTGCACCTTTATGGGTACTTTATGGATAAACTGCTCCAGACCTCACTGTTTCTGCTCTCCATCTCAAAGTAGCCACAAAAATCTACATTTCCCAACTCATGGCTATGAGCCCTGCCACAAGGGTAAGGGGAGGTGGACTAAGAGTTGTGTAAAAGCAACTATGGGAGGGTGGAGGCAATAGGGCAACGAGATAGGGAGTTCTCAAATAAAATCCTCTAGCTTACATTTCACTTATATCTGATGCTTTGTCTAAATACAAAGATCAAACAACACAGGGTACGCATGAAAACAGTTTTTGTTTTGTTGTTTTTAATACATGGATGGCACATTAATCAGAATGAATGCTGCTGGGTTATGCCAACTTCACTTCTAAATGAAACCATGCAATATAAGAACCTGTTAAATTACCAATCACTTCTGGGCATTGAGAAGTTTGACGTGGAGCCTGCTGCAGCCATCCAGTGCTGGCTGCATAGCAGATGAAGAACGTTCAGCATTGAAACTTCAGAATTTTCTAGACATAGAAAACACTGCTGTGCAACAAAGTCTCCATGCATACACATGACAGTGAGCACATTTTCTGGATGACTACAGTTCATTGTCTCTGAACAGGGCTCTGGTTCAGCTAAGAAAATATGAGGTACTCCTTCTATACCAAAGGAATGAAAGCAGAATAGCAAAGTAGAGAGAAGTGCAGAAGAAATGGTGTGGGAAGTGATTGCAGGAAGAAGAAATGGTGGAAGAAAAGAAGAAACTGGTATGCTGTCTACATGAAAAAAATAGAACAAACCTCAAATACGAGGCATCAGTCTTAATTCACTCTCAGCACTACTCTGTCATGTAAACCACAGAACAAGAAGTCCTCACAGTAGTCAATCTCATGATGCAATAGCTCCAGGAATTCAGAGAACAGAACATATACACACCAACTACCACTTTAAATACTTATTTTCTCACAAGATCTAAGAGGAATCACACTGTGACATAACATTCCAGATGGACGCAGTGATTAACTTACCTGCTGATGAGCAATACAAATTCAAAGTGCATCCTGAACCCCTACATATTACAGAGCTACTGCTAGCAGCACAATTAAGGTTTTACATTAGTCCAGACACAAGGCAGGGAGAGGTGATGTCAAGGCTGTTTCCAAAGGATCGCTAACTACTTTTGAAGATCTGCTATGTATCTTTTTTGGGGCGGAAACAAACAAACAAATAACAACAACAAAAAAAAACACGTTACATTTGAAGTGTGTTCTTGAAAGGGTAGATTAGTTTTACAGTTTGAAATGTTACTCCTATTTATCTTCTTTGAAAAAATATTACTTGATTTAGTGGTTTAATTTAGTTTTGGTTTCCATTTATTAAAAATATATTTTTTTGAAAAGTATATATGAAGGTGGAATATACTGTTTTGGAGGTCAACCAACTTCTCATTTCTAGTGACACAGCATTCTGTGTTCCTGTCTATATGTTATTAATTCCATACGATTTTCAAATTTGTTGTGCTCAAATTTTCTCAAAAAAACACATTTTTTTCAATTTGATTCATTATGTCCTTTTTTATATGCTTCTGTTTACCTCAGAACAAAACTGAAATGTGCTGTGTAATTATGTGTTCGCTTCATCATTCTAATTAATTTATTAATTATCTCAGTGTCCTTTAAACGAGATTCATAGCAGTAACATAAGTAACATAGAAACATATTTTACACAGAGCATGAGGCAAAAATCTGATATCCCACTTTGCAAAATATGGGTAGAACAAAAAAATAATTAAAATGTTCCACTTCAAACCTTTTTGTACTGGTATTCAACTATGTCTACCCCAGCATGTTTCATGCCCCACTTTAAATTTATTTTTTTCTGATTTAAACACATAAACAGTTCAATTTCAAAATAATACACAGATCTTGAATTAAGTGAATATAAGTCTTCTGTCTTTAGTCATGGTGATAGTAAATGATGACAAAATAAACCAAAGGACTTTAATTAAGAATAACTAAAAAAAAAGTCCATTTAAAAAGATGTTAATTAACCCTGCAGGGTACATGCAGGATTTGAAATGAGTCAAAACAATGTCCAGCTTAATGCTAAGAACTTATAAAATGAGCTATCAGGGCCTATTAGTGCATTGTAATGGCTTAGATACTTGAAGAAGTGACCCTAAAATCTCTATTCTGACCCAACTTTCAGAAATGGGGCAGAAGATTGACCTTCACACAATATAATCAGCAAAGGATCTAAAAAATGTATCTCTCTGTTATGTGAAACCACAGTTTTATTTACTCAGGCATGTTCACTTAGGAGTTAAGGTCCACTCAAGCATCATTTCAGGGTTAAAGGTTATAGTATAAAGCCATTATGTTTTCAAGCAGAGTAGCATGCTACCATTTGTCTTGCAGTAATATCACAATCAGATGTTACCTTTTTAGCTTGGCCCAGCGGTGAGTTTAAGACCCCAGCATGCACATTGTAAAATAGATTCATACTTTCTATAAGACACATTCAAACTGCAGTTGCTAAACTTTACATTGACGTGTATTTTGTCTATGCTTTTATCTAGACACACTGGTAAACATTTATGATCTCTGATCTTGTACAGATCTGTTTATATAATAATTAGGTGGATTCAAAGTCAGTATACTGTTTATGTTTAAAGTATTAATAGGAAAAAAAATCAATACTTAAGCTTCCAGGTTCAGTTTCACAATGGAGTCGGTGTCTGTGTCTCACAAAAATTCAGAGTAACTTTAAGAGGAGGTACAACCGGGACAATCAGGATTTCTAAACTTCTCATTCAACAATGATTTAGAATTCCTTGCTCCTGTTTACCAGTTCCTAACGTTCATTACATGCCTATTCCAAATTAAGAACATCCCTTCACCAAGAGATTACTAATTTATGGCTCTGTACAACAATAACACCTCAGTTTGATCACAACAGAATCAGTGTTTGTAAAACTTTACTTGCAACAACAAACAAAAAAGATTGTTAAATTGATGGTATTTATGCTAGACACAATAAATCAGAAAATGCCTACACTGCCAGCAGCAGATACTGAATGTGCTAACCAGGTGTTTTTAAATAATTCATGCCTCAGAGAGATTACAAAGGCTGTACATACATTTAATTTCTCAAGAGCAATACGTAAACTTTGCATGCTTTGAAGTTAGCTGGGTATTGAGGAAAACCAACAATAACACTACTTTCTGCTGCTCTTTGATTTTTATATTAATGAGTCAAAATTGAGAAGAGCAACAAATATACTTTTTTAAAACAGTAAGCTTTTTGTAACTTTATAACAGGTAAAAAAAAAATAGGTGCTTCCTATAAAAAAAATAATCTTGATTTTATGTACTCTTTGAACTGATGCAGATCCCTGCATCTACCCCCACCTGCTTTATTACTATGTGTAATTTGGCCACGACACACTAGCGATTTTTATCAAAATATAAATATATATATTTTAAAACATAATAGCATTATGAATCATAGTATGATTCAGAGTGTGTTAGACATACATATGCAAATGCAGAATACTTTCAAAAAATATTATTTCTGGGTACATTTTCTGCAAAAGGCATGCCAGTGCTGTCTTAGCAAGTGCTACTTCAAGACATTGGGGATCCTTGCTTTTGTGATCTGACGCCTGTGCATGCAATTGTTGTATAGCACATTTGTAAACAAAATTACAACAAGCATTTCCATTAAAGTAATATCTAGGTTGCGAAGTAAAATACTTGACTCAACAAATGCCAAAATTATTTAGAAAATGCCACTATGAGCTTAGCACAGCTCTCACGCATGTAAGCCTTATGAAGCAGTATGCAATTAAATATCACCATATACTATACCTAACACATGACCACTGCTTCCTTTTAGTTCACAGTACTAAAGGCCAGTGTTCATGTAATAATAAAATAATCAATATTTATACTTCAGTTAAACATAGCCCCATTCCTTATTTTTTGAATTCACCATTTAAGAGAGGAAGCCTCTCCAGCATTTGGCTTGAAAGCTGTACGCAGACTACTAGAATTCATTGTCTGCTTTTCAGCACCTCAATCACTTTGAAAGGTATCCAACCAGCAACCCCTAACAGAGTAACTCCTCCAGTCCTTGCTATGTGCCTTATGACCCAGTGTTGTAGTCCCTGGGAGAAGACAGAAGTCAGAAAGAGACAGTTCTTTATGTGAGGCCCTAAAGCACAGACAGAGGAAAGTGTAACTAACTGAGCATCCAAAACACCCAGAACTTCAATTTTCTGAGTGTTTTACAATTTTGCTTTAGCTGTTGAAATCACCATTTCAGCTGTGACTAGCTTCTGGGGACTAGATCCTGGGCTTTCTGAAGACAGTAAGATACTAAGCCACCATCCCAAAGCACACTGTAGTAGGCTGAGGAAGAGAATCTGCATGCCAAGCAGCAATGCACTGCAGTAATGCAAAATCCCAGTTTACACACGCAACCCTAAACTAACAGCACATTTTTGTAGTGCCAAGGACTCAAAGTTAAAAATTATTTAACATACTTCCATGGGTATTTTTTGAGCTAAGAAACAAGCATCAAATATGCCATCAGCTGGAATATCAGCTTGTACATAGGTGATTAGCAGGATTGCAACTTGTACACTAAGACATTTTATGCTTAAGTAAATAGAGCAAATAAAAATGTCGCTACAGTCTACATGTAGTAGCAGATAAAAAGAATAGAAGACATATTTTACCTGTGCAGTCACAGGAAGGCAATGCATGGAGAGATATCTGGAAATGCAGTTCTATTGCTGGCATTACGGGAAACAATTTCTGGTGCACCCAGCACTCCCTCCCAGTCCTCTTCAACATGAGCTAGTATAGCCTCCTTTCTACCTTTGAATCCTTGTCTTGGCCCAGTTATTCTTGCAAACCTGTCTGCATTCATTGTGATTTCATCACAGATTCCTGTCTGGCCAGTCTGTTTTCTCTCTTGGGGTAAAAAAAATCTCTAATCTTTTACTCGTTCTCCACCCCACACACCTCTTGTATTATGACACCCTCCTGACTGGTCCTACTGTCTGTCCCACTCCATCCTCTGATCACCTGGTCAAGATGATCAGAAAGCAACCTGGATCCTTTCCCCATACTTAGGCTATGAAGCCTAAATTTTCAACTTGCGGTAGAAAAAGGAACAATTTAAAGATTAAAAGCAAACATCATAGCAGTACCTACCACCATGTTTCATGTTAAATATTTAATATGAATGAAGTTTATATATATACATATACATACATACATATATATATAAAAAGTTAACTGCATGCCTTAAGTATTCCTTTTTGGAACAGTACATTCAGAATATCAAGTAATTAATTTGTTGTGTTTTTTGCTTCTATGTTATCCAGCGTTCAATTCCCAATTTAAAAAGAAGAAGAAAGTTTCCTGCTCATTTCTACACCAAGTTGCAATTATTATTCAGCACTGAAAACATTTCAATAGTTACAAGATTCTCATCTCATTCAGATTAAAATATTTTTTGTGCTTTTTTTTTTTTTTAAACCAATTTTAGGGAGAAGACAATGTTTCTTATTCATTTGACAAGACCTGCCGAAGACAATGAGATTCTTTGTATTACCATGGCAAGTCAAATTTGACTTGTACTAAAAACAATTGGAAAAATATGACAGTAATTCAAAAGCTGACAATGCTTTCAAACATTTGGAGAAAGATGGCACACTGCAGTTGTAGTTTCATCATCTTACAATATTTATGTCACCAATAAGCTAGTTTCAGGAAGGTCAAAGTAAACTGTCAAGTAAAAGAAATCTTCAACAACATCTTAGTTTTAAAAAAAAAAAAAAACACTTTAAAATCCCATTTTTCTTTATTCACGTATATAATGTGAATATATATAATATGTTTAAATATATAGGTAATAATTATATGTGTACTAATGTGCAATAATTACACACACACACATAAGGGCCTGATCAATTAAACTGATTCTGTTAAAATCACAGGATAATCCCTTCTGAGCAGCATATGCATATTTCTCATATTTTGCTTACAGAATAAGAAACATTTTGCAATTACAAATCAAATCCCTATATGTAAATGCTCACTTTGTAAAATTATTTTAAAAGGTAATTGAGCTTATTATTTACAGGAGTCTGCCTGTTCCTTTTTGACAGTTCACACTCAGCCATCATAACACTTGTACAGAGCTCTTTAAATGTCAGACAGACAACTCTGTTTATTCTAAATAATGCAAACAATTCATATCTGCAAACAGACTATTTTTATTGTTTCCTCTCATCATCAGTTTATTCTGATTCTAGTTCAGTTTTTTCAAAATTATCCAGCATAACATCTTCCCCTTCTCCCCTTCTGTTAGGATGTCACTTACCCTAACAAGCAGAAGAACATGTGTCTGTGTATTTTAATGCCAAATGTTTACCATATCATTATCGGAAGAGCACACAGAGTCCTCAAAAGAAAAGACTACAGTAATTACAAGGAAATAAATTTTAAAAATAATGTGAGAATTTAAGACAGATTTAAAGTACTTTTTTTTTTTTTTTTTTTTGAATATACATTAATTCTTATTACCATTACTTTTGTCTGAGAAATAAAAATGTGAAGTATAGCTTCTGGAGATTAACAAGAGACATGCAACTGGCCGCTGTATTATGCGAAGATGTATATAGTAAAGCATTTATATCAGTTAGAACACAGATTGCAAGGAGTGAAGTCTCAATGATAGCATGTTTCTAATTCTGGAACCAGACAATTCAATGCGAATGGAAAAGATTTTTCTCTTTCACGGGAGCTTTGAAAATAATAAGAAATCTTCAACAGAAGTTTATCTAGCAAATAGCAGATAATATTTGGAGTCATGTCCCTTGAAGCATATGATTCTTAGTGCATACCTTTTTTTTTTTCCTTAAAATTATGATAAATTTAAAGACAGCATATTTTACTGTCCATCTAGAAACTAGAGTAGAGATCTTAGCATTTAATTGCCCAACTTGTACATCCATTTCATTCCTGTGTATCATGTAACGTTTTGTTGGTTCTGCCACCTTTTGAGCATCTATGAAACTTTAAAAAGCAGCTTAAGGTCATTGGAAAATATTGCCTTTTCCTACTGCCACATTTAAATGCAGCTACTTTTATGCTGAGGCTTACACAGCAGCTCTCATTTAAAACCCAACTTTTATACTAAGCCTGCTTCTTCATGAGAGAAGTCTCAGAATTCTATATGTTAGAGTGTATAGAAAACACTATAAACAGTGTTTTACCAAATCTAAATACAGATTTAAAAAGTGACAAATATTTGTCACATGCACACACACCAACCAAATACAAGCTCCACCTGGTAACCTTAGGCCTATATGCTTTTCAACCTTTTTCAAAGATTATTGTTAAACAAAAAACAGATGCATCAAAAACAGTTCTTCTTATCAGTTCTACTTCCTCACCCCATCCAGCTAAGGGTTATTTTATCTAAATAACTGATTTTTGGTTTTGACTCTTTATTCACAGGTAACTTTGTGAAAGTAATGCCTACTAATCTCTGCTGGCAAAGAGAGAAACATCAGAGTTCATAAATACTGATAGCTTACTGCTGCTTAGTAAATAACTGCATTAGTCCAATTAAAAAAAAAATCATACCATAAAACAATCATATTCAAATAGTTTGTGAGGCAAACTAGGAGTAAAATATATACAACTTCCTCTGTTTTTCTACTTCTGCCTAACAAATCATGTTAGAATCTGCTCAGACTCACCTGCCAGTAACTAAGCCTCTCCCACAGATGTGCAGCTGTACACCTCTTCCTCATAGGGAATAAACACCAGTTAGCTTTTAACATAGAACAGAACATATAACTTTTAAAAGCAGATTTTGGATGGCGACAAAATTACCAAACGAATTCTTAGTTGTAATACAAAAAAAAATATGTATGTTTATCTGGTTAAGCTCATTTTAGCTGTCTTTAACCACACTAACAAGAGGATATAATATTTTCTACTCTAGGAAAACATCAAAGTAAATAATAAATAAACCCACAATACCTCAAATCGGCACAATTTCAAAATTGGAAGCAAGACACAGAAAAGAAGTGCCTTGTATAGAAACTGCTTGGCTACATTGTGTTATATTATTAGCTTATTCCAATGTCTTAGCGTGACCCTACACCAGGGTGCTGATTTATAAAATGGCTTAGGAGCATACATAACACTTTTTAGGTGTGTGAATAGGGGAATTTAATCAAACTAGGTACGTGCTTACAGTTACACATGCATAAAGCTGCTGATTTTTACATTCTAATGGCACATTTACAAGCAGATTGCAGAATTTTTTTCCTTTTACATTCTCTCAAATGAGTGAGATCATGAGCTGATTACCCTATTTGAGCCCCTGTAGGCAAGCACATAAAAGCTCTTAGCCCATTCCCGTTGCTAATTCAGGTCCCCTGGTCTCACCTACTTTCATGAAACCAACTGGGGCGTGTTGTAACCAGTAGACTTTTGTCTAAAATCAAATAAACTCAACCTAAAATCTGCAGCTGCTATCTGTAAGGTTAAAATAAATAAATAAATAGAATCATAGAATATCCGAGTTGGAAGGATCCTACAAGGATCATTGAGTCCAACTCCTGGGTCCCCAAAGGGCCATCAAAAAAAAACAACAGACCATTTGTCTGAGAGCAATATCCAAATGTTTCTTGAACTCCATCAGGTTTGGTGCTGTGACCACTGCCCTGGGGAACCTGTTACAGTGCTTGACCACCAGTGAAGAATCTTTTCCTGATACCCAGTCTGAGCCTCTCCTGTCGCAGTTTCAAGCCATTCCCTTGAGCCCCACCACTGCTCACCAGAGAGCAGGGATCAACGTCTGCCTCTCCACTCCCCCTTGTGAGGGGGTTGTAGAAACTGATGAGGTCTCCTCTCAGTCTCCTCCAGGCTGAGCAATCCAAGTGACTTCAGCTACTCCTCATATATCTTCCCCTCTAGACCTTGTACCATCTTTTACCACCTTTGGCTACTTTCTAACAGCTTTATATCTTTCTTATACCGTGGCACCCCAAACTGCAGGCAGTACTTGAGGTGAGGCCACACCAGTGCAGAGCAGAGCGGGACAATCACCTCCCTTGACCAGCCAGCAATGCTGTGCCTGATGCACCTCAGGATATGGTAGACCCTCCTGGCCACCAAGGCACGCTGCTGGCTCATGTTCAGCTTGCTGTCAAACAAAATACCTGGATCCCTTGCTGTGGGACTGCTCTCCAGCATCTCATCCCCCAGTCTGTCTATATAACCAGGATTGCCCTTCCCAGGTGCAGAATCTGGCACTTGCTCTTGTTAAAGTTCATACTGTTGGTGATTGCCCTGCTCTCTCATTTGTCCAGATCTCCCTGCAAGGCCTCATAAATAAAAAGATTCCTTCCATACTTTTTGATGGACACATTTAGGCATCTAAATAAACACGAGGATTTAAGGCTGTGAATCCATCAGGTTAGAAAATTACGCTCCAAAGAGATGAAGAGTTAATGACAACTTTTTGTGTGCCACCTGTGGCATTTAAGGTGAAAAGGATCTCCTGAAAAAGTAATACAGCGTGATTTGATGAAGAGCAATTAATAAACCTACAAGTGGGAGAGGTTAGAAGTCAGGTCTGCTGGTAGTACTCAGTTTACTACCACTGTAAGTTTTCTCGGTTCTGTCTCTCATTTCTATTTCATTAACATTTCTGTAACAAATCTGGAGGCGTATAGACATGAGCAAAGAGGCTTACTACTCGTTAAATGGATTGAATAGTTCACATAGTGCAATATCCTCCCTCTTCTGAGCTGATTTAAAACACACAAGAAGTACATAAATCAAGACAAAAAAATATGCCCTAAAGTATTGGAATTGGCCTACATGTAAAGCAAAACATAAAAAATGAAATTAAAAATAATATCTAGATAGTGAAATGCACATTCAGCCAGCACTAGCATGGACTGAAATAAAGTAAATTTAATTCACATAGCACAGGTCACAGTTCAACAATAAACATCAATGGACAAGGAGTTAGCGTTAAAAGGTACATAAAGCTTAAATAAATCTCTTGTTTGGTTGTCAACCTGGCTGGCAGATTCCATTTCTCATATGCAAGAAACACAAACACATTTGAGTACCACCCTAACACATATTGCATTAGTTTACATTCCATCACATTTATGGAAAGTCAGGAGATGGGTAATAGAGAGCATTAAGGTATAGAGTGTTACAATCCCATTCCAATTTTTGCTACACTGCCAATCATATCAAAAAAATAAAAACAACAAACATTACACATCTCAGTGTAGCTTCTCCTTCAGAACTGGAATGCCAAAGATCTATAAGACAAAATTAGGCATAGAAGCTTAGATAGGAAGCATCTGTAACATGAATGATTGAAACAATGGCTTTTGGGAAGTGAATGAAATCATAAGAAAGAAAATCAACAGGTGACTTTCAGTGCAGAAGACAATAACGCATTCTATAATTACATATAAGGTGTCATTCAATTCATCCCCTCCCTCCTCTTCTTAAAATTAAAAATTCTAAACCAATTTTTCATTCTTTTTTTCAAGTTTTTCATTCTTTTGTTGCATATTCCACATTAAAGATTCATTACAATTCCAATTAAGATGTTAAATAATAAGCATTCACCAAAGTAACAAGACAAAAGGCTTGTATATAGGGCAGAAGCAGGAGATGTCTTATATCAAAATTTTAGAAAGCCTTTTGACAATTTCTTGTGGAATAAATAAATAAATAAATAAAATTTTGTCAAGCAGAGCTGATTGAGAAAGCTGACTACTTTAGAAAATAATTCCCAACACTTTACTTTAGAAGTCAGTGATTTTATCAAGTGGAGATTCCATAAATGTCTATACTAGGTTGTGCTCTTTCTAGGCAATGGAAGAAATATGCTTATTAAATTAGCAATCTATCAATTTAGGAAGTCCAGTATGCTTATCAGGCTTCAGAGGATAAAAAATAAAGAATTAGAATAAGTCTGGAAACAAAAGAAAAAATTTAAGGAAATAAGTACCAGTTATTGCACTCAGGTTAAGAACCATCAGCTATATAAACACACAACTGGGAATAACTGATCCCTTTTGAGGAGAATCAGGATCTTACAGCAGGTCAAAAGCTCAACAAGAGTCAACAAAGTCATGCTGGTATAAAAGAGGAAAACACAATATTGGGATTACAGGCTGTAAAACACAAAATCACCTGCTTTACTTAGCATTATGAAGGTCTCTGCTGGACTGTTGCACCCAGTTTTGACAAATACTCTTCAAGAAAGATACGAAACAGATGTTTAGATTGTAAAGAAAAGTCAGAATATAGCAAAAAAATGCAGCTCAAAAAAAAAAATGACAGCCTTTGGATTGCTTAATGTAAGAAAGGGAAGATATAGGCAAGGGCACGCGATGACTTAAAATATCTAAAAAGCTATTACAAAAGAAAATTTCATAAACTACTTATTACACAGAGCCAATTAGCAAATATATATATATTATAATTTTATGCTTTAATAAAAAGATTACCTTAGATACTTGGAGATAGAGGAGATACTTTCCAACTGCAAGGAGAGTATGTGTGAAACCTCCATCACTAGAACCACTATGTTCTGTTTCTTAATTTTATGGGACAGTCACCCACATCTTTCACACATCTATCAAAAAACACAAGGCTATTTCTGGCAATTAGTGCAAATATGCAGTAGTTCACATATTCCTCATACATTTTCCATTTACCAAACTACTTGTATAAAGGGGCTCTTTTAATCCACCCAGTTTACCAAAAATTAATTATTTGGATTTCTGGAATAATGCCTGAAAATACTTTGAAAAACTATGAATTTTATTTAACCATACTGAGACTAAATAAGACTATTTAATTTGTCAAACTAAGTACATGAATAATAGTTACACACTGGATTTTCAACTGGTCACTGCTATGTGGATCAGTTTTCACTAGTTTTCATTTTTCAGTCAGAACCACTGTCAGAAAAAAAAAGAAATCAGATAGATATGTTTTTCATCAAAGGTTTCAAATTCCAGAAACTTTGTATTCAAAACAGTTTTGTTTGAATGCAATTCTGTAAATCCACACTGAATTAAGTTGAAACATTTTACCCCAACCTTTTCAAAACAAGACACTGGAGTTCATGCATTTGAATGTGATTTTTTTTTCAATGAAATACAGTGCAACTGTTTACAAGTTATCTAAAAACAAACCTTGAAACCAAACAAAAAAAGGTGCAAGTTATTTATATCACTTCAGCTACATTTGTAGAGAACAAATGAAGAATAGGGACTGTCCTTGTCACCTCCACACTACACACTACAGCTACCAATGAGTCTGTATCTCAATACAGAGAAGCGTCCAATCACCTGTGTAAGGAAGGTACATCAGCAACTTTGTGTGGTAATGTACAGTAGTTAGCTACCCGAGGATGTACTCCAAACACAGTATGCCTTGAACATATTCTGCACCTTGTGTCTGTAGCTTTGTGAACACCAGCACTGAAATCACGTCTAGAACATGGCAAGTAAAAGAACTGGTGAAAGCAAAAAGAACATATACTAAGAAACTCCTATGTTCCAACCAAACCACAACAACCTACTGCACAGCAAGCTAAATGAAACCAATTTACAACTATTTATTTAAATAATGCTAAAATTTGAATTTTTAAAGAGGTAACTACAATGCATTAAAAGAGTATGTTTAATTATTAACATTGTACATCTAAAGAGATACTTACCATTGCTATCCTACTCTATCTCAATTAAAAATGTGATTAAGATAAGTTATCTAACATAAAAGTAAAACCCCTGAAATCAATTAAAATAATTCATACACTTCTCCTTCTACCAATCTAATTAAAGATGTTCTAACCCATCTTCAACTTCTTTTAATTAATTTAAACTGAAAGATCCGACTTGTCATGATAATTCATTTAGCATACATGGAATACTTTCAAAATGCTTCAGATTACAGAAGGGCAACACCAACGAGTAAAGGCAGACTGTGCCAACAATTTTTCTAAAGACTAAGACAACAGATCTGATGCAAAAACCCATCTAGGACAAAATCAGGGTGCCAAGGCAGAAAACATTGCTCAGCAACACAGAAAAGCAACTGAGGTTTCCCTAATACATCCTTATTTTTTACCAAAAAGCTTTCATGGGAATATCCTGAACAGGTGAACCAGTCATTATGAAAGATTCAAGTTGACCAAGGAAGAAACAGGGTACTCAGAAGAGCTCAGTGGGGCTTCTTCACCTCCTATTTCTCCAAGCTGCTTATATGCATAGGAACAGAGTGAGATGATGCTGGAATATGTTGCAGGGAAAAAAAAAAAAAAAAAGAAAAAAAAAGTATTTTTTAAAGAAAACAGATCCCTGGTGACAGTTCTGATTTTTCTTTTCTCAAACAGGCACCTCATACACAGAAGATTTTAATGACTGGGGAAAAGAAGAGGATTGCAGGACAGTACCTAAAACAGACAAATCATTGACATTCCAAAAGAGAATAGTTTCGTAAAAATAACACTGTTAGCAAGAGTAATTTAAAAGGTACCTGCTTCTCCCCATATACTTATTTTCTGCTCCATTCCATAGGCTTTATGCCAGTTATGTCAATGTGACTGCTTGGGATGATGCTGTAACCTGAACCAGTGAAGTGAATTGGATGGGGGAAAGGAGGGAGGAAACAGCTGTTTTTTCTTAACCCTGATCATGAAATGTTTTATTTAAGAGGAAGCAGCATAGTGAATAGTAAATTGTAGGTATCATAAATACGATATTTCATTCAAAACGACATGTATCGTTGCTATCCAAACCTTCTTCCAGTCAATTTATTTTTTGCTGAAGACTTTTTCAAGAGGGTGTGAGATTCTGACATGGTAAACAATATCAAACTGCCACACAGATGGAACGAGAGAAGACTCAGAAGACGAGTGGCAGTATCTGGAGGTGAGAATATCTAGTGAGGCATAGAGAGGCAGGAAGCATATCCAAGTCAGTATGCTTTTCACCACAGAAAACAAGAAGTTTCCTCTTGGGAAGGAAGAGAAAAAAAAAAAAAAACAACACACACACACAGAAAGAAAATTTCCATAGCAGCACCTGAAAAATGCACTCTGCTCCCTCGTTGAGTCTAAGTAATGTCACATGAAATACAGGAGCACCTCTACTGTGATAGAAGATGCCATCCTATTCTTTTCCCTAGGTAGATTGATGGCATCTTTCCTTCCAGGCATGATAAATCAGTAGCTGCCAGAATATCTCCACAGAGGAGCTCAAATATCTTTGAGTTGCCCTGTGAGACCTGCGAAGACACAAGTAGGTCTCTGAACACATTCTCATACACTACTGCTGGGAAACACGACGCCCTTTATTGCTAGATATTTGAGAAGAAAGAAGGAAAAAATCTTTGTTTAAAAGCAGTTTTTTAGTTAGATAAAAGTTTTGTGAACAAGAAGTTACACATCATTTTTAATTAAACATAGCTTTAAAATGAATATGACCTGAAAGAAAGGAAAAAAAAAAAAAAGAAGAAGAAAACTAGAATGAGAAAATTCATTTTGTTCAATGTTTCCCTGAGATTTATTTTTAAAAAGGGGACTTAAAATTAAAATCTTTTTTCCTTGTTTCCTTGTTATTTTCTTGAAAAATATGCTATGTAGGGACAGAACTATTCTCCAATTTAGACAGCACGTTCAAAAATCCAAATTCCTCCAACATAAGCCTTTTTCTTTCTGAAACTGAAATTTCTAAATGTAAAGCTAGTAAAAACAAAAACAGTTCAGAAGATGGTGAGTAGGTGTTTTGTAATAAAAGCTATGTCCAGACACTGTTTTCAGCAAACTGCAACATGTTCCTGAAGAAAAATACTTTTTTTTTTTTAATTTTAAAAAAGTGAATATGTAAATCTGTATTTTTTCTTGATTTCATATTGTCTGCCTGGTGTTCCTGCATATACAGAGGCAAGAGAATTTAAAGCTATCCTGTTCCCATCCCCCCAAAACTGAGAGCTTGTCTTCACAGGATCTATTTGATCAGGAACAGCAACTTTGGAATAAGTATCGGGGTAGCTCTGTAACTGCAGCACCCTCTGCTGCTTTTTTAGTTCCAAAACATGTAAGTCTACACTCCACTAAGTAGAAAATGAAATGAGTATGTATTGAACATGTTTCTTGCAATGGTTACATTATTAACTAATGCTATCTGTAGTTTTTAAGTACTTTTTTTTTTGTTTACTATTCCATATGGTATAAAATTGCAAGTGTATATATACTACATGAGCACTCTGGAATATCTTGTTTCTGGGTTGACATCAGGTAGACACTAGATAAAAACTCCAAACTATGTTTTATTTCACTGCTTAAAATTCTGCTTTACGGTCATTGTAGCTTTCTCAGACTTGTGGCAATTAGTAAAGATGATTGTATTTTGGCCCTTGATCATTTCACTTATAGCCTCTCAAATTACGTGTATAATTATACAAACATTTCTCCCACTAGAAAAAGACAGGGGAAAGTGATAATTGACAACAGCTCATTCTTGCAGAATTTCCTTTGCCTTTTGGACAATCTTTTGCAGAAGAGATTTTCTGCAAGGATGAGCATGGCATGTGGCTCCCCAAGCCAGCTGATGCTATCCCACAATGTCACCACTGAGCCTTCTGCCTGGGATCCATCAGTTCTTTTAAAGGAGTGTCTTATGACTAGAGATGGTCTCAGGATGTACCATTTTTTTAACAGATGGCATACTGTTGTCTAAAATGAACACACCAATCTCTTCCTCTGTCCCTGCCTTCTTTTCCTTGCTTCCTGTTCATGCACAGAATTAAAGCTGAATGAAGTGTATTTAGCACTGCATCCTGTCTGTGTGGAGAATTCATTCAGCAGTTTCATGCGCAAACTGCTTTCTCACAAAAGACGAGCAGAAAAGATACCCAAAATTTTCACATGTTGTTTGGAAAAGTAATTTGTAGTGTGAATTTTTATTCATGGCAGCATTCCTACAATGAAAAGGCATCATTGGAAATATTTTTGAAAAAGACAGAATGTAAGGATACCAAGTTTGAACAACTTTGTGCAGAGGCAATTTCTGCAGTTAACACTTTGGAGACTCATAATACACCATTTACAGCTACTGCAGTTGGCTGCATTTTTGCCCTGAAGTCTTAATGGTGTAAGGCAGCACTGTCAGAAAGCAGTCACAAATACTCCTCAAAAGCTGCTTATTGATATTTTATATAATGCTGCCAGCTAGTGGCACATCTGGTACTGAGTTTGTGTGTACTGGGAGTGTAGAGAAAGTGGTATTGACTAGAATTTGCTCTACCACTCTTCTTTTGATAGGGGTATGGTGATGTGGCCATAGGTAGAAAGATCGAAAAAAAAAAAAAAACAGTTTTAATACAAGGTCCTTGGTTATTTGAAACAAATTGTTTTGGTTTCAAATGTTGAAATAAGAATCATGTTTCAGTTTTTAGAAAATCTTATCTGTTTAACACAATTATTTAATGATCTAGGTTAGAGGTTTGCTAGAGGTTACTCTAGCAAAACATTATCTAGTACAGTAGCCAAAGCAAATATGCAAAACACTAAAATATTTAACTATTTTCTGATAACTCAGTCCAAATCATTTAAGTGAAGTTTAGTGCCCAGTAAGTTATGACTACGCAGGTTACCCTAAAAGAACATTAAATTTTGTAATTACTCGATAGGTCCTCTCACAGAGACACTCTTGATAGAACTGATAACATGCTCAGTACTGGATAGCTCCATTAGTACTAGGTGTTAGAAGATATGATTTAATAACGTTAAATATAAAAAAAAAAGATTTTTTTTAGGGTAGACTGTCATATGATAAAATAAAATTTGTAAATAACACTATAGCACTTCAAAAAAAAAAATAAAAATCACTCTAGCTTTAGAAATATAAGAATTGTAGTTACTCTTAGAGATAAAAGGAGGCAGGATTATTACTTTCCATTTCCACTGTGAGTTATCACCAAAAGAGACAAGAAATAAATAATAATAATAATAATAATATATATATATATATATATATATATATATATATATATATATATATATATATATATATATATAAGGAGCCAATTCAGACGACAGGATGATGGGAGTGCACACAAATTCAATCAGGTACGATCCAAATTAAACAGCTCAGTAACTCATGATTGGGAACTTTACTATGACGGTATGATATACACAGCAGTTCTGGCTTGAACACTGGGCACCTTTACTTAGCAAGGAAGTATGATTAGTACACTCCAAGCCAGTATGCTGTCAAAATGCTGTCAGAAGATAACTATTTTACAGTTACCCTAACAGAGTGTAATCAAAAGTGCTCAGTAAAACAGGCATAAATCAGTAATATGCACATCAATACAGAGTCACAGACATTTAAAAACAGGGAAGCAGGGAATTTTAAAATGACTTTGCAAACACTGCCTATAATAGCACAGCATGAACTCTCAAAGCAATACCAAATCCAAAGGGACAAATGTGAATCTTTGTGTATACAGAGAAACAGTAAGGAGAACTACAAATGTCATATTACTTCTGTGTTAGACTGGTGTTGTGCCTATTAGAGTAGTAAGTCCTGTTCTACTATCTGCAATCAATAAGCAAGTAGCTGAAATACTGAAAAAGGTTAATAGAAGAGCCGACAGCACATCTAACAACAGAAAAGCATATCAAACTTTAGCACAGCAATTTATTTGTGTTATCAAAGAAATTTGTATAGATTGATCACAATCTAAGTACTTACACAAAGAACAAAGATTAAGAAAGCACATTATGGTGTTTAACAAAGTACAATATCTTGTTCTAGTATGTGGGTGTTAATGTTAAAGCGCTTTTGACATTAAAAAAATAGGATTTTCTCTGCTGTTCAAACTAAATACCTGAGTATTTAATGAATAATAGTATTTTTTTCTTTCCTCTCATTGCCCCCTTCACTGTCAAGATTGGACTTTTTTTTCTTATTTTTCCTTATATTTTTCTTATTATTTTTTTTTTTTAATTGGGTAAAGCTTAAGAATAAACGTAAATGGTTACAAAAGTCTCTCTAGCATCCTATTCAGAGAATCTACAACATCAAATCTCTTCAAATGCCTCCTGTAAATTAAGCAAAGCATTTTCTTCCAGATCCTAAATGTCTTAAATTGAAATATTTTCATTATCTACCTCATGATGCCTACACCTATACCTGATGTCAGTCATAATTACAAATGTGAATTTTCTTTCTCAGCCCTATTCATTTGGTATATTAGTATATTGCTTACATAAATCTTTCATTCCAAAACCAGACAAAAACATCCCTGTTTGGCAACAGTGAAAGAATGTATCCAAATACATTTTGTGGCAGAACTATACAACTACCTCCAATGTTGAGAGCTGAATGGAAGCTAGCAAATTTTAAAAGGAGAGCACATGATTTATGAATATTTTTTTCCTTTGGAAGACAAAAGTTTCTTCAATAAATTGACCTTTTTCCTAATGAAAAGCCCATGTTTATTGAAACAGCTTTGGAATACAAAGACTGGAGTTTTGAGATGAAATATTCGTATTTCTGGACAGTTTTTATCTTATACCTTTGACAGGGATGAAGAAATAACTGCACTTTTCTTGAATAATTGGCAACCATAGAGACACGCCCCATGCTCCCCCCACCTCCTTGGTTTAATCTGCAAGCTTGCTTGTTTGAAAACAACCAACCCTTCCTGAGAAATAAGGCAGAAATTATCAAATAAAAATTCAATGTATATCTGTGAATGTAAATTATATTTACATTAATTATCTGTTATTACTCACCACATAAAAATACTTAATTATTTTAGCTTGGCTTCTTTCTTGTGATCTACCATAATTTTATAATTAAAGGCCATTAACAGCATAGAACACTTTATTAATAAGTATACTGAAGCAGAGCCATACTGGATCCGACTCTGAAGGTCCACTTAAGGCTCATCTTGTCTAAGATTAATGTGGTCAGTAGCTGATGCCTAGAAAAGAGCGCAAGACCATCCTACTGCCCCATTAATTCTCCTACTGTCCAGCACTTTCTGAACCATAACTGATGCCTTTACACTCAATAGCCACAAGGAATTTTTCTTCCACAATTTTTCTCCTCTGCTTTTAGAACCCATGTGATATACTAGGAGCCAAAACATTCTGTGGGGACGAATTTCAGAACTTGATTAGGTGCTTTCTTTTGTTTTTCTGTCTGCCCTCTGTAAGCCAGAAGTATCATTGTATGTTTCCCATGCTCTCACACTGTTCCTCAGATAACCACTGCTGGCCATTGGCCAAGACAAATCAACGGGCTAAACTAATTTTTTGTCCAACCCGGTTCAGCTGCTCTGATGTTCCCACTGCAGTCCCAGGACCAAAACCAACCTGCACTGGGAAGATTTAAGGGTGTATGCACACAAACAACTGTGCTATATAAAACAATGCAAAGTGCTTAGGTAGGTAGTAGATGTGTGTATCTGGTCACGGTAAGGCTGTTTCTCAGGTAAATGAAATGGTTGCTGATGGCTCATACCATAATAATTTGTATTAGTACAGTTAGGCTTCTGTCATCATTGTACTGTATTTAAATAAACAATGACTTACAGACATTCCCTGTGTTGTCAAAGCTTGTAAGAACATCTTTAACATTTAGGAGTCCATCGTGAAATCTAGAAGAAAACAGAAAGAATGACTTACCAACATATTAACAATAATAATAATAAAAAAAAACCCTTTTCATAAAAAAATGTTCACTGCACATGTCCATTTCTCACAATTGCCTTTCACAGACAACAAACAGGTACTACTGCAGCCACGTGGGGCACAACAGGGAGGCAATCAGTAGTCTTCAAAGTTCCACCACGGTCATTCATGAACTAAGAAAATGTTTCTCCAAAACTAATCTTTATCAAAATTAAAATATATCCAAACAGCATCAGTTTTGATATAGCTGTGGAAACCACATACAGGAAAGAAAGAATTTTGGTAAAGAGATTTCTTTGAAGAGGAAAAACAAAAGAATATTTTTGAACAGCAGCAGTATGCGCATTCCTATTTTCTTCCACAGAAGTCAAGAACATTTCATTTAATTATGTGAACAATAAAAATGGTTAATGTGTTCAGTGAATTGCATTCTCTTTGGTTTTATATTTGTATAATTAAAGTAAAATATTCAAAACTGAGGAAATTAAATTATCATATCATTATGAAATCATGTTGTTATGATCTTCACATATCACCTTCAAATTTTAGCACACAATGAGCAAATCACTCACAATTTGCAGAAGAAAAGTGCATTAAAGTTGAACAAATGTTTCCTTATGAAACATGTAAATGCTATAGACATGCTGGCTGGACTCACACAAACAAAACAAAACAACAAAAAAAAAAGTTTTAGTTTCTTCTTCTTTTTAACTGCTCCAAACCAATTTAGGGCCAAAACAAGCAAATAAAAATCAAGAAGTCTTACACTTTACAACAGTTATATAGCACAATTGTTTCGTGAATGCACTTAGATTTCTAAAAATAATTCAGCTAGGCAGTAAAACATAAAAATGCAGTCTTTTAATAAGATTTCAAATATAGCTTCCAATGCCATTTGGGATCATACCAATTTTCAGCAATTTAAGAGTGGAAGAAATCCAGCACCTCTAACATTTTCATATTTTATGCTCATTCTCTAAGCTTTTCATTCCTGAATATTAGTGTAAGAATGGGGGAAAAAAATCTTTTTTTTTTTTTTAATATGAAACTCTATAAGCAAAAAGTTTTCTAACACATTAAATGACAAATTATGAGAAGTACAAAACAGCAACTTGACTAATTCTTTAAAAAAAATAAAAATAAAGAAAAACAATGAAGCCAACAGAACCTGAAATGAGGTCATAAACAGGGGCAAGAAAAATGATTAAAGATATTACAAGCAATATTTACCTGTAGATCAAAGCTTTTCTCCCAGCTACCTAGAACCAAGCCAAAAATACATTCCTACGCTGCACTAGAGGGTGGAAGTCTACAAAAATTTTCATAGCTCGTCTGGACAAAGAATTCACTTTTTCCTTCTTTTATTTCCCTTTGGCAAGTTTGTTTTCAATCAGATTAGCCAACTGATGCAACAGAGTTAATCCAAGTGAAATGACAGGAGAGTGAACAGGATCAGTAGTCCTGCTAACTGCAGAGCTGCCCTTTGAACTGTCCCCTGCTGTCTCTTCAGCATCCTACTCACTCCATAACCACGCATACTTCTGACAAAGTCAGGGTCTCTCAGACAGCTGTGAATGTCTTCTCTCTAAATGAATATAGGATTGGAGGGGAAAGGAAAAGACTCAGGGAAAGCTAAAGAAATATATTAATCTTTTTTGACACATAGATTAGTCCTGGAATAATAAACTGATTTCTTTTTTTTTTTTTTTTTTAATTTCTTTGCCTATACAGTTCATATATTAAAGAGATATCATAAAGTTTAAAAGTTAAGCAAGCAGAGGCAAGAAAGAACAACATTTGGTATACTCAACTTTCGTTAAAAATCTTCCTCTGATTATAAAACATTCTTTCCATGATTAAAAATCAATATACACAGACATTTCAAACACATTCCATTTATTATTCAGTGGCCAAAACCTTGTGGCTTCCAAGCACAGACACAATACACCCTAATATTTGCTGTTTTGGCCAGTGGAGGCATTTTGCATGGGCCACCTGCAATATTCAAAGTCTCTTCCTCCCTGTCTGTGTCTTGACAGCCTCTTTCTTGCTTTCACAGATACCGTTCATGGCAAGCATATACGTGAGCCATCATTTAATGATGAGAATGATCCAGCTTTCCTCTGAGGGGCATCCTTCTCCTCAGTCCCACTCCACACTCATCCTGAAAGCAGTCAGGGTTCAACACCTGCTTCCTTTAGTCTGATTAGCTTATGAAACCTTCACTACAGAAAAGCAGGGAGCAAGCTCAAACATCTAGGATGAGAGGAGTAGCCATTGCCTCAGGAGTGACTTCTCATTTACTCCAGAAATCACACCTTGGGCAGGTTTTACGCATATTACCATTATGGACTACTGTAAGACTGCTCCAAGTTAGTAACAATGAATCTTCCCAAGTTTTTCCATCACAAAGGGGACTTGCAGCCTAAAAAGTACATGTATCTGTAAATAGAGGTAATCTCTAACTCCAAGTTCTGCCATAAATGGGACCACTCGGTCCCATTCCTAAAAAACAGTTTCTAGCTTGGGATCCACTACTACCACCCCAGCAGTTCTGTAGCTGCTGCTGCTTCACTGCCTCATCCCATCAGCTGCTCATCCTATATCTAACCCAGAAAACTGTGATCTAATACACATCATGTCTCATTTCTATGAATGCCTGTCATAATCACAGCTTTCAACTGTACATCTTACAAGCTGTGCATGAAGCACTTGTAAATGTCACGTGCACCGAATTATGAAAGTCAAGAAAAGCAATCACAAGCATTTGTGGTTAAATCCCAGCCCCAAAACTCCCGTAAGTTTCCACAGTTATCCCCAAATACAGAAGAACATCAGTATAGAGCACTTTGGAATACGTTATGAGCATTGTACAGTTCGAGCAAAAAAAATTCAAAGCTGTGGTTTCTGAGATCAACAAAACCTTTTGTACTTCAGACAAGCATAGGTGAGCATCACGGACAAAGAATTTCAGCTCAGGTTAATCTGATCTACAGTGTTCTTATGATAAGTCTTTGAGGAACAGTACACAAAAGTTTCTGTGGTGGAAGCAGTAAGTCACAGAAGACAAGTCAAAGGATGATGAACTAATTTAACTCATGTTTCTCCTGATATGAAGTAAAGCAAAATTCCTTGCTTTGGACTATGAATGAAGTTAAGTCACAGAGAGAGAGGGGAAGAAATATCTTTAAAGTATGTTAATGTTTCTTCCTCTCCAGTTCAGGAAACACAAGTGGCAGACTTTTACATGTAGGTGTAGGCAGTAGAATGAAGATAATCAATTCTTCAAGAGCTCCCTATAAAGGTACTCTTTCTATCTAATCAGTATGAAACAAAGTTTTTTTCTTCCTTTATATTATTCTTCAACAGAATTAGGAAAAATAATATGAAACTTAAACAAAATTACAAACACTAAGTAGACCCCATATAGTAGCTGGGGGGGGTGGAGGGGGTAGCAATACATCACCATCTATTATTAACTGGGATACAAAGCAAAGCTACAATCCTTGTGGAAAAGGAAAGACAGGATAAGGATAAAATAGTTATTGCTAAGGGTACTTTACAAGAAAGGTTGCATGGTCACACCATCAATTGTCACTGCAGTCCAGTTAAGAGACTCAGAACTATATACAAACTTTGTTATTTAATTCGCTGCTTTTTCTGTGCCAGAGTATAGAAAAACAAGACAAACTCCTCTTTCACTCCAGTTCAAGATCTCAGTTTAATAGGGTAAGAATAATCAAAACAACAGCTTCTTTACCTACAAATTTTTTTTACAAATACACAAGTATTAGGCAGTATGATGGAACAGTCTTAACTCAATCAGGGGTAGAAGTATGTTGCAAATGAATTTCTCTCTTTCCTCAATTTCTTCCTGCTGCAACCACGCATTTATGCTGCTAAATGCATACACTGTCTCTTAGCATGCAATAAATGGAACAAGCAATTTTATCATATCTTCACAAAGTGTCCTTAAGGGGTAGGCAATATTCCTTGAAATCTGTTTCTCTCTAAAACAACCCCATCCATTAAAATTTCAAAATGTTTGTAGCAGAAATATCCTACAGGAATATCCAATGGAATTCAATCCTAAACCATCTTCTAACATATCACTTGCCACAGACAAATAACATGCTTCTCATTACTAAACCAAAGGTCTAGAATAATCTAATAATTTCTTTCTCTTTTTTATCATATTCAGAATAAAGGCATGACATGTTGCAAAGAACATTTTACACTCTTTACAAAGACTTAAACCTTCCTGTAAGCCCCTGGCATTGTTCTTCTCAGTTCTGAATTTTAGTAGTTGAAATACCAAATTACTGATCAATGGAAAATATTTTACCACAAAAACAACTTATTTTTTCTCTGATTGCTTACAATAAGCCTACAATTTTAAAGTAAATCTATATCCTGAAATAGAAAATTTAAAAAGATATTGACTGCTCATTTTTTAAACTCTAATAAAAGAACAATTTTCCTGTCTAAAAGACAGACAGCATTGCCACAGTTAGACACTACATCTTTATGATCTGTAATCATTTCATTGCTATAACTATTTGTACAAAATTTAAATTTAGAAGTACATTCGTGACTTGGAATAGAGGGGTTTATATATGCAAGGTTAAATAAACAAAACACGTTAAAATAATTGTAATTACTTATATCTTCCTATCACCAAGAAAACAATTATTTAGTACATGCACAATTTTTTGCACAGAACAGCAAAGTGAAATACTCCCAGTTAAGAAGAACTTAAAACTTTATGTTTCTCCTCCAGCTTGGTTTTTGAATAAAAACATATTTCTCATGAAGAAAAGATTCAGAAGAGCAGATAATATCTGTGATGAAAGATAACTTTTTCCACCTCACGCTTGCAACAAACGTCCCTCAAAATGTCCTTTTTGTTTTTCATCTTCAGCCTACATTACCTTAGTTTATTCTATCCAAATCTGAATGTGAAAACTGCAGCAAGATTCCAGCTTGGACTGAAGATGAGTAAATTCTCCCTGCTAGACTGCCATAAACATTCAGCCTGATGCCCAGTCTGACTTCCTATCAGTTAAGGGATTTATTTCTTAACTAACATTAATTGCAAACAACACCAAGCAATGCCATGTATGTAGCCACCCAACTCATATCATCAAGGCATGGATGTAACATGTAAGTGTATCACTACAACATACTTAGTCAACAACAAAATCTAGTCAATCACGTAAATCCAGCTTAATTTTTTTAAGCAAAATTTGCCTTATATTGGGTGCTTCTGGCTTCCTGCTTTAGAAGACTTCTTACAAAAATGATTCTAAAATGAATTAGTGACAAAAGCACGGCATGAGACAAAGGTGAATCCAATCTGAATTTGGATAAAAAAAATATAATCTCATTAAAGCAAGCTGTTCTGAGAAATTCAGAAAGTCACGCACATGACTTGTAGCTCTGATTGAAGCTTTTATTTGCCTAACAAACTGATCCCAAAGTCCCTCTAGAACAGTAATTCCAGCTAGGTCATAGCATATCTGAATACACAATTTGATCAGTTTTGATAGCCCTTGAACTGATATAGCTTGACCTTTAGACTTTTTGCCAAAAGCCACTACCAACCTTATGAACTTTCTAAAGTATTTAGTCTTGTCAAGATATTAGTTGACAACCCTTTTAACATCCAACATATGAAATAAGCTTTCCCAAGAAGATGTTAATGCATGAGGAAAACATATGTAGATGAAAATTCAAAAGCACTTTTGTCAAGATCTTAGAGGGGTCATAGCAACATTTTTTTCCTGACAAAAAGATGTATGAGAAGGTTCTCCTACTCAAGCACCCTGTTCTGGATTTACCTGACCGATGTTGTTGTTATCGTTAATTATATGTTAATAAAACATTCTTGTATCTTCTTTAAATTGTTTCTATTAATGAAAATTTTAATTAACACTTTGCCAATAGGAGGAGAAAAAAATGAATGAAAAACTGTCAGACACACAGAGGATCCTTAGGTTTCCAAGATACAGTTAGTTCTCAAAAATCCAAGAATGCTGACTCCAACATTTATCTTCTAGACACACCAGTTTCAGCAAGGAGAACTGTTAATCTGTTATGTATGTTGAACTGTTTTGTTTACCTTCTTAAATTACATGCTTTTGCAGAAGCATTGAAGAAACTTTATTTGATACAGACTAACGGTAAACTGGATTTTGTTGCAGCTATTTATGCTTTAGCAAAATACACAGTGAGCATTTCTTTCTTTCTTCACCACCCTTCAATATTTTGAAATAGTAAGTATATGCTATCCATTATCACTGGTTCAATATATAGAGAAAACATTTTAATACAGAAGTGTAAGAGTACATAATTTCTGAACAGCATTCCTAAACGATCACTATGATTACCATTTTTAGAGACTGAGCATCCTCTAGAAATGAATAAAATATAAGCAAAAAATAAAAACATGGATCTCCAGCAGGAAACAATTTTCCTATTATCCTCAGTATACATTTTTTAAAACCAAATGTGACCTTGCTCCAGTACAGAAACTGTGCATTCCTATTGGCAAAGATCAGAGAAATACAAAAAGTAAAAATAAAATCCCTGTACTTAGTAATACAGTGCACATTGATCACCAACAATAAAGCCATATATAAACAAACATGCTGTTTGCAATCTACAACTTGAGCTGTGTCCTATCATCAATGAAGGTACTCTTAGTCAAAAAAAAAAAAAAAAAAAAAAAAAAAGATGACATGGGAAGTGATGGAAACAGAACTGTGCAGATATCACATATGACAGCAAGACCAGCCTGACATTCTCTCCATTTTTGTAGTGCCAGCACAGCAGAACCTTAGCTTGTCTCCTATCTTAAAATTCCTGTAAACAGTAAATCAAGAAATGACACTGAGTGTTGCACATCATGGCAGTGAACTACAGAGACTGAATGAAGAAGTTAAAGACCACAGCCTAAAGGACTGCAGACTTGCTCAGCCTAAATTCTACCAAACATTTCCTACTACCAGTGTGCCTCTAAAGACCTAAAACCAGGGCACACAGAGACTGCACAAAGAGGTTAGGTAGACGGTGAGCATCTGGCTGAATCCCTAGCATTACCTGACAGTTCACTGCAGAAGTCCTTATGCAGAAAAAAGACTGTACCTAGTTCTCTTAAAACTAGGCAGTACTTTCAAATTGAAAGGTTTTCTTTTGACGACTTTCCACATGTGTAAGCATGGAAAAATGGAATATTAAATTTTTGTAAAACTTTAAACAATTTCAGATGTGACTTCACACCCAGCTGCAAATTTAAGACAACCTGCATGCAGAGTTGGTTTGTCTGTGCCTGTTTTTTTGTTTATAGACTTGCAAAAGTGTTAGAGCTAATGGTGGTCACTTGTTGGTGTCAAATCTTAGTTTCTATGACTGATTTTAATTTAAAGGTCCCAATTAAATTAAATTTTCCACGAGTCAGGCTCTCCGGAATATCCTTTACTGTGCACAGAACGCAAAACCCTACATAATCAGCAGGGCTAATCTGAAACTGCAGAACGAAGTATTGATTCAGGGATGCTTAAGCTACTGTTGAGGCAAAAGCAAGTTATAGATATGTACAGAACTGAACACAGAAAAGGAGACAAAAGCAAAAGAGAAGAAAACCATAATAATGAATGTACAGCTATAAAATGCTAAGGCTACTAGAACTCGCACTTCCTTCAGATTATTTTGTTCTGTGTGTTGTTTTTGTTTAATAAAAACCTCTTCATTTTTCTATCTGCTCTGACATAAAACATATTTTTCCATTACATATAAACACTTTCTGTAGAAAGAGGAATTCTTATATTCTCTTGTTTTACCAGTTGGCTTCCAAATTATCACTGAGTTTTACCAAAACAAGATCACTACCAAAATATTAAATATGTGTCCGTATTTGCATTCTGTTACAGGTACAATCACTAGAACTTATTTCAAGCTCTGGCAGTTCAGTGAAATTTACATGGAAAAGAGAAAACAAACAACAACAAAAAACAGGCAACCTGCTTACTGCAACAAACAACTAAAAATAACATCTAACAGTTTATTTGTAAACTATGCTCTAGTTATAAAAAAAAACCTGGAAAAATGACAGATGAGTTTTATATTCAAGTCTTGTATATGATCTTAAGAAGTACTTAAATGATGGTTACCTTAAGGACACGCTATACTCAGGATAAAAGACACTTTTATACTGAACCCATGTCCCAGTCTCCTCTTCAGTATTCTGGTCGTCTACTGAAAAGAGATTGAACGATGCGAACCTTCTCACAGACACTTGTTGGAGATGCACATCTTTCAAGTGCTTTTTCTTCAGAACCTTTGAAATGAAGAACAAATTAAACATTAAGAACAAAACTTTCAAGTAAAGAACAAACACAGGCTTATTTAACTGAACAGGCAAGTCTGGCATCAACCATAATAGCCACACTGTTAGCTAATAGCTATGAGTAACTCGTCCAAGTATGTCAAGCCTGAGAAAAATAACAGTGGTATTCATGATAGGGGTCAAGAGAATGGTCTATGAATGTATTATGTCTCAAGAACTGTAAAGCAAATGTACTGTGTTCACAAATAAACAAAGTTGTTTTTTTAACTCCCACTCCAGCAAACCCATGCCAGAATTGGAGAGGCACACTGAGCCCTCTCCTCTCTACACATCATCACCACAATGAAACTATCACAGACCAAGCTGTGCTCTCACTGAGGCAATTTCTGTGCCACTCACCTCTGTCTCTGCAGATTAAAAAAAAAAAAAAAAAAAGCAACAACATCTTCCACAGAATTTAAATGACAGCCTGAAAACACAAAACATGATCCTCGGGTGCCCTAGTGCTGTTTTTGCCAGGTAAACTACTTCCTAGCTTAGAAGCCTGCTGCTGCACACTTCCAGAATTGCTGACACACTTGCCAGAGTTGAGCAGCTTGCTGCCTGCCGCAGGTCTTGGACTTCCAGACGCCACAACTGCATGTTTGTTCCCTTACCAGAACCCTATAAGGGTACTGACACCCTAACCAACCTTTGCACAATGTGAACATACGCACTGACACCGCCAAGTTCAGCATGAAGATACCAAAGAACTGAAGGCAGCAGCAAAGAGAGAACGTGGCCATTTACATCTTTTGCAAGAGCTAAATGACTGAAACACTTGCTCAGAAAAGTGACGATGTGGGTTGGAGTCCCACACATCCCGCTGTGCTCACCCTTGTCTTCCAGGAGCAAGGTATCAGCTCCTCCGTATGGGAAATCCCTGCACCCAGCCTGTTCAGGCTGTGCCACTGCACAAAAGACAACTAGACTTCTTTGTGCCACAGAAAAAGGCTAATTCTTTCAGTTGGTGATGTGGAAGGAGAAGAGAGATGTCCTGGGTGCAAGTTCTTCCTCCTAGCATTGGACGAAGTGCATAAATAATTGCCTCTGCATTTTTAAAATCAAGGTGCGGAAGCAGTGGACAACGATGAAGAATGGAGCAGAAAAAAAAAATCATCACTAGAGATGGGGAGGGCTACACGGGACAGCTCTATTAAATAGGAACATGCCACACTTTACAGGTTTTAGCCAACTAGAGCTAAACCTGAGGTCAGAGAAGTAGCTCTCCAGATTTATGAATCTTGAAGTGGAAGCTTTGCATACTGAATGCCTACAAGAAAATAACGGGTCAGTGAATTTCTTTTTTTGCTGCGCCCAACCTTTGTCAACCGTGCTTTAACTGGAAAGGCACTCATATCCAACAGCCTTACAATTTGGTGCCATGACCTATTATTTCACAGACTACTTGGAAGTACCACGTATGGGAGCAGAACAATTGTATTTGCTATGCTGTTAGTTTCTAATGGTAGGTCTGATGCACCCGGCTTATTGCTTTTGGATCTATTTTCATCGGCAGGTCCCAGCATATGAAAGGCACAGGCATTTTTATCAAAATATTAAAGATGGCTGTGTGCTGTCCACGCTATTTCTTCTGCTTGTATAGCACATGAAAAAAAATACACACATGAAGAAAATCACAAAGACATCAGAACAGAAGAATCAAATTAAAAGGCTACCAGAATTAAGGCCTTCATGTAATAGTGGCATGTCCAGAAACAAAACAGACCATCTTGACAACTAAAGAAAACCACCAAGACCTGATTTTTAGAAGAGAATGCTGTTCTGGGGCTTTCTTAAAGAAGAGATTCAGTCATTACAAACATGCAAAAAAATAAAATAAAATCTGGCAGTGACAACATTTTCCTCTTTTCTTTTTTTTTTTATTGTTGTTCTGCAGGGGTATCTTCAAGCCACTCTGTAAAATGCATTCTCTGGGATTAGAGAAAATCTCATGAGCTTTTGAGTCCTCAGAAGAATATGATTCTCTCAGCCTCAAATTAAAATTAAGTGGTCCAAGATTTGAAAATTATAACAGCAGGTCAAATCTTTTAAAAACCTAAATGTAACTGAGAAAACAGAGCACAAAGGAAGAACGTGTTGCATTATTTATACGTAACTCCACATTTTTACATTAGGATCAAAGTATTTTTTCTCAGCTCCTAAAAGCATCACAATTTTGTTACAAGCTACAAAGACAGGGTGCTGCTACAGCATAATCCACTAACAACAGCAACAAGAAAAAAAAGGTGGCAAACCTAGCTAATGTTAGAACAATATTTTGAAAAGGGTGAAAGGGTCCTCTCTAATTTCATGATGCCCTTCCAGTGAACTGGAATCTCTCCAATTTCCTGCATGCTGCCATTCTAAATGAGCCTCTCCCAGGGACCTGTACAAGCAGTACCTGATACCAAAGCAAGGTAAAGGCTTCTCAGCAGAACAGACACATCTCTAGGTTTTTGTGATGGCAAAGTAGAACTGTGGTAGGGAAGGCACTGCCAGACACCACAGTTCTTTGGTTGGGACCTGTGGCCTCTTCATCCCCTCCCTCATTAACTTTGAGCTGAGTTTCTCCACATATTTATTTCCTACAATTTCAGCAGCCTCGTTTCCCTTTCTTTGCTATCTTCTTTTCTTATATAGAGGCTCTGCCCTCTGCACAAGATCTTTACAGATGTACACAAGTGTTGAACTTGTACACTGGTCATGCATAGAGAAATTAATCACATAAATAAGAACATTTTACTTTCTGTAATGAAAGATGCTCTCCCATCAATCACGTTCCCTAAAAACAAGTATAACAAACCAAATTCTAATTAACCAAAACAAGCCTGAGACCCAAAGCTCTGACATATTCTACTACTGTAACTGCCAAGTCATTTCACCGATCTGCCAACTTTTTACCTGTAGTAGAACAGAACCAGAAACACAGTCAACTCTTAGTTAAATACAGGTGTTTTTTCCAGGTTGCAGACTAAGCTCTGTTGCAAATCTTCAAACTAAAGCATGGATTGACTCACGCTTAGGCACTGCAAGCTTCAGACTCAAATGAAATCAAACCCAATAACCCTCCAGCACTGCTCTAGCAGCCCACCGCTGCCTGTTGCGCTGTACGAGCTGATGGCCCACTTGCTTGTTTGTTCCTACGTGGTTCAATGGGCATGCTGTACTTCCAAAAGGAAAACAAAAAGCTGAATGGTTGATGAATGGTAGATGAATGTTTGATGAATGGTTGGAGAGCTGCCAGGCAGAGAAGGACCTGGGAGTGATGGTTGATAGTCGGCTGAATATGAGCCAGCAGTGTGCTCAGGTGGCCAAGAAGGCCAACGGCATCCTGGCTTGTATCAGAACCAGTGTGACCAGCAGGGCTAGGGAGGTGATCGTCCCCCTGTACTCGGCTCTGGTGAGGCCGCACCTCGAGTACTGTGTTCAGTTTTGGGCCCCTCGCTACAAGAAGGACATGGAGGTGCTTGAGCGGGTCCAGAGAAGGGCGACGAAGCTGGTGAGGGGCCTGGAGAACAAGTCCTACGAGGAGTGGCTGAGGGAGCTGGGCTTGTTCAGCCTGGAGAAGAGGAGGCTCAGGGGCGACCTTATCACTCTCTACAGATACCTTAAAGGAGGCTGTAGTGAGGTGGGGGTTGGCCTGTTCTCCCACGTGCCTGGTGACAGGACGAGGGGGAATGGGCTAAAGTTGCGCCAGGGGAGTTTTAGGTTAGATGTTAGGAAGAGCTTCTTTACCGAAAGGGTTGTTAGACATTGGAACAGGCTGCCCAGGGAAATGGTAGAGTCACCATCCCTGGAAGTCTTTAAAAAGACGTTTAGATGTAGAGCTTAGGGGTATGGTTTAGTGGGGACTGTTAGTGTTAGGTTAGAGGTTGGACTCGATGATCTTGAGGTCTCTTCCAACCTAGAAATTCTGTGATTCTGTGATAAAGGCAGAACAGCACTATTTAACTCAGTCCTGAGCAGCAGTTATTAGTCATTATCTTGGAGAATGTGGAAAGTACATTTTTAAAATTCCGAACATAAATGAGCCAATGATATGAGTAGAAAAGAACTATTTTGGTAGGATATTCCTAGAATTTCTGTAAGTGATCACCTTTCAAATGCTTCTAAAATAATTAAAAAAAAAAAAAAAAAGACTAAAAAAAAGACTATTTGCTCAGCTGGATCTCCCACCCTCAACCAAGAATACTAGAGGTTTTCCAATATTGGTCATTGAGAACATGTTGGTAAACTAGTAAGTGCGTCACTGATTCTCAGACATAAAGCTCCTCTAAAGAGGCATTTCCATTTAAAGTGTCCATTATATTTAACATGTATAAATAGGCCATGAAAAAAACACCCTTCGTTCTTCATTAAAACACAAAACATTACACAAAAAAAAAAAAGAAAAAAAAAAAAGTAAAAAGTCCAGAAAACATTATCAAACTGTACCATTTCAGAAAGATGCTATACTACTTCAGATCCCAATTGTTTTCAAAAATAAGAACACAGGCAATCAGCTGAAATTCACTGTATTTCTTGTATCTCTTCACGTACGGCCTAACAGCACTAAAACCCACATTCAATTACAGCTGGTGTGGTATAAACTCCACTCAGCTCTATAGCACTGACCAGGCCAGGATATTTTCTATATGCCATAAAGTTTCAATGTAATTAGCTACAGTGTAAGCTGTAACTATACTATCTCTAAATATTATTGTTAGGATTGTGCACTATTTGGTTCTACAAGTAGTTTGTTTACCAAACAGTTTAATTCAACTGCAAACAATTTACAAACTCAAGACCAACAAAAACATGGAAGAAGATCAGGAGCGCAGGCACCATTCACAGAGACAGGAATGTAAGAGAATAAAAATTCACGTTGCAAGTTCAACGCAGCCCCAAAATTGGCACTATCCTCACTTCGGCTAATATTTTTCTGTTTTGGAAACTAAAGTGCATTAGCAGGTGAGCAAGGCTCCTATGCGAAGAAAGGATGGCTGTGAGAAGAAGAGCAAGAGGAAAGTAACAGGCAGGGTAAATACTTCAAACTTGGAGATTTCAGGAAAGGTTTCACTAAACTTTCTATAGGAAGCAAGCGTATGTGTAGGGAGCAACTTAGCACATGCCTATTTCTCCAAATTCCCTGCAAAAAGACTACAGACTGACTAATGCTATCAATTGCATAGACTGGCAGAGCTCAAATGCAGCCTTAGAGACTTTATTCCAGTCATTTATAATGCACACCACACGTGTACCTTACCTCAGCGTTCTGTTTAACTAAAAATATCTTCCTTGATTCTGGCAAGTGAAGTATATTGCCAAACTCAGTACATATAAAACATTTTATTGATTTAAAAAAAAAAAAAAAAGTAATTATGCAAACCCCTGGTTCCTTACACTAGCTTCATAGGATACCTGATTAAAGGGCTTTCTTCTTAATTAAATCAGCAAGCACGCACTCAAGCATCCTTACCGTAGCAAATCACTTTGCATACCCACTGAATGAAAGCAAATTCAATATATAAACACACCACTGAACTTATTTCAAGTAAGGTGTTATTATAAGCAGTATGAAAGGCATTTTTAAAAGCTCTGTAAGAAACACATGGACAGTGCTCCTTTAAAGACAGATATAAAGAGAGGTTGATACCTCCTTCCAGTCCACAGATAGACCTAAACAACATCACTATGGTAAAGAGCACAGAACTGATTTTTACTTTGGATGTACCAGTAAGATTAAATTGATCCTTGCTCGTTGTACCATATAAAAATCAACAGAAAAGCTAAAGAACATTAAAAAAAAAAAAAGTCTGCAGAGGAAAAGGTCACAGATGCACGTAGCTGATGGAGAAACAGAAACCTTCTCCCCGAACAGCTACGTACACCTCCACACACTCATCCTGTTGTTATGAAAAGTTCCTTATGATTTTAAGGGACAGGGATATGCCAAAGGTGATAGACTGAAAACAAATAAAAGCGTATTGCTTTAGCACATCACAAAGGAGAAGTTTGTCCAGCTGAACAAGAATTTACAAACCCAAAGGACATGTCAAGAACCTGCCGCTGCTGCGCCTCCACAGGGAGAGCTCGCCATGAGTTCCATTTGCATGAGGCCAAGTTAGGGACATAAATGTCACATCCAGTAACAACAAACAAACAGATTGAGGTCTTTAAGTTTTCATGCATATGCTTATCTATGGAAGAATCATTTTCAACGTACAGCCTCGCCTTTCTCTTAAAGGCTTCAAGAAAGCACTGCAGGCTGTGGCTGACAGGCTGCTCTTCACCAGGAGCGCTGAGGTGACCACTTGCTGCTCCGTTCTCCCCAGCATCTTGCACCCATCGCCCCTGCCAGGCAGGGCTGCACTGCTGGGCAGGCCACCGTCAGGTAAAACACAATTTTCAGCGCACCCAGCTGGATCGCTCCCCACTTCCCCGTGCTGTTGCTTGACAGGGAGCAGGGAGTCAGCAGACAGGCATTTGCTACTAACTGTGCCAACCAAGTCCAGCAGCAGCGCCAAGTGTCAAACCACGACCTAAAACTCCCCGAATCCCACCTAGTACCCTCAGCGTGCCGCCCCCCTCCCCGGGCAGGGCGGGGAGCGCCCTCCTCAGAGCCCCGCCGCCATCCCGGCGGTACGGCTCCCCCCCGCCCGCGGGCTCCCCCTACCTGTCCGAGCAGCCTCCAGCGGGCTCTCGCCGCTCCCGCACCGGTCTCTTCTCGCCTGCCCGCGGCGGGGCGGCACGGGGAGCCGGCGGGCTCGGCCATGCAGCACCAGGGAGCGCCCGGGGCCGGGAGGGCGAGAGAGGGGCGGCGGGGATGTGCCGAGCCCGCAGCGGGTGCTAGGACCGGCCGGGCTCCGGGGAGAAGACGCGGGGGGCCATCTTTGTTGAGGGCAGCAGCGTGTGCCCGCTGCCTGTGTCTCCCTAGGGCAGCGCTGCGGGATCGCGAGGGGCGCGGCGCTTCTCCTGCGCTACGCCCGGCTCCTCGGGAGCGCTGCGGCTCCTAACACACCTCAACACGGCTCTCCCGCAGCCTCAGCGCCCTGAGGGTAAAACCCCGAGTGAAACGCGAGCGATGCGAGCGCTCCCAGGCTGCCATCAGCGGCTGGCTGAAGCGCGCCCGGCCGCCATCTTGGCTCCGGGCAGCGCCGTGAGGGAGCCGGAGCCATCTTAGCCCGGGGCAGCTCGGCCCCGCCGGGACAGGGGCTGCTGCGGGGGGCACGGCCCGGCCGCCGCCGTCGTGAGGGGCTGGGAGGGTCGGGGCCCGGCCGGGGGGGTAAAAGGGGTGAGGGCTGTGAAATAGGTGGGATATGTCCCGTGTTCCTGGCGACTGGGTTGGTTTTCGTAAGGCGCCCGCCTGAGATAAAGTGGTTCTGGTGTTACGTGGTGCTTCTAAAGTAGACAAGAGCCAACTTGCCGAAAACTTGTGCATTTCTTCTTCCTCAGCATTTAAGCAGCTGTGCAGTTGCATCTGCCTTTCCCTACTACAGCTAAACTTCCAGCTGCCTGGACCCACTCAATGGAGCAGCGTGGCAGGTGAATGTACAAGCTGAGCTGCGTGTATCAGCTGTTAAGAAACAGCTTCACTTTTACGCTTCCAGTCTGATTTGCCTCATGAAGCAGTCTTTGAAAGATGAAGTTTTACCTTCTGTTTATATCATGTATGTTTCACATAGTGCAAGTGATCAGGAGTTTGGGATTTCTGTAAATTTCAGGGTGACTGCCAAGAAAAAGATTTGGACATCATGTGTTGGACTGCAAAATCTTTCATCCGAGGGCTGAGCTACAGTGTCAAATACTGCTCTAAGGACAACCATCTTCAAAAAATACATCTCTATAGTAAATTAAAACCAAAAAAATGCCACATCCTGGACTGGTCAGGAAGCACATGCAACAGCACTGTGCCACCTGGAAGCATCCTGCCATGGAGATTCTTTTCCTGCAAGGTATGAAGTTTACGTGCAACCTTAATGTCAACAGCCATCTTGATGCATCTGTTAAGGAAGCCAGCCATAGTTTTCAAAAGTCAAGGAAATATGTTCTTCCTAAAGGGTTTGAAGCAGAAGAATAAATACTAGGGTTTCACTTATGTTGAAAGACACATACTTCTGCTCAGCTTCCTGTACTGCTTTGATGTCAAGCTACATTTGGGTTGATTTTCCTGCTGTAGCAATTTGTAAAATAATAATGAAAGGATCTTCAAGAAAGATTCAGTTAAAGTGGCAGGAGGGAAAGATCAGCTAGTATCAAAAGTGTCCAAACTGGTGACACTAGGCCTAACCATGAGGTGGCTCAGAAAAACGTGGCCTTTTATATCCTGATCAGTAAATCACATTTTATACCATATTACAATATTGAAATATAATGACTTCTCACAATCATGTACACATTTGAAAAACTGTACTTTAAAAAGCACTTGGTTTTGTTTCTCTAAATAACTATTGTGTATATCACTGGTAATGTATCACACAGTCAGAAAATGGGCTGAAATAATTTCAGATCTTCTGCTCCTGTGTTTCTAATTAAGGATTTTCTAACAGCATTAGAAAAATAAGTTTACTGCAGCATGCCCACCTGTAAACTGATTTACATGCGTAACACATAAATGCCATTTTAAAAGACTGTTGCATTGGTTTATTTTATCTTAGACATACTTTCAGATGGATGTGTAGTTGTTCAAAAATTGTTTCAAGTTAACAGTGTTTCTTCAAAGTTGACCCAAAGGTCATGTTTGAAGTATTTGTTGTAATCCTCTTATTTTTAACCATAATGTAACATGTTGCTATGTCTGTGTCATCAGCATATACTAATGTTTCAAGGAAGGTACTTGAAGTCTTGATGGATGAGAAGCTGTTGTTTTGTTCATTCAATGGCAGTTGACTAACATGGTTTCAAATGCTGCCCTGCAACACTTTCCAGGAGACAAACAGGTGGCCTTCACTGTTTGCTTTGGGGCAACTGTGGAAACAGTTTGTCACTGAGATCCCCTGCTAACCTCAAAAATCTCTCTAGATGCTCCTCCACATGTTTCTCCAGGTGTATTGTAATTCCGCTGATATATGCCTATACTGTTGCCACCAGTTCTATATATTTCCACATAAATATAACGGGAATTGTTCAAAACAAAGGGAGAGGGAATCATCGCAAGATTCATAAAAGACACCTGGGTAACTTGCCAAAAGGAGTTGTGGAGGCTAACTTTACTTATGTCAAAGGGGACATTATATATATACTTGAAAGAGACTATTAAGAGTATTTTTAAATATCTAGAAACCTCATTCAGCTCAGGAGATTCCTGAGCTAACACAGTTGAAGGCTGAAGGAATACTTGTTGGAGAACATCATCTGTGCTTGACCCATTCACACTCTTCCCTAAGTTTGTGTTTGTGCCCACTGTGGGAGTTTGTTTGCATCTGTTTTGCATCTGTTTTGGGAAATGGTGTTTCTTGGGGGATTGCCTTTCTCAAAATATATATATATATTTTTTTTTACTCACAGGGAGAGGGTGGTACAATTGACATATCCTGCAATCCCTTTACCTTAACTAATTACAGAGCTTTTTTAAGAGCTCTTTTTTAAGAGCTGTCATGGTTTGTTTGACATGTGCTTCTGATTTGATATGCTGGGCCCGGGGAGCTCCTGGTCTGAATTGGTAGTGAACACTCATGCTCTCGTGAATGATGCAGTTTATGTCTATAGGCAGCTTAGTAGTTGAAGCAGACATAGCCTGTGAAAGGAGAAGGAACTGCTGCTAATGTTCACATTTCAGATCTCAACCATTTGTGAGGACAAACCAGAAACAAGCCAACAGTTCTTGCTGCAAAGTAAGGATGGGTTATAAGTGTATACAGCTTTATGAGTTTAGAAACATATTATATAGAAAGTTATAAAATGCTCCTTCACGTGACCTGAGCATACTGTAATACGTATTAAACATAGTTTGACCAAATGACATTTTACAGTAAGCAAAAAGCATTGTTCTAGCAATTTTAACACATTTTTCATGTTTTTACAAAGGACACAACTTTGTTGGCAATGAAGTAGCAGAGTATAGTAGCTCATGGATTGTGCAAAACCAGATCCATGAACTTATTCCTCATAAAAACTGTTGCAGAACCCTTATCAGTTCACTGCTTCACTTTGCTCTGCTCCTTATGGACATTTAGACTACCCCTTTAGAGGAGGTGAAGAAAGAATCAGAATGAGCTGCTAGGACTCCTAGCTACAGGGATAGGCAGCGTAGGGGCATTGCTATGTAGAAAAGGAAATAAGAAATAATACATTACGAAAGGAAAAAGATGAAAAAAAAAACACTCCTGAAGAAGAAAAAAATAATAGAATTCAATAAAGATAACTGAAAACTAGTTTTAGAACAAAACCAAACATACTTACATATAATCAGTTAAGAACATACATTAAAGTACCCTAAATTTGAAAAGGAGACCTCAGTAAATGTGTTAAGTAGAGTTCATTTAGAATGCATCCCTAAAATACCAGGAAGAATTGAAGGAATCCTTCCAACTGTGGTTGTTCTTTTTAATGGCTTGTACTATTGTAATAATGCAAAGTTGGTTTGTGGGTCTGTAGCTCAGAAAAGATGATTATTGCCTCAGTGTATTCATATTGGAGTACAGATTGCTGGCTTATAGCCTTTGTTTTCTTTCCTTATTTAGCAGGAAGGGACAGAAATCCCTTGCAAAAGAAAAAAAATAGCATCTATAACAACACCAGAGCTTTTGTACAAGGATCTTCTGAAATCAGAGCAGAAAAACTGGAATGAAATTTCAGGAAGATACAAAGCTATGGCAAAAAGAATTAAGAAAAAAATAGAAGAATTGCACAAGAAGTATACGTTCAGTTCGGAAAGTCCACGGGTAAGTGGCAAAAAATACACACATTTTCCATCGTTGCGTACAAATGGCAGTGAAGTCATTCATGTTATAAAATGCTATTTCACTGGTTATGGTGGTAATTTCAACTATTGAATAGTTATGGATAGTAAAAGCATGTGTTTAGAACAGCCTGTCACTTTACGATAGAGTATTTGACCTTAATTTCACCATAGCCAAAGACAAAAAAAGGTTCAACAACAACCTGATATTTGATAAAGAATATAAGACATTATAAATTAGAAGAGCAGGTACAGGTCATCTCAGCCATTGATTAAATTTAGAGCACATTTAGGTTGCTTAAGTACACGCTAACTTTGAAATAACCTTTCTGATGCATGTAATTCCTTCTTTCCCCTCTTTCTGTTATGTGCTATTTTCTTTGATTTACATACAACTGTGCTGTACAGAACACTGAATATAGGTTTTCTAAGGACATATTCTGGCTGTTGGACTTGAAACAAGTTTGTTTTGCATTGAACAGATTAAGGTTGGAGAGAGTGTGTACTTTGAGGAGAATGGATGCATATTTCTTTCAAAAACAGATGATGGTAAGGGATTTCTCTTCCTAGCATGGTATAACTGTTAAAATAATTGTGCATGTATCATCAGTGTACTTCTCTTATATTAAAGCTTAATTGCTCTTTAAAAAAATAATAAATTATAACATTCTTTAACAACTGATGAACAATTCTAAAATCCTGATTCTGAAAAGGTGAGATTAAAAGAGTAAGGAAATAACATATACTGAAACTGAGGCAAGTTTCTATAAAGGAAAGAGAAAAAACACTTCTTCTCAGAGTCCTAATTTAAAGTTTTAAAAAAGGCCTATTTTATTTCAGAGAGGATGAAAAAAAAAAAAACTGATTATTTTTAGTAAAACCACATACTTTAGGTATCTGAACTTTAAAATTTAATACATTTTCTAGATGGCAGTATCTATACTTTTCAAATATTTGTTATACCAACAACACTTTGGGGAAGGGGAGGAGGGCAGTACTTATTTTGTTCATTTTTACAAACTGCATTTGCAGGTGTCTCACAAAACAAATACCTGGTTCCAGTAGTATGCTTGTGAATACTGTAAGCAGACTTATTAAACATAGGCATTAACAAATACTGTTCATTTTGACATGCCTTAATTAAAGGATTTTACTATTTTTATTTTTTCATGTAGTAGATGAAGGAAATGTTCGTATTTTATTCAGTGCTGAAGATCTTGGCTTTGATGATGCCTTTATTCAACGGATCAGAATTTCACCAGACCAGAGATACATGGCTACCAGCTTAAAAAGTGAAAATTCTGAAGAAGCAACCTGTGTTGTTATGAAACTTGGTGGTTTTCCTGTTGTGGAAAAAGTCATTCCAAATGTATTTAGTTTTGGTAAGCTGTATTTATAAATATCCTGTAGATCACACCAACTTTCAAAGCATTTTTCTTAGTCTACATATTATAGGAGTAGTGCTTTATAAAAACTAAGGAAGTAACATTTTTAGATTTAATCCTTACAGCTGTTGAACTATTTCTCATTTGAGAGATGTGTTCCTCCACACTGCAAAATTACAAGTTATTTGATATGAGTGAGTGACTCCTTTCATGATGCAAGTTTTCCTTCTTTATAAAAGCAAGCATTTATACATGTTTGAACACTTACTTTGCACATCATTCTTTTTATTGAATTCAGTATGCTTCCTTAAAAATTTACTGACATAACTGTTTGCAATATAAGGATCTTTTTGAGAAATGTAGGTATTGAACTGAAATCACTGATAGCTGTAAGCACTTAGCTTAAAAGTATGCAAGTACTACAAAGTGTTGGCTGGAATTTCAGGCAGACTCTAGGATGTGGGTCACCATTCAGAGCCCAATGAATTCAGTTAGGGCTTCAGTCAACTCTTTCAGCATAGGTGAGGGAGTTTTACATTGCTCTTGAAAACATGCAGAAGTAAACCTGAATGAAAGAGAAATCTTTTTTTTTTTTAAATAGCATATTAAAGAATATAGCAAAAAGAGCGCAACAGATTATACAACGTTCCACAGCTTGTATTTTGGAGTTTGGTAGATGTCATCAAGGATATGTAGTGCAGGAAGGAGTTTGCCTGGCCAGGGCAAGAATTTACCATTCTAGGTAATTACCACATATGCAAGCACAGAAAACTGGAGTATTTTTATCTCAGGAGTACCCATGGGACATATGCATCATTGTTTTCCTCTAAATGCTTTCCCTACAGCCACATGCAGCGGTGCAGAGCTTATATCCTCTATTGTCTGGCTGACTACTTAAATCTCTGCTGCCCTGCGCAGCTTTAAACATCCACATATCTCCTATTTTCCTGTTACCTCCAGGACCCTGACAGCATCAAGAGCTTCCTCTCCCTGGGCCCTGTTTTTTTTTTCTTCCCTTCACATGTTATGAGATACGTAGCATTCAAAGAAAACATGGAAAAATCTTTTTGTGGCATACCCCAGCCTCTGGAACGTAGAAGTGTTGTCTTCAGTTCCACATCAGTTGCAAGCCACCTTTTTCAGAATGTTCATGGAGCTCTATTTTCTCTCAGCAATAGCACGTACTGTTCCCAGTTTGACATGCATTTGTCTTTTTTCCAGAATGGGTTTCAAATGATGTTTTGTATTACACAAGTCAGAAGAACCTTAAATGCCAAGATGTGTTTATGACCACTTTCACTAAACAGAAACATACTGAGCTGGTTTATACAGAGCAAGATGCAAGGTAATACCCGTCTAAAATAAAATAAGTCCTTTGCATATTCTATGGTATTTAATAAGTAAAATACAACTGGTTTGGAAAACAAGTTCTTCTATACCACACTTCAAATGGTAGAAGACATGTTTAAGTTCTGTTCTGCTATGCCATATAAGTTTTGTTCGGTATTGCCGAATACAGTCTGAGAATGTACTTTTGTCTCCTCTTGATATGTGATCAGCAGCGATTTAACTTTTCTCTGTTACCTCACGAGTTCAGCTAAGATTATAAATGTCAAGGTCAGTCTTGGGTCAGGGTGTCCTTTAATGAATGTGTGACAGTTTCATACACGATAAATCAGACTGGGGGTTTCATTTTGTTTTCTCTGCTATTGATGTCTGATACATCTTTTAAAAAACATAGAAGTTCAGGCTAATCCTTGCTCTGGGTAATGGATGAGCAAAATCATTGCAGCGTGCCCAGAGAGAGAACTATTGTTGACTGAATACCCTCTCAATAACCTTTCTTTAAGCAGTGGCTTAGGAAGACAAGAGGGCTCTTGCTGAATTGAGTGCATAACTAGTTTTTCGGCCAAGTAGCATTAAAATGACAGATTTGTACAGCATACTATAAATGTTTGTAAGTATTCTTAATTCAAGTAACATATTCAGTAAAGAAATTCCAACTATACATTCATCTGGAAAAAAAAATCTGCAATTGAGATGGAGTAAATCAGATCTTTTATTCCAGCTGTAGTTGTTGCATATTATTTTAAAATAAAGTTGCACTGGCTTGACATCTCCCCACAGGGAAACTGCTGGCATAATTTTGAAGGTCGTAGTCATTACAGTAAATCTACTAGAAACTTACTCTAAAGGTTCATGTGCTAGTACAGCTCATGACTGAACGCACTTGTTTGTGGAGAAGGGCAAGACGGTCTTGTGCACTGCCACTAAGCAGTTCTGTTCTACGTATCACCAACTCTTTTACTTACAATCAGATATTTTTTGTACAAGCTGACATTAACTTGACTTCCTTTAAAAAAAAAAAAAAAAAAAGGCTAGATATATGTTTCATATGTGATATGAAGGCCAGAGACCTTGGGGAGAACTGTAACCTGCATTTCAGATTGATTCTCTTAGAGTTAAGGTCAGCAGAGCCGGACTGTTAGAATTTCTACTGAATGCAGTGCCACACTTGCCAAAATTTGTGTGGACTAGAGAGCTAGGAGGCTGATTCCTTGCAGACTTGAGAACCCCTGCTGTCTCTGTCCTCTTAAAAACATCAAGAGGGTGCAATTAGACAAAACAATTGTACCAAAATAAAATTGGAATTTCTCCACCTGCAAATAATTAAAGACACTGAAAATACTATCCAAAGCTTCTTTTCTTTCACCATTCAAATATTTTGAAGTCTAGAAGGATCATTATTGCAGTCTTGCATCTGATTTGTATAATGCAAAGTACAGTCCACAGCCCTACAGTTTCTTCATGAAATCTCCCGAAGCTGTGTGTTGGAGGTACTTTGTGTAGAAACATACCATCTTAAAGATTAAAAATGACAAAGAAGCTCTTAGGTCCCAAGCTGTGACATTTCAATTAATGTGTATGACTTATTTAGAAATTTGAGTCTGACTTGCAGCCTGAACTTGTTCAATATCCAGCCACTGGTTACCATTATTTCCTGTTTCTACATTTTAGAAGCATTTAAAACCAGTAGAGTTGCTAAACAGTTCCTAGTTTCCAGCTTTATCACTTCAACACTGTCCATCTTGTCTTATACAGACAGTATTGCTTTTTTTTTACTTTGCTGTTCCCACATGATGTCCTGTATCAATTTTAATTTAAGTTATTCTTTAGAACTTTCTTTTCTGAAATAAGGTCACTAGCTCAATAGAAATATCTAGGTTCTGCATGAACTTTAAAGCATATACATCTGTGACCTTCCAATCCATCTGACTGATGCAAAAACCTGGATTAATTTGGGGAATAACTGAACTGCTTTCCCTGAAGACTTCAGGTTCCACATACAAAGTTGTTGGGTTTTGAGTGCTGAAATAAATGCAGCAGAAGTGGGTTCGGAATCAAGTGGTCTGGATTTTTTCCAGCCTATTTATACGCATGCCGTTTCTTACCTTGTAGCAGGAAGCCCATGATTCTGGATTAACTGATATGGTTTTTGATTATTAATCAGGTTTGACCTTTATTATTATTATTATTATTATTATTATTGCTTACAGATTTTTTGTGGACATATACTGCACAAAAGATAGGCGTTTTCTCACTATCAACAGCAACAGCAAGACAACCTCAGAAGTTTGGCTGGTTGACTGTAGACATCCTTTTAAGTCACCTGTTCTTGTACAAGCACGAACAAAAGGTGTCATTTACCACATTGAGCACAGAAATGATGAGTTGTATATTCTCACTACATACGGAGAGCCTGCAGAATATAAGGTAATCTTAACGGATAGTAAGAGTCGTAAGATTAATTCAGATGCCCGTTGCAGATGATAGAAATAGTAAGGCTGGGTTTTAACGCTGTGCTTTACAGCTTACTGAAATAATTCAAGAGAATTACAAAGATTGCTGCATGGATTCAAAAACTACAGTACTATCTGAGTCTTGCCTGTAGCATGCTGATTTCACTTTTAATTTCTTTGGAAATGTCAAGAAATGAGCATTCTTTACCAGTTATTTGCCCTCTTAAAATTTAAGTTTATCTCAATAACCAAATGATTTGCAGTGCTACTGGACACACTGAAAGCCCTTACAAGATTTGAGCTTCCTTTTGCAAATGTATTTAGATAGAAATTGTTCCATAAATTTACTTCTACCCATATCAGTTTTCCTCATCACATTAAAACGTTTCAAGTGGCAACTTTCCCTTGGTAGCTAAGACTATACAACTTACTGAGAGGAAATGCCTTGCTGCTCAGGTGGCAGCATCTTGTATCCTCCTGTACGTAGTGCACTGCTGGGAAGTGCTGACTGCCAGACAGCGAACCTTCCATCAACACCATCCAACTTGCCCATTTTTGTGTACCAAATCAAGTCCGTACATTGTAGTATATAAAAGTATATCAAGTATATACATATATACACACTTCAGTGGTGTTACTTTTTTTAAAGTATTTCCTTTTGAAGCAAAACCCTTTACTAAGGAAAACAGCTTGCTATGATCCTGTCTTCTTTACAAAACCTTTAACACCCATGTGACTGGAGGCTGAGCCAGTACAGGTGTTTTGTTTTTTTTTTTTCCTTGTTTAATAAGGTTGGTTTATGCTGGATCAGCTAGTTGAACAAGTTCATCACTTGGGTTTAATAAGTAGTAGTTGTGCTGGTACAAAGCAAGCAGTGGAAACTCATAAGAAGGAGTGGAAAAGGCAGTCTTAGAGCAGACTGGATTTAGCCTTGTCACCTCCATAGTATAAACCTATTGCTTTGTGAAAGAAAGGTGGACTGGAGCTTTCAGGTGACCTCCCCAAGGACAATTAAAAGCCATTTTAAACTTGAAAGGGGTAGGTTTCAGTAGGCATAACTAAGAATAATTATCTGCAGTTATTCTGAGTTTTTTTTTTTCCCCCTGTATTTAAAGATCAGACTGAACAGAAGCAAAAAAACAACTTCTGCCCTGCCTGCTGTGTCTGTGCAGAGCCACTCCTTGCTCCCAAGCTCACTTTCAGCAAACTTTGGAAGGGGAGGCTGGAGAGACATCAGGTATGATAAGCAGAGGAAGGGAGAGAACCATGGCAGAAGGAGCTGAAAAAATGAGATTTAAACAGAGAGACTACCTGCTTGGATGAATAGGCAGCAGAAGCAGCCTTCATGGAAAACCCCTACCCTGCCCTCTCCCTTCCAGCATACTCAGAGTGTCTTAAAGCAACATAGTTCAATTGCAAATGGAGTTGTAAAAAATAATTGCCATCTGTCACACAGATCTCTCTTGCTATCAATATGTATGCAGTTACTGACTTGTTTTTCTATTCTGCCCAAGTAAAGCAAATTTAAAACCCTCCAGTTTTAGTCAGGAAGAAAAAAAACACACAATCTTTTGTAATTAAAATGTTGCACAAGATCAGCTGTATGTCTGTAGCCTCATAACTCTTACTATATCTTAGTAATACAAGGTTGTATTTTGTGTTTACAGTTGATGAAGGCACCAGTAAGTTCCAGTGGCATGGAGAACTGGCAGCTAGTTTATGCACTGGAAGAGAAAACTAAGCTAGTAGACTTGGAAATGTTCAGTGATCACTGTATTTTGTTCCTGCAGAATGCCGGTCACCTCTACTTAAATGTGATTTCTTTTGTTTCACATTCAGTTCAATCAATAAAGGTAAGTTTTAGCTTCCTCGGGCAACTTGGTCTTTTTCCAGCAGTACTTGATCACAGAATGGCTGAGGTTGGAAGGGACCTCTGCAGATCATCTAGTCCAACCACTAGTTCATCTAGTCCAGGGCCACCCGGAACACATCTCACAGGATCAATTTAATTCTTTTAAATATAAGATCATAAATCAAAAAAAAAAAATCATATAAGATTATAAAGCAAAAGATAACTTTTACTGGGCTTATTTGTGGTTACAGTCATCAGCCCATGCAAGGAAGTAAGCCTGGCCCTCCCTGAGAAGAAAGAGCAGAACATTCAGAAGACAAATACGGTTGCTGGAATAATAAATGGGAAACCTGGGTATTGCAGTACAATTCATGGGGAATATTTCTTCCTGTCTCTAGTTGTTGCTAAATACTTGTGGAATACAAATATGGTGACTTAATTAAAAACCATGGTTTCTGGAGACCACTTAGCTGAAATACTTGATTGATTTGTTTGCCTGAGAAATACTGTCTGAAGAACTTGCAAGTTTATTGCAACAAGCTACCAGTACTGGGTTCTATAAAACTGCTACAGAGAAAAGGTTTTCAACAGAGTGTACTTTACAGTCTCTGAAACCTTTCATTTTTGAAAATGGTCTTAGTTAATTTATTTATTCACAGAGGGTCTGCAGTTACTCTGGAGAACTTTGACTTTAGCTGCCATTTCAGAAGTCTCTAGCACGCTAACTCAAGTAAGCAGTGGCCTGGCAGAGGGTTTGACTATGTCCCCGCTGCTCTCAAAGAATGAATCTTGATTTCTTTTATTCTTAGTGGAGTTAAAAATCTTAAATACAATAGCAGTAAGTGTCTGAGGGTAAATGTGCCAGGAAAAGGTTTTGTTCTTCACAATGGCTGGCACTAAGAACAAAGTTAAGAGGCAGGGGTTTTCAGTGGCTTAGCATTACTGAGCTAACTCACAGCAAAAGCCTAACAACTGACATGGACTTGGCTGTGTAACATGGTGAAGTACGACTGGAAATCAGAGGGGAAAGAGGATATAAAAATTAAAAACCATGTGGAACTGTTTCAAAGAATGTTTTAATTTTAAAAAATCTGCACTAATGTTCATTTCAAACTGGATTTTAATTTGGATTTATTTTTCTATTTCATTAACAAACTTCATTCAATGGCCTTAGGTGAAGAGTTTACCAAAGTCTCTCACTTTACGACTGTTATATTACTGAATTTAAAAGAAATAATGTAGAAACTGAAGATAATTAGCTTGCTATTCAAAATCTTTTCCTCTGAAGGACACACTAAGCAGAATTTATAGAAGAAGCGTAAGGGTCTTACTTGAAATGCTGTGTTTTCTCAGCTGCCTGCGTGGGCCTGTGCATTTGAATTGGAATCCCATCCTGAACATACCACCAGCACTTGCTATTTTCAGCTCACCTCCCCAGTACACCCCCCTAAGCGTTTTGCATATTCATTTAAAGAAAATAATCTCATTGAACAAGCTGTGCAAGAGGTACCAATTATTACCAACTGTCACACTACACGTTTACTAGCTAAAAGCAAGGTAAGATTTTCCAGTCCTTTTCCCATTCCCTTTATTCTTCCCTTCCTCCCCACCCTTTTATAGAAAATGCATTTGGCAGGGAATAGAGATTAAAAATGTAAAAGAGCATTTGGTGCTATACTTACTTACCAGTGGGTGTTTTCTTCAGTACTGTAGAGAAGAACAAGAAAGAGTCGTGATAAGATTTTTTCATTGATCTGGGCATGCTAGAGCAGATAACTGCACACGATGAGTCAAGAATCTTAGTACAGCGTAACTTAGACTCCCTAGCTGATGTATGAAATCACGTTCTCTATGATAAATGAGAAAAGTATGCCAGCAGTTGAAAAGGACACCCCACAACCATCTACACAGTATAGATCGAGAGAGTTTTAACAGCCTGCGTTTAAAAAATTGGTAATGTTAATAAAGAGTTTGTGCTGCAGTAAGTGGTAAACTATTTAGTTAATCATAGATATTCTTAGTGTTAAAGAGGGAAGGAAGACTTGGGTGCTTTGGTAGTTTAAAAACTCCTCAGGTGTTGCACTTAAATGAATTTTATATTCTGCATCCATAAGCCTACACAGCAGAGGTTCAGTCTCTTGCTTTATTTTTCAAGAGTGCTTTGTACAATCTAAGTGAAAAAAATTACTGTAATCAAAAAAAACACATTTTAAAATAAATAATTGAAGTTTTCATTGCCATGTGTCATTGAGATTTCTGAAATGTCCTTTATTGTAAAATACTCCTTCATTTCCAGGATGAAACTTTGGTGCCAATTACAGTTTTTCATAATACGAATTCTAAAGAGCTACACAGGAAACCACTTCTAGTTCATGTATACGGAGCTTATGGCATGGATTTGAACATGAGCTTTAAAGAAGAGAAGCTGTTGTTAATTGAAGAGGGTTGGATATTAGCATATTGCCATGTTAGGTAAGTCAAATATTACATAGAAATAAGATTTTCGTTTGTGGGAAATACAGATATTTCTTGATGTGCAACTGAAGAGGTAGAGAAGTTTTTTCTCTGCTTAGCTATATCTTAAATCTTCATGCTTGTCACCTCCATCTCTTTAGAATTTTTAAAAGCCCTTTAAAAAAAAATGCTCTGGGAAGAAAATATACTTTTACAACTACATACTGTATTCAGGTTATTTAAATCAACAGTATGATTGTGTATAAGTTTTAATCTTTTTGAAATTTCATTACTTTTCATCTCATCTTCACTCAAAAACATTTGATAACACGTTCAAATTGCAGTATATGTTACTGCCCTCTTCTTCTGTGGGCATTGTGTACTAATATTCAGTGTATGCCTTCTGAAAACCATTTGCCTTTCTACAGCAACAACTAAACATTTAAGCTGCCTCTGTTCTTCTGTTGAGTAAATCTTCTGTTTTTAGTTTAACTACAAACAAATTAGTTTTATAAAACCACTATATACAACAGACTTCACATTTTCATTGAGATAATTCATTAGGTAAAGAAAGGTAATAAAAATATCACTTTAAGGAGGGGAAGGAAAGGGGAGAATGAGCACGTTATAAATAATAGTTCCAAAACTAATTCAGCAAACAAATATATTCAGTATTGTGCAGTTTTTCCTCCCTGTAAGTATCCCTGTATCTTACAGTGCAAGTCAATCCTAGAGAGTACCAAAAATGCAGAATTTTGGCAGACTAATCAGTTGATTGATTTTAAACTTGAAACCTGAATAAGGAAACTTTAGGTAGCTTAGTACTAAATTCATGGTTGTATGTAAAGGAACACAAGTAAATTTAGTTTAAAAAAAATCTGTATTAAAAACAAAACAGAAACAAAAAAAAAAAAACAGCAAACCACCATTTCCTGTAGTATTTGAAATTCACAGAAAGAAAAACTTACTGACAGTCTCAAATTTTAAGCCACCCAAAAGAAATCCTGAGCATCTTGGCACGGAGCTAGGAAATAATATTCTTTCACTCTTGTTAATAAATCTAGTGATACCATTATAAGAAAGGAAAATGTTTTAGTTATCATTTTAATAATTTCCTGTATAAAAAGATAATATCATTATTTTATTTGGTACAGGCTACTTTGACAATGACATTTCCTAAAATGCTTTTTCTGCAAGTTCTGTGTCCTTGTACTCTTGTGTCCTAGAACACCCTTATGCTGTTACATTTTCACGAGTCATGCAAGGATTTTTTTTTTGTTTGCATGTTGTGTATTTTAGCTGTAAGGGAGGGTAAAGACAGGAACACAGAAAAGTTATTTGGAAAGGCAAACTATGTTTTTGTGATTCTGTGGCTGCTGCTGTCCTTTATTATCTGAAGCTTTGCTCTGTACTCTTTTTGAAAGAAACTCCCAACTTGAATTATTTTAAATTCCAGGGGTGGAGGAGAGCTAGGCCATAGCTGGCACAAAGATGGATGTCAGCATAACAAACTCAAAGGTCTCGATGACCTTAAGGCTTGCATCATGCTGCTGCATGAACTAGGATTTTCTCAGCCAAAATACACAGCACTAGCAGCTGCCAGTGCTGGAGGAGTTCTTGCAGGAGCCCTGTGCAACAGCAATCCAGAACTTATCAGAGCCATGGTTTTACAGGTAAGGTACTGTACTGCAGACATCTTACTCGTTATGATGTTAAACAAAAATACCAAACTAAAAAACATCTTGTTTTAAGAAAACTCGTTCAGAATTTGAAACATTCTAAATCACATTCCTCATTTGAAAAAGCCTTGACTTTTGAGCATTTGAGGTCCAGTGTCCTGTTTGCCAACTTTTTTTTTTTTTTTTTAAATATTTTTTAAGGCTCCTTTCATAGATGTTCTAAATACGATGATGAAAACTCATCTCCCACTGACAATTGAAGAACAAGAAGAATGGGGAAACCCATTAGCAGATGAAAAATGTATGAAATATATCAAAAGCTACTGTCCTTACCACAATATTAAGCCACAGGTAAAGCTACCCATTCTGTGTGGAATACTACAGGAATAAACATGTAGCACTTGATAGTAAAATAATAGAGAACAGATAACTAGAATTTAAAAAATGTTTTACCTTTTCAAAGCTTTCTACCCCAGCATTTTAAAACTTAGCTGCTTCTTTGTGTTAAAATGAGCCATTAATAAAAATATAAGTTATTTCAGTAATAATCTGAGTCAGAGAGACTACTGGCATTAACCAAATGCCTTCCATTAAATAAGAGATTTCATAAGCTGGTTTTGTTACAGGACTGCCACATACTCTATCGTCTAACAAACCTCAAGATGTAAAATATGTGCTTCATTTTTGGGGGCTTTCTGCTGTTTTACTGCATTTTCCATACTTTGCCAAAGCAGAAAAGAGGTATTTTCCACTAATTAAATATCCTTTAGAGGCAAACAGTGAAATAGAAAATGAGCTATTGCTTTGACATGGTTATATCAGAGGAAATCTTTGTTTGAGGAGGTGCTACCTGTGTTACATAGCTTCATAAAAAATCTTGCTAAATAAAAACAACTTAAAGTGTAAAAAGAGTTTGCAAAAGTAAATCTCAACTACTTCTGTTTAAGGCTTACCATTCCATGATTATTTGGGGGGGGGGGGGGGGATGAGAGACGGGGTTGGGTGGTAATCAGCAGCAAGCAGTCACATATCAGACCTTTAACAGCAGAAATACAATGTGTTTGATTACCTTTTGCAGGCAGATAATCCCCTAATATTAATTAGTCATTTGTTAGACCAAAATACTTCTCCCATTTACTGATAAAAGTAAAATGTTTTTTCAACTACAGGTAATTATGTAACGGATACATTTTAGATGAACCATAACAAGTAGTACAGTAAGATACATGGAGAAAAACTTGCTCACTCAATTGAATAGAAAATCAGTTGTGATGTATCTAACCTTTTTTTTAAACAGTGTTATCCCTCAGTTTTTATAACGGCATATGAAAATGATCAGCGAATACCACTAACAGGAGTTCTACGATATGTTCAGAAACTTCGGAAGGCCGCACTAGATCACGCCGGCAGAACAAAAAAGAAAGGTAAGATAAGAATATTACAGGTGCATGGACTTCACTAAAGCAGAATATTAGCAGTCATATAATTAAACATTATAGATTGACTCCTCCTTAAATGAATTCATATCTACAATATAATCCAGTATCCACCTTAGCTCAGAAGGAGAAAGCACATCTTTCCAAAGAGAGACGGAACATACACATTAAATATATAAACATTTTTCAAATACTTAAGTTAACATAAATATAGTTCATCCAGCAAGCCCCTAAATAATCCTTTTTTTCCCCCCTTAAAGAATAACAGAAATGATTTCAGAACAGAAGGCAGAATAACGTTTTATCCCTAAACAACTCACATCCCCCACTTACCTTTCCTTGTTCATTCAATGTCAAGTGATTGCTGGCTTCATTGTTCCAGGAAATTGGATCCCTAATATCATCTTAGACATCCAGGCAAATGGCAGTCATTGTGACTCATCTTGGGAGGATTCACTAAGTGAGGTATGTTCCCTTTATTGTACACATCCATAACACAGTGTGGAGATTTTCCTCAATTAATACTTCAACCTCAGTAGTTCATGCAGTCATTGAATGTACGTTTGAAGTATTAAAAGAAAAAAAATGTTGGAATTAAGGCTACTCTTGAGTATTTACACAAAGGAATCAACAGCAGAGTAAAATTATTGAACCTCATTATGCCTTAAACCTCAAAATAGTGTTAAAATCCCACTGTAATATGCCAGGAGCTTTGAATGAAAGGTTCTAAGTTGTGCAAAACATTGTTCCAGCATGAGAAGTCTTGTACTATACAGTATTAAGAGCTTAATTTAGCCATACTGTTTTTTTTTGTTTTTTTAGTTTACTTACATATTCCTCATGAGTAAAATATATGATGGGTTTGGTCTTTATATTTTGGAATGCATGATCTGTACAGTCAAAGGAAGCTACTACAATTAGGTTTCAAGGTTTTGCACTTTCTGCAAGTATGTATGCTAAAAGCAACAGACTGCCAAGACCTGCTGCATTGTTACTGGTGTCTCAGACTATCACAAGTTTTATTGCTGTTAATTTTCACAAATCCTAGCAAGTGTTAGTTATTGTGGCAGTTATTCCCAAATGAAGTTCTGGAGTAAAAGCCTTATTTTGTTTCAGGGCAAGGTTTTGCTTAGCATCGGTGTAGGAAAGAAAGATTGGAATAGCTCTACAACAATTTGAAGCCTTATAGCATGAAGAGTTTTATTATTTTATAATAAAATATTTTCCTTGCTTTAGGTTGCAAGACAGCTTGCTTTTCTGAAAAAAGAACTTGAGGATGTGTGATATGCCTCCAACATTACATCAAATCCTGCAAATAGCTGATAAGCACATCAACTACCTGAAGAACTTGGTGTCAGATTTTTATTGATATGAAAGTGAACACCTTCTCCAGATGGATCTCTGCTCTATGAGCATAAGCAGACCAGAAATTCAAAGGCAAAGTTGGGCGTGACATTGCATTATAAATATACAAACTGAGCTAAATTTCTTCACTGCCAAATGGTATAAAAGTACCTGCTTTCGTGTACAGTTCTGTTTATAAGCCAAGTGTACAGCACTATACAAGTGGAGCAGTAGTGCAAAACAGTGTGCTGAAAGCCTAAGGTATAAAGACACACAATTTTTATGGGCAGCATTTCTAGTCTAAGACCTCTCTTCCAAGACCAAATTTTACACAAGGCAGTAATTCTCCCACACAGTTGTATTTGATTAAAAAGTCTCAGTAAGTTCTTCTAAAACTAATCCCCAGCTGTAGGCAATGATGATTATTGCCCTTCCCAGCCACACAGCAGCCAGAGAGTGCTGATCCTTTAGTGGGGCCAAACCAACTACAAAGGAAAAATGGACTCTTAAGAACAGGGATTTAGAAGTAGAACTCTTTCAGCTGAGAAAATCTGAAATCTTGCAATGGCCTTAACTAGCATGGTAAAGGAGGTGCCAAAGGCCTTCCAGAAGACAACACAAATGAATACCCCAGAAGGAAAGGCCAGAGTCTCTCCAGAGGAGAGAACAAAAAGAATGCTCCCATTGGAGCAGCTTGATGCATAGCTTTCATTATTTCTGAGCAAGGCAGTCTTGCACAAGAGTGCTACTCATTGTTTGGGAAGACAGACGCATGGTACATATTCCGAGCTATTAAGAGCTAAGAGAAGAGAGGAAGAGGTAAACCATCAGAACATTATATACTACTACTATCTTGCTCTTTCCTGTTTCAACAAATACAGAGCCACCCCTGTGTAATGCTCATTCTAAAGTTACAGATGTAAAAATAAATAACTAAATAAAACTGTCAACTGCCACAGGCTCCAGATTCTAAGGAGTGCTTCACTACCAGCAACTGTAAGGGGCAGCACCCAGGAAACTTCCCATTCTTCACACACACTTAAACAGGCTACTCTTTTAGGGCATTTACTACTTCTCTCCAAAGACCCAATGGGGGTGTCTAAATAGTTATCATTGTTTATACCATACCAGCGTTTCATTGCCAATACAGATACAAGACAATTAGGTATTAATTTCATTTTTCAGGCTGTTTATTTTGTACACAAAGCAAGTTTGAAAAGCCAAAAAAAAGGACAGATTTTTACCCCATTCTTTGAAATCAGCATTTTCTAAACTAACATGAAAACTTGGTTACTCTACTCTTGCACTTAACAGTTCACATAGAGTAAATTGAAGGCACTGGAATAACAAGCTTTTTCTGCCACAAAACAGTTGTCTTGAAAAGCCTCCATAGTATGAACAGGCTTTCCTGTTTTATATTCAAGGACCAGGCCTTCTCCTGCTTCAGTTTTAATTGTGTTGGTATTGACAGCTTTACCAGTATTGCTAAAATTGGTACTTAGTCTTATAGTAACTACCGAGGGAAGGCTAGGAACTATAGCTTGCATGTCTATTGTTGATTCCTGTCCAAAATTGAGAACCATCATAAAGACTCTATCTAACCCATCCAGTTCCCTCACATACACGAAAACATTACTGTCATTCCAGACGTAGCACATCCACCCCCGATGAATGGGCAGCTCATTGTTGCGAAGTGAAGTTAGCTCTCTGTATAAGCTCAGGGTTGAGTTGGACCAGGTCATCTGTACCTGCAACAAAGCCAGCATTAATGGGGTTGTTTCTTCCCACTGAATGGAGGAGATGTTACTTCCTTCACACCCACACAGTCTGCCAAGAACACGCATATTAAAGTTCAGTTTTGACAATTAACGCTTCAAATTTGTCTGCTAATTCCACTGAAAACCTGCCTTTTCTCCTGCACTTTCTTGGGATTTGTGCAGTGGCAGAGATGGAGGGTTTTTGGCAGGACAGAATTCCCCTGTCAGTGATGCTACTTCTACCTCTGCAGGTGTCCTTTTTGAGTATTTATTGTTTATTCCGCAGAAAGCCATAGCCATTACAAGCTTGACAGAATCACAGAATTTATTTCCTATTTTTATTTTTTTCCTGTCTTGGAATCATATTTTTGTCTCCAGTTCTCGTCAGCACTGTAAATCAGCAAAATCTGTTTGATCTACTGCTCAACTGCTTTGAAAAATTTATTTACTTACATTAGAGATGGTCTGTATTAAGTTCTTGTTACGAGGATGGTGCTTTATATATTAATATAAACCAAGGCTGGATTTCAATTTAATGTTAAAATGATTAAAAGGATGTTAAAAAGCCACCCCTACATTGTATCTGCGGTTGCTCTGTTTAAATGAATATAGATGAAGTAGACTCCTTGCTGGTGCAAGGATTTCCTTCTGTCTTTAAATTAGTTAGGATTCCATACCTTTCTGTTTTCCTCCCTGGAGTTTGTTTTTATTAGCTACACTGCCAGCTCCCACTAGGAAGTCAGAGCAAAAGAGATGCATTACAATATTTTCAGACCTTTGGTTTGTCACACAAATACCTACTTCAACATTCACACTTTGGTAGTCAGGGTTAACAGGTAACCAGCTACTGGTGCCTTCAGTAAAGCCAGCGTTAACTTGGCCATCCCACTGCATTGGGGATTTCTCTGGGAAGGTGACCTGGAAAATAAAGTGGGTTTAGAGCCGTTGCCAAGAAGTTCCTGCTTTGATTAGTCTGTTAAGAAGTTATCCCTTAAATAACAGGCTCTCAACATAGTCCATACAGTCACCATTTCAGTAGTGTTTTCTCTAGCTGATGTTAAGATGCAACAAGGAGGATGTAACCCTGCTGCAAATCTAAATAGAAACAGTGAGAAAATATGAATGGAGACAGTTGCTGAAACGGAAGAGAACAGGAAGTCTGATAGATGCGGCATCACTGGGTAAAACTGGGAGTCCCCAGATAATTTTAGTAGCCTTGCCTTGCAACAGAAGGTTGGATAAAAGACAGAATATTCTGATGGGTAACTAGACACGCCAATAGGGAACATAGGAGGTAACGAGTCCTAAGAAGAGAGAAGAGTAAACAAGTGGTAAATGCTCTTCAGTATCTGCTTTCTTGTAACCACCCCACTTTTCACCATAGATCCCTTCAAGCATATGTTCTCAAGGACTACAATTTGGAGAGGATTTCTTGTATTAGAAATATTTTTTTTCTCAAGTGCAAAAATTGTACTGAATACCAGCTTTTAGCTGATTAAAAAGTGTTGATGCAAAAAGTCTGAAGTTCTCACTTTGAAGAATTCAGAAAAATTCTGAAAAAGCTTCCTCATTGTTATTGAAGAGCTTGCCAAAAGATCTGACACTTAAATTTAATGATATAAGAGGGCATAAAATATTTTGCACATACTTTGGGTGTTTGTTTTCGATGAAAACTGTTTTTCATATAAAGGGCACTTTTCAATACAATCTGTCAGAAAAGCAGCTCAACAAAAGAAATTGTCACTTTGCTTCGTGACATTATAAATAACGGGTTTCTCCTTTTAGCATGTTCTGAAAAGCAGGAAAAAAGAAACCTAAGTTTTCAACACTGGTAACACTGCCTTTCATCTTTACCTCTTCTAGTTTTTCTTGAAGATTTTCAAATGCCAGGGATAAAAACTATTCCCTTAGCAAATACACTCCATCTTTCTAAGACACCCATTAATCAGGGATTCTTCCTCTTCCAGACTGAACGAAGAGTGGTTTTGCATTGTTACAAAGCCATGAGCCACAGGGTGGCTACTAAATGAGCGTACCCTGAGGAGCCAAGGGCAAGCCACTTCTCTGAAGAGTATCTTTCTGCCTGCAGTAATCAACAGCAGTAAGAAAATGCAGGAGATGCTTTGACCCAGGCATTTCTCAGGGGAAAGATTCCCGAAGTCAGAGAAGCATTTCCTCACATCTGAATCAGACAAACCTAGACACAATCCTGTGCTTCCGTGCAAGTGCTTCCTTCCCTTTGGTACAAAACTTGACAATACCACTGATAGCATCACCACAAGTGTCTCATTCTGTAATAGAGGATTTCCACAGTAAAAACAGCATCTGCCATAGGCGCATGCTCTTAAGGTGCTCAAATGTGGTCGTAAGAGGCAGAGCTGAGCTGCTGCCTTTTGGGCATGACCTTTTCCAGCCATGCCAGTATGTCTCTGACAAAAGATACTACAGCAGTCAGGTACGATCAGAGGAGAGATGAGAAATGAATATGGGCAGAATATGAAAACTGAAAGTCAGGTAGTTCAGCACAGTGTGAAAGGCACGGGCACTTTGGTTTAATCCCTTGACCTTGAATAAACGTAATTCTGAACATTTCCATCGCCTAACAAAACACAAACATCCTGCTGTGTTACCTGCAACCACGAAAAAATGAGATAGGGACCCGGTCCCAGGGCTCAGGTACCTAAATCTTTTATACCTTTGGATCTAAAATACAAATCCAAAGAAATCCATGTGTGTGGTATGGAAAAGCCCCTTCCACCAGGAAATGGTAAGCAGAGGCTGGTCTGTACAGCCACCCTTTTTGGGGGACGCCCCCTCTCCTGAGCTTGGGCATTTTAGCGAGGGCTGTGGTTTAGGGAGGTGCCTCTACAGTGAGACCAAAGTAGTCTCCAGGAGACACAGTGGCTCCAGCAATGCTCCCATGAACTTTGGTTTACTGTAAGAAGTCGCCAGGAAATAATGGACTTTGACAGAGTGAATCAAGTACTGTGAGCGGAAGGCGATATGGGACTCTGTTCCTCTTGCCTCAGGTGACCGAACACACCTCTCAGAGCCACTAGCCCAGGCCTGGGCACTTGCTGCTTCCTCTGCTGAAGTGAAGCAAAGCAACAAAAACTAATCTGGCAGCAGGCAGGGACCAAGATTGTGACCCTGCAGCTCAGCAGGCATCAGGGCCTCAGTTCTGGTCTCCGGCCTGGCTGTTTCTGCAGTCCGTACCATGGCTTTGCAGTGTGGAACACAGAACACCCCCTAATCGTTGACAAAGACTGGAGTTGGTCAATTAATCAAAGAGTTCTTGTATTTTTGGTAGTTCCGTTTTTCAGAAATGAGTAACAGGATCAGAATTTATGTACTCTTCACTTACATTTTCTGAAGCAATGTTCTCCATACCAATTTCTTCGCCATAGTAAGTTATAGGAGTACCAGGGAGGGTTAAAAGCAGCATGTTTATAACACTGACATATTCCTTCCCAAAGCGAGATGAAATCCGAGCAGTGTTAGGGCTTCCGGCCTGAAGAAAACAACATTCTGTTAAACAGACATTATAAAAATCTGTGCATACACGAAACTGCTCTAAGACAAAAACCATTTTGAGTGAAATTCTATCCAGAGGCAACAAAATAAACAGAAAAACATATTTGAATTGGCCTGTGTTCACGGTGCTGAAAGGGAGGACTCCAGGGGACATACACCAAAAACCACCACCTAGGTAAGTAGCTAAATGTATTTCATGTGTATTGGCCAAACGCTCACTTGAATATTCCAAGTGCATAATTACACTAATGCTACTATCACCCAAAAGAAATAAATGACAAGAGTGGCTTATTTTGAGAAAAGGGCCTTGCCACTTAGAAAGACCTGTAGTGCTATTAGCTGATTTAATAATGTAGTGGGTAATTTTTCCCCTTTCACCTGCAGGTCTGTAAGGTGAATCCTGATTTTGATGCCAGTACAAGTTTCTGCCCAAAATATTTTAGAATGTAGGTGGTAGAGACACAGGGAGATGACAAATCAGCCTGAGACTTTGTTAACTCCCCCCGGTAACGTTTCCCTCAGATTTCTACCGTTTTCTCTGCCACACGAAGGTGGTGCTTGTTTTGAGAAGATGACTGCTTTTATACCGGGGCTGGGAAAAGCTGACAGCCCTGAAGGAGAACACCCAAAAGGTAGGCATGTTTGAGCATGGGACTGAAACAAAAGATCTGCGTGTAGGAAGGAATGTGGTGAAACACCAGTAGCTGCAACTCCATATGGCCCCTGTGTGTTGCCTTTTTCCTTCTGAAAGCCATTACAGCCAAAAGCTGTTTCTAAATACTCCCTTGGGCATTTTGCCCCCTTCCCCAGAGACACAGCCTTCAGGATACAAAACTGCATTCCTGAGGGTCCCATCCGATAGGTGAACAGAACTGCTCCCACGTTACATTTGTGGAAGTCAAAGCCCGTGGTTTCAGTGCACTGCCTATGGCTCATCTCCTGTACGTCCCAACCATGCTTCGTCGCAAATACCTGCAAAAAGCTAATCCCAGGGAAATCAGCGTGTGTGGGGGAGATTTCTATCACCTTAAGAGGAACTATCACCTATGGTTATCACCTAGGAACAGGCCCTTCCTGTAAGGATAAGTCCAGAACTCTTACCGCCCAGTTTGGCCATTTCCCTTTAGGCATGTTTTGCATCCACAAGTTGACGGCTTCAAAAATACTGTTTCCTGACAGATTGTTCATGTTAATTAGGTAGAAATTGAATGGGAAGTCTGCTTCTTGGACAAAAGTTGTTCCATAATACATCATTGTTGCTCCTATGTCTTCCTTTTCATCACCGTCAGAACCCATAAATCTGCAAAGAAGTACACAAGCACTTTTTTTTGTCTCAGTCCTGGTTTGTACAGAGCTGAAGAAAGCTATGAACAGTGTCTGGCATTCTTAGAAAATAATACAGGATTAAGAACTGCATCTGCTTACCTCCTTCCCATCAAAGACACAGAGCAGCTTAGATTTTGTGAAGCAAGTACTGAAAGATATTACTTGGAAATTTCTGGTGAAAAATCTACAGCAAAAGGCTGTATCTTAATGAGCCCTCTCTTTCCAAAACCACACCCACGTTAAGTGCATTTTTAGCAATTTCCATGCTGAAAAGCAGCTTTGCAGAAAATGTCTTGGGGGTCCTGGTGGACATGCTGAACAAGAGTCAGACACGTGCTCTTCCCACAAAGAAGGTGAGAGTTTGGGGCTGCATTGGGAGCAGCACTGCCAGCAGGTCAAGCAAGATGATCCTTTCCCTCTACTCAGCAGTGGTGAAGCCACACCTGAAATGCTGGGTCTTGTGCTGGGGAGCCCAGAACTGGAGAGACATGAACTACTGGAGGATGTCCAGCAAAGGGGCACAAAGATGATGAGCATCTCTCCTGTTCGGAGCTACCTGAACCAACTCACCGTACACTTCTCCTGTACACACTGGGGAAGAAATAGCATAGCCTATGCACTGCCATTTGCATTTTATAAGAAAAATTTAATTAAAAAAAAAAACACCACATTTTATTGCTAACAAGAAAGTGACAATCGGGAAAAGAAATCACTAGCCCTAGTAACGATTACCTGTATCGGCCAGGTTCACGGCTGTATTGATCCATGGTTTCGCGGAAGCTACGGATGATGTCGTGCATGCCAACTTGGGTGGTTGTGTAGTCATGGTAGAGCTCGGAATAGGCTGTGATGCTCTCCTTAAAGACCAAGGCAACATTCCCCATTAGTTCCCCAGTATTTTAGAATTCAGAACTCCTCAAATTCTTCCTGTCTACTCTTTATTTAGACAATCCACCAACACAGGTAAAATTTTAACTGACGTGAGCTTGGCATACCAACAGTAACAGCGCGGATCTGAACTGTGCTCGGGAACCGTCCCCAGCCCTAAGCAGCAGAGCCCACCTGCAGCACCGAGCACAGCGCGTGCTCTGGCTACACGCCAGGCTGGAAGCAGGGACCATGTTGTCGTTGTGGTAACTTAAAGCAACAATATTTGCGGAGCTGGTGAGTTTTGTGTGATCCCCAGCTCAGCAGGGGAACGGCATCTCACTGCCGGCACTATCTGCTAACATCACCGGGTTCACCACCTCAGCAAACAAAACGGGGAGGTGCTTCTCAACGCCTCTGGCCACCTCTCAGTGTAACGTGCTGCCAATGAGGTGGGTTTTGTGTTGCTGTTTGTTTTACTCTGATTCCTATTAGCACTTAAAAAGAAATATGTGCTACTGACTGCTGCGGGGTCCCAAGTGAGCCAGAGCACTGAGCCTACCTCTTGTAATGAGCTCCCCAAAGACAACTGATAGCCCTTTGAAACTCACAACGCTGGTCTTTTTAGAATATAATTTGAAAGCCAAGTATTTCAAACAAAATTCAAGGCAACTGTCAGAACAGAAATACAAGGGAGTATGGACAATCTTCTTTGCACTCCTATTTGCTTCTTTCTTGTATGTGCAGGGAGCCCAGGAGCCAATTCCCTTCCAAGGAAGGGCTTCCTAAAGCCTTAATTAAGAGCCAAAAGAGTAAAAACATACAATTCTCTTGCCCCAGTAGAAAACACAGGAAAAAAGAAAGAAAATATACATTACAGAATTCTGAGACTTGTTCACTTGCGGTTCATTTCGAAGGTGCGTGGCTTCTAGAAGAAATTTAACAGCGACAAAACTAAATCCATCAACTCCTTTACCAAGCCAAAATTTGATAATATCCTAGACAAAGGGAAAAGTGGAGAGTTTCAAGTGAGCCTATAGCATTCAAAATAGCATGTACTTAAAGAGGAAAACTAAATCTACTGTAGGTAACAATATATCACAATTTAATTTTGATTTATTATTATATTTTTTTTTAACTAGAAGTTAAAATGAATCCTGTTGAGTTAGCACTGACATACAAATAGAAAATGTCTTTTTATTTCTTCCGGTATAAAAAAGAAAGACTGGTCTAAATTCTCCCGTAATTCAGGAGACCAAAGCCAGGGCATGCCTCACTAAGAGCCTTCTAATCTCTTCCATCAGAACAACTGGGATCATGCTAAGCACTATTGTTGGTGAACACCCATCTTGCCTGCACACAATTAGAACGCATTGATTCAAATATGCAAGAATATGTTGTTCTGCACAGACCTTGTGCCACCAATTTTCTTTTTATACAATAGAGCTCTTAAAACGCTCGTTCCCTTTTATTTGACAGATGTGTTTGTTTTTTTCATTTTATTTTATTTTCAGGCTTATTTGTTGATTTGCAGGAACATGAAAAAATTTAAATCTATAGCAGTTAACTTGGATAATAATTCCACTACCAAAGGCAGAGGTTAGTCACTATTAGTAGAATTATTTCCTACTTCAGTAGCTGTTATAATACTAAATTCTAATTGTTCTGGTTTTCACAAACAATTCTGAAGTTCAACCCCCCTTGAGCAGTTTGTGCACGTGTTCTTTTAGACCAGATGCTGTTGTTTTTTTTAATGTAAGTACAAAAAATTGTCTTATTTTTAACACGTGTATGAAACACACTTGAGAGCACAGGCTGGAGTGAGAACCACTCCACATTCAAGCTTTACAGATTTTTGGCAAATCAGGATTCCACCTTTGGAGCTGTACTTTCTCGTGGAACCATTCTGAAGGCAGCAGCTCTCAATGCAGTGTCTGTCCAATACTGAATCCACCAAACAGTAAATGTTTAGGCACGTACTCATCACAAAAGCAGCACCAGGTATCAGCAGTGCAAATATCAAACACTGACTTGATTAGACTGATTATAGTCCTAACCTGAAAGAAGATTTTTAATTAACGTAGTAGACAAAGATTATTCTTCAACATGCTGGAGGAATCAATGATGTTTACAAGCATTTACCAAAGATGGGTATTATCAGATCAAACTTACTGGTCTTTGTTTCATCTTTATGCATAAGACATGCAGCATCTATTTGCTACTTCAGCAACATACCAGGTAGCATACAAAATAAATAAATAAATAAATAAAAAAGCCATGGCTATTGAAAAGTATGTTTAACAAAAGAAAAAAGGAGAAAGATGTGATGTTATGGGAAGCATCAAGACAGAGAGGTTACCAGGGGAGTTTGTCAAGGATCCGTCTTGAAATCAATCCCATTTCATGCTTCAGTTAACAATTAAGACCAAAAATATTTTGGCTTGTTTCTTCATGCACTTGCAACATCAACAGTGAAGAAAGATACCGCAGAGACAGCCCATGAGATATTCATACTAGAATTGGGCAGGTATGAAGACTAACACCCAAGAAACGCACCAAAATTCAACAGTACAGAGCAACAAATGCCAAAGAACTAACATCAACACCCTTGAGGTAGCTGTACCACTCAAAAGGAAGCAAAAAAGGAAAAAGAAGCAGCTGTCATGCTCCCCATCTTCAGACCTACTTCCCAACGCGTTAATGAATTATGCTTTGTCTACTGAGAGACGTGGTGGAGGCAGGCATGAGGTTTTATCAGATCACAACAATTCCTTGGTGAAACATTTCTGGCTGTAAAGTTTATCCATGTCCCTCCCCACATAAAGTGGTCAGAGGTGTGGGCAGACCGAAACTAACTCCTTCTTATCAAGTCCAGGCATTCCTTTCATTTCAGATCAGCATTGCCTCACTTCCTCAAAAATGCAAACACCTCTGCTAACACAAGGTGACACCCCCCATTGGGCTGGCTAATTAACACCTCCTTGTATCAACAGAGATTAAAGCTTCGCTCAGTTTGCCTGATGTAGCTGTGCTTCAGCACCAGCTTCAGTGCAAGACACTTGACCATCCATGTCAGTCCTCTCATTAAATGCTGTCCTCCATGCAACAACCAAATTCATTAAATGCCTTCGTTGTTGGCTCCTGGTGGAGACTAGACTTGACTGCACACAACTGTTTCCTTGCAGCAGTCATGTTAGATTATGTGACTACCAGCAGCATCTTCAAGGCAAGTAACAATCTTAGGGCTTACAGGGGGAGTGTTTATGCTACTGTACAAGATTTGACCCAGGCACCTCTTCTGTAAGTATGTTTAATTCTGGCCATCCACATTTGAGAAAATGAGTGGAAAAAAATACGTAAGCTGAAGGATGTGTATGGTTCACAGACAGCAAGCATGAACTGCTTATGCATGAGGTTATGCTGAAAAGCAGAGGGCTCTTAAAGGTTCAAAGCAAAGAAATTAAGATCCCCTTCCACTTCCCACTGAAGGCTAAGGGAACTCCTTTTAAAGTGCAGTAGCCTGTTCCAAAAATGATCGAGATCTTGCCAGGTGCTTGTGAGAGCAGGGATTTAATCCAGCATAAAAAGCAACAGTCATCAGGCCCAGAGCACTGCAAAAAAACCCACTGCCAGTGCCTCCACTCAATGACAATTTCATTTGGATTATTTATTTATTTATTTGGGGGGGAAGGGGGTATTGCTTGCTTTTAAATTAGAAAGACTTGAAACAAAGTAGCTCTGATACTGGAAGCATCAGAAGATAGAGCTTGAATTTTTAAACTTAAAGTTTGTCTAGATGTTTTTTTGTTTCCATACGTGCACTGTAGCTCTTGAGTTACTTCCAACTAGATTGTAAATTGTGTAGCACAAAATCAAATCAAGCAGAGAACTATCTGCTTAGCTGCTGGTGCAGCAGCAACAGGTCATATACTTACATGGATTTCTTGTTGAACAGCGAGGTTGCGGAAATTTAAGTCTGGCTGTTCTTTCCCAAACTGATGAAAATAACACTGTTTTCTCACATCATCAAACTGCCAGCTGGAATTCCCATAGACGCTCACCTGTTCATGTAAGTGGGAAGAAAAATAAACCAAACTCTCAAATTAACAATTAGTCATATGCATACTTTACGATGTGGTGCGTTACAAGCACATTATAAAGCAGAATATGCCTAATTGATGGACTGAATTTTAAGCAGACTTTGATACTTCGTTTCTCATTTCCTTCTCCTATTAGTTGCTCTTCCTTTCAGTCAGGCTTTGCCACATGTATCTCATGTTCAGTGCTTTGTTTCATTCCTCTTTAAGTAAACTTCTGCTGGGAATTACAACAAAGAGGGGGAAACATGGGTGGAACCATTTCTTTTGGAATTAGTTTTCCTAAAACTGTTGTTAAAAATAGCTTTAGTTCACTTTCCTTAATCTGTTATTGTCCCTTTGAAGCAGTAACCACAGTCAGTGTGTTAAAATGTGAATTTTATGATCTCTGTAATAAAGAATTCCCAAAACTGAGGTGGCTCTTAAGACTCCAGTTAAAAACACACCAAAAAAAGCACAACAAAATCAACCAAACAAAATTGTTGTTTGGGGGAACAAAATTGGGAAGAAAATAATAATCCTACCTGGAGGTTTTAGAATATACAAATTCTTAACCATACACCCATCAATTCAGACTTCAGATAAATGAGAATTGCAGAGTGGTTTGGGCTAGAAGAGACCTTAAAGATCATAGAATTGCAACTCCCCTGACATGGGCAGGGACACCTCCCACCAGACCAGGTTGCCCAAAGCCCCATCCAGCCTGGCCTTGAAAACTTCCAGGGATGGGGCATCCACAGCTTCTCCAGACACCCATATATACAGAACACATACATTTTCCTTTTTTTTTTTTTTCCCCAATGCAAATTAAAAAGTAGATCCACCTTCCAGAAAAGAGGGAAAAAAGCCTAGAGCATATTGCTTTGCTTCACTTGTACACAACTATGATTGCAGAGCAGAGATGAAGTTTCCAGCATGGAAGAATTTTTTAGTTGTTTGAAGTAGGAACCCCTCCACTCTGAACCGGTTTAAATCTTAACCCAACGCTGCCTCACTCAGTAACCTCGGTCTGTACCCATGAGCAACCATTTACAGCCCCGCATCCACCAGGACAACGATGTTCTAGGCATTGTTGTTACAGGCAACCTGCAACCCAATTTACAAGTGTCCCTGCCCACACTCACCCAGTTGTTGGGCACAGCGATCGCTGCCCCCGCCTGCATGCAGTCCTGCCAGATGTAGTAGTCCGTGTACTTCCCAGTACGGTTGCGACTAAGCTGAAACCATTGGTGCTTGTCACTTGTGTGGTTTGGTATTAAGTCCATTATCACTTTTAACCCTTATAAAGCAAATCATAAATACATTTAATTCAACCTTTTAAGGCAACTTTTTTTTGGTATCACAAGCATTTGGGCTTCTTCAAAAGCCTGGGAGCTTGGGTTTGTGCTCGAGGGATAGGCATGTAGGTTGGGTTCACATAGCCCCATTGGCTGGGACCAACATACACAAAGACAAAAAGCCCCAGGCTACCTGTCCGGCTAAACTAATGAGGGTCAGCAAGCAGGGGCAGCACATCTTGCTGGGACTCTTCCCTGTAAAGAGGGAAGAAAACCAGAGCAGATTGCTGTGGTTATGAACCACTTCAACCAAGTCTGACCAAAAACTCTGATTTCAACATCTCTCTCCCATCTCACAGCTGGGAAATGGGCATCACCACTTCACAAGCATTAATGAACATATGTTCTTCCTCACTCTTCCTACAGTTCAGGCTTTTTTAAAACTCTCAAATGCTTTTGGGACTGGCAAACCACTTTCCATTCAGCCCAACTTGGAAGGAAAAAAACTAAGAAGGAAACACCTGGGCAAGGCTTGGGCCTAAGGCATACACGCACCAACCAAGGATGCAATTGCAGGAAGGAAGCGCATGCTTCCTCCCAGCCTCTTAATTGTTTTTCTGCTTTGTCCAGAAAGCAGCCATCAGTAATAAAATCCAGAGCCAGAAACAACTGTCTGGCAGGCGTGATGCCCTTGTGCCATTGACACGCACTCCCAGACCCAGCAGGGACCATGGCAGTAGGTGAGCCCTGCATGCATGAGCATGAAAGCTCAAGATCAGAACCTAATGGCACAAGGTACACCTCCATCATACAACTGAACGCCTTTTTAATAGAGCTGTTTTGATCAGAGCTGCAGCTTACCTCGATCATGTATGGCTGCAAGCAGATTCTCAAAATCACTCATTGATCCAAACATGGGATCAATATCATAGAAGTCTTCAGCTCCATAGCCAAGGTCTTTTAAGGGGGACTTGTAGAAAGAAGTGATCCAGATTGTTTTTATGTTCAAATTCACTATATGGTCCAGCTTTTCTTGGATACCTATGTAAAAGAAAAGGTCATCATCAACTCTTTACAAACGACAAAATATTTTGGTTGAAGTAAGTTTGCTGTGGATTCTCAAAGATGGAACACAGATCCCTTTGATACATTAAACACCCCAACTTTTCACTGATCTCAGCTAGCAGGGCAATCTTGAAATTTCTTCAGGAATAGCATGAGACCACAAAATGGAAACCATTGAAAGCCACTTGAAAGTTCTGCTGTTTCCTCTCAACCCTATACCTTAACTTTTGGTCGAACTCCAGGCTTAGACTTGACTTGAGCAAGAAGCTGCTGGTGAGATCTAGTAATGAGAATGTGAGTGGCCATTGGTGATAAGTAAAGTAAGTCTTTATACGCCACTCTTAACTCAAGTGGCTTCTCTTTTGGACTGTAAGGTAACTATTTCTAAAATTTTTATATGTATATAAATACACACAAATGACTGCTGCCCTGCATTACACACAACAAAAATGGAAGTTCACCCACCTTTCAGATCACCATTCCCATCCATGTTGCTGTCCTTGAAAGAACGAGGGTAGATCTGGTAAATAGGACTAGCTTGCCACCAGTCGAGGCACTTTGGGGACAGAGCAATAATGGCAATCGTAGCACACACGAGCACGACAGCAGCAGTAATTATGAGCCAAAAGAGAATCTCCCGGGTGACTCTGTACCGGGCTTGGCTGGAAAACTTCAGCAAGACTTCCTTTGGCATCCCTGCATAGGGCTCCAAAACTGGCTCCTCAGTAGCTTCTGGGTTCACACCAATAACGCATGTTTTTGGCATTTCTTCTTGGCTACTGGTATCGGTCTCCTTGTCATCAAAAGCCTCGTTTTGAACAAATCCATTGTTCTCCACACCTCCCTTCTCACTCAGCTCCATAGGCAAGCTCTTTGCTTCCTCGTCACCCATTTTGCTTGATGTCTCTTGTCCTGGAGACAGACACTCACTACAGCAAGGAAGCGAGCCAGCATACCTTTGTTCAGTGGAATGAGAAGCAGCTTAATTAGCACCTGGGTTTATAAATAATCCTGACCAATTGGTCAAAGTTCAAAGGAAGAAAAAGGACAAAGTGCTCCAGCTCTTTTTGCATAACAGGCATCTTCAGCAAGATAACAAAACACTACAAGAAAGCACAGTTTTCCAAGGTGCAGTTATGTTTACTGTTGCTCTCTTCAACATCCTAAACTTCTTGTCCTTTCTATAGTAATGTTTTTCATTTCTTTTTAAATAAATTTATAATTTATAACAAGTTTAGTAAGCGTTCAACTTTGCAGATTGGTCCTTGCCTCCCTTGCAACCTCAGCATAAACGAGTAGTAAAAACATCGGCACTGAGAAGAAGGCGTGGGCAGCTTCTGGTCCAAAAGCAAGAGTACAAATTCAGTAGGAAGAAAAGATCCAAAGCCTGCCGTGCTGGGTTTCTCACAGCACGGACTAGCCCAGACGCAGCCCACCCACAGCTCCCAAGCAGCGATAAGGCACACGCCAGTCCTGCAGCTCAGCGCACATTGCAGGCTGCTGCCCCCACAGCTATCCCCAGGCACAAGCACCCAAGGGAGAACTGCTTACTGCTTATCAGCAACACCGAAGTTTTGCACAAGCAGGCACAGGTTTACACCTCTGTGTGCCCTATACTTCAGCTGGCCTAAGGCCTTCAAACCTGCACCCCCCAAGGAGCCCCTCAGGCCTGTGCCCTGCCCCAGGCACCTGGAGGCAGGCACACCATGACAGGGCCCTGCTGCAGGCCACAGCTGATGTCTGCCCACGGCCACAGGGCAAATGCCAGCAGATCGTTGTGGTTCAGAAACATCTGCTTTTGGCTTCTTAACCAACTGAATCCCTTATTAAGTTAGGATACAAAAATGTTTTTACCACGACTGCCTCAAAACATGACAGAAGGCCCCTAAGGCATCTGTGGCAGGTCAGTGGGACACAGACGTGTACTTTTTCAAATTAAAGAACCGCTGGGCAGGCAATGCTGCGTGGCCATACCTTCAGGTGCAGTTTTGCATCTAATTCACCAGCATTTAACGCTCATCTAGTAAACTCCTACCCCTGGCTGCTTTTCCTGCCTTGCATTGCCCCCTGCCTTGTGCCAGGTGAAGTATTTGTGTGGCTGAGCAGCAAACCAGGCTGGGAAATAGATCTGGCAAAAAGCAAATGTCGTTTCATTCTTTAAACAGCTTTATTCCTAAACTGCCAGGTCACCATGAGGCCACGGGGTGCTCCATGCCAGCTTAGCACAGCGAGGACAGGACAAGGAGGCAGGGTACAAGGCACAAGGCACAGCTACTTGACCAAGCAACAGTTAAATAACACCCTTCACGTCTCACATTCATTTTGGTACGTTCTTGTCTGTCCCTGTAGAGGAAGCCCTGTTATTTCCACTTTATGGAGCAGAAAGAAAGGCACACGGCAGTTAGGTCTCACATCAACAGATCTCTGTGCACGTGCTTCTAGAATCAAAGGCAGGGAGAGAATTCAAGTTCAGTTAACAGCTTACCTCGGATCACATCAAATCTGCAGAGGATCAGATTTCCTCTTTCTCCACCCGGGTTGTACGTTACTACCTAAAGCACTGCCAGAATTCAGATTATAAGTTTTTTTACAACTTACCATTTTTTTTTTAAGTTGGTAAATTTAATGGTAATAATTGCCTGCATGGCTGTGTGTGTTTGATCTAAAGATACATGGGTAGCTACCTTCAGTATGCATAATTCTTACAACTAATCAAGACAAACTGAATATTAAGCAGTTGAAAGCTACTATCACATTTTGACACTTTTTTTCCCCTTTAATTCAATTATTTTCCACGTGCACAACCGTGTTTGTTCTACGAAACCTGCCACTCATTAACTGCCCCTTCAAAATAGCGTCTGTTGTCCTAATGTAATCCATAAGTAATGCTAAATGCTTATTTATACCTTAAGTAGTACAGATTGTGTCTTAATTGCCAAGCATGCGGCTGAAAACAAGAGGATTATTCTGGGGGAGCACCATGCACAAGCTTCAGACATCTATAAATGAATCTCTGTGGACTAATTCAACCTCCAGGTGTCTACTGGGCATGCAGAGATACAGTGACACAATATTTTAAGGTTAACACAAGATAAACCATGCTGGAAACAACAGAGTAACCATCTTGGTGAACACACAGATTTACAGCCAGACTTCAGTGCTTTACAGTCGGACTGACGGTGTTTACAGGTTTCAATCACATTTCAGATTAACTCCACATTGCTGTATAAGGAGAGCTGATGTACAAACAGGTATGAGCAGAGCACAGACATGTTTAGCCTGGACAACTGGACCTTGAATACCAAAAAATTCTTCTAGAGAACCTGTAGAGAAAGTATGGCCAAGGATCTTAAAGTAGATCCTGGAAGCTACCTAGCATGGACCCTTGAGAAGAAGCCCCAGAATCTGGTTCCTCCTCTTCCTCCTGTAGACGTGATTCCTTGCAGACTGAAAATAGCCAGTCTCAAACAGGAATGAAAGAAAAGGAAAAAGCTCTCGTGGTATTTCTGTTAGTTGCTTTTGTACCAAAGCAACACGAGTAACAAGACCAAGACAGCAAATGCCTCTGGATAAGCTACCCATACACCCTGCAGAAGGGCTGGGCAGGGCTGGTGTCCTACAGCAGCTGACAGCTCACTCCATACCTTCACAGTTGTAATCAGTTAGTACAGGCAGCTGCACTGCTTGCCAGCACAACTGCTATATATTAACTAGATATAAACCACACAGGTATTTATTAGGCCTTTCCCCCCCCCCCCCCCCCCCCCTCATCTGAAGGAGTTACTCACTTTAAAATTATTTGATAAAGGAAAGCTGTAAACGTCAGCTTGAGAGGCAGATCACCAGCAATTCCCACCAAGGTTTAAGTTTTTCTTTTAAAAATGTATTTTATGTATGCAGGCATTACACTTCTGGCTTGCTCTCAAGCAATTCCAAAACGGTTCCCTCCTGAGCAATTTTATAGTTTAGCAGGAATAACTAGCCAATGCTACTGCGTTCGCAGAATCCACTGAAAAGCATTAAACAGTAGAGAAAACACTTCATATTCTGTGCCAGTTATTCTGTTTACCTCAGCGTTAGATAGGGAAACAAAACCAATCCGTATGTGGGCAGTAATAGCTGCTATCTCCACACAGATTGCCATGGTTATTTCTATAAGATGGAGGGGTTAATTTCCACAAGTATTTCTTATATATAATTATTTCGATGCACTGGCTGACTAAGGAGTCTGCTGTTTGATGCTATACAAATGCCAAGTAGCTTACCAGTTATTTGATACCATACATATTACACCAAAAATCATACAAAGGGGTGATTAAGCACCCTAACGCGCTAAGTGTAGGAAGATGTTTATTTTTAAAAAGTTCTCTTGCTTAATGCTTTTTTATTAAATGTTTTGTTACCACTGAAACTGCTCTGACATAATGTACTTCACAGCTAAATATAACTTTATTATTTACAGAACCCAGGCCAGCTTCACACCCATGTAAAAAGGCAAACACTGCAGCTGACAATATTTCCTCAGCGGCTCCCACAGGACTGATGGATAATCTGACCTTTAAAGCTACATTTCATTCGGCATTAAGGAAGTCCTCCCGTGACACAGAGGGCAGCCATCGAGAGTGAGACACTCTCTAGAAACAAATTTCTGCTGTGGTATCTCTTACCCAGGGGTTCCCTGACCACACATGAGGTTTCTGCCATCAGCATGCAGCCTGAAGTCCTGCTAAAATCTAATTGCACAAGACACCACGCCAAGGCCTGGTGGTTTGTTATTTATTTATTTTTTAAATGCTCTTAGTCCACTAATGGACTATGTGATTAAAGGTTAATGGCATTATAAACGCTGTAATTACCTACTGCTTGGCTCATGTGATGTAGCAGGGGTAGCTTTCTGGGAAAGAGGCACCTGGCCCCTGCCCCCCATGGGTGATCAGCATGGCTGGCTTCTCCCAGTACTTCTAATGGAAACAATTATCCCCTAATCCTTGCTCTTAGCAAAGCTGCAAGTACAGCAGCATGCAGAGTTGACTCCTTCCGGATGTCCTCCCCTACAGAGCATCAGACATGGTACTGCCACACACCCTTTATTTTAGAAGTAAATTTGAGTGTGCTTCTCTACAGGATGAAGCTCACTCATTCCTACACCCTCCTCAGTCTACACCACTTCCACTCTTCCCCCTATGGCATTTGTCTGTCACAGCTGTCCTAAAGGACACCAACTTCCAAACAATTTTATCTTCCAGCCTAGTCCTTAAAATCTTTGCCAGCAAGAGACCCAGACCTTGATTGTATTCTTGTATGAGCTAGTGAAGTTCAGCACAATATTAAATCCCAAAAGACTGCGGCTGCAGCTGTGATGGCCATAAACCCAAGAGTGACCTGGCATTACTGAAAGATCTCTGAAATGGAAAATTTGAAGTACAAACAGCCCAGCTAGACAGCCCAACAGGAGGCAAGCAGATGCTCAAAACCAAGAAGGGACAGTGCTGTATCGTGACCACATCCACCCTTTGGGTTACCAAGAGACAGCACCCCATAACCATGCTACCTGCTACTTCTACCCATGCCACAGCTTACAATGATTTATACTCACTGAACAGTAACTGAGGAGCAAATTTTGGTCTGCTGAACTCTAGGCACTTCCTCATGCAGTCAAAGGGGTTTTCAGGGAGGAGCCATCAGGTGGGGAATACGGTGTCCTGCCCGACCCCACAGTGCTGACTGTGTGTGACCACAGCCATCACCCCACTACACGAGCTGTGATGCTTTTCACAGGGCCCAAGTGTCCCCGCCTGCAAGAGCCACGCATGCAGTACCACACGAGTATACACAGCAGGCCACTGAGCCTCCCCAGAGCTTAGAGTTTAATCCTTCCCTGTCTCAGCCCATCTAGATAGATCTTCCTGCAACTAATCTGCTTTCTTCGTGTACGGTGAGTTGTGGCGGGCATTTCATGATCAAATGTACTCATGTCGTGCTCCCCTGAAGTAACCTCCTGCTGAAAGACATCAGATTACATCAGGTGTTTGCAGTCTGTGTACAGGCCTCACTGGACTACTGAACTGATCCCAAAGCTTTTACAAGGGCTGGCTATGACCAACACTCCACTGACTCCATGTCAGAGCATACCAGCCCACCACCAGACAGTCAGTGTCTAAAACGAATACGAACACTGGGAAGTGAAACCAAAAAACTGGAAGTATACATTTCTGGAAAACGACACTGAAGCACACCTCCTCCCATTCAGATGGGCTGACCTAGTGCAGTACACGGCAAGAGCTGGCACGTGCGAGGCTCTGCGTTCAAGGAAGGTGCTCTCTGGCCAGCACAAACTTGACCTCAGCAACAAAAATATTTCACAGCTACAAGAAGCCCTCTCCAAATAGATACACATACCATTCACTGAAGACTTAAGTGACAGAAATTAATCTTAAATTTTACATTGACCTGAACATACAAAAGCAAATGGAAGACAATTCTTATTTTTAAAAAGCTAGAAGAACTGCTAAAAACCACACTAATTCCCGTTAGTAACCACTGCCTCCTTTCGAGAAGGCGCACGGTATGACTCCTGTTCAACAGATGGGTGACAGAGGTCCAGTGGACAGAAATACTCACAAAAGAGTTCCTAAAATTCAACATGAGACCTGACTATAGTTTTCCCTAGACAACTGTATTTCCTCAGCTCAAGCCGCATTGACTGCCTCCAAACAACTAACCTTTTCTTTGGAACTGTCTCAAAAAAGCATTCATACAGCATTTCCTATAGGCTAAGACCCTATGAGATGAGCCTGTCCCTTCCAAGCTTGTCACTAAATAATCAGTACCAGAATTTGGGATGCAGGACAGCAGGGAGAGTATACGAGCCTTTTTGTCATGGTTCAAAGACCCCAAGTGAACAAGGAACCAGCATGAGCAGGTTTACTGGGAGCAAGAGGTGTGGGGGCAGTAAAGCTGAGTAATTAAACCCTGTGTACGCACAGCTGGCTCAAAAGAACTTGTTACTTACTGACAGCCTTGATCCAACCTCATTGCCCATCGTCACACAGGACATCAGCAGCACAGGGTAGGGCGGCCTGGTGTGAGGAGCCCAATGACCATGGACGAGCACATCCAGAATGAAACCGGTCAAGTTCCAGTCCCAGCCAGTACCAGGAGGAAGAGACAGGGTGCAGCCTACACTGCCTTAAACAGACTCTGCTCTAAAAACAGTAGTTAAACAGATAAACAGAAGTAGTCTAAGCAGGTTTTTCATTTTTTCCCCCATTACTTTTGATGTTAGTTTTTCTAAAGCAAGAAGAATTCAGTTAGGTGTTCACCCTGGTAAATACCACTCAGGATTATGAACCGTGCTGCACCTCTTTGTAATAAGTGAAGCCTTGAAGTGAAACAATTTTTTTTCTTTTTAATCTAAAAACTGAGCTTTATCTGAAAACATTATATGCTAAGTACTCCTAACAACTTCAGGTTTTCAGTTGTGGAATCCCCTGGCACTCGAGGATCCAGTTATCAGGGTAAAAGTTTTTTGGTGAAAGGTCAAGAAAGTCTTGGCTGCAATGAACAGCAGACTTCCCATTTTGAACTTAATAAATCCACTGAACTGCACAGGCTTTTCAGGTGCCAGATCTCAGAGCATCCATCTGCATAAAACAGTTTCAGCTTTGATCTAGCTCACCCATACTAACAAACCAAAGAAAAACATAATCCCACATTCAACAAGTACTCACATAATGCTTTTAAACTTTTCTCCCCACTAGTCATTCAAATACCACTACCACATGTAACCCATTACCCCGTCTCTCCCAGAGGACTAAAGTGAAATCCTGCTTTCATTATATGACAGGTGCTCTCATAGTTTTCACATATTAGTTTTGCTGTGATGTCCTGGAGTCTGTAGCACCAAGTACAACACACTAATCTACTCAGAACAAAAACAGTTTGTTTCTAAGATATCAGAACTGAAGGTTCAAACATACATCTTTACATCAACAATGATGTCCAGGTTGCACATTTTCCTCCTTTTGATTAATTTTGTTTAATGCGGTTCAAGGCTGAGAGGCTAGAACCAGACTAGAACTGGCCATATTGACTAGGTATGTTGAATTTCACAAACTTCCCTCTACCTATTTGGTCCTCTCACCAGCAAATTGATATACATTTCATCACGCAACACAAAAAAATCAAAAGAAAAAATAACGTATAAAAATAATGAGGAAAAGCAGGAGCTGTTCGGGTGATTTCCTTCCTTCTCAGGTAGCAGAACAGCACTCAAACTTGGCAGAGCCCCTTCTGGTGTCAATGTGCTATTATCCCTTCTTCCCATTCCACTTCCAGAAGCAGCACTTAAAATATTTAACTACATACAAAACAGTTGTTGCAATTTTTCACAGACATCTTATCTGCCTTTCTTCCATCCCCTAACAAGTTGAGAGCAAAGTTAAATACAGTAACTCTAATCTCTTAAACAACAGTACCTGAATGTTTTAAAGGTAAGGATGAGTAGGAATGAGCAGATAAATACATAACGTATTTCCCCATCCTAGAGTTTGTAACCCAGTATGGTGAAAAAGGTGCCCATGACTAAAAGTAAAGACTGAGAAATTGTGGTAAAACACCACACTTCTAACCACCATGCAGATTGTTTGCATTAGTGGAGTATTTCCCACAACTGTATCTTGCCAAATTAAATGCAGATTTCAGAGCACTGGGAAAGGTATTTCATTTCGGTTTTACTATTGTGTTCACATTTGCTGCTCCTGAAACTGAAACATTTTTATTTTAAACACAGTGGAAAAACACATCTGCTTTACATACCAAGGTCAAAATCCTTATTGCACCATTAAACTTGGATGTGTTTATGAACTGAAGATGACCACTGGATATGGGATCAAAAAAATCTGAGAGCTCCAGTTCCTCCTAAGAAGAATCAAATATTGTACATGATTTGTCTAAGACTTTAAGCAGACGTCCACACCTTTTTGCATGTAACTTGCCAAGACAAAATTTATATATTTATATACACAGAATGAATTTGATGGGGATTGTTTCTAAGCTTCCTTATAAAGAACAGGTGGAAATATTTTTTTCATTATCATAATCACACTCTTCAATATGCATGCATTTGCTTTGAAGTTTCCAACTAACTTCTAAGAGCAGGATATTTACCAAACTACATGTTCATTAAGAAAACTGAAAATGTAGCTGAAATACAACTTCAGACCAGAGCGGTATTTCACTGTAGTTTCTCTTAGCAGACTTTAAAAAAAAAAAATCAATCTAAAATTAACATTTTTGCAAGGAATATAACAGTTTAAAGTATTTCTGGTGGTATCCTTTCTAGATTAAACTCCTAGAAGTGGTGTTTTGTGGTGGTTTACCTCCTAAGAGGCAGACTGTTCTATGAGTTTCTGTGCAATTTCTTTCACCAAAGCTCTGCAGCTCTTTCAAAGTGATGAAAGTAAACCTCATTTAGTCATTTCCTTACTTAACTTTGCATAGTATTTTTCTCAACAATGCTTATGTTTGATAGCATCCCTTAGCTACCCAGCAGAATCCTTCAGTTACCTGAAAATGCTAGAAAAAACTGTATTTAGATTTACAGACAAGACAGACTTCCAAGATCTTGATGAGGGGACCTGGGAATTGGATTGTTCCCATCGTGTTTAAAGATCAAAGGCAGGGCCCTTGCAGTACCAAACACTACTACAATGTAGCCTCGACCTTTCCCCAACTCACCTTAAATTCCAGCAGTCTGAGAAAGCAGAATCAGGGTTACAGTCCTTTCCAAAGTAGATCTGACACAATAGGTGAGAAAAATTACATCCAGCATCCCTGTTTCAATTTGTCACCACAAGCCTTCAGAAGGCATCTACGTGTTGCTTTCTTCCTTTATTAGCAAGGACAACTGCCTTCAGAGAAAGATTACCAAACCGATGGGGACTTGCTCCTCCTCTAGAGAACTACCCTCATATGTCTTGAATTCCTATCAGTCTTCAGTAAGTTTTAAAAGCAAGTACTAAGGCAGTCATTAGTTGGTATCAACTCCCAATCACTAATCACAGCACAAGTAGAGCAAAGCTTTTTCTACTGGAGCATTCCCAGTCAAGCTGTGTATGGACAAGTAAGGACAGCCAGAGACAGAAGCAGGAAGCACGCAGTGATGCTAGCCAGGCTTTGTATCTGTGCACCCCTGCAAAGGAGAGCTTTGCGGAGGTTTTTAGAGGAAGAAAATAAGGTATTTGGGGGAACTTCACCCTTCATACATAAAGAGCAAAGCACAGCAGCAGTGATTAAAAGAATAACAGCATCAGCACGAGAAGTGAGGGACAACCTGAAGCAGTGAGCTGAACGCAGGAGAGGCGCAGTCATGCTAGTGCAGAAGTTGCCTGTACGTGACTGACAGCAAAGCAGCCGTGAGGAGAATATGAAATGGTACAAGCCAAGCACGGCTAAGTCAGACCTGTACAGCAACAGTCCAAGTGAATAAAAGCAGGACAGATCAGACTGTCAAGCTGAGCCAAGTGTAAAAAAAATAATAATCCAAAGATGCACGAGAGCCCAGGCAGAGTTTCAATTGCATGAGCTAGCTGCATACTTACACAGGTAATATTGCAACTGCTCAGTGACCTGGTTACTTTTACGTGATTTTGTCAAATTGCCTTCATCTCTGGGAGCATCCCATGCAGCTGCCCACCTGCACATTGGGAGCTACCTCTCTCCAACTTAGCTTTCAATTTAGAGCTAAAAATAGCTGTAAAGACCTCAAAGCAACATGTCTGCAGGCAACAAGCCTCAAATCTAAAATTTGCTGTTTACACCAACAAAACCTGACTTAGTCGATGGAGTAAAAAGGTGCTTAGCTCTTTTTTTTTTTTTTTTTTTTTGCCAGAACCTCATACCTAACGTCAGGAAGCAGTGAAGTTGTCTTTTTTCCTTCATCTTTTATTTGAAATACTTCACTAGTACACTTACGCATTCATTCATGCAAGAAATTCTTTTTAGAATTAAAGCAAGCAAAAACTAGGAATATTTTAACTCAGTTCCTCATCCCTTACACCACATTAGCCCCAAATGACCCAGTATCTAACCAGTTTCACAGCTTATGGCTATTTTTGCAATAGGACAAAGTGAAAGAGCTACATTCCTATTTAGGTAGAAAATATCCATTAATATTCAATAGTATCAGAAAGTCTTCCAGAAGAAAAAAAAACGGAGTGCCTTCTAAAGCTTGGTTCTTAGCCTGTGGTGTGCTCAAAGAATTGACATCTATTTCAAATGTACATTTTTTTCCTTCTCTCTTAAAAAAACAAAAAAAAAAACCACCCTCCCAAACCCACATAGCAGCATCAGTTCGCATAAGCAGCATGAAAAGCACAGATGGTTTGGCCAAGTCCTGCAAAGGTTTGCGTGCAAGCTTAAAAAAAAGCATATGAAGATTCATTCTATTAAGAGGAGACTTAGTACTTAACCTTTCATTTGCATCCATTTCTTTATTCCTTATTCAATTTAATATGTTAACGACAATCAGTTAAATCCTTTATTTTGCTCGAGATCAGAGAGCAGATCTGAGAAGTGACACAGACTATGTGGTCTGTGGTACAGGAGTATTCACAAAAACGAAGGGAAGAATCAAGCTGAATGTGACATGTCAGGAAGACCTGAGGTGGAAGTGACACATCCCACTCTCAGCACTCTACAGAAGTATGTTAGTTACCAGATGGCAATAAAACTATGAAAACATAATTTTAAACCAAATGTTAAAATTGACAGGTTACAGCATATAGTAAAATACAGGAACAAAATTTTATCAAACATCTCAGACTTCTCATGCTAAGAATACCAAGTGAAAATGAGTTTTTTGTGTGTTTTTTTTTTTTTTTTTCCCTCCTCCAGGCTGCTGAAATCTCAACAGTTTTTTGATTACACTGGAAACATGATTAGAATTAGAAACCCAGTGTATGCATGAATTAAAAGCAGTGCTACTTAAAAGGAACAAATAGTAGTCTTGATTTACATTTCAGTGAGCTTACAAGCTATGGTCGTTCTCTTTGAAAAACCTCTGTGCATGCTTCACTTCTATACAATAAATACTTATAGAAGTATAAACCCTTTTATTTCAGGGAGACTATCCACGCTGATGAAAAAAACTACACATGCAAGTGTTCACAGGACTGGAGCCCATGGAGTACAGGAACCCGTACTACAGCAGAACAAGGTTAAAATTGCAGCTCATCACAAGATCAGAAGCAGATCCAACAACCGTGTGTCATGAACTTACAGACAAAAACCTGCAGGTTGTTCCCATCACACCCATTCCACAATAACACTAAGTATTCAAACGCATTATGATTGTGCAATGTCAGTAACAGAGTATTTTGTTCTTTTTTTTTTCTTCCAGCTAAACAACTCCACTACTAAGTAAAATAAATAAAATCAGTAAAAAGTTTTAAAGTGAGGCTTATGCATTACAACTATTTTTCCCCAAAACACTACAAACCTTTCTAGGTCTAACGTCAGATCTTTAAGGAGCCTAAAGAAATGAACTGACTAAAAAGTTCAGATTAATTTGAATATTTAAATTCCAAATTTAGTCCACAAGCTGCAAGAGGACTTATTTCAGCTGAGCTTGGGATGGATTTACTGTAGGAGCTTTCCCTGTTGTGACTCCCACAGAGAAGCTCCCTTTGAAACTTGTGACTTCTTGTGACAAAGAACCACACTCCCTGTTGAACAAAAATCCATCACCAGGTTACATAAGGAGAGAAACTCTAAAACCCTATCATTTTATGTACAACACCTGTATTTCCTTGAAAAAAACCTTCTCAAGAAAATATAAAGCATATCACACTGTTTTAGCAATCCTTTATTGAAGATAACAAGTTGGTTATGTTCACTGTATTGTATGAAACATCACAATATCATACTGGGAAGGTACTATCAGTACAGGGTTGGACCAGAGCGGACAGTCTGAACAATAAACCATTTTGCATTCTTCATTCCCTATCTTTTAACAACCCCCAAAAAAACAGTAAAGGGACAAATACCTGTTAACATCATCATTTAGAACACTTTAACTTACAAGGCTAAAATCTAATGAATAAATAAAATATACTGTGGCAATAATCCTCTCTAGACCAAAAAAAATAAATCAGATACACAGTGAATCAAAATGATCGGGAAAGCTGGCCTTCGGCACCGGTATGACAGAGCTTTTTTTTTTTTTTTTTTTTTTTTTTTTTTTTAATACAGACTCACCATGGGGATAAAGTTACAGAAAAATACCATGAATTCCATTTCACACAAAACCAGTTGATGACTGTCATTAGCTTAAAACTACACACAAGGGCATTACATCCTCGCTGAAACACAGTTTAAACAAATAGGAAAATGTTTACAAGGCATCCACAGCATGTAAATCATGTACAGATGGATACATTCATTGTTTCCCCTCCCCAATAGCTTTTACTTTAGATAAATACTTTACTCTTCCCCATTTTCAGCATTTACTGGACTCATTACATGCACAACTCAAAGAAGTCAGAAAAAAAAAGTCAAGGTTATTGCAAAAATAGAATTAAACTAAGAATCTTCAAGTACCTTACATGACAGCCACTCTGTACCATGCCCATTGCTTATAAAATGAAAGGTCATTGAACCCATGAAAATATCTCTAATATTTTCTTAATTTAAAATAGATAATTTTAAGTGTATTTATAGTAATCTCAAAGTGATAATTTGAACTTTGAAAATAACGCAAACAATTAAAAATTATACCCATATTACACAAAACTTCTGTCTGTATCTTAAGCTGAAAAAAATCAAAAACTATAGAAAACCACATATAGAACAAAATAATCACAATTTACATTATAATAAAGGCAAATTTTCAGCATTTTTTTTTAAAAAAACCTGCAGCTGTGAGAGATGTCAAAGCAAGTCACTACTAACTATAAATTCATCAGTTTGGTTTTAAAAGATTTTCTCTAGCAAGAGTTTAAGGGTGTGTTGTACACATGCGTAAAATTCTTACTGGTTTTAGATGCCTAGAATCTTCATATATTATTGCCAAATACACTTATCTCCAAGCAAGCAGTAGGCAACATATCACAATTTGGACACCGCAGGGAAACCTAACGGTCTGGTAATACAGGTAAAACTGGAAAATTAAAAAAAAAAAAATAATACACATCTGATAGCGTATTGCCCAATTGAAATCACTTCCAAGCCACAGAGCTGCAAAGCCTTCCAACTCAGTAAAGTGAAATAAGTAACGTCTCAAAGAATTACTTGTACTCTCTCGCGCTTGTGTGCTGTAATTTCAGTTAACCATAGTGTATCTTCAGAGTACAACTACAATCCCATGCACCTCAGGTACATACACTGATCTGCTGAGAGAATCACTCCTTCCTTCCTTTTTAGGGCCAGAGTTCATTACAGATGTATTCGGTATGCCTGAGGCTGGTAAAAATACTGTAGTACAGGCAATGCTAAGAGTGGCAATATCAGAAAACACAAAAATGAACAAATGATGGAAAATTCTAATATCTTTCTGCCCATTTCACAAAATGTTGGAAATCCACCAGAATTTTTCCCTTGTATTGAAGAAAACAGATTTAAAAGTTTTTTCCCCCTTTCAGAATCAAAAGCATTTTAGTAGATTTGTAAGGCTACCACGGATCTTCTAGATCTCCAGCACCCTACAGGAAGAGAAGAGGAGAAATATTACTACTCACCGATACAAATGGAAACATTTTGCTGCACTTTGGATTTAAGTGGCACAATTAATTAGAACACTAGCATAAAAACAACATTCGCTTTTTTTTTTTTTTTTTTACACCTGCCCACTTCCACACACAAACATGCTTTGCTCTTCAACTACACAGAAGAATTCACTTTTATGAAACATGAACCCAGTAAAGCTATTTTAACGTAAAGACTTAAATATTACCTAAAATCATACTACATCATAGCTATTGATAGATACTACTACATCTATGGAATACAAAATACAATTCTACAGAGTACTAAAACTTAACTCTTAAGGTATTCCTGGTTCATCAGAAATTCCCACAGGCTCTTTTTCATTAAGGCAGTGAAATTTGTACCTATTTTGAACAACGATATTTTTATGCAAGTGTTACAATAAGGACTGAATACTGACACAACTATTCCAGAGTTAACTTGTTAGCAAATCAGTTACCACTGTTGTAAATTAGCACTGTGATCACCAAGCTACCCAAATGCATGTGCATACATGTGTCATACACCAAAAGACAAGAAAACGATTTGGTAGAAGGTAAACTTAGGTAGAATAGCCAGTTTATTCATTTACATTGCTGATGCTTAACTTGAAATTGAGAAATGTTGCTCAAACAGAGGATTAACAAGGAGTGCACCAAACTTAAAATTACTCAAATATCTGTAGAAGATACTGAACATCATAATGAGTTACTATTGGAAGCTACGAGAGAAGTTTTGATGTCAGAATAACGGCATTTCAAAGTAAGTTTATTACTTGCTTAAAAGAGTCAATATGCATACAGGTGTTATTCCACAGCATGTTCTTTATTTTCACTTAAACACAAATTCTTAAAACTTGACACTAGGTACTAATTCTAAGTACATTTTCATTGCTGGATAGATGTTATGCTACAACCTGGAAAATAAGAATACAGTCATCTAGAAAATAGGTGTTTATGAACAGTAGATACAAACTAAACTGGAAAAATAGTACACATTTCAAGAAGAAGGGACAAACTAAGATGTGGCAAGTTTTGTAATTTACTTGTAACATGAACTATACACAATTCAAGTACAAACATGCAGTTATGATGCAGAGGAAAAAATGAGAAGTATTCATATAATTCAATTAATTTGCACAAAAGATACCATTAAGTTGTGAATTACTTTACAACAGCAAACATACCATCAAAATTGTTATTTAAGAATTTACTTACAAGGTGTTTTATTGGTTTTTCTTTAATTTACTTTTGTATTTGCATATTAGGTTCCTATTGTTGGTGTCAGAGGATTTTGAAAAAATCTCAAAGCAAAAGTTACCTGGTTGCTATATAACATAAGATGCAACTACTGTAATATACCATAGCTCTTGAACTTCTAAGGAAAAAAGATATTTATGTAAACAATCTGTACAAATTATCAAAAGTGAAAACAAACAGACTTCTAGGATAGATGTGACAAATGTTGAGATATAAACAAAGGAAAATCGCCAAGTGAGGAGAAGCGTTAAATCCGCTATGTAAAACAAAGACATTATGTCTGTTTATCGCTCGTCTCATTCATCCCTGAATCTTCACTTGAGATTTGTGTTTCAGCAAGGTGATTCCCAGATTCTGTGGGGTTTTCTGATACAGGGTCACTGGGTCCAGCATCATTATCTGAAGTAGAAGCTGCAGCTGATTCAGCAGTGCACTCTTCTCCCTGTATCTTAGCTAGCCTGTAACTAGTCAGCATCTCTTCCAGAAGGTGGCGGTAGTTTCCCCTATGATTAATTCTCATTTGCCTGAGTGCTTCCACCAATTTTCCCTGTGTTCCACTTTCCTCGGCTTCGCCAGGGTCCTTTTTTAAGATTCAAGACCCCAAAAAAATTAGTTGTTAAACTAGGGTATTTTAGAACGACATTGAAAAAAAAAACACAAACTTTTCTGACTGAGAAAACAGCAGCTTTGTTCTAATTTCAGTATAAAAACACTTATTAGCAACATACATCTTAGAACAGTATCATTCATGTTTATTTTATACAACATAAAAACACTTAATAGGTATAATTCCTTAAATTAATAATTTCTATTTATTTTGAGCCAGACAGTGTCAACATGCTACCTTCACCCAATTAACTCCTTCTTGGTTCAAATGGTCTTTTTGATAGATGTTCTCCACAATTGTCGTTTTGAAGTGAATGAAATTTGAACATTTAAGCTTCTTTAGCCAACAGGTCAATATTTTTAATTGTGAATTTTCACACAGCTGAGAGCAACGCAGTTCTGTGAAAAGCTTACCAAAAAGAACAGGCAACTCCCTACCGCTAGCAGTTCAGTTGAAGCATCGCCTTGAAACAAATGCTTCAATGTGTTTTAGAAGATGATCCATCTATATTTAAGACTGATTTCTGCATGCATTTTGCTGCCATGAGAGAAAAAAACAGGTACCTATCAGCACCAGGAGCAGTGGGGTTTAAACAACATAAGATGTTTTTGGCAGATGCGTACTGCATTGAAAAATTCACAGCAACAGCCATTTAAAGTCAAATTTAGTGACCTACAGCACAGAACCTGAATAAGATGCACTGATTAAGGACTGTAGGTCTCTTCTGCAACCATGTATTTGGCTACAAGCCTTCAGTGGAAAGTCTTTTGTTGCTGTGGGGTTCTTCTGGTGCTTGTTTGTTTCCAATAGGCTTCTGTATCTATTACAGTACATTGAAATCAATACTAAATATTTTAACTTTCAAGTGCTACAGCAGTACTATTGCTTTAAAGGAATAGCATGTTTTAAATTATTAATATCTAGCAAGTTATCAAACTAGACAAATGGAACTAGATCACTTGAAGCTGGCAGATTTTGCAACAGAGGCAAAATCCAGACTGCCTTCTTCTCATGCTGACCTCATTTTATTGTTATCTACTCCAAAAGCTCCGTAAGCTACAAGTATTGTAGTTGCTCATTTTCAAGTTAATAGAAGTATTAAGACAGTATCCTGAGTTCAGGAAGATTTTGGATGATGTAATGTTGCTGGAATAGAAGTCTTAAGACCAATTAGCAAAATGTAAGTTAAAAGGAGATGATTTTATCACAAAGATGAGCATTACTGTATATAATGAGATCCCTCTAAGCTCACTCTGTTGCTTAAGTAGAGATGTATTGCCACTGTGGTTTCCTGGTCTTAGTTTGAGATGTGACTGCCATGTACTAGCATTTTCACATTCAGATAGATCTTTAAGAGTCCACTGATAAAAAGCAAGTTAAAAATATAATGCGTTAAGTGGGACTGTTTTAATGCCTTAGAAGCACAAATTCAGCAAAAATTCAGAGCATCTAAATTTGACTAGATACAATTCCTGTCCCATCAATTTTACTCTGATGTTTTGACATTAGCAAACATAGGCCCACTCCACAATATTCATACCTTTAAAGCCTTTTTGGCAGACTGAGGTGAATACTTTTGCTCCTATGCAACTCTAAAGAGTACATGCAAGAAGCAATACACTAGCATTGCGGAGACTCCTCAACAACTCAAATGCTATTATGAACCAAAGTAACAGTGCTGTTAGTGTTTGATATTTGAGCCTGCATCCTGCTTTTATCATGTTTGATGCTGGTCCATTTCATGCTTCCCTTGTCTCCTTCTGTGTTAGCAGACAAGAAACTCTACATGTAATAGACAGTAGAAACTGCTTTTATATACATATGTGTATATATCTACACATATATTGTATATGTATATACATAAGTACACACACACACAAGCATTACTAGTGTATTTTCTCTATACACACTGTACAAGTTTGCATTTGTCCTTCTTCATGTTCTAATTCATCTCAGCGCTAACCATAAAAACAAGAAGCTGTATTTAACATGAGCATTCACAATTCTTACACAACTTCTCCTCTGTTAGATAACGTGTACATAAAGAGCCACCATGTGTTAGAGGATACCAGATTTACAGTGTTTAAGGCTGCAAGAATTTTGTCCATTTAAATTTTTTTAAAAGTCATCTGCCACAGCCCTTAGTGACACATGATCTGATTTAGCAAATGCCAGAATACAGTATTAGTTAAAGCAGGAGAGAAACATAGCCTGTCTCAAACAAGATACTCAAACACAAAGGTGGCTTTAAACAAATACCACTGAAACTTGTAGCATAGTCACTGTAACTTTAACACTGTTCCTCATTTTTAAGGTTACATATACATCCAAGAGGCCTAACGGAACTAGTCTTAGGAGCACAAAAAGCACCAGAAACAGAGTCCTTAGAAAAAATGTAATACTTTTAACAAAAGTGTACTTCACACTTAAACTGGACTGCCTACTGGGTCAGGTATCACTCTAACATTTCAGCAGTAACAATTATTTAGCTACTAAGTTCTTTTAAATTCCATTTGAAGATCTGAAAGCAGCAAGCCCCAGTATGTACCAGATTTCTGTGATTTCACACACACTTGTGAGAGAACAAGTGAGAGAACTTGTGAGAGTACAAGTTACTACAGATGTATCAGAAGCCTCTCTGCCACCAGCAAAGGTGCAGTTTCCAAGCCCAATGCAATGTTCTCTACAGCTCCAGATTTGTCCAATACTTGTACTGCAGTGAGATGTCAAAAAAAAAAAAAAAAAAACACTACAACTTTTAATGACTGCTGAAGCTACACTAGCAATCCCTCAGTACTGCTATAGTAATGTCTCTTTTACTCCCCACAGATTCTCACTCTACACAGTATCTACTTACTCAGGCCACTTGTTAAAGATTCTCAGACTATAAATGTAACAGAACGGACACGTGAACAACTGAAGTTACTCCACAAATCACAAGCTCCAATGACAAAAAAAAAAAAACAAAAAAAAAAAACGTAAACCAGGCACAACACTAATAGATATATGTGTAGTGCCAAGAAAATACTAACCTAACCTAGAAAAGATACCATCTTGGTTTTCATTTATATACTAAGAACTTATTTGACAAGCTATTATGATGCAGTTCACAGTAACTCTCAGGAACTAGCTTACGCTGTTGAACACTAGAAAGTAAACTCTAAGAGGAAAGACATATCTTCAATTCCACAAGCTTCTTTCTTGCTGTTCAATTTTTACTCACATGCATTAATATTTTAACAACTACTTTATTTTCTTCCCCCCATGGTAAAAAAAAAAAATAAAAAATACGCTTCTGCCCTTTATATAAAATCACCAGATTAAGATGACTGCCACAGGCAGATTTTCAAGTTAGTAACTGCAGTATTATGCCTTCCACCCACACTGTAACAGACACATGTATGCTGTTAAATACACATGGGGAAAGATTCTCAAGTTCACGTCAGTGCACCTTCATGCTCTGCAGACTCAGAATCTGTCTCCACTGTGTGATTTTCAGTATGAAGATGCACTCTTGCTTCATACTCGTTTAGAACAGAAGCATTATAACTTTGATTACAGTCTCGCTGGAAATGTCATCACTGGGATGTACAGTATGTTTCCTTCCTACCTTCGCTTCCTGTTTAAATGCGAGATGTGTAGCAATGTTATCACAATGTGTAGACATTGCATAACTGAACAGCTTCCTTCCCTTTCTGCCCCTCCTGTGCACTTAAACATCTAGTTGAAAAGACTGTGAGATCACTACATATATACCTAGAACCAAGGACTGAAATAAGAGAAGCAGGGCAGTCATGCTTTGGTCACTTCAGATGAAGCCCACAAGATTCATCCTGCTCTCATGAACAAAAAAATAAACAATTCCTGCTCGCTGGGAAAGCACAAACAGGAATTGCATCCTTCACCCAGTGGCAGCAGCCTCCTCTCAAACTCCTCTAGCTCAGAATCACTTAGGATAGGAAGAAAAAAAGGTACTGACTGGAAAGCAGTAGCTATAATTTGATCCAGTGTATCTAAAACACATCATTCAAATCACTGTTGAGATTTGCACTAAACAGCAACAGATGATACAGTTTACAAAATAAATCGGAGTGTACTCACATTTCTTACTGAAGAAACCAAACTAAAAAGACTCCAAACAAATACACAGTGATTCTAACGGTAATAAAGTCCAAAGCTATATTGCTTTCTGAGTATTCACTTTGCATTTAATGCCCTTACCCTATTTTATTATTAAATTATAACAGATGATGTAGTAAATTTTTCCTGGAAGGAGCCAACATACGAAAAGGATGCCATTCTCTGTATTAGGGCTTTAGGCAAAATTGCATAGCTATTGAGAACTAAATCTGGACTTTGAAAGCATGCATCACAAGTGACATTTCCAGAAAGTTATCATTAGACACAAAATAAATACAAAACATGCTATAATCTTCAACTAAACCTTCCCCCAAGAAGGAACAAGGTTATGGCTAAATATTAAGAGCAAGAGCAGAGTTTCCTGAAGTACTAAAGAAGCTGAAAACAAGTAAATTTTGCAGCTATCTTAAGATAGCAGGCTGAACAGTATAACCATTAACTTGTTTTGGGAGTACAGGTGCACAGTTTAGTGCATGTTAAACGAAAAAATAAAGTTCTATCACATTTGAAAAACAAAAAAGGAGCAAATCCTACATAATAAAGTAAATTAGAGATTTCTTCTCTATTCGTACTTAGCATCCCCTTGCATCCGCAAAAACTTTCTGAGTTAAGAGGGAAGCCAAAAATAGGTAACCGAAAGGAAACACACTGGGAAAAAAACACAAGATAACTGTGGCAAGACTGGGTGCTCTAAGATAGTGAATATGCCATTAATCGTTTCAAAATATTTAAAAATAATCCCCCCAGCACACCACTGACTATAATGACTATGTGACTGAGAACCTCATGGTCATCTCAGGAAAAAAAATAAAAATCTGATGATGAAGGATTTACTAGAGGATGAAGAGTATCTTTGCAGATTAGTTCAGCGTGTGTATCAACAGTAATGTTATTCAATCCTTTACAATATACTATTGTAGTTACTCAATCAGTTTTCCAAACTATTTTTTTTCTCCATGAAGTTTAGCTACTACTGATATGAATACCAATTACTCTTTATACCACTATTAAGAATAACCCAGAATCAGGTGTGAAGTTACAGTAAACCACATTGAAACATAAATATTTAAAACAACTTACTAGGAACAGGGCAGATGAATAAAGTCTTTTTAGAAATGGGAACAGAAGTGAACTGAAAGCAATTTACACTGTCCTCAGACCACTGCACATGGGATATTTAAAGATAATATACACTTTAAAATATGAGTCTCAGTATCTTTTATATTCAGTGTTCCAAGGTCTTCTACACTTACAGAAAAAAGACAGTAATAAGTATTTGCCCTCTCTTTTACTAGATTTCTGGAATATCTAGTAAGGAATATGAAAACCATGATTTTTGATTAAAGTAAACTATCATTAAAAAAATGATGTATGTTGTTGCTTTACAGATTTGACTGAAAAAGCAGTAGCCAAAAGTTTAGAAAGTCTTTTAGAACTGGGTGCCAGAGTTAGATTTCTGTCTTTGAGCTTGAAGTTCTTCCATATCAGATCCATCCAAAACAAGGTCAACATACACTGTGTGCTCCAATGCATACTTTGTGTTTGTAATACTTTATTGGCAGTGATGTACAATTTTGCTCATGTGTATGACACTACCTGGATGTTCTCATTAACAAAGATGTGTAGCAATCAAAATGGAAACTTACCCCCTCGTTCTCTCTGTGTGGATTCAGTCTACTGTACACAGCTTCAATAATATTACGCCTAAAAAGAGAAGTTGCAAAAAAAATATGAGCATAACAATAAGGGATTTCAAAAACTTTGAGAACTTAAAGAGGTTTGAGCGCAATAATAAATATTTCAGAACATTTATATGCTTGGTCTTCAACCTGTCTCTTAAGATGAAGCCCACTCTTGGTGTCTTCAAACATTTTCAATACTATGTTTAGAGATTTAACTCTAAGTCAGAATTTGTGAAGAGCTAGTAAGGCAAAGCATTCTCTTATCTTACCCTCCCCATGTTTTTTCCCTTTTCACCTTGGGAAGTTCCAGCTGCACAGTCAGATTTTGCCAAGAGTAATATTTAAAATTGTATTTTGCTTATTGCTACAAAACTCCTGAAGTTAGTTTTTTTTTTTTTTTCTCCTAAGACTTATCCATGGGCTACTACTTGCCTAAGAATTTCTGAAGTGTCGTGTCCAGTGCCTACAACTTCTGAGGTTTGCCATTTAGTGTCTGTTCACACTGCAGATACTACAACTTCAACACCATATGGTGCTTCCATAAAAAAAATCCAGCTAAGGCCTTCACAGGCAGGCAAGATGAGCACAGAAAGCCAAAAACAGTAGTAGTAATGGGGGAAGCATTTTATATACTATCTTGTTTTCATGTTCTTCCCTAGGCATCTACTTTCAGCTATCCTGGGGACAGTACTCAGAATTAAAATGATCCTTGGTTTGATCCAGTATGACGAGCTCTTATGTTCATATCATGAAAGCCAAAACAGAAGAGATACATTTCTGAATGGAATGTGGCAAGTATGTGGATTTCTGAGGCAAAGAAACAGACTGGCTCATAGCTTGTGTCCAGCATCACAATAGATTTTTCAGCATTTAAAGCAGTACCAACTGAAATGGAGTTTGGGCTGCCTCCAGATGAGCACCAGTAAAGCAGCCTCATTAGATGAAGTGTCCCAAGTAAAGCATTGTTTTTTTTTTCTTTTTGACTTAGGTGCATTTGGATGAAACTCCTTCTCTGCAAGACATGATCTATAACTTACCATCAGTAAGGGAATCTCCAAACTTAAATAGGCATGACTACCAAAATGCCCTCAAAATAGAAGATGGAACATACGTTAGGCAAAGTCAATCAGATCCTACAAGCGCAAGAAGGATTTGACAAGATCTCAAAGATACCTCAAATGTACATCTAGCTGAATAGGGGTTGGAGTATTTCTCATAACAGAACTAGACCTGAAGAAAACCTTGACTGCTGAAGAATCTAGGCATTACTCCTGTGAACACTTAGATCCAAAGAGAAGTTGGTTCCAAAGTGAAGATGCAGTTTCTGACTATCTACCCTACATTTTATAGCTCTTACAGCTTCTAAAGTGATACTATTTTTTATAACAGAAAGTCTTATTTTCTTTTCTACAAACAAGCAATGTCTGTATCCAGTCACCTTTGATATGAAATAACTGAAACCCTTGTTGCTCTGGACAAGCTGAGTAACTTAGTGATGTTCACGACTTGAAAGGCAATTAAAATATCCATAGCGCAGCCTCTGTTGGGAGCGAGCCACACAAAGAATGAGCCACTTCTGGCTTCTACAGAAATGAGGTGTTTGAGGGAAGCATACAATGCCCCCAAAAAGTGGAGCACGGACACTAGGTGGTAGAGGGAGCACAACATCAAAAATTCTCCTAATACTTTGATATTCTAGTTACATTATTGATATTCTTAACAAACTGAAGTAATAAATAGCTAAGAGTAAATACATATTGTGTATATTTGTGTCTATGTATATTTTTAACAGCTCCATGGAAATAAACTAGTGCATTACGTACCAGAATACAATTTTTCCTTTTACCCTTCAGGAATGGGATCAGTAACACAAATGTTTATGTAGAGCAAAACGTAAACTAGTCTCAGATATAGCAAACAACTTCTATTGACTTGAGTATAGTTGTTACACTGAGAAAGATTTAGAACATTTTATTAAAAGCATTTGTTGCAATAAACTAAGTAGTTAAAGAAATTCTAGTAGTGTACTCACTTGCCAGCTAAACCACCTCCTGGTGGTAAATTAGGGATATTCTCCGCAGATAAAATACGAATAACATGCGCAAGATCAGGCATTCCTTCTTCACCTGATTTTTCCATAATTTCTATTGTAAAAACAGAAGTATTTAGATTACTGAACTTACATGACCCATTTCTTAAAACAGTAAGGTACAAGACACCATCACTTAAACAGACATTATAAAAAAAAAAGTTGCATGTAAACGGGACTTCTAAAAAACGTTTTAAGTAAGCTATATTTGTACAGTGCACAGAGCTAATCAAATCCCTATTCTGCCTTTGCATTATGCTTCTAGCCATTCTCTCTCTGAGAAACTCTTAAATAGACTGAACTACTGGTTGAAACATCCTGGGGACAGCAGCCTGTTCTCTTCCACAAAGGTGACAGCTAGGAGCCTGCTTCAATTACCTTCCCATTGCATTGAAACACACACTCAGAAGTTATTTGCCATAAAGCCAACACTTCCCAGGAATTCAGTCATACTTCATTGTGAATAACACCCTGTACTCGCAAAGTCCTGAATCTCTGGTGCGTAAGCACCAAGACCATCAAGCAAAAAGAAGATGACAAATAAAATGGCCCAGTGGCCAAAACAGAATACAGGAGTGATGCAACACGCAACTGATGATGTGGTGTTCCATTTTCAAAGCAGACATATCTCACTAGTCCAGCGCTAGGACGTTTTTCTGCCTTGGGAAAGAAATACCTAAAGTATGAAGTCAGTCTTCACATGTTCTTACTCATCAAAGCTGCTGTAAGACTAACTTGCAATAGATGCATACGTATATTCACATATGCATAATGCTACAACCTTCCAGACATCAGCCTCAAGTCATTTAATTACAGTCATGGCAGAAAAAGATTCACTTAAGTTATCTAAAGTTGTAATGTTATGAATGTATCACATACTTTAAAGTCAAAAAAGTTAAAATTCTCCTGAAAATCAACTAAATTAAGGAATATAGTGCCATCTCATGTGGAGACTGACTCAAATATTATGCAAAAAAAGCTTCAGAATTCTTTCTTCCCAACTCCCCTGTTTGTACCTTAAACAATACCTCATCTAGATCAGTCTGTATCATGGCTACTATCCTAAATTAAAATAAATAAATAAATAAATCACATTCACATGAAGTTTCTTACAATCAATTATTTTCCACTTTGGATGCCTGGTTTGGAACCTACAATTAAAGTGAGTTGAAGCTGCAACTTCAGTTTCTGAAATTAGTAAAAGAGCACATTACCTACTTGAAACACTGCACCCTAGGTTTCCCGGTACTTAAATCTCTCTTGATGTCTGTTATATACCCATAAAACAAGGGATATGCAGACTTCACTAAAGACTACTGAAAACAAAAATGTGTTTAAGGCACTTGCTCACTCTGTATCAAGGAGATCTGTAGCAATGCCCCCAAAAGGCAATTCTACTTTCACAAGTTATACTACCCAGTAAGAAATAAGGCATTATGCTTCTAAACTGCAATTTTAAGTCAGCACCACCAAAATCTTTGCAATGAATGAGTGGGGTATACTACTAAAAGTGGTTAAACATTCTTCTAAGAAACTTTATAGTATGTATATATATAACTTTCATACACCTATTAAGGATGAATCATGGCTAGCAAAGGAAATGACAGCTAAGTCTGTGCGCTTGTGTCATCTTCAGGCTTTGATCACTTCTTCCATGCACATTCACACACACAAACCACAAGTCCTCTCATAGATCTTGTCCTTTTGTGCAGTTCTGCCTAGCTAGACGTAGATGCTATCACTATAATATAAATGGTGCTGAGTCACGTCAGATCAGAAACATGTCTCGTATATACTGCCTTTTATACCAACAGCATGTCTGGTTCTGTACAGACCGAAATTAACAAATATCAAAAATCACTAAGAACTAAGGCTACAGAAGTAAGCAATTGATAAATTTTAACCGAAGCATGAGATTTTTATATCTTCTTAAAAGCAAACTAAAGCAGTCAGAACTCGGGATTGTTGTGTGTTTCTTGGTACTGCAATCTTCTGCTTTATGCTGTATAACCCTTGGGAGCTCTGAACCAAGAGCACCTTCTCCCCATTTTCAGAGGGTGCTCATCAGGAATTCTGGTGAAATTGGCCGTCTCCTTTTTCTCTTGGTAATTAGGATGAGTAATTTTACCAAAACATTTTCCCACCCCTTTCAAACAAAACAAACAACACACAACAAAAAAACAACAACAAACCACAACTGAATCACCTCCTTAGTAAAAAAAAAAAATATAAAAAAAATCCAAGAACAAAGCAAATGACTTCTTCTCACTACACATTAGTTAACAGATACATACAGCCGATTTGTTTGACAAAGATCACTAGAGAAAACAACCTAATGTTTTCAAAGCCTGATATACACATTTACAAGGTTTTCACTTTCTCAAGGATATTTAAAAAAATAATTGCAGGGTTATTTTTAACTGAACATGCAAACCATGACTGCAGAAACTTTTCTACCACTATTGCTAATATAATTTAGACACCTGAAGAATCACTTCCTGATGTTATCATACATGCAAATCCATGGAAATCCACTACAAAACAAGTCTACTACTTAATCCTAAAATAATTTTAACCAAAAGTTCTTTTGACTCAGAGATAAGCATTTTGAAAACCCCAACCAAAATTTATTCCAGTTTTATATCAATGCAGATGCTTCCTCAAGTTTAAGTCCCCTACCAGACAGCATTACAACTTCTTACACTACAGCATCTCCTCTGATTTCTAGCTGTAAGATTAGGACATGGAAAAGAATCCACTCTTCTCTATCAGGTCCAACTCCAATGCCTCAAAACAGCTTTATATAAAGTACATATTCTACATACATAAAATGCACTATTCAACTTACTGTATTAATGAAGCATTCAACTATTAGAACTACCTAAATCTATATTGAAGTGCCCCCTATTTATGATTTGAGGTGTTGGTTGTTGTTTTTCTTATTTTTCTTTTTGAATTTCCACATCTGACACACCCAGAAGTCAGAGCACTGACTTGTATCAAGTTTTCTCTTCCAGTAAGCAATCGGTGGGTCTCAAAAAACAAATGACAAACCAGATGAAAACAAAAGCAGCACTTGAAAGCAACAGTAAGAAAAAAGACTGACCTAGCACAACTTTACTATCCAGCACATTTGCATTACTTTGGAAATTGACCAATTAAGTAACTCAAAACAGAGCAAGTCACCGTCATAAGTAACTTAGTCACAAGCCACCAAGCACTGCCTCATAGGTATTGCAGAAATACTCTTGAATTTACAGCTCTGGAATGCAGTTACACACAGGCCATCGACATCAAGATCCAAGCTACCAAAATGTTTTAGTATATAGCTTTGAGAAATCTAATGGCAGAACTCTCTCTTGCTCGTTTCTTTATTTTCTGTTAACCCTGTGAAGATCTGACAGAACTACTAGCTTATTGTATGAATGCACAGGATCTTGGCATTCTACTTAGGAATGCATAAAAATGATTGAAAAATAACACATGCAAGTGTTAAACTGCTTTTGAGCACGGATATTAAAACAAGCAAAAACAACAAAAGCATGCCTCAAACAATGCCTTTTTCTCCAAGCCAAACCTTAAAATGCCTAAACAGAGCAGTGAAAAACCGGTTGTCTTAGAGGTTTGATGGAATAGTCCCAGTCAGCTTTAAACCCAAGGTTCACAAGAGAACAGAAACACCCCATGTAGAACAGTGTGCATTCATGAAAAACAATTACCATTGATCAAACTCAAAAATGACATTCCTACCTTGCATTTTTTTCCCTACTACTCATACTTTGGACCCTTCTTTCTTACACTCCCCCCCCCCCCCCCCCCCCTTTTTTTTGTTAAATGAAAGGCATTTCTTCTTTTTACTTTTGAGAATCTGACCCCTTTCTAAATGATTCTCTCCAGTTGTTTGAAACGTTTTGTTCAAGTTTCTCTGTATCTGAAATTGTACTCCAGGCACAAATGTTATGTAGAAATTGCAGTCCAGTAACTTCCTTTCTATTACGATACTGTGTCAAGATGTCAATTTCAAAGAATTTATGAAGTATGAAAAAAATTGTTGGAGAGAAGACAGTGGCAACTACTTGAAATTATTCAGAGTTGTTTCCTTTCTTTTCTGTGGTTCCTGATAGAATTTCCTCAAATATGCTAACACTCATTCCTTGCTAAATACTTGACATTTAAAGGTCTTGCGCTCTGGCCAATTCACTGAACACAGAATGACACAGGGAACTCATGTAGGAAAAATCAAGAATAACTGAAGCAACAGAAACTCAGTCTTTGAAGCAACTTGTATCTGTTGAGATCTTCAGCTTATCAATCATTTCAAGTTACGCTTGGGATGGCTCTGCATCAGTGCAGGTTACAAACTCTCCACTTCTTTTTGCTGTGTGTAATGTGTTAAATATGATGAAATAGGTTAAATATTTTTGCTCAGAAGTTATCTTGATAGAACAGTAAGTCAGTTATGCTACAACACTAGCACTGTTACTAGTAAATAGTGCTTCCTACATCATTTTCAGTTCATTTCAATCCAGTCAATCTGACTATAAAGTATTTGACAGCTTTTCTATTAATGCTTTTAACATTCACAAAAGCAATAAAGTAACACTGTAGTTCTATTTATTTTCCACCTGTTTGCAAATTGAGAGAGAAGCCCCCGAGAAGCTAGGCATACTAATTCCTAGCCACCATGTGTACACCTACCTAACTGCTGACAGTGAAGGTAACTGCTCCTGGCTCTCTCCCAGAGCCTATTAACAGCTCATGTTCTCCCCTCAGACATAGGAAGATAATAGTTATTTATCTTAACTAGTCATCTAGGAAGCCCAGGATGCAAGCCAAGTTCTGCGAAATGTGCTGAGAGCTCGCATGTGAAGTGACCATTAGCTCTCCCTAACCTCAGCAGAAAGGCCAAGTATGCAAGCCATGTCAGTTTAGATCCCATTTAAACAAGATGGGCAGTGGGGAAGACACCACACCGTACACACCACCAGCACATGCAGAGGTAACTGTGTCATGGTCTGAAGGCCTTCGTAGAGGGTGTTTTTTTTTTTTAAAAGATTAAGTCGATGTAACTCACGTAACAGACCTGTCTAGATTACTGAGACACAAACAGGGAAAAAAAAATAAATCTAAGTACCTCATTCAGTTACATAAGACTAATAAAAACACATCTAAACAAAGAAAATGAGTGCAGCCATTTCACACAGATGAAAAAAATAAAGTATATCCAGAAAATGTCATTTACAGCATTAAGTTAGTATCAAAAACCCTCTAACTTAAGTGGCAAAGATGACAGTTGTCCACATCAATTCGGTTGCAGCGGCAGGACAGACATTTAACTTATCTGTTGCATTTTATATTGAATTTGTGTTAAGAAAAGTTAAGAATGGTTAGCTGTCGTTTTTTTTTTCCTTTTTGTTTGTTCTAATACATACACTCAGAAGTTTCCTGATCTCCTCAAATCTACAGTGCAGGCTTACTTCCCATTCATACTTAGTCCTACTTACTTGGATACGAACTACTTTCTAATAAAAGCAGATCCAATCCTTTAACATCCATTACAGCACACTGAAAAGCCAGTGGAACTCTTAGATCTTCAAATAAAAGCAACAGGAAAAACAGAAGCGGAATCCACCTCCCATGTGACAGTGCTGAATTCCTATATTAGTAATTCTCAAATAGTTTTAAGGAAAATTAGTATTTTCCTCTATAGTTTAAAGATACCATCAGGATCCACATTGAGAAAATTTAACAAAGAATGCTCAAGCTCAGGTAGTTGGCGTCCAGAGCTGTGGTTTATGTCATAGAGACCTTGCTGCAGTCTCAAGACTGCAGGTGGGAACCAGCAGGAAGTCATCTAACTCCCAGACACCTTGGCATTTAAATTTACAATTACTTCCACAGAACACTACTGCACAGTCCTGTAGGTGCCAACGTTGCGTTCTTCTACATGAAAAGAGTACTATCAGGAAAGAAAAAAAAAATGTACAATGCTGAAACACTGGTCTCAGCACCTGGCACAAATACATCTAAGGTGGCTGCATGACTCATTGTCTGTCTACAAGAGGAGCCACCTCTTTATGAAGCACTGTTAAACCTGGATACAGTCATAAGAATATGATAGTCCTGCCCTGAAACAAGTCAATAAAGGGTTTAAACTACCTCAACGTTCTTTCTCAGCCTGTGTGTTCTTCCGTAACCCATCTCCTTCCCCTGAACACTGCTGCTGTGATAGATGCAGCAGATAAATCAATAAGCTGCATCATACGTAAACGCATACGAAGTATGAAATACGTTCTTCAGTGCTCTTCTGATTAGATAACAGAAGTTACAGAATGATAACAACCAGGTTTTCAAAACCTCTGAAGACTGTTTCTCTCTAATGAAGCTCTTTCACAGCAGTATCATAGCCACATATGCAACATCAAGACAAACTGTACCAGGAACAGTTCTTTTCATGCTTGGGTTGATTCTGCAAAAGCCTATGCCAACAGATGATCAATATTACAGACAGGCTAACTTTCAATATCAACAACGAACTTCAGTCAGTTCTACCAAACTGAGCTATACTGGGATCACTAAATTAATCAACAAGAATAAAGAGCCCCAAAAGCCACTACACACAGTTTTTTTGTCCAACCTTACAGCAGCCTTAGCCAATGATAAAAAAAATAATAAATAGAAGCAATAGTTTGAAAGTCAGTTTTTCTGACATTAAGAACATGGCAGAAAAGGAATAAACATACAAGGGCTAGCCTTTCATTCTGCTCAACTGTTCCTTTAACTGTTTCTGAAAATGTATTCAATTCTTTGAAGGAATAAAAAGAACTATAAAATCAGTGAATAAATGAAATTGGTTAGTGATTAAGTCCAGTCCTCTACAAGAAACATCTAGATTTGCTTTTATTGCAACTTTTATTCATGCACACACACGCTTGGTAAGCATTCAGAACCAAAAGGATGATTTAAGGCTCTTGCATCCAGATATATTTTGATCAGTTACACTCTGTACAAGTTTTCATAAGTTATTTTCCAAACTGACACTTCAAAACAAACTCAAATTCAAAACAAAACAACTGGATTAAACAAAAGCAGTTAAAACAACCTTGATAATTAGGAGTCCCTTCAAAAAAAAATGATAAAGGTTTTTCTTTTAGTCAAGCTCCACAAAAGAAATGGATCACGTATCACGAGCATCCCTTTGTAAGCAAAACACTAACAATAACACTATTTAATTAGCTGATGTAAGCCTCTGTAAGGTCAGTGGTTACTTCTGTTTTTACAAAACAAAATGCAAAGATCTAGGGTTTTATTGAGAAAATGCATGTGGTGTATGGTTTACAACATTTTTCCTCATCATAAAGTCATGATGGCTTGTGTTGGTTTTGGTTTTATGCTCAACAACATTAAGACAGCATTTTTAATGAAGAAAATGGATTTCTTACCTTCAACCCGTGATTCCAAGTGCTTATCCAACTCTGCATCTTTTTTCACTGCCTCATCTGAGACCTTAGGAGCATTTGAAAAACAAACTAGTACAATACTCATGTTATCACGACTCCCCTATGCGACAAAGAAAAAGAAGAGTTAGGCTTTTGAGATTTCATCTTTCCTTTTTCTATTCTTGCTACCAGTTGTATTTTTTACTTAGAGTACTGTATCCTAGACTTACCTGGGAAAAAGAAACCTTGCAACTAAAGTCTTCGATTAATAACAACCTCTCTTTCTCAACTAAACTACTCATTTAAATTGATTTTCGCTGATTTTACATTGTTAGTCTGAGCTGAAATTATTTAATGTACTTTATGTGCCAACGGTTTAAAAATAACATCTCCATATAAAATAACCATTTAAAACCATTTAAAAAAAAACAGGCCAGAAATTAAACTGTCATTTAACGTTAACCTTAAGGAAATTTAAAAAAATATTCATGTTGCAAAATGAAATGCTGAATATTCTAAACTCCCAGAATAGCTAGTTTCAGCTACTAATGTATAACTTTGAAAACATTCACTATGGCTGTTCAATAGGAAGTACACGTTATACGTCATGCACCTTGAGGAAAATGGGTAAATTACAAAATAAGAAATCATTTAGCATGGCCAAACTAGCACTATAGACTATCCTGTGCTCAGCAGTATCAGCCAACGGCTTTTGCAGATAATAATTTTAATGCCAATTGTTCACTAGTAAGCTCCAATACCACTTTCCTCCTCACCTTTCAAAATTACAATCCATAGCCAAATTTTAAAATTACAATTCAAATTTAAAAACAAAGAAATCCAGCAAAAAAGCAATTTGAACTCCTGGTTTAAAATCAAGGGTGGTTTTTTTTTGTTTTTTTGTTTTTTTTTGTTTGTTTGTTTGTTTTTGTCAAGTTATCTATTCTTGCTCTTTCTGTCAAGTTCTCTATTCTTAAGCTAAGTTTGAAATCTTTAACAAACATTATGTAAATAGCTCCTTATCCAAACTAAACCAGAAATCTGTGTGCCATTTTTCACTGCACATTGTTTCTCTGTAATTCCAACCCTCGGGTAGTTCCTATCATTTACCAAAACAACTCATTCTTCAAAGGAAATTAGGTAGCAATCCAACATCAGAATAAATTACTTCAGAATGTAGGACTTGTCCCAAAGTCCCAATGCAGGACTTCATCCAAATTCCTTTTTGTATCAAGCATATGGAGACACTTAGTATTTTACAATAGATAATACTTCACATGCTGAAGACCTTCTAATCTTGCCACAAACTGCTCAGATCCCCGATCTTACTTTAGAAAATAAGCATGAGGTTATGTCTATTGCTTTCCTGAAAGTATACTAGAGTGACAAGTCATTAATGAAGCTGATCGAGTGCTTGCTCAGAAAAGCCAGGGCATTTAAACCAATCTTAAAATGTCTGACATCTACTGCAATACAACCCTACTTCCAAAAAAGTTACTTACAATTAAACAGTAAAGGGTAAGTTCTAAGTTTTAAACCTTCCTCAAAACGGCATGTTTGGTCTATGGCTTCATCAAGGAACTTTATTTGCAATAGTATGAGTTACACTTTTGAGGGAATGCTGGAAATGACAAACGTTTGCAGACCAACCTGCAATATCTCCTAATGAATTTTAAATTTGAGGACTGTGAGCAAGCTCAGATGAAGAAGCACTACTTTTGCATCTGAGCTGCAACAATTTGCTGAGGACACCACTTCAGATGATAGACAAAACATACCCTAATGAGGAGATAGTAGTACAAGCACAGATATTATGCAAAGGAGAGTAACACCACCCAACTCAAAAGAGCAGAAAAATACAAACCTTGCACAGAACGTACTTTTAAGTTATGTTTTTAAAAATCATTCACTTTAAAAGTTGGAAACAAAATTTAGAGCTGGGACCATATGCAAACATTGCACTAAACATTTATTTTTGCAACTGCCATCACCTCTCCAAGCACAAAGGATGAGGCTATACACTTTTCAGCAAAGACACGGTCAAACAGGTACAGAAGTTTGAGGGTAGGAGCAGGGAGAACAGGAAGACTAGGCCAGAAACTGCTGTTAACATTGTACCCATCAAAACAGAAGATAAATTTAGAACATCTGCTTGAAGAAAACAGTTACATACCTTATGTAAACAAGTGTCCACTACCCAATTGCACACTTTTTCCAGGTCATCTGATACTTCAAGTCTAGACTTAACAAATTCACAGAGCTCTTCGTTGCTCATTACATCCCAGATTCCATCACAAGCCAAGATGATAAACTCATCTTCTTCTGCCCTTAAAATTTCACAAACCTCTGGCTCTGGAGAAACAAGTTGTTCTGTAGGGCCTTTACCGTCAACACATTTGTAGTCATAGTCCCCCAGAGCTCGAGAAACTGCCAATGAACCATTAACGCGCTGAATCATTACACTGCCTCCTGCATTCTGGATTCGCTCTTTCTCCCTTGGGTTGCAAGGTTTGTGATCCTGTGTTGAAAAACAGACTTGTCCATTCCTATAGAGAACAGCACGTGAATCACCACAATTGATAAAGTATACATGCTCAGGTGAAATCATAACTCCCACTGCTGTTGAGCCACTTCTGTCCATCCCATTTCTGAGGTCTGAGAAATTGCGCATATACTCATCAATTTTCAAAAAGCCAGTTCTGATTCCACTCTTGACATTTTCCACTGAAGGTTCAAGAGCAGATCCAGGTTTTTCTGCCGCCCTAAAGTCTTCATTGTTAGTGATGTGTTCTAGTAAGTGTGTGGAGCAATAATTTGCAACACGAGATCCTGCGTGACCATCATAGACAGCAAAAAAGGACCAGTCCTCTAAGCCGTGAGGAATACCCACAACAGCTGTGTGAGCATCTTCCATTTCCACTCTCCATCCCTGCATACTGCTGAGGCCATAACGCAAGCCATTCCCTGCACCATGAGCATTATGCTTTTCAGTTTTTGGTTTATCCAAAAATGCACCCATGTTTATGCAATAACGAATCTGGAAAACAGAGAAGAAGAATCTTAGTTATAATTCCACCATGCTATCTAAGTTCACTCAGCAATGCCGATTTTGTTCTCCCTTCCCTTTCTTCTTTATAAAACATATTACAAAGCATGCACATGTGCAAAAAACAACTGTAAGGTGGAGGGAGGGATAAATAACAAATGACATTAATGAAATTGGAACTTACAGACCCCTGTCTGCCTTTCAGGCAGTTTGGTATCTACTTCATGTGCACAGGATTTTTTGTTTGTTTTTGTCTTTAAGACCTACTTCATGAAAATTAAAATGTGCAAGAAGGCTCTCCGTATGAAGGTAGAGTACTTTACATACCTCTGCAGCCCAATTTTGTCATTCTCTGCTGGAAAAACAACATCCATATTACTCTTATTCTCCTTCCATTTTCACTAGGGCATGAAGAAAAGCTAATACTTCATAAGTAAGTACCAACTGACTTGCTAGCTTTGCGTGTACTGTGCCACTTCTGTAATCTTCTAAGTATGGCAAAATTGACAATAGAGAAATGTAGACCACTCACCAAAGCAAAGTATGATTACAGCACTTCCAAAGAAACAATAAGTCATTTCCCACTTTGACACAAAAGAACTTTTCACAGGATTCTCTTACTATATTACTTACTGCTTTGTAATACATTTCAATTTTCACCATCCCTAAAAGACATTCATGTGGTTTTAAGTTCATAGATGCACTGATCTTGATTTTAAAACATACCCAGTTAAAACAGTTACGAGCCCTCTAAGGGAAAAACATATTCCACAGAAAGTTAGCTCCTCAACATTTGGAGATCAGCTTCAGAATACGTGAGAGGCATCCTCAGAGAGCAAGCTTGCAGATACAAGTAATCTACGCTGAAGCTTTAGACGACTTCCAACTTCCCCTCCTATAGGAGAATAGGTCATCCTACGCAGGCCTGAAAAAACACCTTGCACTTCACCAAGTCAGCAGCGAATATTTTCTTTAACCCAGAGACCCTGCAATACTTTTTTTTATTTCCTCCAAAAACTCAGAAAACTACTTGTCATGCTAACAATGACTGTCCCATGAAACCCTTAGCGACTGGCTGTAAAAACGATAGCAACTCTCAACCAGCAAAAATCTGAGAGCCTTGACCGATTGCGAGCAAGTCAGTCACTAGCGCTCCCACACACTAGCACTCACCAAAAACCTGTGGAGTCACGATAAACTGCTTTAAGAGTTTGTTACCATGTTAGAAAGATTAATGATTCCTTTCTTCTTTCATTCCCCTCCACTAAAAATATTTTCATCATCCATAGCTTGCTCTAACAGGAGAGATGAAAGGAAGTAGCACACTGCAAGGGGCAAAGCTTATGGCTAGGTTCCTCACCCCACCCTGCCAGGGTCATTTCAGAACTTTCAACCAGATAATGCAAACCTCACACTCTGCTCCAGTGGCCTCCATGTAGGGCTGAGGATGCCCATTATTCCGCAGACCAAGACTTTGCTTACCAGTTATACTTCTTTTGAACTGTATTTCTCACTCTTACTGTAAATTTAGACATGTCTCCAAATATTGCAGCAACTCCCTGTCTGTTTTACTCTTCAGTATAATTTACTTCCTTAATTCATGTTTAATGATCTTTAATTCAAGTGCTACTAACACTGCAGAAGGATGAACATGGTTCTGGTATTTTTTTATTAAAAAAAAAAAAAAAAAAAAAAGAGAGAGAAAGCACTTGGCTAAATCAAATCAACTGAGAAGCACCAGAATTCAGATGGCTCTTATGTTCAAGTACCATGTTATATTCTAATTACAAGCCTTGGAGTTACCTCTTTTGAAGATCTTTTCAGAAATGTAGAATAAAACATCATCAATTGGATTCCGAGTTTAGACACATCTGCTAGAGGAAAAGATTTCTTTACTAATCAGCTAAAGGAAATGGAGGTTTTGCATGTACAGTGTGAATTCTAACACTGTGCAAATACCCACCTCTAGCTCGGCTCTGAGCTACTACCATGATTTTGATCACGTTAGAGAACTCTATAATTGCAGACTAGTTGATTATCTCTATGTACCAAACTTATGCTATCACAAAGTCTGGTATTAGAACACAAGTCTTGCACTTAGTAAATTGCTTTAAGCTGCTGTTAAAAAACAACACTTGCGTGACTAAAGAAATATATCCTAAGCTTTGTACGTGCTCCAAAACGAGCTTTCCATGTACAAGGTACGCATCTCCAGCTGCAGCATCTACAGTAAACTCAAGTCACAAGAACACACTACAAAGTTGCTGCCAAGTTTTTTTTACTCTATATAATTTTTATATAGTTTTTATAGTTTCTAAATATAATTAGTTATTATATATAATGTTATTTTATATAATTTATATATATATATATAAAATTTACATATAAACAGAATTTATATATAAATTCTCAAACTAGACTTCGTAAAACAAAACCAAGAGTGCCATCCCCTTGAAATGATAATTAATTGGCACATCTTATACAAAACGCAAGAATGATTTCAGACCAGCAGCGAATGTTCTCAGAAGACTTCCCATTCATGAAGCCCTTTCAAACACCTACTCTCCATCCCCAAGCTCCCCTAAATCCCCCCACCTTCCCTGTCCATCCAATATTATGGTATTATCCAAGGAATTCCACAAACAAGAAGCCCCGTTATCTGTACTCTTTCTCTCTGCAGTCATTATCTACAGGTCTCTTACTATCTAGGATAGTAGAGAATGAAGTAAGGAATCATATGGCTGCGTAAAGAAGATCAGAACTCATCTAGCTACAAAAGCCGATGACCTGACTACTGACTGTTTCATACATATGCATTTATACTGTATAATACTAAAGTCAAAAGCACGGGTTCCACATCTTAGCTTCATGTGTTTCATAAGTAGCTTCTGAACTGAGTTCTTACTGCTCAGAATGAGTAAAAAAAATGAAATATTGTCCTATTTGCAAATATATTTTTAATATTACTAAGATATTTAGAATATTACACATATTTAATAAAGGATGTAGAGACAGACTTCCAATCAATATGTAAACAGTAAGTTTAGGTATCAGCTTATGGCTGGTCCTAAAGAAAAATACCAAATACATAGAAGAAATCTTTCTATTACTGCATATATTATGTATGCTACACAACGCAGCAGCTGGCTTGAAAATTAGCTGAAAAAGTCAAACCATTTATTGAGCATGGAAGAAAGAACCAGCCACTAAGTTCTTTAAAGCAACATACATTCTGCAGATCAAGAACGGAACCCTAGGTTTCCCTTCTTGCAATAGTTTTCTCACCTCCAAAAGGAAAAAAAAAAAAAAAATCACCTGCTAAGTACCAATAATGTACTAACTACTAACAGTAGCTTTTGTAAGGCCTTCAGAGGAATCTCAGCAACATGCTGCTAGAGCACTACCTCTAGCACTCTACTGTACGCTCTTCATCTCTACTTTAAAACCAATCGTTAAGTCATTTCCAATCAAATTCAATGCTGCAGGTCTCTAAGAAACCTGACGTTCCTTTCCCAGGAAAAAAAAAAAAAACAACACTAACCCAAGACATACTTTTCTGAAGTCCAAATGTGTATTCTTCCCTAATGTTTCCTACCTGATATAAATTTTACATGAGGTCCTTATCTAATACACAGGTAAGGCAAACAATAGTTCAGTCCTAGGAAACCAAAGTCATCTACACTTTTGAGGTGTGGAAATAGAAAGCATAAAGCCCAAAACCACACCTTCTGACACTGAAAAATTTGTGGTCGGTCTCCATTTCCCCACAGCTACACACTGAATACATATATTTGCATTATATCAGCCCTAAAATAAACAGTCCTAAATATCAGGTCTGTGAACAAGTGTGAGTTTCTCTGCTTAAAAGAAAAACAACCACACCCTCTGATTTTCACCAAGATGTACCCATAAAATGGTAAAGAGTTCTTGCTCAGCTCCAGAACATACATGATGAGTTTATTTTCCACTCTATCACAGAGGGGGAATAGGAAGCTACTTTTAAGGAAAAGCATGCTTCTTCCCACATAGATTTAACTGGCAGAAATAATACTCGCTAGTTGCCATGAAGGCATACAAAAATGTAATTAAATAATACAGTCTATACCCATGCATTTGTAGATACCATAAAATAATTTCCAGATCACTTGAGGGTTCCAAAAAGAACTACTGCTTTGATAGCCAACAGTCCCAAAGACAATAATGGGTCTTTTCATATAAGGAGAATGGGTCAAACATCAACCTTTTGGGCTAAGGTCATAAGAGCATATTGTAGAACATCTCTTTCCTCAGAAGGGTTCATTCCAGAGACTAGCCATTTTTAATAAGTCAGTGCTGTGGAAAAGAAATAGTGCCAGTTTCCTGTTACAATACACATGTGCTCCTTCTGTTTAAAAAAAAAAAAAAAAAAGTATGTTTCCACAGAAATAAATGCTGCACTAGATACTAAAAGTGCAAGTGACAAATCACAATACCTATGACAATTTCAAAGCTTAGTGGAAGTGCAGGAAGAAGCAGTTTGTCTGGTTTAACTAAAAAGACTTAAACTGGCCTTGTTGAAAAAAGCCTCTCTCTAGTGTGAAAGAGACACATGCGAGATGTGCCTGTACAAATGCACACATGCACACTGTAGATTGTTTTGGTATCTGTAAAGGTTCAGAGTATCTCTCCATTTACACGAGAAATGCAGCATGACAGAATATTCAAGTAAATATAAGACTATACTAAGTAGGTAAATAGAAGTTCATTTAAAGAGTAAAATCTTCAAAGATCTCTATTTTGATCCCAGAAAACTCGGGATCCCTTTTGACTTACTGACCTTAGAAAATACTGGCATCAAAAAAATACTACATCAATTTACATTAGGCAAATAGATACTGAAATTCTGAGCAATAGCTCTACTTCAAGTTTGGCTGGAGCAGCTACCTACCTTCGGGTACTACAGCACAGGCACGACCTGAACTGCAGTTATTGGAATTTCAGAGTGAGATCTTAATATTAAACGTTCATTTAAAAAATGAAATGTGAAGAAAGCCAGTAACTGATCGTTACTTATGCCCATGTACTATGGGGTTTGTTTGGTTTGAGTTGTTTTATTTGTTTTTAAATAACCTGTGGGCAAGGAGCAGGTTGGGAGTCAACATCAGAACTGGTCCCAGTGATAGCGCTGACCAAAGATTCACTTTGTACTGATATGAAGAAATTGAGTATGAAGATAAACCTCTAATATAGATCTTACTACCAAAAACTTTTCCTGCCACAACTGCAATAAGCTTTTAAACCAGAAAGGTGAAAATGTTGCCAGCTAGCCCCCAACTAGCTGGCAGGATACATGCCTAGGAGCAACAGCCAGAACTCCAAAATGAATTTCTGCACCTTTGTTATGGGGGAGAGGAGGCTGGAACAAAAACACACAAGGAAGCCCACACTGTGCTACTTTTAAACCAGCAAGATAAAAAGGAGGCAAGATTTCAGAATATGCTTCAGCTACTTTAAAAGTTGGTCTGGAGGTACTACACGATCACGGGCGGTCTTTAATGCCGTGGATTTACATCCGTTCTCAACGTCTGCAGCAATTCCTGAAAATAGAATTTGCTATGCCTCAGCTAGTCACCACTACCTTGTGCCAGCAATTTCTTCTCTTTCAGAACTGCTGGCTGAGATGTTTTTGCTGCTGCTCTTCAAAGTGCCTCACTGAAGAGGTGCAAAATTGGCTTTAGTATTTCAGAACTTTGACTTTGGCTGTACTGGATTTAGAAGCCAGCAGATCCAAGACAGCAGTAACCTCCTACAGGGAAGACTGTGGGAGTGAGTAAAAAGGAGCACCAGGAGCTAGTTTAAGGACCCAGTACCTTTTTAGCTAGATTGTTAACACCACAAACATACGTATGCTTGTGGTCCAAGTGGCAGATAAATTTTAAATGGCTTGGTACATCAAAAATTTGAGATTCTAAAGTTCCTGTGAGGCAGACAATGCATTTATGTAATCAGAAATACACACGGAAGCACTGTGCACTAAGCTTTGGGGTACATTTAGTGCTAGGTGCAGGGTGCATGTACTTAAGCTACTAACAAAATATCGCAATAGAATTCAGGGCTGAAGGTGACTGAATTCCCTCAATGCCAAATCAAGCACAAGGAGACCAAGAAACTGTTTTCCGAGATTTGAAATAAGATGAACTTCAAGTGTGAAGCTAAAAAACCACACACAAACCTTAATTGGCCCCTTGATTTCAGTTTGTCATCAAGTCACAGGGTAAGAAAAGGTGACTAGCTCTAGAAATCACTTTCATGCACTTGTTAACTCAAAACTTATTTAGATTATGCTCTCTCCCATTCAATTTCATAACTATCGAGAAACTAAGTTTAAAGACTGGTATAAAACAAAGCTACACAAAGATCTGCACGAGCAGCTTAAGCAACTACCAAATATGCACTCATAGCATAGCAAGTGAATACACCACACACAAAGTGACAAATATGTCCAAGTTCACCTTTCCACAAGTTCATTTCATATTCAGCTTTCTTGCACCTTATTAAAACATGAATGAAGCCACATAACTGCAGATCTTCAAGACTGGCTTATGTGACAACTGCTTGTCTCTCATGGGTAAGTTCCACGCTTTTATGCTGTGGCTTATTTTTCTGGAATGCAGTTTGGTAGATGCAAAGGGACAGATCGTATCTCAGACACTCAAGATGAGTGGGTGTCTTGAAACAGGAAACTTGAAAGTGGACTCTGAACCTACCTGTGCAATCACAGCAAATAGTACAAAATCCATCATCAATGCTCAGGCTGACATATTTTACAGTCACCAAGCCTTTATCAGTACATGCAGTACATATCAGTACATTAAGTACATCCCTTACATAAACTGCAGAGGTCAAATTCACAAAGCTTTGTGAAACAGAAAGTATGCAGTGTTCCCCCTAGTTAGCTACGCATAATTCTGTGATTGCTTCTGACATCTAGCAACCCTCGGTCCGTATTGGCATCTCAACTAGGGACTTGCCAAAGAAAAGGAATACAGATGAGATGTCATTCTCAGTAAAGAAATACTCTAGAGCAGTAAATTTCTTCATTTAATGTCACTCATCTTAGTTTTCTAGGTAACAAGTTCAGATTTTCTTTATCAAGATTTCCTTCAAACATAATGAAGTCTGGGAAACATAATCCCCACCTCAGAAACACCAGTTTTATTTGAGTTAGAGATTAACCATATGAAAAGTGACATGTAAGCCACAAATACCCAGGCTGGTTCACTTAGTACAACACCATCAGGTCCAGACAGTGCAAAACAAACATCCTGTTGTTTCTACACCTCCAGGGGAGCAGTGAAGGCTCAAGCATCTACAAACCAAGCTATCTCTGTGCAAACCAAGATGGCACAAGGAAGCGAATACTGAAGTAAGAGTTTGGTGCACAGGCACTTAAGTGAAATGTGTCTGCTTGGTTCAGATATTACCAAGTCAAGCTCATCAGCTCTGAAGTCACATTTCATCCTTAACTCGACCTCTACAACAAGGCGTGGCTTTATTATACCACCCAGCGGACTTCACTGCACTTGCTTTTTTTTCCTACTGACCATACTATGACAAATTCATTATGAATATTTATATACCAATATGAACTAAAATTCCTTTTGCTCGCCTCTCTCAGCTCATACTTCCTGTGGCCAATAAGCACGTTCTCCCTTCTGAACTGCACTAATAAAAACAGAGATACATGCACAGCATTTGGATATTACAAAGCACTGATTTAGTATAAGAATGACCCTTCCCTAAATAAAGTTTGTAGTTACTTCTACGTAGAATCTTCTTTCTTCCCCTAAATTCAATAGAAAACCAGCTATTTTATGTGTTAAAATTACTTTGTACCTTCTCAAGCTACCACCAGCCAGGTTTTATTAAAGAAGTAGCATGTAAAATTTTGAAGCAAGAGCCACTATTCAGCCAATACATCACGGGTATCAAAACTGAAGGATTTATTTTACTCATTAGCACAAAGCAGTACATAACTAAAAATGAGTTCTTCCTTATCCTAAATTTATGCATTTAAAACAACTTCTCTCATCTTTTTCAACATTCGTTTAATTAGGCAGACACATTTTTGTGAGAATAAGGCAGAAATGAATGCCTAATTCATACCATCAATTAATTGTTCCCAACTAGCTCTGGAAGACCAGAATAATTGTTCTGCAGCAGGTCTGCAGAACCACAGTAAAACACTAAACCCTTTATTTACTTAATTGAGGGGTGACTTGTTGATTCACACACACAAATCGGAGGAAAACACAAGGGCTGGGCCAGATGAATGCTAGAAGTCCATTCCAGCAAAAAATTAGTCGATGATACTATAAGAAGCTGGGCTTTTTTTCAACCTGTTACATCACTGCAATTTAAATATAAACATTAAATTATGCAATTAAAAAAAACAAACAAACAAACAACCACATCTGAAAACTAAGCCAACCAAAACCCACGAAAACAAAACATTTGAACCTTTCTTTCATTACAGCAGCGACAATCAATGCCACCTTCCTGGCACAAACTTGTCATTGACCTATGCATCATCCAACCTCAGAATAAGACATACGAGACTGCTCGATATCAACATCCCAGACTGGTCCTGACACTCTTGTGTACAGCCTAAGGCAAACAACTCATCCTGTCAAAGATACCAAAGGGTGAAATCAAGACTAAAAGGCTTTAACTTCAGCATAATTCTGCAGATTCAGCATGTGCAATAAAGCAATTTGATGGATAGTCTTCGAAACACACAATCCCTGTTTAAAAACAGAAGTTCATCATTCAGAAAAACAAAACATGCAGGTTCTGTGACATTTATGTTGTTTTCTGTGCTTTATTAATACCGCTTTGTAGCATTTATCATGTTCTAAAAAGGGAGTAAAAGAACAGATTTTTAGGTCCCCACACACAGGTTGAGCAGATAGTGACTGAAAGTGGGACAAGAGTTATCAACATCACCTCGCAGCCTGTCAGATAAAGTTAGGACAGAAAACCAGCAGCCAAAATATTTTCACTGACCTGGAAGAAGACATCAACCTTTCCCCTTGAAAAGGTCATTCAAGAGTTGAAGTGGACTTGTAACAACAATTTAGAGATTTTCTGTAACTGATTAAAAAGGGTAACTTAAGCAGTACTGCTGCTATTAGCTCATTTAAGGAAGTACAAACCTCGAGGGGAAGGAAAGCCACATGCAGACAGTAAGCTGATTTCAGCTCACGGTGGCAAAACACTTCACGACTGACTGACACTATACCATCTTTTGTGTGAGAAAACAGCCTCCTCAAAATCTGGGTCAGCATGCATTTGGGTGTTGAGAAATTACATTTCTTCCATTTATTAACAGTGCTTTGTACTGTAGCAAAAAGAAGCTATACTTGGTTATATTTTCTCCCTCCCTACTTTAAACAGGATTAAGCAAAATTCAAATGTAATTAAGGAAGAAAAAACATCCTTTTACCCAATCTGTTCTCAAATTTATGGTTAAAGACTTAGCCAATTACAAATTGCAAATTAGAACACAGCGAAGTGATTATACCTTCCCATAAATTTCCAACAGGCAGAATTAGTTCTTACCTGTAATCACAACCTTGTCAAGGTTCTAGTTCAGTGCTGAGAGAATTAGTTTACATTCCTGATGCCAAGAAGCACATAACAGAATGACTTGCAAAACCTTGAGATAACAGTACAGGACACAACATCTGCTTTATTTTGGTATTTCCTAGAAAGAAACAAAGAAAGCAGTTAGCTACTCCAGATGGCACACAACAGATTTGTACATGAATTTAAGAAAAAGCTGTATTCACCAAAAACAGAAGTGCACGAACTAAAGCTATGTCTGGATATCTAAAACCTTTCAATTTACTCCCTAAACAGCATATTAAACATAAATGCTAAGGAAAAAAAAAATCCAATTTCCTTCACCAGCACAGGCTAGCACTTAAAAAGCCATCCAGCCTATTACCTGACATTCATGTCCCTAAACTGAGTTACACAAGGAACAGCTTTTGCACGCCTGCTAAGAGAAGTGCTGTTCACCTGCTTAAGTGACAGAGTACTCACAGTGTTTGACGAAATTGAAATCCACCAAGTGTAGCACGTCTAACTTGTAAACTCTCTACTTTGCTTGCTTAGATGTAAAAATGCATGGGGGTTTTGCAACTGAAGTTTAGTGCCTTTCTTTTTAAGTACCAGAACTCCTCTGAAATAACAATCATCATACATCTTTAAATGTAGTTTCAATAAAATTGATCATAAATTCAGCTTCAAACGCAGAAGTATCAGGTAACTAACAATTCAGATGTACGTATCTCCACAAGCATCTAGACATCTAAATCCCATTATTTTCAGCAGGATGCAAATGCCCAAATTCCTTCATGGATCAGAGACTACACATTTAACCTTACAAACCACTGCATCTTACAAAAGTTACCATGACAGTACACTGGTAGAAGGAACTACCCCAGGAAGAATTCTGGATAGCAGCCAGCTTTGTCTGGGGCAGGAGGGAAATACAAGCCTTACTGTAACGCTGTGATTCTCGACTGATTACAGCACACTGAAAGCCCAGCCAGCACTGCCGGGCTGAAGGAGGCACAAAGGGGACACGCTGCAGGTTTGGACTTTAAGGCCAGGGACTGAAGAAGCGAGCTATGACAACATTTCATGACAATCTGCCTCTTCTGAATGGTAACTAGTCTTTTTCAAGCATCACAAAGCACCAGTTTTGATTCTCATACAGAAGGGATACTCTGCTACTGCTTGAGGAAGAGCTGTAAGGGCTCAGTTTTATGTGCATGATGTCACGCTGCTGCAAGCCCTTGTGTTCTCCCCATCATTCTCTCTTAGGCACCACAACAGGATGGATGGTTCAATGAATCAAGCTAAGCCAGAAAAAGTTGATTCCTTTCTGTAGGTTTAGCTCTCTGAACCAGCTTGAAAATGCCTTTCAGGCAAGCGCCAGAAATGCAGAACCAGCAGCTGCTGCCAATTCAGATTTGCTCTGAGTATTCCGAAACTACATGTTAAGCAGCATCCGCTAAATCATTAATGGACTCTGAAGAACTGTTTTGAAATAACTAGACACCAACTGTCTTAAATCATTGTACTGGACCACACAGCAAAAGCTTTCCTCCAAAAAAGTTACGAAGTCCATCGGTAAAAAAAAAATAAATTAGATTTTCTTCTACACCCGAGAACTTCGGGAAAAAAAATAAGCCACAAGAAGCATGGATTCACAAAGTTGCAGGTAACAGCACAACTCCCTCTTTTGAAGTACATCAGCACTTCTTAAGTGACCGGGGCACAAACGCAGAACATGACCCCAAGACAACTCCCTTCAGCCAGCCTCCCCCAGCTCCAGAAGACAGCCCTAACTGTGAGGCTACAGGGCAGGTGCATGAAGTGCTCCAGCCTCGCTTTTTCTGATACTACTCCAGCAGCCTCCAGAAGCGGCAGACTCACAAACACTGACCTAAAGACAAGCATTATGCTTCCCAGAAGCAGAAGTCTTGATCACTCCCAAATTCTTCTGCTCTACAAAGGACGTGAAAATGTTCATCTGACAAGGGTGACTTCTAGCCTGGACACTTATATTAGGGTGGATTCAAAGAGAGACACTTGGAGCTAAGAGCATCTTATCCTAATATGCCCCCATTCGTACAAATTCTGTCCACTCAAATTCTCAGAAGTGTGGAATAGGGGTATTCTGTGTTTCAGAGAAGACAAAAAAAAAACTTGACAGATACCCCATCGCTGAACACTGCCCAGCAAGGGGACACGATTGCTGTTACTTCTGCACAGCAGTGCCTCTTACCTCTCTAAGTAAGCCACAGGTTTTTATTCTGTATGGAGATAGTTCGGTTCCTGATGCAGCCTGGGGACAACAAGCTAATCAAGACCCCAAAAACTTGGGTGCAGAAAATGCTGATATAAGCAAATGAAGTGGTTTTACATAGATAGAAAACCATAAGCTACGTCACAAAAATAAAGTTGAATGCCTCCCATTAAAGACGTAAAAGAATTACAAAATGTATTAAGCATTTTATATGGGCTCCTTGAACATTTGGCATGTCTAAACAGTTATTTGAATAGGACCAAATTTGTTACTAAGCTTTTATTTTTATTTTTTGCTATTAAGATACTAGTACCATGGTCTAAAATTTTGGGTAGACCTGTGTGGTGCCAGGAGTTGGACTCGATGATCCTTATGGGTCACTTGCAACTCGGGACATTCTGTGATTCTACCCTGCAGTAGCATAGTTTTTAATTGAGCATAACTAAAACATCCCTCGGCTAAAAGAATTTGAGTTTAACCATGCTTAACAGCATTTTCTTCAGATGCAGAAGACTACACAGCCAGAGCCATCGCAAGTAAATCACTGCTAAAGAACTGAAACCAACAGTCAGCAATAACAACGTTAAAAAAAACACACTAAGCAGGCAAGAATCTTGCCAAGTGTGAAGAACCCCGCCACTGCGCTTTACAGAAGGACAGGCAGCACATGCTAGCCTTTCTGATCATTAAATGCATCTTCAAACAGCCTTGATGGTAAAGCACTAATGAACTTCAAGCTGAATCCAAATGTTAAAGCAAGCAAAAAACATCCCACCCTCTAGTCCCTCGCAAGTTTTGAGATTCTGGTCAGCCGAGCACCAGAAATACGTTTCTTACGCAGTTCCACAAACGGCTGCAGCTGGCTTTGTAAAGGACAACCAAATCATTGCTGCTTTAAAACCAACCAACCCCACTCCCTAAGCATCATGAAAAACGAAGTGAAATGTAACGTATCGCATTTGACTTTATAACACCAAAATACTACCACTGCTGACATCATCCCTCCCAACTGCGGGTGATGCAGAAGTTAATACAAGATTTTACAGAAGCAGAAGACACCAGATGGAGAAGGAAAAGCACAATCCCGTGAGCTTACTGCAGGTCAGCCAGTATCCTGCAACTTCCCAACTGCGTGTTGTCAAATGATGGTAAAGCTAAGATAACATCCCCCTCCTCACATAGACATTAAGCGACCTGATTTTACAGTAAAAAAGAGCACGTACCAAAGGAGTGCGGTAGCTGTGCAAGTTCACGCAGTAGTTCTTCGTTAACCTACATATGGCAAAGCCCAAACATAAACGAGCAATTAATGTCTGTGTAACTACTTGAGGCAACATACAACTTCCACCCTACAGAGCAAGTTGTTCATCTTTTACAGGACAAGATGAATGATTTTTTCTCTGCAGTTGCTGAGTGATTCCTGGTTCTATACAACAATACCGTGAATCAACCAAAACTGAGCTAAGCCATTCTTTGTGATTTTTTTCCACCCAAATGCTGAAGTTCCATCAAAACATTAATTAGTGCAACATCTAAAGAAAAGGGAATGAAGAAGAGTTTGAAATTAAGACCTGTAAGAAGCAAGTTAAGTGCTTTAGCCTTTTTCAAGCAGCTAAACTAGCATCTAGGTTTTGCTAAAAATACAGCAGTACTTTTAGGTATAAAAGGTGTAAAATCGAGGGTTTCTTACAATGCTAAGTATCTTGCAGTAAATTTACTTGGGTTTCCGGTGAATATTTAGATCAGCAGTTTGAAGCTGACAGTGCAACGTCTAAATTGCAAGTTAATCAGTTGAACTATTCAAGCCTGAATTTCCAAGGGGAACAGGTGATTAGCATTGTATTTAGCAGCAGCACAAACCTCAGTAATACTAGGGGCTTGGCAGTCTGGTTCAGTTCATACTTTTAAGTATTACTTCATAAATGCTGGGCTTCGGTCACAGCACCAGAAACCTGGCTTTTGATACATCTAGAAAACAGTTACAAAAGATGCTCTCAAGTTTTTTTCTGCAGACCTATCTTGCATACAGATTTGCCAGGCACATTTTGAATTCCTGAATTCAAGTCTGCAGCTGTCTCGGGTTAAGTTTTTGAACACAAAATTCACATGATGGCTATGTAGATGCCTTGGCAGCAGAGGCAGTTTGAGCAATATTTGCTATCAGCAGCTCGTTCCACATTAATCCCTGTTACTCAGCCACGTAGATAGTTCTGCTGGTGTAAGTGAATGCCTGAAGCAGAGACTGTTCATCTAGTTGATGAGTAACTCAAACTCTGTTGAATTATACAAGCAGAAGATGAAGAAACACTGCAAGCCAGCCTTTCTAGAATTGTGAATACACGTATACAATCCACACTCACCTACTGGGAGATCACTAGCAAGCACTTACTTCTGTTCTGCTCTAATCCAAGAGTTCACTTGGTTTCAGCTATGATTAGGAGAACTAAAGCACAAAGATGAAATCATCTCAAACAGTTAAGCAGAAGATCTTTTCCAACATCCAGTTTCAGGTATGCTTAAGGCAAAGGCAACCAAAAACACTCCAGTAAAAATATCCAAGTATAAACCTTCATATTTGTTTTTTTATCAGAACTAAGAAGGGAGATGATTTTCAAGAGTTAAAAATGTATTACACTTCTATGCTTGTGTTCTTAAAACACATCGAGACTACAAAGAAGAATTGTAAGTTGATTGTACATTGGAACATGTACTTTGAACTAATAGCTGTTATCATACACTACGTCCACAACGCAGATAAATTCTCAACACGCCATCCATGGCAGCTCAGGAGTAGCAGGTAGAAGTGTTCATATTTAACTGGGACCTGAGTTCAGTTGTTTTTAATTGCTAAGGCCAGACTATGCCAGCATCCATCTTCCTGACAGGGATTTGAACTCAGCTCAGGCACACCAGTGACTTGCAGAGACAACACCAGAATCCCATTCACTGTCAGTGAAGTGCCCATCTTTTGAACACATTCTTATGGCATATCCCCATGAGGTGAACTTATTATCATCTTGCTCGTTAATTTGATAAGCGGCAGTAGCTAATGAGTCAGTTTGAAGTTACCCATCCATTTGTTGCCTCTGTGAGCATCTGGCCTTCAAATCAACATCTGAAAAATATGGTCACTGCAGGTGGATTACTGAGGCTTTGTCAATATCCCTCTGCTTCAAGCGAGCAGAAATCACAACCTAAGCACTGTCAAACATTCTGAGAAAGAATTCACCACGCCTGTGCTTCATGATGTTATCAAATGACATATATTAAAAAGTCCCCTGGGCTGAAATGGCATGTCCCTTAGCCATGGCACATCCTTCAACAGCACCTCACTTAACACCGAAGCCAGATGTCTCGCCCTCTCTAGCTACTCCAGCAGTACGGAAAGAACATGCTGAGTTTGTCAGACCTTCCTGCAGCAGAAAAGCAAGGTGCTAGAAAACCGCAGCATTATTCACATTCAGAAGTAAACTTGGGAATAAAAACTTGCTCTGTCGATTATGAAATAGGAACGGCTTAGCCCTTTCTTGCTAAGCCATTCAAAAAAATAAATAAATCTTAAGACCATAAAGAACCCTTACAGAAGCAGTTCTCAGGAAAAACGCGAGAAAGCAACAGATCGGTCAGTTCTGTAGCAAGCGTGTGCATTCAGATGAATAACTCCCACTGCTACAGACTGCAAAATATCGTAGGATGAAGACATATAGAAGATGTGACATAATTGTCTTGTTTTATTGCTAGGATACAGAAGTTGACTGTGCTCCAACGTGCCCTAGCTGTGGATAGGGGCAGGAAGTCTGACAGTTTTCAGAGTGACACCACTGCAAGTCTCTCAGAAGAAATGCTCACAGAGTGGAAGAACAGCTTCTCGGCAGATGACTATCAGAAAGAATTAAGTCCTCTGCCACTTGGTAATGTGACTAAAAACGCCACAAATAGATCCATTTATAGGTTTATGCACAAAAGGACTTCAACGTAAAAAAAGGTCATTCAGCACCGTAACAGAATCACCAGACCTTTCAAATCAGTAACAGAGCACAAATATTAACACTTACTATGTTACAGCTCTTTCAATGCTTACTGCAAAGCAAACTTGGAAAGAGAGAATTCAAACACCTGCTATGTCAACTAACAGCCCGCACGCACACACACAAACTTGCAAAAGAACTAAAATCAAATACTTAAGTAATACAGGAACTGAAGCCTCCAAATAGGAATCACTCAGATACATCATCATTTTTATACCTCAATTAGTTTTAGAACCTCATTTTTTCCTTTATCTCTTCCATGCTAAGAAACTTTTCAAACCTATTAGCAAAGTTATTTCAGTAACAGTACTGTAATAGTGTGAAGAGACTCTGTGCTTAAAAAGACACCTTAAAAATTTTAAGTGTGTTTATCGGCCTTGAACTCTCCTTGCTAACACAGGCTGATCACCTTCCTGACTTAGCCCAGTTCAACTAATCATTTCAAGTGAGGAACGTCATGTGCTTTTAGGAAGTCAGTTATAACCCAATGCTTAGGAGAAGCAGCTGGTTCTACACGGCATGTAATGATAGATAGACTCCCATGCTGTAGCAGGGTCGATTAGAGTTGTAATCCCACCGTACGCACTATTCAATCCAGTGTGTTACAAAAAGTTACGCTTCAGACCACAGATGGTTTTCAGATTAGGTACAAGAACACGGTACTGTCCCCTGCATTTTGATAGCATGCTCTACTTCTTCTGTATGTTAAAGAAGCTTTCTAAGAAAAAAATCTGAAGTCTAATCAAAAAATTACTGTCTCTAGGAACTGCAGAGTGAAGCAAATTTCCATTACCTTTGTTTCTGGCAGCAGTCTCCAATATCGTTGCCTGGACACATGGAATCTTTTTCAGGTATCTGCATTGAGGCTATCTGAACTGCTTCACTTGTCATCTAAACAGAGGAGTACTTGGCAAGCAGCAGTCATTTCGCAACTTGCAAGCTTAAATACTCAAATAGTTTTGTCCAATTAGTACTGCAACTTCAGTTTGACAACAGATCAGTTTGACTCACTTTTAATCAATACCGTTTAAAGTCTTTTGGTTTACAATGTATTTTAATGAAGAAGTTTCAAATGTATCTATCGAGGCAATGACTGTTTTAATTTTGCCACTACGCAAGTGTTATAATACATGTTGAAATATACCTGCAAAAATTCAAAGGGCAATTTTAGCGATAAGAATGTTAAAACTAACATGCAAAAAGACCATGCCAGTTCAGAAGAAATCAATAGTAGAGATGGGGCTCAAGGGCTTACAGGCAGTCGATGCAGTTATGAGAGGTCTACACAGACTTGACAGCAAAAAGGATTCCGGGAAGCAAGCATGTTAATAATTCAATGTTTATTTTATGCTATTCATCAGGTCAGACATCAGCTGCAGGCAGTTTTGCCTAACAGATTAAGACACCATCTCCAGTTCCACAAAGATTACTGCTCCTACACCACTGCTGGCTGCAAGACACTGCCTTGCTGGGAATGCCACCTTCACACCACAATGAGGAAGACAACACGTGCACTGTAGCAAGGGGGTAGACACCCTACGCTGCTATCCTGTTTATAGGGGCAACGTGCCAAGATAATTAAAATTATGTATCTAGATCTTCCAAGGCTTGCATCTCAGTCTTACCTCTTTAGGAAATGTCAAGCTTAAGCTGTACGTACGCTTATACCAGGTTTAACGAACTGGACTAAACTAGGTATCCATAAAATAAAAGAGGGGGGAAATAAGACTATCCCTTTTGCGAGCCCTTAATAAGTATTCAGGCCTTTACAGAATGATAACTGGAAGAATTTGATGAATTTAACAGTTTAAAAAGCAAAGTAAATATTCAGCTTGGGGATTACACAGGTAATTCAGTAAAATCTACAACATAAAAAAAAAAAAGAGAACCACAAAGGCGCAATGAATAAGAAATAGTTCTGTGAACAAAAGCCTGCTGACCTGAACCTTCAAACAAGTGCTGAATTCAGCAAAATAAGCGCCAGCCTCAGTAGTTCTGCCCAACTCACTGCCCCCACAAGACTGAAGGGCTGGCATTAGGCAACCAGCTGCCCACATTAGGCACTACTTGTACTTTACAGTTCCCAAAACATTTATGTCTTTCCAACTCCACATGAAGGTCTCCACCATCTGTTTTCCAGCTGGACACCGTGTGAGGAAGGAAATACAAGGCCACAATCTGCTATCTGTAAAGAATATCTGTCTCCATTCTTCTGAAACACCTTCTCAGTGCCGCAAATATGATGCTAGCCCAGTCAACAGTAGAGTCCACCAACACTCCCTGAAACTGGTCCCACCAGAGGGAACTCCACTGTCTGCAATGCATTTTATCTCCCCAAACCTAGATGCACTCTCCATTCTTCCCTTGGGGGCTGGGAATGATACGTTTTATTAAACATTTTATTAAACTGTGCACGGAAGCTGAAGGCGATGGCATCACCCTGCTGACTGATGTTAATGACTCCTACACTTGATCAGAGCTCTCACTTGCAGGGAGATGACAACCGTACAGGTGCTTGAAGCTATGGCTTTCCTGAAATACATGCTGCTACCATTCCTTCCAACTCCTGCCCTCTGATTCCACAGTTATTCCCTGATATTTTGAACTTGACCGAACACGGCATTCCAGCTATAATTGCACTAAAGAGAAATTCCAACGAGCTCAGCGCAGGCCCTTCCACTAAACCAAAGATGGTTGCTTACATGCACACTTCAGTAAGGCATTCCATTTCTTATCATGCAAATTAGTGTATCTGTTTTAGAAGTATGAACACCTGGACTACCAAAAGCCAGCTTTGCATAGCAAACACCAGTTGCATGTATCAACTTGCTTAACCGTTTGAGTTAAAGAACGCAGACACAGCTTGCTTTTATGCACCTGATCACAACGAATGTCCACAAAATTATGTGGTATTTAATGCTTAATTATTCATAATATTCTGCAGAAGAATTATAATATGCAAGAAAACCGACAAATGAGAAGTAGCTCCATTTCGCAAGCCTCGGTATTCATGCTTTTTGCCATCTGATCATGGATAATTCTTAAAGTCTTACCTTGAACGCAGTGCAAAAGTCAAATTTCTTCCAGATCTCTGTCCTTCTGATAAGGATTCACTTTAGAGACTCTTCCTTGTATACTAGGGGGTGAATAAACCGGAAGAGCCTCTGAATCTGAAAGCAGTAAGATGGAAGAATTGACCAATTTCTTTCCTGGGTAACGAATTATTCAATCAAATCCATAGCTCAAGAGCTGCTTAATCACAACTTCTTGAGGGGAACCAAGAAAACACATGAACCGCTGGAAGTGGTTAAGTTAGTCAAGAAGTCCCTACTTGCAATCTTCTGCTGTATTACGTCATACATGAATGCCTTTTGTTTGGTAGAGGTAAAATGTAGCAGGAGATTTAAGTTAAACCATTAAATGGCGAGTATCTGCCAAAAAAAAAGATCACCATCATCTGCATCACCCTCAAATAGGTGTATGGAAAGTCATTTCTAAACCAGGAACACATTGTGAGAGTGCGAGAGCCTGCACATGCTTCACAGGTGCATGTTTAAGAGGAAAGAGGATGAAAAAGCCTGGACATTAACACAATCATTTACAAGAGTATATACAGATCCTGGACTCAAAAAAAAAGGACTAAAAGTTGGGGTTCAAACTTTATCTCAACTACAGAAACCATACCAAAGAATCCTGTCACTAGCTACTGTAGATATCTGTAAAAGTCGAAGCAGAAAGACATGCGACTATTGACCAAAATTATCTTGCTACTAAGAAAGAAGCAAAGTTGCTTTCCTCACAAACTCATGAGCAAGGATATCACAGTTAAGCCCACCCTGCCTAGATATACCAGTATCCTATTTTGGTAGCTTGAGTATGGCCTTCCATCTTCAAGATGCCCGTGCGTAGGATCTAGGATGAGTTTCTTTCCAAAGGCCTGGCAAAGAAGGAACTGGGCCAGTCTCAGTCAAAGTCATGATTTGCTTTTTCAACATCTTTCTTCCCCAAACCAACAACTTCAAACAAGAAGTGTTGCACATATTGCTTAGCTTTACTTCAAAGTTGAGAATAATGGGTGAAGGCAAGTGAACGACAAGACACATCGGTCACTGCAAAGCTCTAGAACAACTTGTTCAACTTAACGAATATTCTTTATTTCATTCTTAGATGATGCTATTCAATAAATGTACCTTGCTTATTCAATGCTTACCAACTGACACAGATTTCAACTAATTAATGATTAATATCAGACATCGTCAACAGGAGTAGCTGATCTTTTCCAAGCTATTTTATTTAGCAGCAGTAGAAATACCTGCCACTTGCACAAGGAACCATGTTTCTAAATAAAAGAGAATATATTCCTTAGTTTGGCTACTTACATCTCAGATATGAGTGGCTTTTCACAAAAAGATTTGGGTTGAAGGGGACCTAATAAGAGGTCCTCCAGTCAACTTCCTTCTCAAAGCACAGCCAGTGCTGAGCTCGGACCCTGCTGCTCAGGGATTTATCTTCTCAGGTCTTTAAACCTCTACAGAGGCAAGCCCACAACCTCTCTGCTGTGGGATCTCCTGTAACCTCTTAACAGTCACCCTCACCAGAAAAACTTCTCAGCATACACCCTCCCATCCCAGTTTATGACCCAATCTCTTGCTTTCCCACTGTGCATCTCAGTAAAGCTCCATCCGCTTGGGATCCATCTCTGTAGATACCAGAAGTTTGTTATCACCCCAGAGGCCCAAAACTGGGCATGATATTAAAGATGCAGTCTGGGAACACGTGGAACAAATGCCAATTAAAGGGGAATAAAGCTGTTGGTTATAACCCCTGCCTGACTTGTACTTAGTCCACTGTTTGCCAGAAGCAGCTCCTTGTCAGTAGAGAAGCAACGCAGCCAGCCTCCAGCACCACAGGAGAGTTTCTGTCCCTAGAAGCAGGATTTGGCACATATCCTTGCTGTATTTCATAGATTCCTACAGGCCTGCTCATCTTCCTGAGTACCTCTGGATGGCCACCCTGCCTCTGAGGCACCTTGTTCCGTGTCTGCCACAAACCTGTTGAGGGCACATCCCATCTCCTCCTCCAGGTCACTGGCAAAGCTGTGAAACTGAGTAGGTCACAGCAAACCCCGATGAACTACTTGTAACTGGTGTCCAGGCAGAGCACAAATGATCAACTGATACCCTTGGAGCCTGACTCTTCAGCTAGTTCTTCACTTGTCTTCTCATCCTCCCATCCAGCCTATAAATAGGAGTACGCTGTGGGGCACTGTGTAAAAAAAGCCTTGCAACAGTCAAAGTGACATGCACTGCTCGCCCCTCAACCAGGGATCCAGTCACTTCATCACAGAAGGCAGGCAGCTGGTCAAGAACGTTTTACCCTCAGTAAATCCACTCTGGCTACTTCCAGCCCCTGTTTTCAAGGGCCCAGAAACGTTTTGCTACAGGCTGGTATAAACTACTACTTGACAATGCTACCCAAGCAAAGCACTAAATGTTTTTAGTACATAAAAAAGTTTTATTATGTAACATAGCAAGGATGCTTGAAACAGTGAACAAAAAAAAATTGAAGTCTCCAAGCTTCAATGATTTGCAGAATTCAGATGTTCCAAAGCCTAAATATAAGGATTCAGTGCATAAAAATAAGCTGGTCTCAACAAGCTGAACACAGCCATCAAGCTACAGAGTTTCTGATTAATTTTCAAGGTGTCTAGCAACAGGGCAGTAACAACAGAGGATATAAAAAGGAAAACCTGGTATCACTAACTCCACTGAGAACTCGTAACAAACTGGTAGCAGAGAAAGGGAAGAACAAAAGGAGTTGAAATGAACAGCAAGTGGTCAAGAAAACCTACGTGTTTCACTATGGACGTCCTAAAAAAAGCATCTCAAGTTGGGATTGCTTACATCTTTTCAGATGACTTGACTTCCTCCCATACCGTACTGAAAGCTAATCCTTCCTAATGAGACCTCTGAACTTGAACAAATTCAAGAATTCCTGAACACAAAGAACTGCAAATCGTAGTTGATACCAGTGAAAACACAACCCACATTTCACCCAAAAGTCTCTCTTAAGTTCCCCAAAACTGGTGCTCAAAGCAGGGAGCAGATAAGCAGCTCTAGCTCCACATTACGCAGCGAACAATACCAACAGTGGATGAGCAGAGGCAATTCTTTTATCCCCCAAGGAAATCTGCAAACATGACAGAAGACAAAGAAAAACCTCTTGGCTCCCTCAGGAACTTTCTGACGAACTCCTCACCGTGACCTTTGCTATGTAAAGCTTTGCTTTCTGCTGTATTCTCATGTGCCTACAGAATAAAGATCTTCTTGTCAGCAAGTGTTGATATTTAATTAAACTGGAATGACCACTGTGAAGGGAGTCAGATCATCACCCGTAGCAGCCTATGCATTTGGGGAAAATCCAAGAGAGAGGGCATTCATAATTTAGCCATCATAGAGGTTTTAACATCAATATTTAATTGCTTGTTATTTTACTTTAGTGTAACAGTACAGCTGGTGACACTGCTAACACTGTCAGTTCACATGATTTCCAGTATTGTCTTCTCTTTACATTTTTCTCATTTAAATAAAATTTAAGATCTCTGATCATGTAACCTGACATTGTTTCTATCCTGACTCATTTATTAGAGGAAGTTCAGAGCCATGTGACAAAACTCCAGCTACCTGCAAAGAAAGCATCAGCAGTAGCATTCCAAGTAAATTTAGGACTTCCACTGGCAAGTCAGTCATCGGGTATCCAAACCATGAGCCCTAACAACCTGTGTCAGTAAGTATGTCTTAAGAGAAACTCCTTGGAAACATCTCAAGGTGTAGACTTGCAACAATCTGCCTAAGCTGAACTGATAGTGCTATAAACCCACCTCAGAGAGCTCTCTTTTTCTGCACTGTATTAGCACTAAAAAGCAGTAAAAAAAAAAAAAAAAATCAATCTAAGGACTGTTACCTAAGAAGAATAGCAGATGCTCACCAGCTAGGCAGCACATAACAAAATGCTGTTTGGGCAGAGAATGAACTCCCAACTAAGAAGAGACAAAAACAAAGCTAGATTGTGTACATTAAGCAAGGCAGCTTCCAAGATGTTACATCCATTGTTTTTAAACAGCTGCAAAGAAGTGACAACAGGGCCTGGCTGACAAAGGTAGCGGATGTGTCTAGTGCCCAGCACTGCCACTGAGGTAGCATTAGACTTGCAGACTAGAAGAAATTCCGAAAGAAAAAAGCAGCTTTGACCCAATTATATGCTAGCTGCTGCTTCAGCTGTGCTGGGTTTTCTTCTGTCCTGTCCATAAGGGTTTGAAGGCACTGCACTTTGGCAGTGAAACCAAACAATCCTGATTGCTTTTCCCTTCTCAATGGAAAAATGACACGAGATCATTTTAGCCCAGCCTAATTTTCCATCTCTTCTCTGAACACGGCAGTCAGATCCAAGTATGTCCTTTCTGCCTCCTAAAGACCTTTGAAGAATCTTTGCTTCCTCAGACCGAGAGCCCAGCAGTTCCGTGACACCTTAAATCTATACCAAGAACATGCAATGCATTGAGCTTTCCTCTATCTGTAGGACTTCCAAGTTTGTAGTTTGCTGTGTTTTTGCTGTTGATGTTTTTTGTTTGGTTTTTAATAAATACCATTTGGGGGAGAAAGCTTTCCACAAAGTGCAGGGAAAAAAAAAACAAACAACTATAGACTGAAGCTTCTTCCCCTTCCCCAGTCCTGTCTCAGGAAGGAACACAACAGGAGAAAGCGAACTCAAACGATGTCGACAAAAATCAGGAGAGAGAATGACAACTGAAGGCAAAGCAGCACAGAGGTCAGTGGGCAACTTGTGTTTGCTTATTTTTACCCCCGGCAGTATCAAGTTGTGGTACCTCCATCCACAAGGCCAACCATCCCGGTAGGATTGGGGCAGCCAGAGCTTGGTAATAAAAGGCTGCTGATAAAAAGCTCTCACATGATGAGCTGAAACTATCAGAATGCTCAGCCCAGCACTAAGGTAATAAGGAAGAATACTTGGCTGAACTCTGCCTCCCAGTCCATGGACTCGCCTATTTCTCAACACATTTATTATCTCGGTTCTTTAGAAAGTATTTTGGTTTTCTAATGCATTAAGAAAGAGTATTACTTTTGAATTCCTCTCCTGTTCCATGTTAGTTTCTCTCCTTCAGACTTTGACCCAAGGAAAGGAGAGGATAAACACTGCACAGGAAGAATCAGCAGCTCTGACGTGGGAGCACAACAACGGTGCAGAAGGCAGCTTGCCCACAGGTAGGCCAGGGTCACTGGTTCTGGCTGTACCAGGGACAACTGAAGATGACAACTAAAAAGTAATAGGAAAGGACAATGGAGATTCCAGCAGAGCATGTGAGGGCCATTACTTACTTTAGAGAGGCTTCAAGCAGAAATATGACAAACCATGACAGGTCTGGCATGCCCGCCTTGTGTGCAAGAGCTCCTGTTTTAACCAGACCATCAATAAACAAGCAAACAAGCCTATGGAGGAAGGGACAACATGGTAAGGTGTAGTAAGATGTCTTCCACATTATCTCCATGTTCTTTGTGGAACTGACAAACAGACTGGTTTCATACCGGGACAAACCTTTCTAAAAAAGTTACTTCAGTTACGGAACTGTTACCCCATTCTTTTGTAAATACACACAAATTTACCTCTGATAACCTTGACCAAAACAGAGAAGCAACAGTGAAAAAAGATCACTTGAAGCGAGTAGTTCTTCTCCTAGATGGAGCCCTACTTGGCTTCTGCACAGATGCAGAAATACAGAAAGCTTTTCAGGTTGAAAATAGCAAAGTCACCAAGAACATCTGAGAATCAGGTATTTTTCAAGGGTGGTATTTTCCAATAATAAATTAATAAAGGGTTTCCAAAATACAGTTTCAGAACAGTTCCCCCAGTGACATTTTGTGACCATGTCATGGGCAACAACAGCACCCAAGCTCGTTTCAAGAGCCTGCACCTACACTGGAATTGTATTCCTTCCCTTCTGATCCTGTAGGTTGAGCCCCGTTTCGCTGCCTGTTCAAGAAGTTGTTCTGACCATCTCCAGCACTGCTCCCTCCCCTGCAAAAGGCAGGAGATGCTAAGCTGACGGCATTCTTTTTTTCTTGAGACTAAAACAGTGCTGTAACGGTAGTCAAAGCCACACAGTGAGCTGTTATGGTTAACAACAGCTACTATTTTGAGATCATTACATATTTCAGAGTCATTCTTCTCTGGCCTGGAGTTTCTAGTGTTTTGTTGTTTGTTTTTTTTTTACTCATATAAAGTAAAAGAAAATAAAACATAACTAGGAAGGCATAGATGTGGTTCAGCATAAGGCATACCAGAGAGATAACAGAAGTGAATTCTGTTGTTTCACTGTGAAATAAAGGTAGGATTCAAGACATCGCCATCATTACGGCAGAGTCCTGTTTTTTTTCCCTACATCACACGCAAGACAAATCATTACTTCAGTTGTAAAACGCAGAAAAACGTAAAACTGCAACTTTCACCATTTATCAAAAACTGACAAGCTCTCAGGCTGGTGTGCAGAGGAGACTGCACAGCTTTTTGACTCCAGCAAGTGCTGTGAAAGTCTCTTTCCTGTGCAACCACCCACAACGGTAGCAGTGTGCTTGTCTTTTCCTTGGTCCCACAACCAACTATTCAAAAAAAGTCACTTAAACTGCTTCCAGTTTCTTTACAGTGTATGGGTGCCCCGAATCCAAAGGAGGGTTGGCTGGAAAACCTCTCACGAACCAAGCAATTGCTCCTATTAAAGCACCTTTTTCATGACAGCGCCTATGAACCCCTGGGTCATCTTTTAAACTGCAATTCAATTATAGCGCACATACAGAGGATTTACCAAGTAGGTCTCACCAAAAAAACAACACAGTTAACATCTCTAGTTATTACTTCCACAAGATCATTGGCATTTTGCATGTACAGGAATGCTATTACTTGAAGATTTATGTACAACCACACACTACTTCAGAACAAGTGCCCCTCACAGCATCATCAGCCCCAGCCCAGACCTCCAACAACTTCAATAAACTCTTCGGGCAGACTAAGGGAAACAACTGGAAGCAACAAACCCGCACCAAGCAGTGTGTGTAGTTCTGTAGCATCAGCAACACAACAGTGGTTTGGGGCTTTAAATAAAAAACACACTCTAAGCAAGCACATCACAAAGACATCTTTTCAGAGGAAACAAAGTGAGACAAGGAGTCTCTTGCCTCGTGTCTCCTGGAAAAGAGGTGAAGACATAGAAAACATGATAAGCTGGCAAATGGGTAAGCAGCACACCTGAGGAGCCAGGTCAGTACACCCAGGGTACTGGTCCCACCAGTACTGGATGAACTTCCTACGGATGCCTGTCAACCCCAGCTGTAATTAGGCACTATTAATAATTCCTCGGGGGTGACGCTTCGGTTCTGACTCAGAACACCCCGAGCGCGATGCGCTTCCATCCCAGCAGAGCACACGGGGTGCTGGGGCTCCGTCGGGACGGACGGAGTTTCTTCGCCTCTCGAGGCACCGAGCTGATTGAAAACACAAAGGCACTCTGGGTTTGCCTTGCCTACACACGCTAAAAGCAGCACATTCTTCTCCTGATGTCAGCCATGAGCGTTTCTTTCTCAAATGGCCCACGGAGAATTGAACTGATGCCGGGCAGCAGGCACCAGTGCCTGCAACCAGTACCGTACCTGCAGTGGGAGCTGGTACATGAACGAGCAGGCAGAGCACCTTCTCACTAGGAAGAGAGATTCCTTTGGGAATTAGAAGAAATAACACAAGTCCTTTATTACTATTCTTCAGTGCTTTGAGTATAGACACACTTAAAATAGAAGCGAAAAGAACACTTTCTTCAGCTTTTGTACACTGCAGACAGAACTCAGTCTGCAGTCCACTCAAGCCTGAGCACAGTACTTCTCAGCTGCGAAGTATCAAGGCACATTACGAAGTTTCAACAGCTTTTCAGGGTCACCAGAGTGATCACAAACAAAAATCCGCTCTCCCTCCAAATCCTAATCCACCATCCTCAAAATCTAACCCAGCTGTACTCTAGGCATCAATACACCGTTCGTCTTCAAAACTCTCATTCAGCCCCTCCCAGAATCATGGTCCAAAGATGCTGGACACGCTGTGGGTATTACCAGCCTCACATTCGGTGTAATTAGCATGTCAGGGACTCTCACAAATTTCATCTGTCTTATGGAGGAGAGATTTTTAGCTGCCATTAGGAGTTGCCGCCACTGGAAGTATCATGTCCTACCTCTAGACAGGTTACCTGGAACACTAGGGGCAAAAACATAAAATATTTTATCTCTTCTAGAAGAAAATTCAAATCAGTGGCAAACACAAAAAGGCAACAAAACAAGAGCTACCATTAATGAAAAGATCAATAAAATATACCCGTAGAAAGCCAAGTGTTGGTTTTCCTCCCTTACTCCCCAGCAGTCTGCTGACACTGGCCACAATTCCTAAGTTAACACCAGGGTAAATACTTCAAGAAATAATCATATTGTACAAGCTTTGCAGAAATAAATGGTTGGATCAAGGAGAGACAGCCCATCCAAACTGGTGCCTCTTGAGGCCAAGTGCTGCAGAGTTCAACTTTTAATAGCAGTACCATCCTTCCATGCACATGTATCATACAAGTGCCCCCAACACACAGAAATACTTTCAGGGCTTGCTTGCAATATTATACGTAAAAGAAATAAATCCAACCACAAGACATCAAGCCACAGGAAGCCGCAGGAAGCCAGACTTCATAAACCTGTTGCTCAGCCGGCTACTAGTTTCATTCTTGATTAACTGAAGTAAAACCATGAAAGAGCAGCTTTACAGAATTTACTGCAGCTGTAATACCGGTCATTTTAACACAAAACTGCAGAACCAGGGACAATCACCTGGGAAGCACAATTCAGGTACCATTCAAGAAAAACTAAAACCTTCTGTAGAGAGCAGGGGACAATTTCCACAGGCCACACAGCAGCACTATCCGCATCAGCGCTTTAGTTTGGATCAGTAAGGCACTTTCAAGGAAATCTGAGTCACCCCACTTACTGTGCTTTGGTTTGCATCTCGGAGCGATTTCTAAACACAAGACTGGACACCTCTCAGATTAACCTAAACCAAAACTCCTGGAGAACACCTAATGGCCAGCAGGGTTTGGGGTATGTTCAGTTCACAGAGCCAGAGCACAGCTCGTCTAGAACAAAACCCCAAGAGCTACACATACAACTGTGGACACGGCCCATGTAACTTGGTTCCACCCTACAGGTCACCTTCAACTACAACTCGCTGCTCGATCATCTCAGAGAGCTTCAAGCAGCAATAACTAAGCTCGTAGGCTGGAGCTGCCAACAACCCCCTCCTCAGCCCTAAAAAGAAGGGCTGCACTGGGGATTTGAGCATTTCTTTTCCTGGAGTAACCAGAGCAGGAGTGTTGCAGCACTCATTCACTTTTGCTTCCGCCCCTTTGTAGTGAGGAGTATCAAAAGCTGGTAGGACACATCTAGGAAAGTCTACTGATTAAAAACAAAAGACATCTCATGCATCACCCACATCTCCTGTAATACCTTCTAAATAACAGCAAAAACACAATTCAGTAGCCCACATCAATGGCTCTGCTACAGCTCGTGGTAGGACATGGAGCACGTGCTCAGTAACACTCGGTACTTCCTGCCCATCAGCACAGCCAGCAAAGCTGCCCAGATCGGAGTGAGTTCTCCTGGTGTGGGAATAAGCTCATGAACACTTTCTGAGTGTATTAGAGGATTCCCATCATGTACATGAGTTTCAGTTTCCTTGCCTCAGTTCTTTCGAAACAGTTCGATCATTTTAGATTTCTCTTTCCAGTCACCCGCTTCTCTTTTGCAGCCCTAGCTCTTTCATGCGAGGTGCTGAGTCCCTAACACAAAACCTGGCTCTGACAGCGCGAGAGAGCTGGCGAGAACAGGCCCCAGCAATAGGGCATGCATTGCACACAATGGTCATAAAATTACCATAAAACGTTACCTCCTCTACTCAAATCCTCATCAGCTTAATCCATTAGCTGCTTGATAACAACAATCAGTTCACACGCTAACAATGCAGAGCTCTGTTTGCTCTGCACTCGGTAAAGGTCAGCTTCCTGCACCGGGGTGCAAACAAAGCCGCCGAATTACCGAAGGTGCTGTTCTGTGTTAGCACACACCAATGCCCTGAGAGCTACCAGGACACGCCGCTGCTTTCTTCTGTGACTTAATCGGAAGTTTGTGGTCATTGACTTGACACGCGTGTCATCGTGTCACACACGGCAGAGCCATCCTCAGCTCCCCAGCAGCTGGGTCTGAAACAGACATAAGTGAACTGGCTGTGGTCCTGGGCTGAATTCCTGTTATCAGTGCTCGTGAGAAGAGGTTCAAGCACCTAGTGGTATTATTTAGATGTATGAGATCTCAATGAAAAGATCATTTCCCATCAGAGAAGCTGAGAACCTACACCACAAGCCAGTAATGCAGTGCCACCATAAAAGGAGGAACTGAAGTAACGTTAATGAGAAACTAACGGTGCACGGGGAAAAAGGGTAGTGGGTGCCACTTGTCCTAGCAGAGCAATACGTGGGCCTCAATTAGTTCCTCAAATTGTACGAGTGGCTGCAGCAGCCAAGACTGGGGGGTTCCCTTCTATCAATTCCTACACCAAAAGCATCTGCGTGCTTTCTCTCCCAGCGTAAGGGTTGCCAAGAGCCAGAAGACTGACCTCCCCTACGCTGACCCGCTGCCCTCCCGTTTCACAAGGCCAGCAGTGCCTCAAGAAGCTGAGGTGAGCTGAACAGCCAGAGGTCATCCCCTCCCTGGTCATCCCATACAAAACTTTTCAGACCAGTTTTCTTTGCGACTGCCACTCATTAATTCCTCAGAACTTGTTGGGCTTCAGCACAGGACACTGCCCTTCCAACCCCACAAGCACACTGCAGGACCCATGAGGCCCCAAACGCTCCTCAGCTACAACATCTACATGCCAGAGTTGAAATTCCCCAGGCCAGAAGCGATCAGTCTTAGAGACTTGCCAGCTTTCAGCCAGTTTGAAGTCTCCCATGCTAGATATCTGCCCAAGCCTGAAAGACATCAGCCAAATAGCTGAGGAGTTTGCAAGGCTGTCTTGTTAAACGGTTTGGATTAGGGTTTTGGAAACTCAGCATCCTTGTTCTTGCATCAAGGGCGTGTTTTTCATTGTCCGTGCAGACAATCTCTTTTCCAAACTCTTACAGTTTGACATTGATACTTTTTTTTTTTAAATTAAGAATCTGCAATGACATTATGTCAGATACTGCACCTGAACTCCCTGAAGATTACAGGCATACGAGATGTACTGAAGACCAGGGCTAAACCAGAGCCCTCCCAAAGTTTCAAACAACATTTCTCTTGCCTTCACACCACCAGCAGTTAGGCAGTGAGGAAGAAGCCCCAACAGTTCACACCCTGTCGATCTGTAAGCCAAACCTTGCAGATGACCAAGCATAAACAAGCGAAGCACAGAATGAAGGAAGTCACGCACATGGAAGGAGCCAAGGCTACAAGAATTTTTACTTGAACAGTTTTTCAGACAAATCCCCATTGCTTGCCTCCGATTTGGTGGGAAGACTGACATTCGAACCAAGGCTCTGGGGCTGCTACAAGGCCCAAGATGTGGAGGATGCACCTTCACAGAGAGGTGAAGAGATGCAGGAGTGAACCCAGAGATATGAGAAAAACTTGTTGGACAAGGTAGCAGGAATAAAACAAATAAAGAAAAAATATACTTAGTACCAACACTACAAGGCGACAGGCAGAAAGGATCGGTTTTAGAGCAAAAAAACACACACAGGCCTGCAGGACCTATTAGGGTACTCGCTTCCCAGGGCTCACACGTGGAGCCTAGACTCTTTCAGTGTGGCTTACCCTGGCACCTGGGGAGACCGTACCTGCAAAAACCAGCAGCTCGTTATCTTCCAGAGCTGCCTGAACACACCAGCTCTCTTTTACTAAGCTACAGCAACAGGCCCGTGTGCCACATCTGTGCAGCCCTGCTGGAACAACGAGCCAGGAGATGCTGCCACACAATGGATTCCAGTCTTAGGATTTTTGGGGGAGAGGAAAAAAAGGAAACGTCCTGCTTCAATGGCTGATATTCATGATTATAATATAGGTACTTCCGACTGATTCATTCTTTTTACATCCAATATTGAGTGGATTATTACAGAAGGGGAAAGACAGTAGAAAAAAAAAGACAACACGGGTAAGAAATATTGACCGCTCTCAGGCACCCCCTCTGAGAAGAGCAGTTCTTTCATTCAGGATCTTAAAAGACTGTGTCCAGCACTTAAACTTCACAAGCTTTAACTTCAGCTGTGGCGGGTTCGTATTTATGCAAGGCAGGGTCTCAAGCTGAGTAAGAGAAGCCAGGAGCCCACATTAGCAACCACCTCTGGAAAAATGGATGTGAACAAACCAGCACCCACGCGATGGGAATTCCACACGGTAGCAATACCCAGGGTAACTACCAGGAGCGAGGCTTCTCTTGGCTTTCTGTGGCTCTCGGCCTTTCTAACTGACTGCCTCACAGCTACTGCAATCAAAGATTGGCTCTACACACTGCCCCAACCACTTTTCTCATAAAAAAAAAAAGTCAAATACCTACTTCTTTCCTTGTCACCTTCCATTTTGCCCTTCACAGCCCCTACAGGTGTCTCTGCCCTACTAAGGCCTGAAATTCCTCCCAACTCCCAACCACAGCCTTCAAATATGCAAGGCCTCCTCCTGTCAACCTCACAAAAAGCCACGTGCTACATACAGCCCATTCCACAACATTAATTCAGGATCCCCACGTATTGATGTTCTGTGCCTTGTTCAAACCACACATCCCATAAGACAACATCCTCTAAACATCTGTGCCAAACGGGAGATGAGGGGCTGTGGAACCAAGCACATACTAACACAAACCTGCAGAACAAATGATACACAATTGCAACTTCTCCTCATTTCCACCTGAGCCAAGCAGCCTCACATTCCAACGCAGAGCATTTTTTCACAGATCTCTGCCCCTCAAGTGTTTTATGCACCAAACCTCCTTCAAACACAACCATATGTCCAGGATAAAAGACTTCATGTCTTCTCAGTGCACACACTCATGTTAAGCATAAATGTGTATCTAATACACAGGCACAGACACATCCCAGCCCCTGAGCCCATGTGCAGGGGGCTTGCGTGTATCACAGAGTGCCTCTAGTTAGCTCCTGACCTGTCAAGACCATTACAAGCACCCATTTACACTTAATGGCCAAGTTACCCACTGGAACAAATAGAACAAGATACAGAGGGGGAAGAAACAATGAGCCTTTAACAGGAACTCCATGACTCCCTTAATCTGACAGTACTCCTAGCAGTGACAAGTTGCCTCATCTTCACTCACTTTTTTCCCTGTTTCCACGGGCTGCCACAGCTGGGAACTTGTCCCCACACTGAAGGGAGCAGAGGACGCCCACCACCTCCCACCAGCTCAGCCCCAGCTCACTGCCACTCCCACCCCCCCCCATTTCAGCTTCCCACACCCGCGGTCAGAAGGCCTGCCCTCTCTCTCCACACAGACCATAGTTCCCACTAGCTCAGCACTACGAAGATTCCAGTTTCCCTTTCGCACAAATGCCATTGCCCTGGTACACACGTGGACGCACAGCCTACGGGAAGCTTCGCCCTGTACAGGCACAATCCCCACGAACTCACCCAACCCCCGCATCTTTCCAAACCCACGGAGACCTTTCAGTGCCCCCGCTGCTCATTTCTACTTCTAAATACCCGGCCAAGCTCCCTCACAGCCTCAATCTACAGTAAATCATAGCAATTTACCCACAAGAATGAAGCACTGACGCCCTTACAGACAGGAGCTTACACTGCCTCACATCTGCCCCAAGCACGGAGGGGCTCCTCCAGACACCTCCCAGCCCATGTGCAGCCTTTTCTCCAAACAGCACTGTTGGGTCCACCAGATTTGGCAGCTACCAGGAGTTTTCCATGGCTCAACCAACAAACACCCTGGCTTTCCATGCCATCGCAAGTAGGCCATCAGCCCACAGCTCCTGCTATGCTCCCAGGACACCAACCACACGGCTTGTTGCCCTGGTGTGCCCCCAAACACCCAAACCGGGGCTCTCTCCGCTGCTGCCAGCCAGCCACCTCCCTCAGCCCTCGACAGCAGCGCCCGGCAGCCGTGCTCGCAGGCAGCCCAGCACATGCCCGCCTCCCCGCGCACACCCCAGCTCCTGTTACACGCCGAGGTCTCGCGCACTGCGCCCAGCCGCAGCGGCCCCCCAGCACCGCGAGTCCCCGGCCTCGCAGCAACCTGTTGCCTCCGCGCCTGCCAGCCGGACCCATGCTCACCGCCCCCCGCCCCCTCCTCCTGCTGGCTTATCCCCATCCCCGCACCTCTCACAGGATTAGCTCCCAGCGCTCCTCGCCTCCCCGTACCCCCCCCATGTGCCTCCCCACGCCGCCCGCACCCCTGTGGCAGCCGCTCGCCCCCCACAGGCCCCCCACAGGCCCCCCACAGGCCCTCCGCCTCCCCCCCCCCCAGGGCCCCCTCACACCGCGCAGGGCCGGGCCCTGCCCCCCCCTCCCCCCTCTCCCCCCCGTACCTGTCGGGGAGCGGCCCGGCAGCGCAGGGCCGGGCGCGCTGCGGGGCGGCGAGGCGAGGCGAGGCGCAGCCGTCCCCGTGAGGCGCAGCCCTCAGGCTCGGCCCGCCCCGCGCCGGCCGCCGCCGGCCGCAGCCGCCGCCCGCTCGCGCAGCCGGAGCGCCGCCCGCAGCGCCGCCATGTTGGGAGCCCCCGTCCCGACGGCCGCCGCCGGCCCCGCCCTCCCGCCGCGCGACGTCACCGCCCCCCCTCCCGGCCCGCCCCCTCCCTCCGCCCCGCGGCCGTCCCGAGGTTCCTATTGGCCGCCGCCGACGTCGCTCGCCCTCTTCCCGCCCCCCCGCCGCCGCCATTGGGTGCCCGCGCGGCTCGCGCTGGGGAGCCGCGGCGCCATTGGGCGAGCCGCGCGCCGCTCACCCGCCGGCCCCGCTGGGGAGCGCCCCCCGATTGGGCATTCCGCCCCCGTCTCGCCAGCTATTGGCCGCCGCCCGCGTCAATCACGGCGCCGGCGCGCGCGGCGCCTGCCTTTCTCCGCACTTCTCTTCGCCCGGCCTCGCCGCCTGGGCCGGCCGGACGGAAGCGGCTGTCAGGCGGCGCCCCCGCCCCGCCCCGCCCCGCCCCGCCCCGCCTTGCCTGCGGCCCATTGGCTGCCGGCGCTGCCACTCCCCCGCCGCCTCCCTCGCCCCGGCCGCCGCTGCGCGGGGTGGGCGGGAACCGGGCGGCGGGTGCCTCCTCCCGATTGGCTGCTCCCCCTGCCAATCTCCCCGGGCCGGCGGGCCCCCGGCGGAGCCGCGGCGCGCGCGCCGCTCCGCGCAGCGATTGGCTGCGGGGCGCCGGAGGGGCGGGGAAAGGCGCGCGGCGCCCCCCGGCACGGAGGGGAGGGGAGGGAAGGGGGGGGGGGGGGAAGGGGGGGGGCGGGAAAAATGCCCGTATGTGCGCGCGATGACATCACCGGCAGCCAATCAGGGGGCGCGGGGCCCGGGGGCGGGGGCTCGCGCCCGCCCGTTGGGGCCGCTGCGTCGCGTGCCCGGTGCCTCACAGCCGTCAGCCCCCAGCGCCTCAGTGCCCCTCAGTACCTCAGAGTACCTCGGTGCCTCACAGCCCCTCAGTGCCTCAAAGCCCCACAGTACCTCACAGCCCCCGCCATTACCTCGGAGCTGCTGGTGCCTCACAGCCCCCAGTGCCTCATAGCCCCCACTATTACCTCACAGCCCCTCAGTACCTTACAGCTCCCATTACCTCACAGCCCCAGCCATCACCTCACAGCCCCCGCCATTACCTTGCCATCACCTCACAGCCCCCTGGTACCTCACAGCCCCGCTGTCCCAACACACAGCAGCCAGCCTGGGTCACACCCCGGACCCCCACCTCCCTCCCTGCCGCCCCGTGTTGGGTTTATGCCGGCCACACAAGGGGCTCAGAGCGGCTGCGTGCCCCCCGCCTGCCCCTCGGCTCCGCCAGCCCAGCGCTGCCCGTACCAGTACCGGTGGCTGATTGATGCCTTGTGCCCTCTCACCATGTGCTGGGGGTGAACAGGCACCGCTGTCGGACTTGGGGCCATAGGTCAAAACTCAGCTTACCTAGCACTTTTATTTATCTGCCTCAACTTTTCTGGAGCATTGGAAAAGCCCTGAAAAAGCCTGCAACTTGACAATAGGGCCCCTCTCTCTTCCACATAGGCACACAATGGGATTATTTCCCAGAGTTACATCCACAGTCCAGAAAATACGCAGCTTTTGGCTGTAAGGTCACTGACACGCAGACGAGATAACCCTTGCCTGGCGCTCCAGAGGCAGGTTGAGCAAAGGGCACAGGAGCCGGAGCTGTGCTTTCTGCAGGTGCAGTGCACATGTGCTGCGAGGAGGGGGCTGGAAGGGTCACCCCAGCGTGGTCGTGCTGCTTCCCGCAGCTCTCTGCTCACCGACAGAGTTGATGGACACCGAAACCTCGATTGCCTCTGAACAGATGCTCACAAGCAAGCTCAGAAACAGAACACTGAGACCACGGATCGCCCTCTGCCATGGGAGACTTGCTAATAGACAAGCTAATTTGAGTGCCCAGCCCCGGCTGCCAATCAACCTAGTTATCCTTGCCGTGTCCACATGATCTGGGACTCAATATACTTTTATACATCTCACTAGGAGGGATTTGTTTATTTATTTATTTTTGGTGTGCATGTGCTTTTCCTGAGGCTTACTTCTAGAGGTTGTTTAAATACAATTTATGTATTATTAAAGTGATGACACATCTGGCTAAAAATTGCTGTATTTTCTGGTCAGTGAACATAAAATTCATTCAACATAGATAATTCTTGGGTTGCAGTTGGAATAGCAGTTTTTACCTTAAGTGATTCACTGGGAATTTTTGGAAAGCCTGTCACTCTTGAAACACAGATTTCAGCAGGTACAGAACTGAGCTGTAATTTTATCAGGTCTCTGTTTACAGCCTCCACTTTGCTACTCGGCCACCTGCCAGCGAGATACCACAGGCAGCATTAGATAATCCTGCCCCGTATGACCAAGGTATACTCAGCTGATACTGACTCCTCCATCTCGTTTACTGTAGCAGCCATTCTTCCCACAGTGGCTACTAAAAGCAAAATGTACACAAATATCAAAGAAATAGCCTTTCAGTTGTCATTCAAACCATCTGACCCTGTCTTTCTCCTTGCTCCCAGATTCAGCTCAGTCTTATCCCCTTCATTTCACCTTCTGCTCCAACTGCATATACAATTTTATAACAGGTTCTGAAAAATATGAAATACTTCCTCAATACATCACCTCAGTACCAATACAAACTTTAGAGAATTTACTGCCCAAAATAATAAATGCTACCCTATGTTATTTTTAACACAATAAATTCTATCCCTTACTATTTCCCAAACACAACCTGCATAAGTGTTAGAGATAAACTAAAAATCTGCACTCCACATATGAGTCCTTAACCCAGCAGAAACAGCACATTCCTAATCACTAGAAAATGTGCATATCTGGCTGGTTTACGTGGGCTAAAACGAAATGCTGCCGTTGCTCAAGAGGTGTGTGTGGCAAGAGGCAAGGATCACAGTGGCAGGCAGCAGGGGTGGTGGGGTGAAGTAATAAGTAGGTGAAATAATGGCTGTATGTGGCAATGCGGAGTTAATGGCTAATCGAGGGATTTTGTGGCTTTTCGTGGCTGGCCTCAGTTTAGCTTCATGAAAGATTGCTAAAGATGAATATTTGTCTGTGAGAACGTGTGTGCATTGGATCAACAGTAAAGCATGCGTGCCTGGAAGTGTATGTACTTTCATATATATGCAGTGTCTATCTGATTCTCAGAGCTGATGCAAATAACTTTAGAAATGTTAACTAATACGTGGGAAATAGACTGTGCAGGATAAAGGTAATTCACAGACAACTTCTATTTGATACTGCACAGAAGAGCAGTGAAAGTATGCTCTTACCATACAGAGTTTTTAATATTCCCATTTCTCCATATTCTACTTTTATTGGTGTACAGATTTGACCCTTTAGGAGTAGCTGTTGATCAATCTTGACAATTAAATTTGTTTCGTGTTCAAATGAATGATCTGTAAAACAGCTCTTGACAAAACATCAGTAACTTTGGGAAACTACTTGAGCTGAAAACATTTTTACGTTATCTCAACTTTCACCGCTGTTTATGAGCTTTAAAAAATCAGTGTTTCATTTGTAGCATACATCAGTCCAGTGGGCTAACTGGCCTTCACACTGCTTTGACCTCAAGGGAGAACTGCTCTAGTTTCACAAGAAAGCATGCCTATGTACTGTGAATATTCATGGTGTATGAACATTTTTTATCTGTGAAGCAAACAAGTGCTTTCATTTTCAGCTGAGTAACTTCCCATGGAAATTGATTCAGTAAACAACAGTCGGTAAGTTCTTCATCACTTCCCTGGGTACCCCTTCTAGATTACACCATCTGTGAGGAAAGGAAGGAAATCACCACAGCTAATAAGGCTGTCTTCATATGAAGAAATGAGTACAGAAAGTTTGGAAAGATTCATGTACCATTTTGTCTTCGTTTTGCTCAACAAGGGAAAGATTAAATGCTAATACAGAGGTGGAGAATAGGAAGAATGTGGGATGGGTAGCAAAGAAAAAGGCACATAAACTGAAAAACAAACAAACAAACAAACAAAAAACCCATCCACTAGGTAGTATTAATATTACAAGCTAATAGTTTGGACAATAAATGCTGCTAGTAGCTGGGGCCAGACATTCTTGGATGTGGTACTCAGTGAATTCCTCTTTCAAACTGTCACCAGAAGTAAAGTGTTTTGATGATTCAGGAATACGCCATCAGAGGCCTGACCATCGATAATAACCCTAGAGCACGTGATCATAAATTGTGCGATGAAAGGTGGAGGTGAAAAAGAATATTCTCAGTGTCAGAAAAACAGACTTGATAAATGAATGGACGTGGCAGTAAAACCAGCTCATGTAAAACAGAATAAAAAATTTGGATGTGGAAGAAGCCTTAACTATCTTAAAATCAAAGTTGCTAATTCCATTGTGATTCTGTATCATGCACAAGGCAAAAAGGGATATGGGAAGGGGCTTCAAGGCCTAACTAGGAGAGAAACAGCTGCAAGGGAGAGAGAGGTATGAATTATAAGCACAGAGTATAAAAACAAAACAGAAAAAGAAAAAAAAAAAAGTCTGGTTCAGGAAAGATCTTCAACAACAATAGATATGAAAATGAAGGGAGAATTTATCTGGAAAATCAGGTTAATTTAGACCTTGTCCCTGGTATCTGGAAAAACAGCCAGATGTTATCCGTCTTTTTGGTAAGAAAGATGTAATGCTGCTTCCCAGTGGGGAAAAAAAGGGGAATTAGAGATACTCTACATCAAATTCTAAAACTAAACACATATTTTATCTTAATTTTCAGTAGAGATGGTGATGCTGAACAAGAGGCTAGAGGACAGGATGGCTGATAGCTAGGAGGGAAAGGAAATCAATTGCTAGTATCACACATAAGATGAAAGTAAAGCACACACTACAGCCTCTAGGCAGAAAGAATGGATAGATAATGCCCATTCCAGAAGTCAGGAAAGAGTGTCAAAGGAAATCACTGGTCTTGTAGTAAGCTTTTTAAAATAGGCATAAGAGGAGAGGACGAAGAGTAATGCTTGTTTACAACAGGTGGACCTGACCAGATTAACCTAATATCTTTCTTTGATACTATCATTCACCTTCCAGATAAAGGAGGAGATGGTAGAGCAGAGTAGTGTCAGAGACTAGTGTAAGCAATGGACTATCCACAGAGGATAAAGCAAAATAAACCAATCAGAGGTGAAGTATCTGAGTAAATAAGGGGTTGGTTTGTTTTGTAAAAGGTCAGTTTGGGGCTTAAACCTAGATATTTTCATTAATGACACAAGAAGGTGGTAGGAAATAAAGTTGACCCAGTGCTAGGAGGTACCAACAGTAAGGAGAACCTGGAAACCATACACAGTTAAACTGATGGAGAAATTGAAATGCAGCTAACTTCAGGGGTACAGAAGCAAGATCTCTGGGGACCAATATCAGAAATTTCCTCTAGCAGCTGGGTGCTCATCACTTCAGGACGATGAAGAAGGACGGAATATTCTCGTTTCTTAGAGCATGACAGGGGATGCCATTCAGCTTCAGCATTAGAACGCCAAATGCAATCTTAAACATGGCTGGGCGACGGGTTAGGTGCCTTCACACAGGCACGTAATTGGCAGTGTGGAAGTGCTTATTTGGAGCTCCACGCAGGCAGCCATGAGCTGGCTCCGAGATGTAACACACTGAAGGGGCTGATGTGCCATGATTACTCCTGTTGCCTTCATTTCAGCTTTGTTCATGTTGTTAAATTGGGTAGGGACAGACAGCCACAAGCTGTCAAGCCAGTTTGTAATTAAGCCATGACTTAGCATGGCTTAATAAGTTACTGCTCCACAGACGAGCTGTAATAACTGCCTGTGTGCATGCTCTCAGCTTGTCCAGCTGCTGAAATAAAATGTATTAGTTTAAGCTGCTATCCTCTGCTAGTGTCCCAGCTGATAAGCAGTAGTTTGGGTTGGTAACAAAATCACTTGTGAGCGTATCTTCGTGCTTTTCCTCTGTGCTACAGGGAAGCTCAGAGAAAAATGAATGTAGGTAGCACGGGAGGTAGGTGAGTAGTGTTAGTATTGTGAACGTTTTGCTCTGAGACGTCTCCTTTTTCTGCCTAAAATCTCGCTAAACTCTACTATGACGTTAGAACATCATTTTTTGCTTAGCCTGCTCTTACCCATCATCCCCAATGTGCTTTCATCATTATTACTGCCCTGTCTGGCTCTTCACCGACTATCGGGACTTTGGATTACTTTTTCTACCCTTTGACTGAAGCATTTGAAGAGAGCTTAAAATGCTTTAAGAGAGTTCAAAAGCTTAAGCATAATCAACTGTAAAGTACTTATGTTCTTATCTTTTAAGCTTATGTTATTGAAGAAGTCAATCAAGTTTGGCAAGCAGGCTTGTTTTCAGGCTCCATAAAAAACACCACTTCTGGTAACAGTATCCTCTCAATTTTCAAACACCGTATGGAGACGGCGCTTTACAGCAGACACCATTCTAATGAAAATTCAAAACGTAAAGCATGAGATTCAAGAAGAAATTACACCATCTGAAGGGATTACCATTGAAATACACTGCTTTTAACTTAGATATATTTTCGTCTATGCAATTCCATTGCTACCTTTTCCTGCCTGGTCACATTTCTGTCTTAAAAATGTCTCTAACAGAAAACACATGACAAGGGGTTAACTGCTTCCTACTTAATCTCTGTAATGTTTTCCTACTTTATACGGAATCACCATTACTCTGAATTTACTATTTCACCTTTCTTTACTGTGACTACGAGAAGTAATTGCCTGGGAGGGCAGCTCCATAAAACTGGTGACATTTTAGGAATACTTTCCTACAGTCGTGCTGCCCATGGTTCCTCTTTCTTCCCATTTTGGAGGGAGAAGAACAGCGTGGAGCCCCAGCCAGAGGTGGGGGCTGCAAGACGCCCCTCTCACCTCATCTGAGAAGGAGAAGCTGCCTAGGATGGGCAACGCATCCAGCAGGAGCAAGCTGATTTATCAGCATGGTTTGTATTATTTCAGGACATTTCTGGTGAGGGCATCCAGCCCGGCTGTTAAACGGGCATGGATGAGACTCATCATCGTTCTGGGTGGAAAAACCACCAGCAACCAGACTGGGTGGTATGGAGGGCTGCCCCATCCAACACTTGAAATGTACTGATGAGCAAAGTGGGTCTTGAGAGGATTTTTTCTTTTTGTGAAAAGTCTTTCTGACAGAAACTTCATGTGTGTCCAGTAGGTCATTGAACCTTTTCCTAAAGCACCAAATTGCAGCAGGGACTGAGTAATTTATAGACGTGTGCACCTGATGAATACACACTCTGGGTAGTTAATTTCAGAAGTAGAAAAGGAAGGCGGCAAGAAATGAAACAAACCAAGACAAGCAAGCCCACAGCAAAGGAAAGGCCTCTGTTTCTCTAACATCTCCTCACACCTGAGCAGTGCTCACTGGTATCCAGCCCCAGAAGCGGCCCAGCAGGCCAGGGCTGCAGACGTTGAGTGGCTGCAGGCTTGCTAATGGAGGCTCTGGGTGGCGACTCCATCAGTCACCAGCAGCAGGCCCACCTGGTAGGAACAACAGGCTGCGCTCCGGATTGCTGCGAGCAGGACGGCTAACTCTAAACAGAGCCCTCACCCCAGCTGTTACAAAAATAGTTAATGTTTCCTTTCCTGCATTTTCATGGCAGGGTTTGCTAGGGGCTGTCACTGACCAGCAGAGTGGCCCAGCTCAGGTGCTCTGGGGCCACTTCAACCCTGAGCTCTGGGCAGGGAGCTTTGCCTTCTGCATGCTGAACCCAAGTAGGGCCCCTGCATCGTCTTCCCGTACCCACAGGTCAAAAATGAGTTTTTAATATTAAGACATATAATCACGTAATGAATCTGCACAGAGAAAAGCAAAGCAGAATGTAGGCCAGACTCCATGTTGTTATTTATTCAGTAAGTTCTTCCAATTAACAGTGTTTTTTTTTGTTGTTGTTGTTTGTCAGATATACCAGCAGAAAGAACAACTGCTTTAAACATAAATATGCTGTATTTAGCCTTGAAAGTATTGTTAACCCTTCCTTTGTCTAGTTTTAAATCTGTCCTAAAAACGTGTACGTTTCTTTTTAGCATACCTACTTGAACATTATTTATGGTAAGGATATTAATTTATATAAGGTATTCTTCTGGCTTCTAGAAATTACGTTAGCATCTGGACAAAAAAAAAAAAGAAAAAAGAAAAAAAAGAAAATTAACGCTCAGATACATTCTCACCATGGTGACCTACAAGAGAACTGTCACAACAGAAGCTGCTGTTGCCACTACAATTTCCAGAACTCCTGCTGTTTGTGTTGCTGCTGAAGAGAAAATCCACTGCCCTTTGCTGCACTTAAAGCTCAGTAAGATCAGATTGCAGCTTAAAGATAATGTTCACTCTTTACTGTATGTCACTATCAAAGAGAAAAATACGATGGTCAAAATATGCCAACCATAGTAATAGCGTCAACGTTAAGTATGCTGTGCACTTCCTTCGAGGTACTGAGTGCTCTGACTCCCTCCTGTTTCGGCAAAGGGAAACTAGCATCATGATGAGAGCCTTTGGTTTCAGCTCTGCTCAAGCCAGAGTACCACTAATGCCGGTAAAAATACACTCCATGGAAGAAGTAGAGGATGGACTCCCCTCTAAGGAAAAAAATAAAATAAAATCTAGCAGTGTTTTTGAAACACAGAAATAAATTAATTTTTTCAGTTATCAAAGAGAAAATACAAAATAAGAATAGGCACGTCTCTGCACAATTAATGTTACGAATTCTGCTCCCACGCCCCACCAAAGGACTGCCAATTAAGACAAGCATATATATTGCAAAAGTGCCTTTCTGCCAATAGAACAACCAAGCCAGTGAAATGTGTAAAGCGTACCTTTTAAACGGGCTACCTGTTTCCCCAGATAAATAAGTGCATTTTAAATGGCTAGAAAAAAAATGCCTAATTTCAAAGACAATCCAAAACTAGTTAGAAAAGGACATTGCATTTAAAATGTGTACAGAGAAATGAGCACAGATTCATGAATTTTACACTCTGTAGTACAAATATGAAACAGAAATATCTTGCTGGTGATGGGACTTGACATGTTAAAAGCAGCATTTCTGGAAGTGAAAGAGCCCCCAAAAGATCTCTCCCTGGCCTTGTCAGTACCAAGAAACTCCAGAATAAATAACACAGAGAAACTGCTGGAATAGCTATAATTAACTGTGGCTAAGGGAATTAGAGTTAGGAGTTACTATGATAGCATAAGACCTCTGAAATGATAAAGTGAAAAAACGAGAGAAATGAAAATGATTTGAGAAAATGCTGCAAAGCCTAAACTGATCATCAGTATTAGTGATGTCTCAAGTGTGAACTCTAAGAAGAGTCATCCATTTTTCACGAGCTGTGAGGTTGGAATCTGATGTACAGTTGATATTTTTGTTATTGAAATGTGTAAGGTCTTAAAAAGACAAAAAAAAGAAATTTCATAATAGAAGTTATGGTGTCTGGGAAACGGAGACCCAAATCAAATTGTAATTCAACAGACTTTCTAAGCAGGAAGGTAAATCTAAATTTGGAAATCAGTGTGTCAAAGGATCATTGCGTATCAGGGATGATTCATTTTTAGTCAAGCTCAAACAGATTTCATTTGCATTCATATAAATAGCTCAGGTTGATCAAAACTCCCATACAATATATTAGATTTTTCTCTAAGCTGAAGGAAGCAAGGGAAGTGAAATGGTCTGAAGAAATGTTCTGAAGTTTATCCTCCCTTGAAGTGAGGGAAGTCCCTGGTACTTTGTGTGGAGACAGGCAACAACCAAAAAGAGAAATGCAGTTGTACCATCTCCTTGGCTCCCAGAGACAAGTTATGCCTCAAAGAGATCCTCTGTGACTATCAGGACAAACTACATTTTGAAATTGGACTTTCTTGCTTTTACGCTTTTTTTTTGTGTGTGTGTGTGCATTTGTTAAGTTTATTTCCAATTTGTAATCAGAAACTTAACCCTTGTTTTGCTAGTAGAATCTTTTGTTTCTTGTTTAAGTTTGCCTGGTAAAAATGATTTCAAGTAACAATGTCAAACACCAGGTGTGACTTCTGAGAAAGCACCAGTTCCAAATGAATGAGATGGCACACACACCTTTAGGATACCCACAACCTGGGAGAAATTTCAGAAACTAAAGCTTTTCTTAATAAGTAGCAAGAGTCAGTGTTGCAGTGTGGGAAGAAGTCTGTTCGTGTGGGTATTTGTTGAACAAGTCAGATTGTATAATTGGAGGTACCCAGCTTAGGTTAAATTTTTTTGGAGGTTACGCAGTGCCCTGGCACTCCCAAGGATGAAGTAGCGCAGGGACAGAGGCACAAGGCAGAAGAACGTGTACAACTCCAAGACAGTCAAGCAAGGGCACCCCAGGGAGCTACGGTGTTCGACTGCCAGGAGGAGCCAGGTGAATATCTGCCATTTAAAAAAAAAATAAAAAAAATGATTCAAGGCATGTAAATATTACCTTCCATTGCAAAATGGTGTAAGAACAACAAAATGGTGAGAGCTGGAAAAGAAAGAATGGCAACAGGCACTTGAGAGCGCTACTGTGCAAAGCTCTTCAACAGTAACATGCTCAGATTTTTAATAATGTATTTGAAAAAAATAATAAGAGCGGCTCCACAACTGAAGTGCAGCAAGTGCAAAGATGAGTACACATTGGACACTTCCAAACACACTGCTGGCACCATCATAACACAATACAGTTCTTAAAATTTGATGCAAAGCAGAGTATAAGCTATAGAAATACAGAAAACCTCCGTGTCAGTTTATTCAGATAGAGAGAGACCTTTGGATACAGGCTTTGCAGTTGTCTATATTTATCCAGGAAAGGCTAGTGTTAGCTGAAACACCATAAACCACTTAATTGCAATGCTAGATGGGGCTTGGGAATTTTCCCTCCTTGAAAAACCATGTTATTTTTTTCAATTACTACCACATCGGTATTACGTTATCGCTGTGTTTTTGCAAATCAAGAGTAAAAGAACAGAGGATGCGGTATTTACAGAGACACCGAAAAGAGCAGGGGCATTCAGTCTGCAGCGACTATGACTTCCAGGTTTATTTATACTGTCTGTAGCCCACAGGAATAGGCTGTAGGCAAAATGACTTGCTCTGGTAGTAGCAGTGGCCTACTTACCACCATTCTGTCCGGAGGCCTTTTCCCAATCCGGCAATAAAACAGAGGAAAGACAAGGGCTACTGGAGAAAGAGGGCTTTTAGAAATGAGCTACTGTCACAACCATTAAGCCAGTAGTCACTCTTTCCTCCTCGTAGGTCTGTGGCACTGCTTAGAAGGAAGGGGATTAACAGCATCTGAATTCCTCAGCAATAGTAATCTACTCTCAGTTCCTACATTTCAACAGCACTCATCTCTTCAGGGTGGGAAACTTGCTGCAATCAACCTATTGTATTTATTCTGTAATTAAGGCACTTCTAGAGAAGTCTCGTGTCCTGCAGCAAAGGATGGACCACAGTATGTGGCCTTGCTATACGGCTTACTCTGAGCAAGAGGCTTGGAGGCTCAGAACTGGGCATCCCTACTCGGGAGCTTCTGACAGAAGTTCAGCAGGGTCAAGTCCTTTGTGCATGCCTGTCTGGTAGAAATCATGGTTTCAAATAAAACTTTGACTGTGATTGGCAGTGCAAGAGCAGGAGGAGGAACGTTAACAGGCAAAACATGCAGGGACTGATGGAGGGGCACGTATTGCAACTTCTGTTCAAACCTTGTCTTACAACTGTGTGGTTCTCCTTGTGTCGTGCCTTACTATATACAGAATCCTAATGGCTGCTTGGGGTTGGAGCAATGAAAAGAAGAAGTTACACTCTATTTTCGAGCACATTTAACTCAAACCACAAAACCAACAACTTCTGAATTCTAGTGACAGAATTACAAGAAAAGTCCTGTGCAAACAATGATGTAGGCAGGAAGGTGTGACTAAAGATTTCAAGTCTGGGATTTTTGTTTTCCAGAAGAAAAACAAAGGACTCTATACCCAAAGTACAAGAAAGTCAGTGGAGCAGAAACCACAAGGGACAAAGTGTCCACTCATCCAGCACTTTCAGATTCAGAGGACAGGGCAATTTAGTGAATCCCAGAGATCAGAAGACAGAATCATAGCCGAACTCATGCAGATTAGGAATCATGCCTGACTGACTGCAGGAGCAAGAAAAATAAAACGCACAGCCCCATCACACTGTCAAAGCTGACATACTTTTGAGAAATGACAAATTCCCAGAGAAAGAGCATGAGGCTTGGGGGCATGAACTGCTCATATCAGAATACTGCAAAGGTGGAGTAAAGTCTGGAGACCTTACCAATTTACTGAAGCATCAGATCGCGTTCTTTTGGGGGAACATTCACTCCTCTCATTTTCTGTTGCTTGAACATTCATTAGTCATTTGTCAGAAGAGTTTAAAAAGCAATTTGTGCAGCAGTAGTCCAAGCAAATTTTTTTTCCTCTTAGTCTTTGTGTGGAGGGGAAAGCATCCCAGGGTGAGGATAAGACTATTATAAATCCCGATTTAACAAATATATGACTCTGTATGAAAGAGTCCAAGAAAGTAGAGAAGTATTTATTCGGTTCCAAGAGCTAATCTCACTGGCATTTGTCTTTTCAATCCCTGCAGCTTCTACTGTAACAACAAGAAATACTTCTCAGGCTGCTACATCGCATCAGATTTTAACAAGAACTCAGAGAGACAAACAATTGGACTAATCATGTTGCCAGTAAAGTCTGCCATACAATTTCTACTTATTTCAGAAAAAGTAAAATCACTCTGAACATATTTGTAGTAGCATTTAAAGAATTGCTTTTCCACCTAGTTTTTTACCATTTAATTCTGTTGACTTCAGTGGAGCAATGTATGCTTTTTCAGCTTTAAAGACAAAAACAATCAGGTCAGTTCATCTTTTTATTAATTATTCATTGCCTAAGAGCCTGGAGATTTGTCACAATTGAAGCACTACTGCTAAAACCATAGCAAAAAGGCAGTGGTTACGTATTAGGCCATTAGGTCCATAGCATCAGTAAATTATCACCGTTTCTATATACCTGCACCATTTTCAGACAGACCTCTGTATTCAGAAAGTACAGTTGCACTTATCCACATTATTTTAAAAATTGATTTCAATGGATTCTGCAAAACATAATCTGAACACGCATTTAATAAGACATAAATACAAATTAAGGCAACCGTTGAAGAAGTGTATCTGTCTCTGTAGTTAAAGCCTACTAAATTAAATTTTAAAGAATTCACTCAGACTGGAAATCATATCACTGTGTGTGGGCACAGAAGAAAGCTCAGTAAATTCTGGCTTGGTGGGTGAGTCAGCATGAGTCATCAGCAGACATACCGTCCTACGGTTATATGAATCTGCAAGGTACATTTAGAAACATTTCACAGTAACAAAATAATGCCATCCTCCTGCTTTTTGTCTAGATAACATTAATGACAGGCCCAACTTTCCTAAAATATTGTAGGTGTTCTCAGCTCAACATGTGAGGTTAAAAAGAATCCCTCTTTATTTTGGTATTTTCATTAAGCAGAGCTAACACAAATATGAAAAGCCTCTAAGAAAGCCTCAGGTTGCAAGTTCGTAGTAAACACAACATTTACATACTTGCATTACACTGACTGGCAACTGAGCAACACCTGCTTTTCAGGTGGATTTCTGATTACTTGATTGAAACATGCAGAGTTTGTTTTTCTCTCTTCCAATTTTAATTGTTTCCATCACTCAAAATTTCAAGTGGATAATAAGATGCTATGACAAATGAAGTTATTTAGCTGATATCACCAACCATGTAATAAGCAAAATAGTGTCGATATTGTTCTTGAAAGACTTTTTAATTGGGATATCTTATAGAAAGACTTCTGAATATAATATAGATAAGGATTTTTAAGGCTGAAACTATTCCTGTTTTCTCCTCTTCTACTTTTCTTAATTTTCATGGAAAAGTTAAATGGTTTACTCTTTATATTTCATTTTCCTCTAAAACAGGTTTCATTCTGTTCCAGTATGCCATTCTGTATATTTCCCAGTGCTCCATAATTGTATAACTCCACAGGAAATACATTTTTTCCCACTACTTATCATACTCATTTTAGGATCTCTAATACTTACTTTTTCTTTAGTTTCGCTTAAGATGAGGGAAATTTGATCAGTAAAATGGCTGCACTTACAGTCTAGCGAACAGAACAGGTCATTCACATAGAGCTATTTGGCTGGCTGACCACCTAGCACCCCGGTCTGGAAACAAAATCCACTGCTAGAGTTAGTCATCCATTTGGATCCCACTTATCACAGTGATGCCATACAGATGCAGCCAGATTCACATCAGCTAATCTAGTTACAAAACAAAGGCCCTGGTCCTATCAGATACGTTAAAATCTGTGTAAACAGAAATGGCTTAGCCTCTTGTTTTTAAACTGCAGACTCTTTTTTTTTCCTGCTCTTCCAATAGCTTAGCAAATGTATTCTGAATTTGTTCTCTCATTCATTGCAAAGGGAGGATGTTTCCTGGATTTACTCCTAACTATTGTGTTTTGGTTTACTAATCAATTCTTTTCCTAGCTAACTTGTCTGTGTATCATCTACTTAGGATTTCAGACAATTAATGTTGTCATTCATTCAGTGTTGCTTTGTGTAGAAGTCTTAGTAAAAACTTGTGCTTTTTATTATTCTGTGAAGTAGATGTTGTGTTAATTCATACACTAAGTAAAGGAGGGTACCTGTGTGCTGCTTGTGCTGCTACCTCTGGGTATTTTTTGTAAGGCATTAACCTTATTTAGAACTTGTCTACTAAATTATGGTCCTTGAGATGTCAGATGAGGAAATGCCAATTTTGTGAATCCTGTTGAATTCATGAGTGAATTAGTGTCATTAGGAGAGGTGGCCCCAGGCACACCTCGTACATGAGCATAGGCCCCTTGAAGACCTCACAAGAAGCTCTGAGGGCAAAGGATTGTGTGAGTGTCAGAGGCACCTTGAGATCGGACTTGGGCTTCAGCATTTAACCCAAGTGAAATATTTTACCCAAACTCAAATCTTGTAGGACATTTGCTGCTGTAAACTGTAGAGACTAGAAAATGTTTTCTGCAGATAAAGTGATTATTGTAAATATATTTGTACACAGTATACACTCACATACATGCATATAGCTATCTTTTTGGAATATATTCTCGTTAGACAGTCTTTCCACAAAATGTCAATACTCGATATACTTTGTACATTTTAATATGTATTTTATACAAAAAAAAATGTAAAGCAGTGCCTATTTTCATAAACTCATTTTCAAATGTTACTGGAAGCAGCTCTCAGTCTTCTGACGCATTACTCTTTCTTCAGCACTCCCTACAACCAAAGTGGGTTGATGAACAGTAGTTTAAGCTATAAAAATGAGGCAAATTCCCCATCTCCTTATGTTTTCCGTCAGCTACTGAAGCTCACATTTACATAAGATTTGAAGAGCAACTTTCCAAGCTTGCTGAAAGTAGGGGAAATCCACCCTGGTAACCATACAACAGGTATAAAACAAAGAATTTGTCAAAGATGATTTAATACCTGGCTGTGGCAAATGACATAACAAACAATAGTTCTTGAGTTACCTTTGCGGGAAGACTCCTCTTCTATCGGAGCCTGAAGGAGCTATATGGAATTTCCTTTTCGTTCACCACAGAAGAAACCTCAAAATTGATGCTCATGGATTCACTCCTGAAAACTTCAAGTCAGACCTGTGGAGCTGGAGATCTTGTGAGTAATCCAATGAGTAGGCTTACAAGTAGGAAAACCACAGGTGTTTTCCTTCCCTCCCTTCAATGCTTTCAAGTGCATTTAAGAGTGAATTCCTCTGCCACATGAAAAAGCCACAATCCCTGCTCAGCATCTCACCTGTTTTGGAAATGAAAGCTGGAGGCTTCCTGAGTGCTGTAGCATCTCATGAATGAGAGCTGAAGCCAATCTCTACTCACTCTTATTCAGGCCATCGGAATAGAAGAGCTAGAGTTGTGTCCAAGTCTTTGGAATCTCTTTGAGTTGCTCCTTGGTTGACCTACACAGACACTGAATAGGCATCTGAAAAAAAATAAAATAGGTATGTCAGTGCCCTAAGAATTCAGGTGGGACTTCGGATGAGGCAACTCCAGCCTCCATGACTGGGTAGTGAGATGACATTACAAGATTTCAGGAAGGTTTACTCCAAAGGCTTAGGGCCTTATTCTTAAAACTAGGCATAGCCCCTGTAGTATTTTACATAGTGTTGATTTTCTCATTCAAGTAGTTCCTGAATGTACTTATGATATCATTCTGTATAAATAACTGTGGATGAATTTAGCTCGTGTTCTGTGTCCCTGTTACAAAGCGACTAGTAGAGGCTTTTTCTATTCTAGCAACGGGAGGGTTTCCTAAGATGAAAATGCTGAGTAATCTTGGTCATTTTCCAGTATGCTGCTTCATTTAATGTAATTTAGAGCATCATTTTCATGCCTGCAGCATTTAGGTAATCACTAGCTAAGAGTTGCTGATAGTATCAAATATTCAGCTCTGCCGTGCAGACCTACTGTTACATTTTCTAGCTTTGATAAATTGCATGTCAAGATCAGGTACAAGTGTTTGCTTCAAATCAAAAAGAGAGAGAGAATGAAAGGAAAGAATCAAGATCTGGAGCAACAGATTGGGCTAAAGTTTTTCATTAGTTTGTTATCTAAAACAGCTACTTTAACACACAATGCTAGGTTATTATTCAGCATCTTTTTTATTTGTTTCATTAAAAAAATCAAATTTCTAAAAGCAAAAATGAACAATGACAGAATTCTGCTAACCTTGTTCACTGACAGTGGCCCTTGTACTTTAGCAATGTTCAATATCACTTTGAGCTTTCTTGCACAAACACAGTGACCATACAAAACGAAGGGCAGTAGGGGATCTGACAGTGTTTTATAGGTCTATATGTTTGACAGTATGTGTATACGTATATATTTGTGTAATTCTGATTAAAAAACAAATGTAAACTTGACTGAAAATGCTGTCTGAGTTGATTCATGTGCATAATTTCCCCCCTTAAACCTCTGACAGCAGCCACTGCTCGGCTCAGGATGCTGCAGCTACAGGCAGGGAGAACAGAGGGGTGGAGCGGGCAGGGCACTGGAGACACGGACAGGAGACAGAAAGGCTGGAGATGCGTGGGTGATGACGAGGTCCTCAGAGCATAGCTGTATCCGAAAAAACCAACTAAATAAATGCCAGTTGTTTTATTTTCTCTTTTCACACACCAATATGTTCGTGTAGACTGACTGTGGGCAGTGCTACTGTCTGGAGGGAAAAAAAGATATGCAAGTGGCTGAGCGAGCTTTTACTGGGTGGGCAAGTGGGAGGCAGTGAGGAGGTAGCAGTAGAACTTGCAGATGATACATGCTTAGGAAAAAAATCACATCAAACACAAGCACGTAAAAGCTGCTGGGTGTCACAGTGCATTGTGCTGAGCCAACATTGTTCTGCTCTCTGAACTGATTGATGAGCAGATTTGACATCTAGCAACCCTAGCCGTGGCACGTGATGAGCAATTTTGGAGAGGAAAAAAAATAATCCACCGGGGAGGAGGTACTGGGTACTCAGCATGGCCAGGATAAAGCCAATTCCCACCAGACCAGGTTCCTAAAAAAGTAGGGGTAGCCCATACAAGTTGTCTGCAAACTAAAATATTCCTCAGGTAGTGCAGCTGGGTATGTGAATTTCATTTTATACGTTTGTTTCTTCCCTTCCTTTTTTTGGAAATTGAAAACACTTCCCTGGCAAATTCGTATAGCTGTCAGCTGGCTGAGGGTAGTGCTATCAACTATTTTGCTGTGAGAAGTCCTCCCAGAAGACAAAAACCTGTGGGCTTTATTTCTTTTCACATCACTGATTCATCGCTTGCCCTCCTCCCCCAAGATTTACAGTACATCAGGACCTGACCGGAGGAGTTGTCTGTCATACTTCCAGTTAATCAATGACCTACTTTATTATTACATTTAAAGCATGGGCTGAAAGAGCGGCTTTCTGCATTGAGTGAAGATCTGATCAATAACTGGCATGAAGGACACTGCAGGGAACTGTGCTATGGAACAGAGAACGGTTTTTACTAAATGTCATTTCATGACACCTCCCCTTGGTAGTCCAGTCTATTTTAGGTACCGTAGGACGTCATAATTCCAGTTACTTGTTCAAATAGAGATGCACGGATTGTGGAAATCTACTGAGCACTGAACTGGAAGCCTTTCATGCAGACATTAGCACATTGCAGAAGAAAACAAAACAAAACAGAACAAGCTTTGTTATTCACCTTTGATTAATTTCATGCATCTTCTCAGGTATAATTGCAAGTGCAATATAATGCAACTGGTCTTAGCAAGTTAAATGGAAGAGTCCTGAAAAAGTTCTTCTACTGGACTAATAGACTAACATAACTCGGCTGTGAAACTAATTTAATAAGACTGCTACCAATTTTTGGCAGACCTGTTCCTTTGTGTATACTGTATCAAACACTTTGTTTAATTGCAAAATTAACATTTATTTATTTTATGCAGCTCTGCAGAACCACAAAGAGGAGAGAAATTAATTGGATTCTCCTCTGTTTCATGTATCACCATGAGGATTACTACTGTGTTTCTATTATTTGTACTGTACATAACTAATACTTGTGTATACACACACATTTATGCTTCTGCAACCTCATTCACCCAGTAACTTCAGTGGATTGACATCAGCCTAACCAGAGACAGAAACCATCTGCAGAAAGCTGTAGCTGAAGAATGATTTGACATCTTCTATTGTCGCTAACAGTACAAGAGTTGGAGAGACCACAATTTGAGATCCAGGCTAAATTTGCACAGTTGATAGGTGAGTAATGTCTTCAGTCTGGATTCATCTCACCTAGCTGTAGGCAAATATTTCAGTCAATGGAAGGTTAAGTAGACCTCATGTCTGTATTGGGTTAGCTGGGAGTGACAGACAGAGTCTGTCCACCTAAGATCTGAAGCATGTTCTAAAGGTGCCTGTCTTGCTCACGGGAAGCCTTGTGAGACCCTGTTCCTAACTGGACACCTCAGGAAGCATTAGCTGTCACCTGCCAAGGCATTAATGCGCTCAAGGAATGGTCCTGACATGGGGGAGAGGACTGGTAGACCTTTTCTCTGTTGTAAGAAAAAAGAATTACCTAAAATTTTATGCCAGTAGTTACTTCCCCATCACTTCTGAGAGGAGGAAAAAAACACCACCACCAAAAAAAACAAAACAAACCAAAAACCAAACCAAACAAACAAACAAAAAAACTATTACAGCTGAAGTGTGTGGGTTTTCCAGCAGAGAAAGGGGTTGCTGCTGGAACCAGCTTTCTAATGATAGCGAGTGCTGCTCAGGGGAATGGAATCTTGTGCAGCCAGAAGAGGTGCATGTTAATGAAACTGGGGTGAAGCCCAGCTGGCCTTATCATTTTAGTTCCTGCCCTGAAGGGGGACAGTTCCCTCTCTGTTTGGGTTTGTTTTATTGAGAGAAGAGCTGCTGTCATGGCATCAAATCATTTGGAGAAGCTTTATATATGAGAAATGCCAATACCTGAAGCCAAACACCTAAACAAGTATCACAATTTCAGGTTCTTGCTAGCCACACGGCTTTGTCCTTTTGCCAAGCAGTGTTTCAGAAAAATGTATTGCCATATAAGCAAACGATCTAAAAATGCCTCACGTTAAACTAAGTGATAACAGGAAAACACAGGAGCACAGGGGGGGAGTGGTTAAAGTGGGTTGCCGAATGTAACAAGGGCGACTTTGAGGTTGTCCCAAAGCGTGTGTCCTTCCAAAAGAGTAAACACACACTTGGGCTGAGGAGTCAAAAGCTGACAAACGAGATGAGAGCGACACGGCCCTCTGGTGTGCCAGAAGTTGGTGTATCTTAACTGTCGCAGCTCAAAGGGCTCCAAAGAGCAGAGATGCCACGACTGATGATTAGCATGAAATTTATATAATAAGATTATGCAGCAAGGCAGTCCATTTACTTAGTTGTAAACTGAATAATTAGATATGGAAATTAGCAGTCATGGGTCACAAAATGCCACCATTTTCAGAATAACCTCATTGTAAGAGCTGATCTAAACTGAAAAAAAAAATCAAGGAACCACTGCAGAGAATGTAACACATTTAACAGTGGAATAAACTGATATTGAAAAGATGGCACTGCAGTGAAATGAAAATCCGCTCCCAAAGCCCACCTATATTTGTGCAGACCTCAATATATTAAATCTCTCTGAAGGGCAGTTGTTTTGTTTTTTTTGGTTGTTTTTGTTGGTTGGCTGTTCTTTTTTTTTTTTTTTTTTTTGGACAGCTCAGATCAGTATCCCTGTTGCAAACCCTTCTCCTGCCACTGGTGCTGAGAGCAGAACTGCTGATGTTCTGCTTCACTCAGAGCAGGCAGACTTGCCAGGAATTTATGGTTCCCACCAAAGGAAGCAAACAAGCTTGTTAGTTGGCTGATGAGTTAAATGCAAGCTACCAGGCCTTTTTGCCCCCCTTGTTCTTCCCACAGCTGTCCTATGCTGTGAGTGAGATGTTCTGCTGCTGAAGTCACGTAAGTAATAAAATGGTGCTGTGGTGTGTCCACTATTGATTCCCTGTCTCAGTGACACAGACCCTGCAGGCTCCAGGCATCTCTGAAGCCTTTCAGTCAGATGGTGATGGAGGATGGCTTACAACACACCCCTGAAACACAACCTCCTCCCTTTTGCGCTTCTCGCTTTTTAAGTTGCTCCCACCTCTCAGCAAAACAGGGCATGTGCCTGGAGTCTGGTATTACTGACTGAACCCTCAAGTTACTACCTGCAATTGAAGTGCTGAGTATCCTGAGCACTCCCTGGAAATTTAAGTTCCTCTGTGCTTTAGAGATCAGAGATCTACACCTCACGGTACCTGTGCAGAAGAGTGACGAACAGAGCTGTCTTCTGCACTGCTGGTGACTCAGGACAGCCTTCCTTACCTTTCTCAGACTTGACTGGCCTCCCCAGTGCAAAGAACCTCCAGGATCAGTCCCCTGTAGGGTTTGTGCAGCCTGTAGGAGAGTCACTGTGCACAAAGAACATCAAGAACAAGCAGACCTAGAGGAACAGGGGAAACATGCTCATGAGGTGTCTCTGGACTGATGTCCACGTTCTTAAGCTATTTCACAGTGCTCACCAATGCACGTCCGGACCAAGGCATGCAGAATCCCAGGCCAGAGATGTGGCTGCAGCTGCCCTGGTTGGAGCAGAAAACCTACCACAAATTTGGGGAAGACACCATCTTTTTCAGTGTTTGTGTGACTTGGTTCTGCACGAACCAAGGGCTGAATCTCTCCCCTGAGGGTTTATTCTCCATTTTCTGTGGCACTAATGTTAATCCAAGTGGTAACTATGATTTACACAAAGCTTCTGACTTACTCTGTTGTAATGTTAAACAAAAAGATCCACTGGAAATGCACCAATAAAAATTACAATAAAGGCCAATTAGGTTCTTTTTTCTCTGACTTATCCACACAAAGAACATTTTAAAAGGTGAATTGCGACCGAGGCACCACTCCAGCTGGGATGAGGATAATTTGGGGCTGGTAACTGTAATAGCTTCTAAGTGAAATTCATTTGCAGCCAGTAGTACAGATCTAACTGATTTTCATCTGCACTTTTAATAAAGCAATTACAAAACAGCATAGTCTCCAGCATGTTAAAGTGTCCAAAGCTGGGACAGAAATTAATAATGTAATAGGGTAAGGCACCTAGGGTCTGGATAAAGTGTCCTGGAATTAGAAATGCTAACAGTTTGTCTCGTCAATAACTGGATTGGTATAACTGAGGGCACAGTGGTATGCCACAAAGCCCATTCTGCACTTGAAGTCCCTCCAGAACCTGAAAGCCAGCCCTGCCACATGTCCGGAGCTTCCCAGCACCATGCACCCTTCTAGAAAAATGCAGGATGTTGGACTGCTGCAGTCATCTAACAGTGCCGATATTCCTGATATATCTTGCCAAAAAAGACCAGGGTTATGATAATGGAAACCTTTTCTTCCTGCTTTTGAAAGGATTCATTGATTAAGGATGAGACCTGACATTTGTGCTGAGACTTCCAGTGTCACAAAAAGGCTGAAAAATCTGATTACAGTTGAGGTGAACCAGGGAAGATCTCAAAAAGCCTTGCAAATTTCAGGAGTGTTCTGCTGATGAGAAAGAGCTATTCAGCAGGTCACAATTCCATGCAAGATATTAATTTATAAGGAGAACGACTAGGTCAGAAGGAAAGCATAAATGAATTGTCACTTAAGAAATTTCTACACTGAATAAATCAAGCGATATCTTTAACTTAACTTTTAATAGACTTAATGTCTTGGGATAACCTTTCACAGTCTCAAAGAACTTATTCACTTATTCAGAAATACTGGGCATAGCTTTTAATTTTGCTGTACTACAGCACACTTATTTGTACAAACATCCAACCTACCTTACATGAAGTTTGCAACTTCACTGATGTTACAGAGTATTTAAAATACTTGGATGTCAGCGAGTCAGAAATTAAGAGCATTTAGTATTAGTTATTTGCTATGTCCTTTCTCCACATATTTTAGTCATACAATATGCATGGAAAAGAATGAAAGTAGCTAGCACTGCTTTCCTGAAGACAAACAAGTCTTCTTCCTTGCACCTCTCAATCTGGCCCTGCAACTCTGGCTGTCTGCCAGCCAAGTTAGTGCTGGTATCATGTAGGCTAATGTAACTGTTGAATCACTTCACTAAATTTAGATCCTTGTCTCAGAATTGCCTCCAAACATTTAAATGGAACATACAAAGATGCTTTTCAGGTTTTGTGTGGTTTTGTTCTTTAAATCAGACACATGCTTTTAATTTGGCTTTCTTAATTTTTCAGTAAAAAGGAGTTGTTGTTCAGAGTTACTCATTCAACAATATTAATTATAAATATTTTAGAGGTCCTCTCCTAACATGACATACATTCAGCACTGGATATCTGATTCTCTGGGTACAGGAGAAACTTAGGGAAGGGTTGTTTTTTCTGCTTTGCCAGCCAAAAGGAGAAATGCACACCATGACACCGTGCAGCTCAGCACCATACATGTATAACCCAAAACACAGTAGGTGTGGCAGCACTGCCTCTTCACAGCCCATGCCCAGAAATACCCAGTAGGAGAGTGACTTCAGATCTAGCAGATACCAGAGCCCTGTTTGGCTTATTTCACCTCTCTTCTTCTCTCACTGAAAGTGCTGAAGACCTGGGGAAGTGGAAGAGGCCAGCGAACCAGGCTTACAGTCACACCTCATGGTCCTCTGTGACTGATTTCACACTTTGGCTTTGAACTGACTTTGTGACTAGTTGATGCTATGATTGTGTGATGATGAACTACATAGGCAGCATAAAATCCATCCTGTTAGTCATTACAAGCTGACTGATATCTGGCAGATAGACACCGATTCACTTTGGGGGGACAGTCTGACCGGCGGCAGGAGAGCTTATGGCTTGGAAGGTGTGACGCACTTTCTGGTGTGCAGATGTAAGCTCAAAGCAAGTCACACAGACATGAAACTCTGGGAAAAAGACATGAAAGGGGTATTTCTCTGGGAATAAGCCCCATTTTCTGAGCTAAGTAATGTACCATCACTTTTTCTTTAAGGGATATTAAAATGAAGCTGTTTATCAGAGCATAAGCTCATGGCTGTTTTAGAGTTCATTTCACATTGCACATATTGGTATCTGACTGTTTTTAGAGACTTCCCTGCAGCAGATTTTCAGAAACTGAAAAGAAAGACACCACATGGAAGTGGGTAAATGACTATCAAAACAAGATTTATGAGACTCTGTATGAAAGCTGCTGTTGTAAACAGCTATAGTTGTATCATGAGCAGGACTCCACACAGAGACGAACAATCCTGCAGTTCTCTTAGTGGCAGGTATGCGAGGCTCCTGCTGCTGTACTGAAGCAGGCAATACGTCTGGGGGAGAAGCAGAAAGTTTGGAATGTGCTATGGTTACCTCCTCAAACTCCATACATCACTCAGGGTGCGAACAGCTGATTCTACTCATGGTTTTTGTTCTTACAATTCATGGTTAATATTAACTCAGTAACTGTGGCAGCTAAGTTTGTTTTATTCTGTATAATTGCACAGTTTATCCCAGAAATACATACTGTAGCATCCCTTACATTTTTCTCTGAAGCATCTGATATTGGCCAGGGTCATATTCCAGATTTTTTTTGACCACCTTGGAAATTCTTCCTTGTTTGATTAAACAAAGTCATAACACTTTCCTTGCATATGGCAAATAGTCACACTTGAAGCTTAGAAAATAATGGTAGTAGTATTTACCCCAAAAGAATCGAAACAAGCTGAAATATATATTTATACACACACTTACAGATATGTGTATACATAAATATATAAGTGCAAGAAGCGTTCTCTGAAACACCACCCTCTCCAAGGTAAGGGACAGCAATTAGCTAGTGCTGAACTCAACCCATAGTAGCAGAAGGAATGGAAATTTTGGCCTCTAGAGGCCAAAAAACAAGTTCATATTTTCAGTGTTCATGCACAGCATCTCTGATGCTCCATGGCTCAGCTGAGGGCATGAGGCACTCCTCAGAGCAGAACTCCTAAATGGGTGCTGCAGAGCTGTGAGAGGCTGAGTTTGTAGCAAAAGACTGAATTGTTTTCATAGCCAGAAGCTGGAGAAAACTCACAATGGAAGCCTTGCAGTGGAAAACGTAGTGAGGGAAGCAGGGAGATAGTGAATAAAAAAAGGGCGAAACTAGGCCCAGAGACATCTGAGAAACTCATCTCTCAAATCTACTGATGTTCATTGGTGCAGTATCTGAGCTTTCTGGGTAGCAAGTTAAGTGATATGTTTGGGGAAAGAGAGGTGAAATGGATTATTCAGAATTAAGTACATCATCTGAAAACAACCCAAACTTCAAAGACACTCACAGTCATTGGCTTTTTCTAGTTAGCTCCATTAATGCTTTAACTATATAATTCCTAAATCTTCTTCTTTTCAAGAGAAGATACAGTATTCATCCAGAGTTGAATATGAACCTCACCTCAAACATCTGCATTATACTGAAAAGGGTTTATTTCCATTTGGATCTGAATTTTACTTCTCCTCTCCTTTAACATTTAAAAATGCTCAGACATCTGGAGGAAAGACCTTCAAGTCTTATAATGTTTCCATGTGGATCTGGATTTAAAACCATAGTGGACACGAACCCATCGTCTACCCATACACTAGCACAGCTTTGTCATGCAGTTACACTTTCAGGGATGTGGTCTGTCATTTCCCTGTGTTATCTGTGGCCCAGACTACAACACAGTGTTTTCCACATGCCAGAACTGAATTGTCAGCTTTAATAGTAATTTTACCAGCAAAGTCACTGAACTGGCCAATGTCATTCATGGTTACACTCTACAATGACATTTGGACTCAGATTGAACTAGATTAGTTAAAGCTTTATTGCCAAAGTGAAACAAATCACTTTAATTAATACTGCAAGCTGAACAAAAGCTGAAGCATGGTAATTTTTGTTCTTTCTGTAAGGCCTTCCTCCTTCGGTACCACAAATATCTTTACAGCTTGGTGTGAGATCATCTGCTCCAGCTGAAGTCCCTATTAAAATCATTCTTTCTTCAGTCAGTTTTGGTGGGTAACCTGGATATAACTTCAATATACTTCAAGAAAATGGACAATAATTTCAACTTTATGCCATGGGGAGGGACAAAAGAATACAAAAGAAAACCTAATGGTTCTAATTCTTGAGGTGGGAAGGATTCCTGCATGAGCATAAACTGGAAATGTTGTTTGGTGACCTTTTGACAAAGCACCAGTACAAGTCATAGCATGGCATTGCTCGGGACTGAAGACAGGCTGTTGGGCTAATAAAGCTGCATTGCTGGCAGCAGCCAATGTAGGGAGGGCAGGAAATTGGAATTCCAGCAAAGCAAGGTGGAAATCAGGCAAGAAAATCCTTTATGATACACCTATCCATCAAAAACAATTCCAGTTAACTGAAGATATAAATGTGAGTTAATTTTCTGAAAATATTTTTTCCACTGAACTTCATTCTTCACTACACCAAAGCTGGAAAGCAACATTCTCCCTGCATGATTTTCCTAGCATCAGTTTCCAGGTAGTGGCTCAGCATATGCGCTATTATTTCCCTCTGCACTGCCATTTGCTGTCCTTTCCTTGAAGACTAGTCAAAACATCTGCCCTAAGAGTTTGAATTACCTGACTTTGGAAGATATTGCTGTGTATACAGCGTCAAGTATGCACATGCCCTTTACAGGGCTCATTGAGAATGAACAGCTCACCATCTCACTTGCAGAATATGATGCACAGCCCAGTTATTGTTGGTGAAGAGATCTCACAATTTTTCTTTTCAATGGCAGAGTGTTTTAAGGGAAGATTGAAAGAGATGAATGGTGCTTATAATCTGCAAAGTAGTGGCCTGCTCTAAGTAGAGGTGTGATGTGAAAAGAAGTGCAAGTCACAAGTGGGAGAAGATGACAAAAGAAGTAGGCAGCACAAAATGCATGGAACAGATCAGGGCTGACTCATACAGCTTTCCAGTCTGTTTATTTCTTTGGAGGACTGCAGAGAAATCTCTTGGCCTTGTGGACAACTGGCTCCTGCACACAGCTCTTCTTTGTGATTTTCCGCCATTCTCTAAGGTATAGACCTCCTTCCTTATACACATGCCCTATGAACAAGCTGGGAATGTGCAAGAAAGAGGGAGGAAAACAGAATTAAGGTATTTCTGTTATTCCGCTGACCTGCAGGGAATTGGAATTAACCACTCCATCCTCATGCTTGTTTGTCCTTTAACTGTATCAGTATCATCTTTCTCACCTTTGAAATAATCTCCTTGCTACTGAAAATGAAATCCCACAAGCACCTGGTACTGGCAGGATCCAAGCACAGGAAGGAAGGAAATGACAATCTGCATTATGTGGACTTTCAGGAGCAACCACGTGCTGGAAAACCAGACAATTCAGATGCCTTTAAGATATCACATGATATCTTACAGAGTGTGGGTAGAGTTAGGGCTTAGGTAGCCAAAAACAAAAAGAGCTTTCAGGAGAGCGCTTAGACTAAACTTTTTACAGCCTGGAAACTTTGACATCTACAGAATGCAATGCTTAGTTATTCAGCCTCTGTTTACATCTCCTTCAGATCTAGCCATCTGCTACACTTCAGCTGTTGTGTTTTGATGCCAACCGTCCTGTAAGCAGGCTTGCATTGATCAGATTCCATCTAGCAGTGTAGCTGCTTCTTGGTGAAAGCCTAGCTTAGTGGTTCCTCTCTTACTTCTGCTTGTAGATGTGAATATTGCTTTCTCATCAGAATCAAACTGTCATAGACATCTATTACTTGCCCACATCCATTCTTGCAAGTCCATTCATTCACTGGAAGTTCCTACTATGTTACTTCGTGTGCCACTGCTGCAAAGTATGAAAGTACAGACAATCCATACATGCACGGATATGACACTTAGCAATTAGAAATTCACTTCCTTGCCTCTTTCACTGGCATCTATTATATTCTCAGCAAAATAAACCATTCAGTATATTAAAAGTGGGTCATTTTTAGAAGTTATATTCATGGACAGAGCTAGAGTTGACTGAGACACAAAGATTTCCTTAGACTATTCTTTTCTCTACCTGGCTACTTCTCGTTCTTCTAAAATCTAGGTACATATTTTTAGATAATATTTCTTAAAACATGGACACCATTTAGAGGAACTATTCACTAAGCTATTAAATCGTAACTATGCAATGAATGTTAAGGAGTGGGAAGAAGGGAAGGTAGGAGACTTGATAAAATGTAGACAGGTAGAACAAGAGATCAGCAGGAGTGAAACTTGTTATTCATTCTAAGATAGTAATGATGCCTTCAAAAAGGCTTTTTTTTTTTTTTTTTTTTTTTTTAAGCTGAGGTTCTGAGTCTCTTCTTGCATACCTTTAAATTATTACTCATTCATAGAGTCAGAAACATTCTGTAATAAGTTCCCTAGTCTGCCAGAGCAAAAGGCACAGCAGGCATTGTAAGACTGGAAATGTGTCTAGCTTTCTTTTCATGTTTCATCTGCCTTACTCCCTTCCCATCCTGTGCTTGTTTCCTACATTTTCAGACTATTACACCTTGCAGGAGGGCCTGTGCCTTTTAAGGCCAGCATTTAAGACACTGTGAGCACACCAATAATGCAATAATGCAATCGATAATAATGGGACAGATCCTACCATTGTTGCACCACGGAGCAGCTAAGCAGATAACTAGGTCTCATAGTACATTCATAGTAAATTTAGGGTCTCAATCCTGAAAACATTTCCACAAAGTTGTGTTACACAAATTAGTCGGAAAGTCCATGGTCGTGAATTGCAGCACACACATATGTGCTTTCAGGATTAAGGCCCAGAAAGCAACAGGGTACTGTTTATTTTAATCCTGTTCGTTACATTTAGTGAGTAGAACGACAGCATGATTTTGCTTTGCTTTGTTTTTGTCATCACAGCAGCTTCCAAGAATTCAGGAGTGAACCGCTGGCTCTGTTGAATAAACTGCAAGCTCTTATTGACTGCAGCTAGACCTTTTAATCACAGTGGTTCTTACCGTGATTGCACAGAAACACTGAATTCTTCCACACAATGAAGAAGACAAAAGGATTTCCTCAGGTAACTTCCACTACTGAAAGAACAGGAATTACAAGGTGTATTTTCAACTTTGTGATGAGGGTCTGGGTTTCTGTTATAAAACAAACACAGCTTAATATGCACTTCTCCCCTGATCCTCCAAAAGCTGGTTAAAATGTACCAATTAACCTTTCTGCTGAATATACGATGGACAATACCCTGCTGCTCAGAAGTACTCAGTCAGATTCTGAAAATACAGCTTTTTATTACATAGAGGGAGAAAAAAAATATATATATATTAATTTGAGGAGTTGAGGTAATAATCATGAAGTCTCTGTAGATACAGCACCCAACCCACCAGCATCCTGGGTAGCGCTGCCTTGCCATGGATTCCCTCAGGCATCATTTAGATGTTAAAGGCAGAGGACCCACGTGCCATCTTCACATTGCTTCCTTCAGCAGTTATTTCAGAGCTTTTGCTAAATCAGTGGTTTTTAGCATGGCACCATTTGAAAATTTAGCTAGGGTTGTCTAATGAACCCTTACTTAATTCATCCATTTCCACTCAGAGCGTGCTGGGCAAAATCGGCCCCAGTTCCCCTGCAGTGACCAGTTATGGCCACTTCCTGCTGCAGCATCATGTGTGGTCACAAAGCTCCTCTCACAGCAATGTAGGACCTGTGCAATGGCAGTATGGCTGTGGGAAAGCAACATCGTTGAGGGAGCGGTGATGTACCTTATCAAATCAACACGCAGAGGTGCAAGAAAAAAGTAGAGCAGCTTTTGGTCCATGGCCTAATCCCAGAGGACTCATGCGGATGGCACAGATTTTGCACTAAGCATTGATATGGAACTGTGTCAGTGCCACATAGCAGGGAGGCCTCACTCAGGTCTGTTCATTTCTTGAAGACTGCTGCAGCTTCAAATAAAAGTCCAATTGGCTTTCATTAGCATACATATCTCGGATTTCAAATACCCTTAAATCATGGAGAAAATAATTGAAAGTTACTTAAAGAGTGGCTACAAGAAAGATGGGAAGAGACTCTTTATCAGTGAGCATATCAACAGACAAGGGGTAATAGCTTTAAACAAAAGAGGATAAGTTTTGATTAGATCAAAGGAAGAAATTTTTCACTCAGAGTGTGGTGAGGCACTGGCACAGGCTGCCCAGAGAAGCTGTGGTTGCCCCATCCCTGGAGCTGCCCGAGGCCAGGCTGGATGGGGCTTTGAGCAACCCCATTGCAGGGGGTTGGAACTGGGTGGTCTTTAAGATCCTTTCCGACCTAAACCATTCTGTGGTTCTATGAAAAGGTTAGATATTTCACATGGAGTCTGATGCTATCTGTCTTTCACGGTGTAAAAACGTTTTCTTGGTTCTGTGTTGTTCAGGTTTTTTCACATTATTCATAGCTACATAGATGAGGTTTTGCTCTGATGAATCACTTACTCAAGGCGTAGCATAGTTTTTGCATAGCGTAACAAGGTTCTTTAGTCTTGTGATGAGGATAATTTCATTAAATCTCCTACAAGACTTGAATGAAGAATAACCAGATTCTTTCCAGTGGTTTATAAGGTGATTGCTGTTGCAAAAGATAGCTCAGTTTCCTCTAACAGTTCATCAGTTTAGAACAGCAAGATCTTCCTTGATGCCTTGTCCCAAACTATGTAGAAATTCTGCGTAAAAGTCCCTATAGAATTTTTTATTTTTTTGTTAATAATACTATTCGAGAGAGTTGCCCTCTCAGAGGGCACTATTTTGAGGACAACTGTGGAAAGTCAGTAAAGGAAATATGAAAAAAGGTGTCTGGATTTTCTTTGCGACTACGCTCACAGCATGGAAGGCTGCATGCATGTACAAAGGTCAAGACAGCATGTGGGAAGTTTGGGGTGTATTTCTTGCAAAGCTTGAAACGAGAGAAGAAATAATGAACATTGCTCCAGACCTTTCACCTCTACATGCTATATGACCTCTGATTTCTACACAGTGTTTCAGGAAGCTCTAGTAGGATTGTGCAAAGACAAGAATTTCCTAGCCAAGAACGAAGATAGCTGCATGCAGGGGTTCCCTCTCTTCACAGATATCGGAAAAACACATTCTTCCCATTCTCCCCCTTACTTTGTGTCATCCTTTTCAATTCACATGTTACATGTTCAGTTCAGCATGGATCCAGAGTTTCAGCCAACATGAAAAAAGGCCTGTAAATCTGACGTGCATGAATCTGCCCAGCAGATTTCAGAGGGATTCATAGTTTCTAAGGCAAATTGGAAAGTATAATCCTGGCTATTTTTTAACAAGTGTTCCTTGACTACAGGACTCTATTGGCAGAGCCTGCACAAAAATATTGCCTTTAAATGTCTGTGCCTAGACATAAAGAAGGCATTTTGCCAAAATGAAAGTGAAAATCATTGGCCAAATTAGCATCGTGTGATCTTAGCTTTAAAATGACCCTGACGCTGTATAAACAAGATTACATAAGGGTTCAGAGGTATGTGAAGCAGTTCGGTAGTGCCATCTTGAGGGAAGCTCCTAGATGTTATGTTCAATTCCAGATTTCAGCACATCAGCATTTGCCCATATTTTCTTAGTTGGAAATAAGTCAATGAACTACCCCAGAAGAGCACAGTACGGCAGATTCAGAAACTCATTAAAACATGCCCTTATTTAGCAGAAGAGGAGTCAAAACCAGCACTAATGCATTTCTATTGCTGCAGAAAATTATAGTCTGGGAAATAGAATTGTAATGTTTTGCTCTTTTAGCTGTTTATCACAAAGCCACTTAGTAATATGGATTAAGCCTTGCAAAACATTAACGCTAATTTAGACCATAAATATCTTTGTGTCAGAAGGGAATATACGGAGGTAAGGAGATGAATACAGAGTCTCACATAATTTTGTTTATCTTCTGTAATCTTTATCTTCATCCAGGATGCAGAACGGGATCCATTTATGCTAGTCCAATTTTCAGTAGAATAATAACCACACATCGGAAATCAGATTGATTAATTTATGAAGTAGCAAATGGCCAGAATTACAAAAGAGGATGCTTACAATTACGATCTGCTTTGCTTTCCACCCATTCCTATCTTCCCTTTCATATTGGTCTGGAAGTGCCATACACCATCTGGTAGGCTAAGATCAGAAAATGTCAGAAGTGGTTTTCATATTTCAGATCTGTCAGCTGGTGACAGCTAGGGCGGTTTATAGATCATGCAAATTTTTTCATTTTCATTTTTTACTGAGGAAGGCTCTCTTTCTTTATTCCATAAACATTTCCTGACCAGAGGCAGAAATGGCAGCAAGTGATGTTTTTTGTATGGAGTTTCTTAGTTTTCACTGTTTCCTTCTTTTAGTGAGAACATATTTACAGCTCTTAAGCTAACACAAAAAATAGTGCATGATCTTTAATAGCTTAGATGTTGATGACTTGTTACTTGACACGCATAATCACCAGAGCTGACGTATGATTTATTGATTATCTATGAAAGAATAGACAGCTGTGAACTTCTATGCCTCAGTAAATATCAACATTACAGGAGTGCAAATGCATGCAGTGTGCGGTCTTACAGCCATGCACAGTTCCTCTGGGCCCTGGACATGGAACTAAGCACTAAACATACAAATTCACAAGATCCAAGCACAGTCACTTTTTGCTGAATTTAGCAGGACAGAGGACATTTTGCTCCTATGGGAAGCTCCAACAAGTTGTGCAACTGTCTTTGGAAGCAGAGAGAAACAGGAAGGGAGAAGGAAGGAAGATGCCTTTCCTTTCAAGGAAAAATAAAGGGAAAGGGAGAAATGAACACCTCCTTGAATGTAACTGCAGAAAGCCTCAGAGTAATCGCAGACTGAGATCCTGGTATGCTGGTGTGATATTCATTTCACAAAAATAAGTCTGAATGAATAGGTTTTGGCAAGGTAAACACCATCTTACTTTAGGTATAGGATGCCTTGCTCCGACTTAATCTTGACATTCTCAGAGTTTGCAGAGTAGTCTGTCCATGTATGACACCGTATGCAATTATTTTTCACCCACAATCTGATGTTAACTAAATGGCTAATCAGTGAATATGCATTAAAAAAACAAACAAACAAAAAACAACAAAGAAGTAGAAAACAGTAGTTTATAAGCCTCCTCCAATCAATCCCTAAAAAGTGCTGAAGAAAATACTTTTGTGTATATTCTTTTGAAGTATAATTTGCTTAACGGATATGCATAAATGCATATTTTTGATTAAATGGAAACTGACTGTGCCCAGGGATCAGTATGTATCCTTTATTTGGCTTCCTCTTACTGTCTTACATCCTTTTCACTCTTTACTCTGAGTCAGATTTTTGGGAATAAAAGTGATATCCACTGAACAATAGCAGTTTATAAAGGTGAAGGCTTGCCCTCTGTCTTCGAAGTCTTTAATACCTTATTGTTAATCAATATGAAGTTAAATGTTCAAAATGATATTACCATAACAGTGTGAAACTGAAGCATAAGTGAAAGAAATAAACATGCTAGTGCTTTTTAGAAGCAGATACATTTTTATCACCAGACATTTCCCCCATTTTCTGAATTTATTAAAAAATTTTATTTCCTTTATTAATTGTTTCTCTAGGAAACTGCCAGGAAAGACTAAGAGACTATGTCTGTGAAAAATACCCAAGACTATGTTAATAATTTATTGGTTATGTGAAGATATTTAATATATATATGCTTCAAATCATTATGAACTAAAGAAGTAATAACACTTGCTAAATTTGAGGCAATACTTCTTCCTCTGTGGAACTAAAATTATTTCCTCATGTACCATCATATACTTTTCCATCAACACGGGATGCAGATAAGCAGTTATCAAAATTACTATGTAATGTTCTTTTATACTATCCTCACCATAATTAAAACCACTAGCTCATTCTGCTCTGGGGAGGTTTGTGCACATGTACCCCACATACACACAAAAGTAGGAAATAGGTGTGAAGGCTCTATTTCTGTACTTGTTTATAGCTTTTCTTTCCAAAGACTGAAAATACCGTTCAGAAGATCTCCCTTGAAAGAAGGAAACATACTGATGGGGAGGGTATGGCAAATCTGGGAAATGAGTTCTGGATTACAGCAGGTTTCCCAGCTCTCCTTACATATCCTGCCCAGCCACAAAAGGCTTTCAAGAGGAATGACTAGCAAGATGTGGTGCATGGTGGAGCTGCCTTCTGTCCTTCTGTGCTCAGAACAAGACTGTGTAAGACTCTTGTATACCTCTGGAAACAAAGGGAGAGTTTTGCCATTAATGAATAAACTCTTTTGTTCTTGTTCTTGTCTTATTTTTTGTGTGTGTGAGCATAGGAAAAACACCTACAATCCAGGTGTGAATAGTACTTGTATGTATTTACCGCTTCTTTTAACTTGCTTTCTCCTACTTAATCATGTCCAGACCTAACGGTCCAGATCCTAACCAAGACCTGATGCTAGATCTGCGGTGGCCAAGAAAATATCACAGAGCAGTGGCCACTCGTCTCCAACAGAGCTGTGGAAAAAACTTTCACTGAAACCGCTCTAAGGTTTTTCCTGTTTGTCATTTTGTTCTTTGCATTTTTCCACTTCCAAGTAGATATGTCTGAATTGGACATAGTGGCTATGAATTAAATCAAACTGCATGTAAAAATGCCTCATGACTTGAAAAAATGTGAAAAATCACATTTTCAGTTTATCCATTGCATAGAAATTACCAAAGAAATCAAAGCTTGGGCCATGGAGGTGATGCTAAATACAACAGAAATACTTTTAAGAGAAATACACAGAACAAAGAAGGAGCTTTTCTTCAGTTAAGTGCCTTAATTGGTATCCCTCGCTCCATTTCCCATTATATGATATCCCACTAGACACATACTAAGTTGATATCAAAGAATTATTTGTATCATCTGAGTTTCTATTAGAATTTTCTGTCTCTTCTGTTTCCAAATAACTGGTCTGTGATTTGGCAGTTTCATTTAACTGCAGTTTTTAACATTGGCAGCCAAGCTCATAGGTGGAATGATTTTTCTGAAGTACTAAACTCGAATCCCCAGTTGTAAAGTTGCTTCTCCTGCCATTTATGTTAATTTTAAATGGATGAATGTGCCAATGTAGTTTCTTGACCTACACCACTGTCTGAAAACTGAGAATCATCTGCTTTATAATGTTAAATTGCTCCTACCACAGCTCTGTTTCTCAAAAGTAAATTCTGCTTCAAATTCAAGTTTCAATTTTAACTTCCAGGACTTACTTTCCTCCAAAAAGAAAATCAAGTTGCCATTTCATTTTGTTCACATATTCATGCTGCAGTCAGACATTCATGTATAGTGAATAGGGAATTATTGTATGTGGTGGCGTTAAGTATTTTGCTGGTATGTCAGTATGATGTTCCCATGCAGCCAAGAGGCTATTTGCCTTAGAAAATTTCCAACAAATTTGCCATGCCAGTACTGTGCTTTGCAGCCACTCAGGGAAGGTGCTGAACAGAGAAGCGAGAAAACAGAGGGGCAAGGAAATACCTAGAGCAGATATTTGAAGTACAACGTGATAAATACTCAGTTTTTCTAAGTGATGTATATGGCTTTTGAATAACCCACAAAACTTCTCAGGACTTTGTTTATATCTAATGATACCTGCAAAACACAAACTTCCAGATTTTCTTTACCAAATGGCAACATACAAACAGGCACCATGATTCACTTCAGAGGAGGTTCTACAAGGATATACATAAATCTGAACAACAAAATTACACACGTTTAAATGAAGACTTAATTAGACACGATGTTTTAACTGTCTCCATGAAATACTGTATTTGATTTGTGATTGCATTTTAACATCAGTTATTTCTGACTCTACATACATTAAAGGCTTATTCATTCATGACTGGTTGCAAACAATAATCTGATAAAGATCAGCTTTAACCCCTTGCATGACAGCCTAAGAAAATAAGACCCCAATCTTGCTTAAGGTCTTAGCAGGCTATAATAAGACAAAATACTACAAATTTCTCCTATAATTTTTGTCAGAGGTCATCAATCCGTATTCAACAAAACCATCATTGATATTTGATACCAATGAGTTCCTAGTTCACTGGCTAAAAAAATCATATGATACATTAGGCCTATTCTTTTTCTTATGTGAGACCCATAATTAATAGGGCCAAATCATTCTCCACAGATAATTAATTCTCATATAGTTTCACAGGGTGACTGACATTTCATGTAAATACTTCTTTGGATAGGAGAACGCAAAGAAAAAGGGCTTAAAAGCCAAGCACAGTGTATTTTGCATCCAGCAAAAGCTCTTCATCACTGTGCTGTTGCAGACCTTTTGCAGCACTGCATTGGCACACATTTCCTTCTTGTTTCTTCCTCCAGCCCCTTTGCAAATCATGGAAGAAACAGTTTGCAGTTTGAGAGAGGGAAGAGATCAAAAATGTTTGAAGAATCAGAATGAACAAAAGCCAAGATTACTGAAAAGTTTCTTGAAAGCATATTGCAAAGTGTATCATCTGCGTCACTCTCCTGCAGTGATAACATCTCAACACAGTCTGTCGGTATTTTTAAGCAAGATGGCTGAGCCAACCCAACACACCAGTGTCACCAAAATGTGTAATCCCATTCCCTCTTCCTCTTCTCTGGGGGAAGCTCTGCCACGCACTGGACTATTGGGCTGGGCTGACTTGGTTCACCAAAGCCACAGAAGGTAACAAAGCATACCTAGAATGCCATGTCAATTGGGTAAATCAGCTCACCAAAGGAGCAGAGAGCACCAGACCTTGCCACAGACGTGGCAGGTGTGAAGAGAAGGGGACTAGGGCTTCTCCTCATCAGCAGTGACCTCTCTGCAGAACCCGCCTCGTTCAGATCTGCCCGCAAGAGTCTAATAGCCAGCAAAGAGCCTGACAATCTCCTTTCCTATCCAAGGAAAATAAGAGGGCAGAGAGGATGCAAGACACTCATACTTTCTTTTCCCATCTACCTTCAAAAGCAGAAGGCAGCACTTTGTTCATACGCCCTTGCAAGGCAGACAGCTGTGCAATTAGGCAGCTGCCTTTTCCACACGACAGCTTTGAGTCAAAGTTTTAAAACTGCGGGAGCAATCCCTGCGAGGTGGTTTGTGTTGGCTACTCCTGCAGTGGGAGAGAGAGAGACGCTGCCTTGTGTCATAGTCGTCTGGGACAGACACCTAATAGGTGCAAATTGCTTCTACTGCAGAGCCTGCAATGAAATCACAGCTTACGAAACCTGGGGGTCTGACCTCATTTCAGCCAGAATTCCTGCAGAAGCAATGCTGATGAGATCACGCAGTATGTGTGCCGTTGTGGCTATCTGTATTTCCCATTACATTTTTTAACTACTTCCAACAACATTTAGGCAAGGGACAGAGGTCTTGGGAATGTTAAACTCTCACAACTTCTGGTTAGCAAGTAAAACAGCATGGCTATTAACCAAAGGAAGGGCTGAAGCGTGAACTACACATTTTTAGGTATTGCTGAGTCCATGTAAAAGCTCAGCCTCAAAACACAAATGCAAGAAATGAGGGTTCATTGGTTCTACTGACCCTACAGAACCAGCATCCATACAAATCCTCATATAGGCTGACCATATAGGGCTGCCTTCAATATAAGTCAGTCTTCCAGCTGTATGGATCGAGATTTAGTTTGCTGCTTACAAGAAGACAAGTAAACAAAGTCAAAATTGTAACATTATTCAGACAGGTTCCTTCTTTTCCCATAAAATACATGAATAAAATACATCACAAATAAAACACAAAGATTTATCTCAATTGGTTTCTATAGAACCTGCAGGATTCCTCCAAAATGATAGCAAAATCCAAGCATAATTCCCAGTTTTTGTAATAAGGTTGTCCAGTACTTAACACGTGTAGGTTTCAACAGGTGTTAATGAATGCTGAATTTATTACCCTCTTAGTATAGAGCTTTGAAGCTTTACCCATTGTCTTTTGTAAACTATTTAAAAATCAATGTAAAGGCATGGGAGTAAAAATGTAAATGTTAAACAAACCGATCAGGCCACCAGATTCAGCTACCTGACAGTCCAGGGCAGTTCTCTATGCGCTCTAGCAGTCTTAGGCAATTGGACAACCAGCACTTCCCCTTACATTATAGTTTTTTCAGACCATATGTTGTGTGCTTCATTTCATTAATTCAGCCATGTTTTTTCCTCTTCCTTTTTAGAAAAAAAAAAAAAAAAGATTGCAGCACTCACATGTCAAGCTGAAGAAGACATTATTCTAACAGTAACATCTAACATCTGTTTTTGGCAGGCACTATGGGCAGTTGGCAGCAGCTCTGCAGTTCCCTCCTTATGTAAATGATCATGTGCTGGTGGCTGTCTAAGCTAACACTGCTAGAAGACAAAGAAAGGAAAAGTCCTTTTCCTTTTAGTTGATTCTTACTGTTAGTTAGAACATAAGGAATTTTGCATGTTGAGCTGACAGCCTCATTTTCACTGTATGTGGGCCAGATCTGGCTTCAGGGGAACCAAAGAGAGCCCTGTGCAAGCAGGGATATTCACTAAAAAATTTATCAAAGAGAAAAGAGTTTTAGGGTCTTATTTATGCACAGATCTATTTACTGGAAAGAAGGAATGCGAGGGAACGCTGCCTGATGCAGAGGCAGGGAAAAAAATATGTTATGCACTCTCCAGTCCACATAGCAGATGCATCAAATCTTTCCAAGGCTGGAAGACATATCTAAAATATGGGTTCACTGGATGCACAATGGCTGTTCAGACCTTTTTAAATATGTCTGTAAAAGACAGCAAATACGGAGCCCTGCTTATTGTGAAAATTGGCGCTCTGGTGGTCATCACATAGAAAGTACAGCATTGACAGTTCTCCCTCTCCCTTTGTGTGTTGACAAATTGATGAACAGAACAAAAACAGGATAGCTGGAGAAATTCTGCCCTGTATTATACGAGAAGACAAACCAGAGGGTTCCTGTTAACTTAGCTCTCTCTAGAGACATCCAGCCTGGGAGATCCCAGCACTCGTAGCTCCTGCTGAGATACAATTTCTGAATGTACTACTTCTCTGACATGTTTCGGATGTTCTTGTAGTGCTCCCAGCTTTTGGGGCAGTACTGCTCAGCCTTAGTTCAACAGGAATTTTATCACTGACTCTAGTGAGAGCACGAGAAGACCTAAGGGTCTATCAGCACAGCACAATGCAGTTGTAAATTAGGTTTTCAGCTACAAGGAGCAGGCACTGGCCTGAGACTACAGTTTCATATTAATTACCCAAAGGTGTTCTCAGAAGATACTTCTGTGGTCCTGCCATCCCCTCTGTCTTGCTGCGTCCTCCCACCTTGTAATTTTGTACCTGCTCTGGCACTTCTCCAGATGCATTTTAAAGCTGAGGCAGGTAGCTCAACTGGGCAAACATGGATTCTACAAGAAAAATAGGCTTTACTAGCTTGAGCAGAGCTCTGTGCTAGTGTAGCAACACTGCTGGTCCTTCAGGCATTCCAGGAGCTCGCATTTCTTGCCTCAAATCTGCATTGTGCCATGTTGACACACCTTACACACACCAAGAAATGGCTGAGAAGGCCTCTGGATCACCAATTTGAAGCTTCAGACTCTGTCTAAATACCTCTAGAAGTACTCAGGGTATCAAGATCTTGACGTCAGTTAGAGATGTTTGTCCCAGCTGTCTGTACACAGCCTTGCCATCACAAAAAGGCCTCGAAGTTGTTAAAACCATGTCTCTGGGTAACTATGTGGTAAGTATGTGTTGCCATGCATTTCAGCTAATCTCGTTTTAATAAAAACAAGCAATTTTAACATTTAACATCTAAGTGACATAAATGTCAGTATGAGAGGCCAGTTTTAACACTATGTAAGAGTCCAAAGAAAAAAACAAAACCATGGAGCTCGATATAGTGGATGAAGATCTGTTCGTATTTGTCTTCTTATGCTACTGCTCTTCATAAAAGGAGAGCAATAACATTTTAAAATCTTGGAAAGCCCATACTTCGTCGTGTTCATACACAGAAATTTAATCTGGACATTAAAAAGATAAATTTCATGTACATTTGGAGTTGGGGCCTTGACTCTATTTTGGCTCAGTTATCATATTCTGGGTAATTTTCAACTCCAGACATTCTTCGTAGTAGACAACAAGTTTCTTTGGCTAAATGGTCACATTCAGAAGCTACTGAGTATTCTCAGTTCCCTCAAACTGCGCTAAAAAGCTGAGAATGCCCAGCCACTTGTGGGACTGGACTTCAACCTGTTGCAGTAATTAGCTAATCTCTTCAGTAAAATGCTGCAAATTTCCCTGTCTTCCTCAGGGATGTTAGAATGCTGCAGTCCTTTGTACATTTGAGAAGCCTGGACATTTCACTAGGAACTTTTTCTGCATGTTTACACTGATCTTTCTATCTTAACGTCATCTTAAACTACGCTGAACAATGGTGGGAACATGCTGTGCATATTGCTGTGAGAAAAGAGAAAAGAATGAGCAGAAGGACAGTAGGAAGCTGAATGATGTGTGAAAACGAGAATATGACTAAGTGACTTACCATTCAAATTGCCTTTCACCAAATGTGTGTAATCAATTCCAGCGCAGTAGGGATGGTTTACATTACAAAGGCTCTAATCATGGATTTGTCCAATATCATCCTTCCCAAGAAGTAGCCTCAGATGCCTGAAAAATATATACATGAATTTAGTAACAAATACTTGAGGTTGGACCACTTTGCCTTTACAAAATGATTTGTATTCAGATTTTAGGTGTCCCTGCCGAAGTGATTTTATTCTCAGGGAGCAAGAGTCTTCTCAGTACTTGCAAAACTATGCCTACAAATTTGACCAAAGACAGTACTTTGCAACAACTGAGATAACAGCACTAAAAGAATTTTATATTTTATTGCATTTGAGTTTTATATAAAATGTAAAACCATAACATTCACAGTATGCCTCACAAGGAAATAAAACAGTATTTGGAAAAGTCACCAGGAAAACAATCTATTGCTTTTCAAATAAATTCATGTCCTCTGAAAGCACAAAAGACAATCATTTTAGATTTTAGTAAAGAGGAAAAACCCTGTATTCAAGGTTGCACCAAAAATATAAGCCAAACATCTGAGGCCTTCATATTCAATTTAACCCGGACAGAACATGAGAGATCCTCACCAGAACTAGTTTAAAATATATTTAATTAGCAACTCAGCAACAACTTTGATTCATTTATAATTTTACAACTATGTATTCTTCCTTTTATGGAATTTCATGTTCCCTCAGAAATCCAATTTTCTACTAGTTCAGCAGAAACTTTCCCACCAGCTCTAGTTCACATCCAGAAATCACAAACCTGCTCTGAATCTCTAAAATAGGGAGATTTTAATGTAACTCATTATTAAATGTAATTGAATTCTTGTCTTGAATTAGAATACTGTAGGAAAAAACGCCCTGGGGACTTGATTTGCTCTGTTCCAGCCTTATTCCAGGGAAGGAAGACATTTATATGTCTTCAGCTAGCATATAAAATAGACAATAGGAATGAAAGTTGTTTAGAAAATAGGCTAGTGTTGTGAAAAGCTAAAATATAGAGGCTATTAGCACTGAAAAACTACAGGTATTTGGTAACAATCTAGAACAATCCCACTGACATTAATGGAGTTTCTCCCTTTTTGTCACACTGCAAAGTAATATCAAAACTTGGCCTCATTTCTGAAGTTACTTCCAAATTTTACTATACTCATTGCTGAGAGAAAAATCTGCTCTTACAGCTCTCTTAAATGAGTTCAACATAATTACATCACAACCTTAATAGCATCAGTCTCAAAAATTTTCAAGTTTAGTGAAAAACATAGAAAAAAATGCTGAGCTTCCTTATCCTTATGTAAGTCTTCTATTGCTATTTTTTCTATTGTCATAAGTAGCTGCTTGCTTTTGGTGCACTACAAAAGAAACCTCTTTAGACAGCTTTCTACTGACTACTTCTTTTATCTGTAAATGCTTTCAGTGACTTGTTCACATATCTTTTTTTTTTTCTTTTTTTTTTTTCTCCAAGCAAAATAATCTTATATAGCCTCAGTGAACCTGACAGTGAAAAGCACTGAAGCTGGACCGCACAGGGTCATATCACAGCTTACTGAGAAACACAGGGCCACCAACAGGAGATAACCGTGGAAAGCACAAGGGTGCAGGATGGCTCTTGCTTCAGTCCTGCCTCAAGGTAACATCTCATGAGTACCCACTTTCCATTCCAGTAATCCATCTTTGTATAATACTGTTTACGGCCATCAAGAAATGCAGACAGCCCTCATCCCATTACTATTTTAGCTCCAGGGTAAGGCTTATTTTTCTTATCTACAAAGAGGATATTAAGGAGTGGGATACATGCACATAGTTCTCCATAGGTTTATTGTGTGCAGCCTGCTACCCTGTCAATCATGCCATTTTTGTTTTGTTATCACTTTGCTTAGTTTAGAGCCATAACCTCAGGCTACGGTCTCATCAGATCTCACAATCTAAATAGGGTCAGGCCAGGTCAGTATTTAGATGGGAAACTTCCAAGAAAACTCTGATGTTTGCAGAAAGAGTACTTTCCCCCATGCCATATTCTTCATTCTCAGTCAGTATCCAGCAGTACTGGATCAGCACCAGCGAGTGAAACAAGTCACAGTAAAAGATTTCAAGACATTTTCAGTGTTGGTAGACTTCATGTCTGAGTGAAACCCAGCTGGAGTATACCAAGTCTAAACCAGCAACTGTTGTTATTTCTTTTTTTATTTACCCTGCAAGTCTGTGATTGCTTTCGTTACCTGCCTGCAGCTCTTTCTGCAGATTCATTGGTAATTTCCGCTGAGGGCTCCTAGCTCTGGCCCAGTATCATCCCTCCTTCTTCTCTAGGCCTACTGTAACTCCTAATGCCACTCATCAGGCTCATCTTCCAATTACCTTCGCAATGACCGCCTGCATCTCAAGACATTGGTTATTTCGCTACATTTACTGTAGGTACTCTTATTTCGGTGGTGTATTTTGGTTTTCATTTTATGTCATTAACTGATCTTCTGTTACTCTGAACTGCTAAAAGCTTTCTGTCCCATTTCTGAGTTGGATAAATTTATGTGGCGAATCAAATAATTTCCACAGAAGTAATTGTTAAACTAAATTGAGACCCTTCTGAGTGGAAGTAAATTGCTTTAGTTATTAGTTTAATTGTAGATCTTCTTATTATTAGCAGCTTTTTAATCAACTTCATGTTTTATTAGGTTAGGGCACCATCCCATGACAATGCATGGTCAGTAAAACCATCGCAAGAGAAGAAACTGTGGAATGAATGATGGCATCTGCCCTCAGTTTTTATGTCACTCATTGTCTTTAATGCCATTCTGAATATTAAGTTTTACACTTCGTGATCCTGGCCACAACTTATCCATCTCATCAACATTAAAGCTTGAGTTATTTTTGTTTCGAATAAGGACTGTAAGTCAAACACCTCATGACTTGCTGAGGAAACTTGTGCAACTCCCTTTAATATGGTACATGTAGATAAGTCAGTTGGTCCTCTAGTTGTTTATTTAAAGTTAAAACCACTGTTGATGACTCAGAAGCATATACCACCTTTATTCACAAAGGGTAGTACTGTCTTGCACATGGGAGCAATGGGAGTATTCAGGAAATCTACCTAACCAAGTAAGAATAAACAAACTTGTACTTCTGATGTCACAACTTGGTGCTAGTTGTATACTTTATTCTCCCATTGTATTTTCAAATGATAAACAGATAGATGAGAACTCTATTTTTGTTGGTGAAACGTTGCTTCCATTACAGCTATGAGGCAGGAGGCAACGTGACCTTCTAACCAGCACAAGAAACAGAGAATTGGGATACCTGGGTGTTTTTATATGGACTTTGCCACAGCTGTCATTGTTATCTTGGACAAATCAACGTTTCTGACTATGATATCCAGCTTCCATAGCTTTGTCTACTCACAAGTATCTAGTCAGAGTGCTGTGGAAACACATGGGCTCACAGGCACATCAGCCTGAGGCAACAGCCTCATACCATTCCTTTGATTACACTTAGACCACCCTAGAAAAGAATTTTCGTGGTGACATCATCTGCCCTCACTTTTTATGTCACTTAGCACTCCAGTAATAAAATGAGGTTAATTGGACTAACCGAATACACATCGGAAAATCCTCTGGATATCTCAAATCAATAATTCTGTGTAATGGAGTCTGCAAGTACATAACACATCCCTTACGGATAGATATGGTGTGCTCATGTGTTTGTTAGCATCCTACTCTTTGGAAAGCACCACTTATTAAAAATAGTAGAGGGGGGCTAAAATCAGAGTAAAGTACTCTTTAAACAGGTCTGAATTCGGATCACAGAGGTTAAATGATTTGCCAAAGACCATTAGAAAAGAAGCAGGACCAAATTAATTTCTTCTTAAGATATTTTTTCCTTGATTTAGATTCTTTTTTTGAGTACACAGTAAAACTACATTAAAATTTTGCATTAATTTAGAAATCCCTGGAGTTATAAATAATGAATTGTGACTACACCATTTGAAAACAAAGGGAAAAATAGATAAAATACAAAAAGCTTTGTAAAGTATCTGCATAATGCAACATATGCCTTAAAGAAGCTGCATATGATATGTTTTCTTAATTCAAGTTTTCTCAGTATATAAATCCTCCTAGAGAGCTTATTGCCTGTTCACAATGCTCTTGACCCAATAATGAAACTTTCCACAATACTGCAAACAGAAATAAAAGTGAAAGGCACAAAAAGAACGGGTCCATTGGGATTTATTCTAAACAGTTCTGTATGGCAGCATCAGTCTAAAGTTACCAGTTTTTATCCATTAATAACCACTGACTGTTAAAATATGTCACAGATTCTGATAGCTCCCACACTGCAAACATGCTGCCTTCTTTTGTCAAGAACCACTTTTAGATAAGGGCATGTCACAGATTACTCTTTCTACTGTTCCTTCCTCACCATTATGAATCTCAGCATGTAGTCCTCATGCCTTACAGAATTTCACAAGATCCTCTATGTGATGCAAAATTTTCACTTTACATGGACTAAACTACCCCATGACAATTCTCAAGGGACAAACCCTCATCAACTGACAACACTTAAATGTGAGATACAGAATGGAGAAAACTAATACAGCTCCCATCTTATTTTCACAGCTGGACTCATGAATTTTTGACCCCAGTATGTTAGACATTAACAGGACTGATTTTTGATTCAGCGTTTAAGCTTCACTTTGACTTTTTATTCCCACTGCCAGATGATTACTATCTCTGATCACACTATGAAAGTTTACCAGTCACAAATCCCTATAATGTGTAACCTTTATACTGCCTTGATTTACGTTAATCTGATCTACCAACAAATGGGCTCATCTGTTTCATTCTGACAAAGTTGATTTATGTTGACATGTTGACTTTTGTACTTTGCAGTGCTGCATTCCTTTTATTAGGTTTCTGACTTTCTGTTAGCTAGACTGGCTTGCCTTTCTTGTGTTTTTATCCAGCTGAGAGGAATTGCAGTGCTTTTAAAAATTAGGACATTGAACTACTTCAATCAATAAATTTGCTATTAATGTGGACGGTACAATGAAGTTCCTTTACACTTCCAAATATTTTAGTGATCTGATTTCCTTTTTACTTTGGTTGATGCAAATCATCAATAATGCTACCGAAGTTATTTGGTAAGTGGCAGAAAGGTAGAAATTTAGAAAGCATTGATACCTCATTATTTTAAAAGAATTAGAGTAAGGATTGGTACTGAGTGGTACCAGAGTGCAAAAAATTGCTTTGCTCCCTGTTCAAAGCCTGCACTGTCAGGACAGGAATCCCAGCTTCCTAGAGAAAGCTGTGCTTTGTGTCCTGATTCCCCTCCTTCAGGAAGAAGGAACACCTCAAGGCTCTCACTGAGGAGCTCATACCCAGATAATAACCCTGGCTGAACAGCAGAGACTGGCACTCAGCATCAGTGCAGCATAAGGATTGTGTGGCCAGGCCTCTCATGATGGAAATGGATGAAGCACTAATACCAAAGAGATACATGCATTTTCATATAAAAATGAGGTAAAGAACACCTAAAAATACTTCAGTGAGACAAGAAATTCATGAAAGCATTTATTCCTGATAGCTAGATGAGACACATTTTTCAGCTGAGTGATGGGGTGACATCCCGAGAAAGCCAGCTCTTTGCACACTGTGTTGAAGGTATCACAGGTAATATTTTAACTTCTAAGAACTTCCAAGGATTGTACATAGAAAAGGTAGTATGTGTTTTTCAGGCATAATCAAAACACAATTTGAGCAAGATTTCACAATACCGTGGTCTGGAAAGCATCTGAAGATCATCAATGCCAATGCAATTAAACCAGACCTTGAGCTCTGAGACCTCACCTCATAAATGGGCATTCAGCCCAGAGGTGCGATTAGAGCTAGTCAAAGGAACCTCCCTGAAACTCATCTTGCATGGACATTGGATCTTTAGCTCCATCCATTTTGCTCTTTAAACCCGATACTCTTCTGCCATACTAGTTCCTAACGTAGACCACTTTGCCTAGAGGTTATTGAAATTATGGATTTTTCATTCAATGATCAAATCGAGAAATGTCTTAAAGTATTTTTTTATTTGGATCAAACCAACATGAAAAATGTATTTCTAATCCCCCAGTATAAAAATAATAGATGATGGAGATAGAATAGAGGAGGAAATGTCAATTGAAAATAGTTATGCATCCAATTTCTCCTCTTTTGATGAATTACCATTTGCTTTAAAATGTTACTATTCTTAGTACTCTACTATTTTCATTTGATTCTGCTTTAATTTCACTATTATTTCAGTGATATTTTCTTTCCACACAAAAGGATATTTTGAAAAAAATCAAAAGCTATAGAAAGAAGCAGGCTTTGGAAGGATCACAGGACAGAGATTTCAAAACAACTAGGCTGGCCCAGCTGTGCTCTGTAACATCACCTACCTTTGTTTTATTTTAAAACTGCAGGGAAAAAGAGATCAAAATCTGCAGGTGCTTATGCAACCCAAAGACATGCAGAACTGGCTGTGATCCTGAGGCTAAGCGTGCCATCTAGCGTTGGATATTGTTTGTCGAAAGGGAAGGATTAATTAATCTCCTCAACGTTTACAATATTTGTAATATATCCTTCATCACTTACTGGACAGGCTACTGCTACCACACATGTATTAAATGCAAAGCTAACCACTAGCAATAATTTTGGACCTCCACCATATTTAAGCAGTATGTGTGAAGTTTGTGAACGACCTGTGTTTGAAAGCTGCTGATCAACATCCAGTAACAAGCACATGCAAAGAATAATGAGCCTTCTGTACTAAGACACGGTACATTTCAATGAATACAGTTGCCCAAATTTACAGGATCTTGGATACCTGATCCTGTAGACCTTGCATTGATCGCTTAGTTTAGGAAATTGCTGGAACCGTTGTTGCTGTGCAACAAATTGTAACACCATAGTTTTCCTGAAACTCTGGAAAGGAGGACTATATAACCCAATTACCACCTTCACACAATAGTGAAAAGGGTGATGAAAGTTGAATAGGTGAAGACTGCTATTTTTTGTTCTTTTGATTCTTGTCAGCTACTCCATAATCACTGATGCGACAGCAGGAGCGGCAGAGATGCTGACAGCCAAACCCATTGCGCCCCTTTCATTCTGGAAGTTCTCTTAGCACAAATATTCTCTTATTGCTGAAGACCAAAAACTTCTAACACTTGTTACCATAAAGCCCCCCTAAACAATTGCTGGAACCTCTCATGGCACAGTAAGGTCAAGTGTGAATGCAGCTTATCACCCCTCAAATTTAATGCATTCCCATAAATATGAAAAAGGGATAAGGTGTCATTTGTCAGTTGGGGTTGTCAATTGTCAATTGGGGAAAGAGGGGTAAGGTGTCAATTTTTCATTGTCATTTGGGATAAGGTGTCGTTGTTTCTTTAGTTGTTCCATTTTGGGCACCTCAAATAAAGATGCCAGAAATCGTGCCTGAGCAGGGCTGGAGGCAAGAAGTTGAGTGGCAGTCAGAGAGATGTTAAAAAGACTGCCTGTAAAAATCTATGGAAACAATTATTTAAGCACCTTTCATTTTCTTGATGTATTGATAAAATGAAGGCTGGTGTGAACGCAGACCCCACACTGGAAAATAGAATAAGGAGAGAAAAAGGAGAGGAATTTGAGACATTTAGTCACATTTCCCTGTTAGTTTAGTGTGATAAAACAGCACTATTATTATCTGCAAAGTGATTTCACGTTACATCTTATCCTCTGTAAGTCAGGCTGCTGCCAAAAAAAGTCATTCAGATTGCTCTCCTGTGGTGCTGTGCTCTCACCACTTTCCTCATGTCGGATCTAGTGATCCTGCAACATCAGATTTTGCCAGGTCAGTGAGTTGATCCAATGAAAAACTAACTGGGGGGAAAAAAGTTTTTGATCAGATAGCCACCAAACCCAACATCCTGCGGCCCTGCTGTATCACTGTATCAGGTGCTGGGGCAGGACGAGCAGCTCATCATTCAAGGAAAATCACCCCTTTTAGCAGCAGCCCACATTCAACTGGTTTAAGAACAAATGAAACTACACCAAAGAACATGGTACTACACGCAGAACAAAGTATTCACAAATGGATGTGAGGTATGTCCCTTCAAGAAGCAAAAACTACCAACACAGGGGAGTAATTTTGTTTTTTTGGGGGGGGGCACATAAATATTGAAATTAGAACTATTTGTAATACAGAGAAAGTGATATTTGTGGATGTTTAAGCTGCATCCTTTGAAGGAAAAAAAATGCTTCTTAATCAAATTAAAAAGATAAAATGTTTTTCTTTTCAACACACGTTTTTTTTTTCCATTTCATTAAGATTTTCTTGGTCATAAAAATATGACCAAGAATGTAAATATAAAGAATATATATTTAGAATATAAATATAAAAATATGACCAAGAATATGACAGAATATTAAAAAGAAGAGAAATAAAATTTCTTCAATGTGGAACATCAGTCTTGTTATTTTCAGTACAGCGTTGTTTTTAATCACCCAAGCCTCTGAAGCTGAAAGCAATTGGAAACATTGGGAGGTACTGAATTTGCAGTGATCTTCTCTGGATTTAAAGAAAACATATCTTTGTGGGTAGGAGAGCACCCACCCTAGCAGCAGTGCTCAGCCCGACTGTCCTTCAGGAACATGCAGAGCACCCAACTCAGTCCCTGACGTGGTCAGAAGCTTCTGTGCATGCTCTTCCCAGCAGTGATACAGTTCAGCTACTTGCAGTGAGCCTGAATGGCAAGGTCAAGCAGGCAATGCACAGCAATTTGTCATGTCCCTCACAGCAAATACTTCTGGAGCATGTTAGAGCAGGACAAGCGTAGGAAGCACTATTTCAGACTTTGATGTAAAGATACAGGAGAACCATCATATCCTTTCTCAATTTCATTACCAGTGATCACAGTAGTAATTCAAAGACCAAACTGAGGACTCATTTGCACTGAATATTAATACAGGTGTAATAGATAAAAACTGGCAGGAGCAGTTTTCAGAACAATGCACCTGCCAGCAACAATCTTTGAAACAAATCCAAGTCTACTTGAGCAGCTTCTTTCCCTTTCTTGAAAAAGTGACTCGCTATGTTCAGCTACATCTTTTCAAAAGAAAACATTTGGACTCTTTTATTTTATAGACTTTGATCTAATGTCAGAATGGTAGTGATTTCAGTGAAGGTAAGCTCTTAAATAAGACTCGGGCATTTAACCATCTTTCAAGATAAGGCTTTAGTGAAGGAACTTACTTGACAGTTTGAAGATGAAAACCTCCTTTCATGCCAAAAATAGAAAGAATGCACCATTTTGGAACTGCCTTGCCTACTTGCCTTACTATTAGGTTGCAGAAATTGCCTTGACTTTTACAAAGAAGCTATTTCCCATGTCATTTGGCTCCTCATCTCCATTAAAAGGTGCTTAAAATATAGCAGGGGACTTCAGTTCTGATGTCCGCTGGACAGAAAACAGACCAGTGAACAGTTCACTAAATACCAACAGTCACCATCAGTTCATAACCAGAGCCTGCACAGATGTAGCTCCATTGAAATAAATGGAGTTCTGCAAGCAGAACACTTGACCTAAGGACTGATTCTGAAGCAGTCTGATATCAGTCCTCTGAGACATTCAATCTACCTACAAAAAATTGCTCTTAACTTGAAGAAAATTATGGAACCCAACTTGCTTAACATTTTAATTTTCATTTAAAAACATGTTCAAAACCTGCACATTAAAACATGCGATTTTGATAGTAAAATACTGAGAATTAAATTGCCCTTTTTCTACATGAATCCTTTAAGACTATCCTGTTACAAACTCAGGATACCTTTTCCCATCAATATCCTGAAGCACCCTTTCCCTCACTTGTTATACTTTGGTAAAAGAATACTTCATGTCCTCTCCATTACTTTCATGCTTAATGGCATTGCAATGAAAGAAATGACACCTTACAGAATTAGGACCCAGACTAGCGTCCCTTGGAGGCTGAATTTCAGATCATTATTTCTGCTGACACCGTGCAGCTGTTGCAGAGATTTTTTTTTCTAGGAGCAACTTCGATTTTTTTTTCATCTTTTTTTTTTTTTTTTTGCCACAGAAGTCTTTAGCGGGAAGAGGAAGGCACGGCTTGTTGGATCAGTGATGTAACAGCAGCTGACAGGTGGGTTTCAGGGAACTCTCTGGGGCCATGGCCTCTTTAGTGGTTTTACCACTCTAAACTCAATTACAGCGGAGTTTCACGCTCCACAGCAAACTCCAGTCCTTTTTTGATAAAAACTCTACAAAGTAAATAAGTCATGATGATGATATGGGTCTACCATTTAATATTCATTGAAGTACATATGTTTGAAAATTGGAAGCAGAGTTTAATCCATTTTCATATTTATATCAACATGAAGCTTTAAAAAGGATATCTTTCCTTTTCTCTGAGAATCCTGACAATTTCTGGTCTGACAAGATAAATAAAGATGTACAAAATTCACTTTGAATATAAGGAGAAGACCCACAGAGATTTAAAATGCAAACCTTGAAGTATATATCTTGAACCTATTCACTTTCAAGAGAGAACACGTCTCCCTTCTGTTTGAGTTTCTGTTTGATAGAAATGACATAAAATACTTTAAAGGATCCAGGATTCTTGATGCTGTGTGCGTAATTTGATCACAATCTCCTTATATCTTACTGCAAAGTGCACTGATGGTGTAGCATAGCAGGTTAATAGATTTTATAAAAGGACTTTAATATTTATGACCAATTTCTACTCTCATTTAGACATACGAGCTAGCACTAACTTTTCTGTCTTTGATACACTTGAAGTTAAAGCACTCATCAGAATTCAGTTGTGTACAGCTATGACAGTTAAATCAAAACACACAAAATGAGTAGTCTATATGAGAACTACAAATAAAACTGACAAAATAAACAAAGCATCAGTCTCTGCTTCAGCATCCCTAATTTAGAAAAAAAAACACCTCATATAGCATTAAGTTTAATCATTATAATATCAATCCGTTTTTCCTGCCCATGTTCATGTATTTTCAAAAATCATCAAAAAATAAAAATTGAAAAGAAGGTGTAGAAAAGTTTGCTTTGTCTTCACGTTTTATTTCAGAACTCTAAAAGATAAATGAACCTGGAGAAAAAAGAGTTAACATAATGATGTCGTCTTTTATTTGACTGAATGTTTAAGCATGGTGCTACGGCTGATGGCACCTTGTTTAATAATGCAGTACATCACTTCCTAAGGGGACAGGGCTTGATTTGAAAACTGAATATGGTGCACTCTAAATTCTCTTCCCTGAGGAAGGCTGACTAACTGATAAGTGCCATGAGCTAGCGCAGGGACTGATTCTGTCAAATCAAGCTCAAATGGAAGGCACAATGTAGACTCTTCTCAAGTCTTAGTGAAGTAATTTGAGCAGACGTTTGTGACATTAGACAGTGCATCAACTATGGAATGCTGTAAAAGTTCACTGTCTTACTACAAGGTGGTCTTTAGATGACAGGATAAAGAAATCAGTGCAAATTTGTTAATGTAACAACTTGGAAAAGCATGCTAAAAATGTCACTCTATTGGGATATGTGATAAAATGTATAGGGAAGTGACTGCCAATCGGGTTTCCTTGAGTCCTTTATTAGAACTCATGTAAAAGGCAGAAAAATAGAGAAATGCAATAAACACACAATATATATTAGTTGCTATCAATCACTTAGATTTTTGGTTTTCCTGAACTAGAAAAAAATTCCAATAGACAGCTTAAATCTTTGAACATCTTGTCTAAACGAGGACTGAAGAATAAAAATCTTTCAAGTCAGGAAGAAACTCACACAGGTTGAGAAGGGGATAAAATCTGTTAATCAGACATAAATAATGTGACAGCATGAAAGGACTGACTTTCAACAAACCTGCAAGAAACTGGAAATGAATGGAAATACCTCAATAAATAGAAGAGAAAATGGGAGAAAACAGGAATTTATCCCTGGCCAGTCATTCTTTCCTGATCTCATGTTTTTCTTCATTTAAGTAATTGGTTTCTGATAGTATGAAATGAGGAAAAATTCTGCCTGGCTTCCAGTAAAAAATTTGACAAATTGCTACCTGGGAAAGTTAAGGATGAAATTAGTGAAGAATAACATGGTAGATTAGGAACTGATCAAAGAGGATATAATAGCAAACAATGTTGAAAATTAGCATTTCTACTTAGAGCAAGTATGCGTCTTAGAGCAGTGTGTGTCTTCCAGGATATTTTTGAAAACAAACTTTATTAGAAGTTCTGTGACCTTAACAGAGAAGTAAAAGGGTACTGCTGAGATGGGTAGGTAATGCCCAGCTAAAAGGGGGAAGACTGGGAAGAAATGGTATATCACCAAATGCAAGACTGTGCATCTGGACACTCATAATATATATATACATATATATATATATTTATTTTTTTGTGAGCTTGAAATTCATCATCTTGGTAAAGACTGGTGTAACAAGTGATCAGAGGAGGAGTGGCAATGTCAATCCGATACCAGTGTGAGAAAGGCATCTGATACCAAGCTGGTACCAGATGAGGTTTTTCTGTCAGAGCACTATTAATATAATGGTGCAACACAGCTGGTGATACCCTACCTGGAATTCAGACCCATATTCCAAAGGCTCCATTTCAATAGTTTTAGGTATATTTTATTAAATAACAACTCTTCACGTCTGTTTTGCAAAGCTACCAGCTCCTTGGAGGTGTCACAGAGAAATGAGTGATCCTTTGCATTTGATCCTTTCCACTCTGCAGGATCAGACTCTTAAAGTGACTTTTCCTTGAACCAGACAGATGTCCTGTCCTCAGTGCTATTTATGACAGGAAAAATTGTGATTGCTTCAGGAATGGAAATACTGTAATACTAACAAGCTTTATTTTAGCCCCACCACAAAGAAAATATTTTGTAGAGGAATGATGAAGTGTATATGCTTGCTTGCTTTTTCTTTCTTTCTTTCTTTCTTTCTTTCTTTCTTTCTTTCTTTCTTTCTTTCTTTCTTTCTTTCTTTCTTTCTTTCTTTCTTTCTTTCTTTCTTTCTTTCTCTCTTTCTCTCTTTCTCTCTTTCTCTCTTTCTTTCTTTCTTTCTTTCTTTCAACTGGGGCTGTATGGAGCTCTATAACACCACTTTCATGAGCAGCGTGCTCAAAGGAACAATTTAGGCCAGTATCTGAGAAATGTCTTCAGCCCAAAGTACAGGTAATACACAAGTAAATACATTAATAATCTTGTATTAATGGACCACAGAGAGAATTTTCAAAGGCATTCAGCATTTGTAGAACTTGACAACCAGTGATATTAATGGCATTAAATTAAGAATTTGGAAAAGGGAACATCAGCCACCTTATGCTGCAGAGATGGAGTAAAGATGCAAATGTACATGTACTTCCAGTGCAGGTGATATTGAGAAGTTTTGCAACAAACTCATACTCAAGTTTTAATTCTTGGAATTCTGCTTCTTTGCAGTGCACAAATGTGTGTTGTTCACCACCCTAGTGATCCTAACCCTTTTTAATCCAGGCAAGAGTCAGGAAACCATACAACTTATTATGAACAAGACAGACCTGGTGGTGAGGTACATGTACAGGTTGCCCAGAGAAGCTGTGGATGCCCCATCCCTGGAGGTGTTCAAGGCCAGGCTGGATGGGGCTTTGAGCAACCTGGTCTAGTGGAAGGTGTCCCTGCCCATGGCAAGGGGGTTGGAATTATATGATTTTAAGGTCCCTTCCAACCCAAATCATTCTGTGATTCTGTGTGAGACCTGTACTAAACCCAGCCCTTCCAGTTATAGTACATATTACCTCACTCCATAGGTACACAAATCACTGAAACTCAGTGAGAGTGAGGGAGGGAGGCAGGCACAGACAGTCCCCTGGTGGAGTCTAATTGTTGAAGGTCTCACACAGAGAATCCACAGTACTGAGGCTCATAAACACTAAGCTGGAATACTGTGAGTCATCGACATTAAAAATTAAAAAAAAAAAATTATTATTTTTTTAAATCTCTGTCCTTTAAAGATAATAGAAAGGATTTTCTAAAATGTGTGTCTGGAAAATTCAGAGTGCATTTATCATTAAAACATCAAATGTCACCAGTTATTTTTTGATAACCTTCTATGACGGGATGACTAGCTGGGTAGATGAGGGGACAATGATAGATGTGGTCTACCTTGACTTCAGCAAGGCTTTTCACACCCTCTTCCATAACATCCTCACAGGCAAGCTCAGGAAGTGCAGCCCAGATGAGTGGCCAGTGAGGTGGGTTGGCAATCGGCTGTACGGCAGAGCTCAGAGGGTTGTGCTTGGTGGTGTGGAATCTAGTTGGAGGCCTATAGCTAGCGGTGTCCCCCAGGGGTCAGTACGGTGTCTAGTCTTGTTCTACTTATTCATCAGTGACCTGGACAACAGAACAGAGTGCACCCTTGGCAAGTTTGCTGATGACCCGAAGTTGGGAGGAGTGGCTGATGCCCCAGAGGGCTGTGCTGCCATTTAGAGGAACCTCGACATGCCGGATGGTTGGGCCAAGAGGAACCTCATGAAGTTCAACAAGGGCAAATGCAGGGCCTGCACCTAGGGAGGAATGACCCTAAGCACCAGTACAGGCTGGGGGTGATCTGCTGGAGAGTAGCTCTGCAGAGAGGGACCTGGGAGTCCTGGCAGACAAGCAGGCTGACCATGAGCCAGCACTGTGCCCTTGTGGCCAAGAATGCCAACGGTATCCTAGGGTGCATTTGGAAAAGTGTTGCCAGCAGGTCAAGGGAGATGATCCTGCCCCTCTAGTCGACCCTGGTGAGGCCACACCTGAAGTGTTGTGTCCAGTTCTGGGCTCCCCATTAAAAGAGGGACATGGAGCTACTGGACTGAGTCAAGAGGAGGGCTACAATGATAAGACTGGAGCACCTGTCGTACAAGGACATGCTGAGAGAGCTGGGCCTGTTTAGCCTGGAAAAGAGAAGACTGAGGGGAGACCTCATTAATGTATATAAATATCTGAGAGGAGGGTGTTAAGAGGATGGAGCTGGTCTCTTTTCAGTTGCGTCTAGTGACAGGATGAGAGGCATCGGGCACAAACTGAAGCACGGGAGGTTCTGGCTCAATAAGAGGGGGCACTTCTGTACTGAGAGGGTGACTGAGCACTGGGACAGGCTGCCCAGAGAGGCTGCGGAGTCTTCTTCTCTGGAGATGCTCAAAACCTGCTTGGGTGCCGTCCTGTGCAATGTGCTCTAGGTGATCCTGATTGCCATGGGGGTTGGACTAGATGATATTCAGAGGTCTCTGCAAACCTTGGCCGTTTTGTGATTCTGTTTTAGAAAGCCATTTAAAAATTATATTTGCATGTGACTGGACTTTATTACAAATCATAAGGGTCATAATATTTAATATGGTATATTATGCAAAAAATCTGATAATATTGATAACAGCCCTTTCCAGCCAGTCTGAAGTGATTTTCTTTGAAATCCTGAACATCTTCCTAGACTGCCACTCATTTTGCAAAGAAAAACAGAATAGAGAAGTGACAATGGCATCATAAAACTTCTTCCTTGCACTTTCACGAGTTTGATAATGTAGTGTAGTTGCACACAGAAAGAAAATGGAAGCATCCCCAGATAATGCCAGTGGCTACCCTTGAAGCATTTTGCTTTAATATCTCTATGCCTCGGTTTTCCTATTTTTATGGTGTTGATAATATTCACACCAGCAGGCTGCTGTAAAGCTAAATTTATTATTGTTTGTAGAATGCTTTTAGAGCATCCAAGTGAATGAATGATAGATATGCAAAACAGAACCTCTTGTAGCTATTATTCTCAGACAATTTCTGCTGAATTTATATAAAAAGAATACTGATTATTCTCAGATAAATATTCTCAAACAACTTATGTTGATTTTTTTTTCCCAATAAAATGGAATAGTTTTTTTTTTTTTTTTTTTTTTTGGCTGGTTGCTTATTTTTTGTTTGTTTGTTTGTTTATAACATTATAAATAAAACTGCTTTGGCCATCAGTCATTAAAAAAGTACAATGTCCTTTCTTGTTTGTTTGTTTGTTTCCTCAAATAAACAATAATAAATTGAAAATACATCAGATGCACTCAGCCTCTGCCAAGATATACAGGCACTGAACATCTACGTCATGCTGACATCCGTTGCATGAGCATGGGCTCACAGTCATCACTGCCTCTTCTTGTCAGTAAAATTTTTAAAGCTTTCCAAGCACATATTTGCTTTTGATGTGTAACTTTCAGCAAGAGAAATATGCAGAAAAAGACAGTGACCATTACCTTCCATTACTTTTTTTTTAAAAAAAAACAAACTTCTGGTACTCATCTAGTACTATTCAATCCTGTTGAATTCACACATTAAAAAGAGTGTTTTAGCATATTCTTCAGAGTATGAGAAGACCCTCACTTACTCATTCCAGTCATGTTCAAATCAAATAAAAAGAGGCAAGATATGCTCTGATATGCAGGACTGGAAGTCAACAGAACTGTGTTTAGCTCTGCCATCCATTCGCTTTGCAAATTGAAGTTCAGTCATAAAACTCTCAATTTTCATTCTAATGAACATAAATCGGCTGCTGCAGTTCCCACAGGACAGCCTGACCTCCTCCCACACAGAGTAAGAACCAACCCCTCCCTTTGAGCGTTGGCGTTTAGGGCACAGTGAACCATCCAGTGCCCGGGTTCTGCTCCTCATCACTTGCACTGCACTGCCCACCCTCATCTCTTCTGAGCTCCTCTGGGCACAGCACCAGGACCGGCTGCTCTGAGGTGGACCCCCTGCCATGCTCCCACCCAGCTCAGTGCAGCCCCACTGCTGAGCCCAGGCTCCAAAGCCCCCAGCCCCTCCTGCCACCGTCTGCTTTTGCCATGAGGCCATCCCACATGCGCTGGCTGACCACTGCTCTAATTCGTCAGACAGCCATCTTACAAGGGACAGAGAACTACTGGAGTCCAGAGGAGGGCTGCAAAGATAATTAGAGGATTGGAGCACATGTCATACGAGTACAGGCTGAGAGAGCTGGTCCTGTTTAGCCTGGAAAAGAGAAGACTGAGGGGAGACCTCCTTAATGCAATGAGGGGACACTGCTTTACTGTGAGGTGACAGAGCACTGGGACAGGCTGCCCAGAAAGGTTGTGGGGTCTCCTTCTCTGGAGATACCCAAAGCCCGCCTGGATGCCATCCTGTACAGTGTGCACTTGGTGATCCTGCTTGGCAGGGAGGTTGGACTGGGTGATCTTCAAAGGTCCTGCCAACCCCAGCCATTCTGAGATTCTGTAAAGGAACAGTTGATGGTGTCTTGCCCTTTGCATCCATGCCATGATGTAACCTACAGTAAGACCAGCAGTAACAAATTCCCACCTATGGCCAGTCATACCTTCTGGGCATAAGCCCGAGCCACTGCACACCTCCATTTAATAGAGTCAAGGAAAAAAGACTTCTGGAGCCCCTATGGATATGTGCAAAATACACACTTGTTCCCTGCACTGAGTAAAATGCCCCAAACTGAATGATTGACAAATTGTATGAATATTTGCTATACTTTCTCTCAACTGACCCATCTAAACCAGTAATTTTTATGTGTCTAGTTCTGTACACTCCCAGAACAGTTGCAGATTGAGATTTATAGTAAGCTTTTCATTCCTTCTAGGCCAATCTGCAATATAAACTAATACAGACACACAGAAAACACATGAACTTCATTTAAGGTCTTACCTGGATCAGGCCCTCTCACTGCTACTTTAACATACAAGACCATTGGGAAATGCCCAGAATGAATATACAAGCTCAGAAAATTTGTTGCTCGAGAACATAAGGACTTGTGACACACCCAGAAATCTCTGTTTAGAAACATCTGTATAGCTTACATCTATGCATAAATGTAATAATTAATGAAAACTGAGTGAACAGGATTATTATTTTTTAATTGGTATACCATGATCACCCTACCTGCTGGAACTCTTCACACACACAGAGTATGAGATCCAGCACTATAAAGTAGCAAATCAACTGGGCAGCAGTAATTACAATGTGATCCAGGATTATCCTTTCTGTTCAGGCGCTTAGAGTAAGCCATAACCAGGCTGGGTAGAATAATCTGCACATGTGAACATACATGCGAGTAAACATGCCTGCAGATTGCTCTGGTCCCCTTTCTGAAAGTCTGGTTTCTGACACTGGCAGCAGAAGCACAGACTCTCTCTGTTTGGAATGGAAAAGGAGACATGAAGAGTTCTTAAGTGCAGGAAGTTTAGGGGGAAACCAATAATGTAGCAGAAGGAAACTAAGAGAAAAACAGGTTTCTCATTCTCCAGTGATTCTCCACATTTATACAGTGCAGATAGGCTGTGAAGGCTGTGAAACCTTATGATCTAACCCTAGGCACTATTGACTTGGCACCATACTGCTTAGTTTTCCCTCAGATCAAATAAAATGCCTAAAAATAGCAACACTTGCCAAAACATTTGTGTTTTTAGCTTTGCTCAGTTGTCTTAACATTCATACCTCTTTTCTTTCTCTGTTCTACTTTGTGATTAGATTACACTTCTCAGTTGTGGGACCTAGGATTATGACTGAGCTGGAACTGGAGGGAATACAGCAAAGTACTCAGAAAGGGAAGGGGGAATATTTCTGACATTCCTATCAGTAAGAGCAAGTAGCAATTGACCAAACATGCTGTACGTCTATAGCCAGCTGTTACACACTGGGTGAATGGCCCTTGATCTCTCCACACTGCCTTATTGCATTTCCTGCATGGCATTACCTTTGCTGACAGATTCCACCCTCCTCGTCAATTAGGGTTGTCATCTTGTCCCTCAGGCTGCTCTCTGGGCTTCTTCAACTGATCTTTGTTTTACTTTTATTTCTGGATGCCATGTTATCGCTGTCGCCAGAATTTTGTATGTGCAGTTGAGTCTTTATATAAGCCTAAACCATAGCTCCTCTGTTAAAAAAAAAATAAAAAAATTAAAAAAACATTAGACATTGGAAACAAAATCAGACTGTATAAATTCTCTGGCTTTACTTGTGATCATGCCTCATGTTTTTAAATGTTACATCTTATTCTTTACATTTTTTACCCCTTCCCAGTTGCTCTGAATGACTTCCAACCTTGGTGCCAACCACTGCAAAAAGAATAAATCAGGTAGCAACTGGTTTCAGCCCAAGTCTACAGTGATTCTTACTGGCATTGCAAAGCTTACTTGAATTCACAAGGGGCTTAAAAAGCACTGAGATGGCAGAGATTGTTGTGGCAGAAGCAACTGGAAAATGTCCTGAGATTGAAACACAGACATATTAACATCACCCTTGTGGACGCTAATGACTTGCACTTTAAAATGCCAGAGGCTCATACTGCCAGCTAAAACAAAGAAAAAACACATTTTTAGTCTCCAAAGACTTTAGATCTTTCCAAACTCTGAGGGCAAATTCAGCCATAATGTATTTTTGCAGTAGAGCTGGGCAGCTCATGCATGCCACTGGGGGAATCATTGCCTGGAGTTGCTGTAGGCAGTGTAGTCGGTATAGCTAAATAAAACAGCAGCTGAAAACCTTTGAGAGGTTAAACCAGTAATGAAGCATTCTATAATGCAATGCAATCAAACCTAAACAGTCTGAAGGCATATCTTACTGACACTCACAACCCCCATCATTCTCGCTGAAATATATTTAAGGAAGAAAAACACCAAAAAAGAAAGCATTTCTACAGGAACTTTACAATTTAAATTGATGCATAATTAAAAAAATATTTTAATATTTTGATGAAGTAACAATGTCCTACATAGACATTTCTAGATGGAGAATTCTTTTAAGAGCTTAGTAGTAATGGCAGATTGGAAACTTTCGGAAACTGTAAATGTTTAAAGAGCTCTACTCAAAGAAACAGAAAGGTAACAGGAAAGAAGGGAAAATAGATGCTGAGAATAGAAAATGCTAGGAAAAGACTTACAAGCAAACACATGGAATAAAAATTTAGTGATTCAGTGGAAAAATAAGTGTAGGATAGTAAAAATACAAAGGCCAAATTAATCCTCAGTGTAAATGTAATGACAAACCAAGTCCAAGAAACTTCAAGCGGACTGGGAAAAAATGCAATTCCTTCTTTTTTAAATCTTTTTAATATGCAAGAGAAAAAAAATCCACATTTTATTTGTTTACATTTGAAATGAAAGCCATGTGTACTTTTATCTTCACAGATTCCATGAATGGCTAAACAACTGGCAGGGTAAGATGTGTGCTATATGGACTGCATTAAACCTGAGTTACTGAGAAAGTAATTTATACCTTGCCTAACTGAAAATACATTTTCTTCTTAAGAATGAAAATACCTAACTCATGTTTTAGAGTTTCCTTAGGGAACTACTCCTACCCCTAAAATTAAACACAGCATTGCCTTCTATAAATTTTATGACAAAACAAATGAATTAAAATAGAATTGCTTTCTTTTACTTCCAAATTACATTTCAAGTAATAGTATTTCTCACAATAGAATGAGAATTCTCAAAAAAAGAATGTGTTGTCAAAGTCAAGTAAGAAAGTATTAGAAAAAAAGGCAAAAAAATCACAAAAAAAATACAGAAGAAGAACTTCATATGGTCTTTCCTGTATATAAAAATTCTCACAATTGAATTCAGTGTTGGTAAGTGAAAAGTATTTGCTTAATTAACTTCTGGGTCTATGCCCCACAAATGCTTTGGCACATCTCATGGCTCATGTACATCTCAGTAATGAGCTGCAGGTACAGTTAAATCTGGAGTTGTTGAGTCATTGTTCTAAAGGTGAAACATTAAAATCTCTGTGGAGTTCCTCTCACTCTATAAAAAAAAAAAAAGTCTTTCTTCTCAGTTTAAGATTTATATATATTTAAAGGAATTCTCATTCCAGTAGCACAGGCACCCGGGCCATGGCCATCTAGCAGAGAGCTCCTTCTGTTCCCTAGCTGAGAGCCAGGGAGTTGTGCATGGCCTGACTTGGGTCAGACAACCAGCAGTGTTAGCACTGATTTCAGTACTGCTCAGTGAGAATCTACACTTAAATAAGGACCAACACCTGGCTAGATCACATTTGAAATATTGAATTTAATATTTAATTGCGATTTTATGAGCACTTTAAGACAAGATAAAATAGCTTTATTGCTAAACACAACATCTAGTTGCCATCAGCCTCTTTGCTTCCCATTTCTGCATAGACCCACTCCCTTTCATCACCTTGTGTTGGCACAAGCGTTCGTGTGGCCATGCCGTGTAAAGTTAGCTTACAACTAACCCAGACCGATACACCCACCTGGTTCGTTGAGCAGCTATGTAAACACTTGTGCCAGACCAAAAGGATGCGGTGGGTGAGGACTCTGAGGCAAAATGCAGGTAGAGGGAAACATTTTTAGTATGTCCTTCCTGCCAGTTACCTCAGACTATGTTCACGCAATAGCGTCAACTTATGATACATAGCCCATTGCCTCAAACAGAACAACCACTTCCCACTGTACGAAGCTTATTTATTCTATTTACCAAAATTCTTTCAACCTTTTATATAATTTCCCTGACTGCAGCTCTGTCCTTGCCTTTCCCCTTTCTGGGAATTTCTGAATTTCTCCAGGAATACTGGAGGCTAGCATTCATTAAGCGTGTGTAAGGATTTAAAGCATGCTGGGGATGGATGTGGCGCGACTTTGTCCTAACACGCTCTCAACACAAGGAGCCAGCAGGCCACAACCACCCCACCTCAGGGCCCTCTCCCTGCTCACAGGGAGCAGCCACAGGCAGGTCCCAAGGGGGTAACTGCGTCTCAGGACAGCTCACTTCCAGCAACCCTTTCCTCATTCCGATGTACCCAAACGTACCTATGCTGAAATAGCATGGCTGGTGTCCCTCTCTACCAGCTGACAAGACCCAAATCTTTTTGTACAAGTGAGCCATTTCCACCACTTATTGCTCCATGTTTTCTTCTAATTCAGTCAGTGACTTCTTCTTTAGGTTTTAAGTACTAAGCTGAGAACCGCCTCTGAGGAACCTCTCAGTAGATTATAATTTATTTTGCTGGCTCCTCCTAGCAAACACACGTTGTGCATGGCCAGATAACCACCCTGAATTTACTGCTGATGAGTAGTAACCATTCCCAAATTGGTGTCACTAAGCCATATGCCCCACAGAAGTGTTCCAACACAGTTGTCACCTTTATCAACCGCGCTGGTCGTCCTGTCAGAACAATACCAAATTCATCTGACCAGGCCTAATTCCTGTGAAATCAAGCTGCTTAACACTAACTGTACTTAATACACAGCTTTTAATTCTCTGGAGATGAAGTCAGCCATCAGTTGACCCGCTACTTCCTTCAGGCTCCTTGCCTACAAAGCTGTCTTGTATTGCATTTCCCCAGTCACCCATCTCATCGCTTACAACCACGGCAGATCATTCTCCCGATTCTCTGCAACTTTTCACATTTTCATTTAAAATCAACATCATTAGTCCAGACACGTTCATTAAAAAACTCTTGGTATGATTTGTTTCAGCCTGATTACATAAAAATGGGTAATGCTAAAAAGCAGGCCTTGTATGCACTGTGGGGCAAATTTTTTTTGTTGTTGTTCTTATATATGGACACATTGAGCTTTGTTATGAATTATAACTGTGACGTTATTAAATACTTTTACATCTTCTGCACTGCAGAAGAAACACACCTTTTACTAACAGAATTCATCCTTTTTCATACATATTTTTGAGAATCTATGCTTAAACCTGATAGCTATGTTGCTAATTAGATAGTAGTAAATATATATATATATATTTTTTCGAATGGTGACTACAGAGTACCTGCCTAATGTAAAGAGTTACACTAGGTAGTGTCCACAGAGAAGTTCTGAATAACTGACAATTACATAGCACCTAACCCTCAAAGAGGATGCAAGGCCATTTAAGGTACCATTTAAGAACTTCTTATTTTGTTTTTTCCTTGCTAACATTTATTCCACTCAAATATTAGAAATTATGTGGGAAGAAATTCTTACTGCAAAGGATGCAATATGCTCTTCCCACTGGAAACAAACAACTTTTACTGGTACTTTCTGAAGAACAGCAATAATCAAGAAACAAAACAGATGAGGACAAAGCTCTTCACTAAATTTTATTTTAAGGCCAATATTCAAAGTCACTGATTCAGTAAAATAATCACGAAGTATTTCATGCTTTCATTGGAACATATATTTGCCAACAATAAGCAGAGGATTTTGCAGAGTGAGCCCACATTTGTAATAATTCTTTCCACGCTGCTAAAAATACCACTTCTTTTGCATGTTTTTGATTAACCACACAAGCCTACAGAAATACAAAAATAATTTTATGCCACAAGAAGTCAAGTATTTAAAGTGGTTTATTAGACAAACTAGGGAAAAGTAAAAGGGATTTTTCCCCCCTTTTTTTCCTCCTTTGCAGGGATCACTTGTGATGCACATTGGATATCCCAATATATTTGACTGCTATTTTATCTTGATTTATCCAGACAGTATCTGCCCTATGGGAAATACTTGAACTTTTCAGCCTTCACACATTGTAGCACTGGGAAAATATCAGCAACACAACCCATGTTGCTGAAACAGGTTATTCTCTCCAGTTGAATGATACCCACTCCAGCCAGCCTAACTGACACTTACAAAAAAAATCTGTTTGATAAAGTCTGCAATATTTTATGATAAACATTTGAATAATACAAACGCTAAGCAGTTAGGAAAATATAAGATACTCAGAATGACAAAGAGAATTCAAGCTGAATTCACACTTGGATTTCACCTTCATTAACTGAAAATTTTCCCTTGAGCTGATATTTTGTCCCTAACACACTGTTTACACACAGGTCTGGCTAGAAAGATGTTTTACCATGGATGTGCACTTCTGGAGAAAAAAATAACTCTCTCTCTCTCTCTCTATATATATATATTTTTGCTGATTCAACAAAAAAGTAAATAAAAGCCAATGCAAGGAGCTAGAGTAACATGAAAAAAGCCATCACTTACCCCTACTTATGGTAAAAATACCTACTTATTTTTTAAACTCAGCAGCTCTGGAGTAAAGGAGAAAAAGCTTTCAAAAACAAAATACCAAACAATACCAAATTCCCCCTAATTTAATCTATCAAAAATCCGCCTCTTTGCAGAGAATGTCTACCAAGTTGTCCGATTTGTAGAAATTTTCTACATAATTGACTTGAGTTATAATTTTTTCTTGTAACACAACCAGTACTTGAGCTTTGAAAGAAAAAGTAGAAAAATAAAATTGCTTCTGCCATGCCTTTACAATTGGAAACATTATCCCTCAGGTAGAGCACTGCCGTACCAACATTTAATTTGTCATTTGAGTTTACAGGTGGGGTACAAATACCTAGAAAGGATGATGGAAAAATTAGCAAGAGAAGAATATCTCAAAGCAGATAAGCTGTGAAAAGAATTCAAAACTTTTTCCATCAGTGGCTGATTTGTGATCAGATTCTTGTGCTGTGCCCTTCCAGATGTTATTTACACCTCTCCTGGTATTTCGATCTGCTCAGTTTGTCGCCTCAGTCCAAGGAAAGGGAAACCAGACCAAAAGACAGTAGGTAGCTCTTACCACAATGAAAGCTAATTTGGTTACTGTTGATAAAGGTAATAATCCAGCTACCACTTTTGATACCCACACTTGAATGACCTGACTGAAACTAAATAAAGTGTTTTTTAGACAAGCGAGCTGTATAAATGTATAGCAGCATCTGTGCTGCATCTGTCTCTGGCATGTATATCACTGTGGTAGACATGCATGAGGTGTACATATACCGTATGCTTACACCAGAGGATTTAACACTCATTTTGAATGTTTGTGGGTTAGGTTTTGCAGACTCAAATTTCTGCCCAATTTCTGAAAAATAAATAAATAAATAAAAATTCAGTAGCCATTAAGATAAATCAGCGTATCTGTAAGAAAATCTCAAATATTTCTAACCAAAGCAGGAGCCTAGATTTTAGATGCTCTCACTAGATCTGTCTTACAGCCAGAACTCAAAAAATTTGTCATTGTTTGGGATAGGAGAAGACTTGGCAGAAAGAATTTGTCAGTGTGCCCACTGATATACAACAGTATAAGGATTCTTATCTAAAATTAACGCTGCAAGTTTATGAATCATACTGTATTCTATTTCCCAGTCCAGCTAGCAATCTCTGTGATCTCTGAATCATTCCACTCATTTCTCACCAAAACATGAAGCATGCATTAGAATCCGAAAATGATTTGACTTACTGGAGCTACAGGCAGCTGAAATAGTTTTACCTAGTACCCTACCTATTATTTTTACCTAAAGCCTGTCTTACCACTTTCTCCCCTCCAGCCTTCAAAATAGCCAAACTCTGGGACATGATATTCTTTGCAGTACAGCATGCCCACAGTTAAAAATGTAAAACAACGGCAGTGAAAGAAGAATCACAATGTGATGCACATGCATCTGCATCTTAATTCTCACTTTGTTTTTATTTAAAAGCAATAGATTAAATGCTGAAGGACTACTAATCACATACAGATTTATGACTGTTTTGCAGTCTTCAGTAACAGTACAGTATGCAAATCCCTCAACTATGATTCACTGCAGCTCTAAATATACCTTCTGACAAAAGCAGCTACCTCAACTTCTCATTTTATGCAGCTTATAGAAAAATTTCAGATGTGACCCAGTTATGTCACAACCATTTTCAAATTGTGATCCTTTGAAAACTAACTGTACAAAAAAAGCACCTTCTTACTCATCAGATCTACTCCCCATAGATAGCCAGGATAAGATCTGCTGACTTGGTTACAAAGATAAAGGCTCTACTACTTATTAAAATTTCTACTAGCCTTGCAAAACTAACAGAGCTGAGGAGAGGAGGGAGATAAATTCTTTTGCATTTGGACGTAATTATTTTACAGTGCAGCACAGCTCTAAGTCCTGAGAACCACATTGAAGATTTGGGGTATGATCAAGTAACAGCAAAAACATAAAAAGGACTTTTGCCTGCAGAAACATTTTAACTAACACGTATATATGATAAGCAGGGAATTTAGCTCCTTTGCTAGGGATTAAGTCACCACTGGGAAGGCACTGGTTTACATGAAAGCCAAGCATGCTTTATAGGCAAATCAACAGGACCCTGGAGCAGCAATTTTCCATTCAAAATTGCCTAGTATCCGTCTCTCTCCAGTTCCCAGGCTTGCCTTCTTATTTGTCATTTCAACATGAAACATAGGTATTAGCCTACATTTTCTAAGACCTGGTGCTTTGATTTTTTCCTTGCTACCTAATTCCTGCCCCAGTACCTCTGCTTCATTTTGTCACTCTGCCAGACCCAGAACAAAGCAAAACATTCTGCTGTACTGTCAGAGCTATGCACTCAGGCTTCCTTAAACCCCCAAACTGGCTTAAACTTAGGCACACTTACAGCATGGATGAGGGCAGCTTTTTTGTGTGTATGTGTGAGGGGCAGCAGTTGATACTTGAGAGACCAACAGCCACAGGCATCCCAGCAATAAAACTTAAAGGTCCGTGAAATAAAAGCATGAATCTTCCCACTATTTTCTCACAAGTGAGCTGTGCTTGCTTTCATCTTGTTTCTGTGAGGTGAAACAGCAATTCTTTTTCCACCCATAGTTAGCACCCATAACAGTTGTTTCGTTACTCTCATCTCACATATTTGTCCTTCCTTTCTATCTCTTCCTTTTACCTTAAATCAACAATTCTGGTGCCACCCTTCTCTACTTCCCTTCTGAACACATTCACTCGTACCACCTCCATCTCACTTCAATAGCTCTTGAGCTTCTTCACTGTCATCCTCTTGAAACAAAGCCTGACTGGTTGTGAAAACATGTTGACTTCAATACTATTTGCAGCTAGCGATTTTTCATGGAGAAGCTGCTTTGCAATATATGTTAAGTAACTCTGGCTAAATTACAAGACTTGAAAGACACTGAAATAAAAGCTGGAGGCTATGCAGGATGCTGGAAAATATTGCTAGCCCTAAGGCACTAAGCAACTTGAACTCTAAAAAGTCATAAATTTGTTTTAAAGCAATTACAGATTTTTTTTTCTCTAAATTCTTTGGACATGGTTAGGTTATGTTGTAAGTATTCTGCAAATGAAACTGAAAAATGCACTTTCACAAGATACCAGAAATATCAAGAGATTGGACAGAAAAATGTGAGGTTTTGCAGTAGCATTCCTGAGAGCACTTTGAAGTTGATCCCAATTTCTTCTCTCAGACCAAAGTGAAAACGAGGCATTAAAAGCATACAAAAACCTCAGCAAGTGTGAATTTAGACTAAGATTTTCTTCGCTTGTGCAGAAGAACATCTGCACATACACATACCTATATCTAGATAGATATAAGCACACTGAGAACCACATTCATCATGATCCTTCTGCCTCTCACTGCCTTAAAAGCAATCTCTTTCACAGGCCCTATTGCTTCAGGCTGAATTACATGAGTGAGATGAGGCAGGAAGCTTAAATCAACACATTTGGTCAGTTTTGGAGAATAAGATATAAAGAAAGGTCACTTTTTGATTTCTTCATCATGTTTCCTCAATATGTATTAAGACTGCATGTTCTTCAAGCCAGGATTTCCATGCGTTGTTTAAAATGTAAGGTTATCCTTACTCAGACATCAGAAATAAAACCTATATTGATCCTAACAATACAAACATAAACGTATCTCATCATCTTCTGAATTCTGTGACCTACACTCGGGTAAATCCTAAATTACTCCCTCCATGGCAAACTTTACTGCTAGCCCATTTCCCACGATGAACAAAGCCATCATAGGTGTGTTGGAAACTCTGCTGCCTCTCCCCAGTGCACAGCAGAGGCCACGCGCCACGCTGAGCTGTGACCGTGGTGGGAGGACGGCTGCTCCTACCTCGCTGCGCTGGTGTTGCCCACATAGAGCTGCCTCTGGACGCTGGCCTCATAAGGTTAAGGGGTGAGAGAGGACAGGCAAAAGTATCAGGACGTTCCCCACTGCTGACACCGCCACGTTTTGTGCCTATGTGAACCCAGTTGTTCCATCGGAATTCAACTATTCTGCCAGAGAGCTCAGACTGGTGGAGGACACCTCCAAGTCCTGGAGGGAAATGTGGAAATAAGCTGGGCCCCATCGCACAGCTTGCAAATGGAGACCATGTTTCATTTTTTTTCAGAGATCAACATCTCAGAACCCTCTTAATATGTGATAAAGGCTTTCAGCCATGGTCCTTGATATCCTTTTACCCTCCGACACACAGCGGCCACATCCGAACTGCCTAAAGGCAATGAACAGCCCTAATCCAATGCTGATTCTCTTCAGTTTATGTTACAGTGCAAACACATCAAAGCTGCTGCATGTCCTCTTATGTTTCTTCCACCATTTCAAAGGCATTTTGACAAAGCCTGAGCCATTCACTCCAAGAGTTTTTAGCACTCAGATTCCAGGGATGCATTTATAGTATATTTTTAACTTTGTCTTTTCTAGATTTCTCTAAAGCCACCTGTGGAATAAGCCACTGTTTAAACCTGTTTTGTACATATGGACTTCTATTTGAAAGTATGAGGACTGAGTGAAAGGAGCTCTAACTACTGTTATTGTAACTCTTGCTTTGAAAATTCCACTTCAGTTAAGTCTTTGACTAACCAAGGTACACCACATTTTCAATTAATTCCTCAGGACCTCCTTTCCTTTTCACACCAAGCAGCTGTCCCAACTTCTGCCAGTGGGGTCACATCTACGACCTCTCACTTGGCAGTGAAAAGACTCTCAGAGCAGCCTGTCACTTCGGATCCTGTTACCCACTTACTGGATTTTCAAACAAACACCTTTACACGTTGTCCTCTGGAGGGAATCCTTGTCAGAGTCTGCCCCCTTGTTCTCCTTCCAAACATTTCTTAAAGTTGTTCTTTATTGATTCAGTAGCAGTGAAATCTCTGCGACAAGAACCTATTTATCATGCTGATCAAGGTCTTCTCATTCAAGGTTGGACTCAATGATCTTGAGGTCTCTTCTAACCCAGACAATTCTGTGATTCTGTGATTGTTTTCCTTTACTCTTCTATTCACTTTGCTCCATCTTTTCCTGTCCTTATTGGAAACACCTCTGACATCCTTGTACAGTCCTTGCAGCAAGCTCCCAACACAAAGGGGCTCTATTCTTTAATCCACAATCAAGTTTGGTGAGCACATCTAGAAGACAACCTAAGGATTAGCATGTACATATGCTACTAGGTTGGTACTTGGGTTAAAAGATTCCTCCATTTCTTCCTTATTAAGACTGAACTCTGCCTTCTGTGAAATAACAGATACAGCAGCAGACACGGTAATTACTAATATCACAAGTACCATCTTACTAGCTTTAATTCATGCCTTAAAGCTTGACTGCGAGAAGTGCTGACAATCCAGGGCTTACTTATAAATAGCAGAAGTGGGTTTTTGTAACTTGGAACAACTGGGCCCTTTGCCTCTTGGTGAGACTTTTACACCTCTTAGCAAGTGTAACAGAAAACAGGTGATTGATTACACAGATTGTAGTTGACTTTATGAAAATCAACATTCTGGTGCCAGGTCTGCTCCTGGCATATTTGCAATCTGTGGCATTTTTTTTTGTGTGTGTGTGTGTGTGTGTTTGTGTGTGAAAAGACGCACTTAATTTACGAACATCCATCTAGTTCGCTGTTTTGTAATTGTTTTAGGAACCGGCTCTAATGCGCGTACCAAAATACCAATGCAGACGGCACCTGCTTGAAGTCAACAGGCTCAGGCAGAGAACTACAATTAAAAAAAAACTTTAATGAGGATCCTTCCCCCAGCCCCTCAGCCCCCTTTCTCCCTGAGGGAAGCAGCGGACAACACTTCAGGGGCTCCCCCCTCACTCTCACGGAGGCAGCGCACGGCGCGGGGCCGCGGTCCCCGCCTCAGCCCTCCCGCCAAACCGACGTGCGCGCGCCCGCTAACGGCCGCCAACGGCCCTCCCCCAGGCGCGCGGACGTGCGAGAGGTGACCCCCGGGCTCCGCGCCCCCCCCCTCACCCCCACGTGACTTCCTCCCGCCGGGCGAGGCGGGCGGCTCCTTCCACCAGCGCCGTAGCCAGAGGGGGGAACGGAAGGCGGGGCCGCGCTTCGCCAGGGCTCCTCCAGCAGCGCTGCCTCCGCCTCCCCCCGCGCGAGGAAATGGTTTCTCCCCCCGCCCCCTGCACGCAGGTCCGGAGCGCCGGCTGCCCGGCGGCGCGCATGCGCAGCGGCCGTCCTCGCGGCTCACGTGCTCCTCCGGCGCGCGGCGGGGCCATGGCCGCGCTGCTCAGCTCCGCCGGGCGCCTGCGGGCGCTGTGCGCGCGCCTCCGGCCCCTGCTGCCCCCGCGCGCGCCCGGCCCCGCCCTCAGGTGAGGCCCCGGGGGGGGGGGGCGCGGGGGGCGCGGGGCCTGAGGCGGCCTCGGGTGTGTGGGGCAGGGGGGGGGCGGCCCCGCAGGCCTCGGGGAGCCTGGGGCAGGCCTGCAGGGGGGACGCAGCAGGACCGCAGGGCTCGTTAGGGGCGAATCGGGAATAAAGCTTCCTACGTGGTGTCGCTCAGCAGGGCTTCGTGCTCATCAGCTGGGAGCTAACTGCTAAAACAGCTCGTTGCAAGGTGCGGTGCTCACAGGACTTCGTACACGCCTTGGTGCAGGTCTGACAGGACTTGCTGTCTGGGGACTGTTTCTGTAAGGAACTTGAAACGCGCTTTGTACAATGAGATTTTGGGTCTGACAGCTAGGCACTGTCACAAATGCTGCCTTCTGCTTGCTCCAAGTGATGCTCCTCTATGTCCCTAAGAATGAATGGGGTCGCCTGTGGGATGGTTTAGGGGTCTTGTGGAAACATGTAAATTCTCTGTTAGATTTTATTAAATACACGGGAAATGTGCTAGGTAAAGAAAATGTTCCAGTGATTTCATTCCAGAGATGATATTTTCACACAAAATCTTTGTCTTACTATCGCTCTAAGGTGTGGGTTTAGGTATCGTGATGTACAGGTGATGCTCTAACACCAAAGTGCGAAGGAGAGGTAATGCATCTGAGTGGAAATTACATGTACAAGCATATAATTTCAGTTTGTTTTATACTTTAAGTAACTGTTCATTATTGTGTTTTTCTACCTAAGTCTTAACTTCTGGAAGCGGATGCCTTTTGAAGAACTAGAGTGACTTGGGCGTATGGACCACATTTAGACTTTTCTGCTTGCTGCTGAGGTCTCAATTAAAAGTGAAATGCAGCCCATTACAGTAAACTTCAGAGAACACAGATGAAGCCATAGCTGTTATAGCGAGAGTAAGGGGAACTGGCGTAAGAGTGAATAAATAACAAGGAATAACTCAGCATTTGCCATGAGAACTGGGTATATGTCAGGCTCTGCATGTTTACATGTTCTTGGTTCAGTTGCTTTAGCACTGAACATAGTGAAGTCAGTTCAGATGCAGTTTCGGGACTTTGGTTACAGTTGTGATGACAGAAAAGTTGCAGATCCGTTTATTGCTTTGAAGATGTGAAACAGCAGCTACTCCCATTCAGGCAAGGGTTTTAATTAAAACATCAAACTGCTCTTGGATTTTCCACGGCAGTCCGAACTACCACCGCCAGCCCACAGAGTACAGAAGTGGTGGCTGGACTCTGGGTTGTGCCCGTACAATTCTCAGAGACCCCCAGGGCACTTTGCTTATCTGCTCAGAGCCAGGGTGACAGGCACTGGAGAGAGAGGCAGTTTGTAATGCAAGTAAGGCTTCAAATTCCATGTCAGGACTTTGAAGTACATCTGCGTCTATAGTAGAGTGAGGAAGATAGATTTTAGTTCTCTTCTGATGCCCTCTGTTCCAGGAAGCAGTTCCTGCTTTACTGAAGAGTGAAAGGAAGCTGCAGGGTGACCTTCGGTGGCTGTCAGAAATGGGCTGTAAATGGCCTAGACGCATTGTCCTGAGAGTATGATAGCCAAAGTACAAAGTCCTGCAGTCTTTACTGGCAAAGAAAATAACATACAGAGTACCAAAAGTACCATCCGTACGTTGCTAGGTAGAATGCACCCGTGTAAGCCTGTCAGGGATGCCTGGTATAAGCTTGGAGTCATAGTGGAGAGGCGCAGATGGATGCTCAGCCACAGCAGAACTCTCCAGTGACATGCTGTTAGCTCTCTCTGTAAGTTTAAACAGTTCAGTCTGATATAAATGTAGATGCTTCATAGAACAGGTAATGGCAAAGAACTTCTGTCCTGTTTGCTGCATAAGCAGCAGGTGAATTTTTGTCAATAGTAGACCTGCAGTAAAAGAAAAAAAAGGTCTAATTCTGTTAGCCATGTGCACAGGGCTGACAGTCAACTGAAGTTTCTCAGAAGCATGGCAAGGGCATCTGCTGTAAGTAAGCAGCCGTGCAGGATGTCAGAGGATGAGTTGTGTAGTCAGTAGGGTCTGTTAATGAGACTTCATAACCTGCAGTCAGATTGCTTGTGTTTCTCTCGACTTTACATTAAGTTAGCAGTTGACCATACTCCTTTCTCAGTTTTAATACTTTTCATAGGGCCTTGGATATACCAAGGTGGTGTCCTTCTGTGACCCTATCTGTACCAGTTCTTGCTGGTTGTAAGAATCTGTAAATGGAAGAAAAAGAAGAGATAGGACTGTACACCTTGACTACAGGATTGCACTTTGGTCCTCTGCATGAGAATTTGAATTAAAGGACAGATCAGGGGAATGGAAGTGATACTGGGTGTACAGTCAGAATGCAGTGCTAAATGTATCTCTGAAAGATGGTTTTTCTGGCATTGTCTGTGCATTTTGCTTCTCTGACAGAGCCAGCTGTGATGTCATTTGGATGGAATGGATGTGCTGCTTTCAGGTGGTCCTCCTGCAGTGACTGATGGCTCCTGGTGCTCTGCTGCGTGCTGCCACACCACAGCTGAGCCAAGGGAATAAACTCTGGGAGTATTTCCCATCTAATTTTGTGTCAATTTAACCTGAACTGACAATAGATGGATATCCAGTTGCATTGAGCGGTTGAGGAGCAAAAGCCTCATATAAAATCTAAAGGAAACGTACTGTTTCATTTGTCTGCCTGTAGTATTAAGTGTGAGATACACTAAGCCGTGACAAACCAATGCACCGTACTTCAGATCTATGACAGTAAACTGTAGTCAACATTATTTCCAGAAGAAATCCGTTTCTGGAACTTTGTTCGTGGAAGTTTCACGAAAGGAAGAAATGTTAAATGTGCAGCCTGATGTGCAGCAGTTAAGAACGCTGCAACAAACAATTCATCTGATGAGTGTTCAGAGGATTTTGAGTTAAGTTTATGTTTTGGGGAGTTTATTCTATGTGCTCCAGGTGATTGCCATGACTCGATGATACAGCTTGCTGCTACAGGAGACTAAGTGTGGGGGGGAAGCGTACCAGCTCCATCCTTCCCAGGCTGCCACCTCCCCCTTGCCCGCCAACTTGTCCTTGCTCTGGAACAGGGTGCTCCTTGGACCTGTCATGGGGTGATTGCATTTGCTGGGGTGCAAGGAAAAGAGTTTTGGGGCTGCACTGGATCAGTTAAGGATCTTATGCGCCCCAAAAGGGTGGAACTATGGGCCAAGGGAAAAGAGGGACTGGAACTGGTGCTGCTGGTGACTGTGTTAGATCAGTCCAGGTGTGTTGCTGCACTGCACTTTGTTAGGCTCTTGAGGTATGGATCATAATAGTATTGCTGAGAAAAAATCTACATGCAAGTGTCTCTGTGTCTTTTGCCTTGCTGTCACTTCTTTAGTTTAAGATTCTCATCTGTCAGGTCAGATGGTGGTTTCCATGACTCTGGGGAGCAGAGCAAACCATTCTGCTTGCTAATTTCCCTGAAAAGCGAACTGTTCTGGAGTGAAAACTTGTGTTGTCCTTGTCAGGCCTGTTAGTTGTTGATACGTTTCAGTGAGCTTGTACGGGACTGGGGCATGCTGGCGAGATGGGAAGGGGAACACCTTTTTAAAGAATCCTGGTTTAGATCCGGGGGACTTGATTTGAGTTTTGGATAAGCTGCAGTTTAAAAACCCAAATGACTCATGGTTTGCTGCATGTTACAATTTTAACTTGTGAATTAGTTATGCAGAGTTCTTAGATGCTTTCCAGGAACTGTGTCATTTCTCAGTCTACATGAAAAAACAAAATCTTCTCTCTTCCCACAGGATCCTGCTGTGTGGCCCTGAAACAAGAGTGCAGTGGCCTAACACTGGCCTTGTATGTGACCATAGCTGAGTCAGGGGAAGCACTGAACTTTAAAAAATTCAAAAAAGGATTGCACAGCCACCATATGGATATTTGCCTCTCTCTATTAGAGCTGCAAAAAAGTATTTGCTATGCCACATAAAAATACTGAATATTCAAGTTCTTTATAAATTAAAGAAGTTAAAAGTATAGGAACTAGTTTTCAGAGTACAAGCCATGCTCAGAGTAAAATAATGAAAGCCTAAAAGGGTTAAAATTCATCACTGTATGTAAAAACACTCCAGTCATTGATTAAATTTAATAGAGTCAAGAGTACATACACTGAGTGGGACCCCAGCATAATCCCCTATGGTGGCTGTGCAATCCTTTTTTGAATTTTTGTAATTTGTCAGGCTTTACAGAAAGTAAACCTCCTTCTGTTGCCAGGCAGACAACTGGAACCACCGTTTTTAATTATTATTGAGTTTTGGGAAAGACAGGATGCTTTTTACTCAGGCTGCTGTTTAAGATCTCTGTTGCTTCAGAGAATCAAACGCGCTGCGTTTAGACTGCTCTGGAAATACAGAATACAAGTACATCAGTGCAGTGCTGGGATTCTCACTAAACCCTTGCAAACACAGAAAAAATGTATTGATTAATTAAATATAAATTCCCAATGGCTACTTCATCTCTGCACAAGTTGTTCACTAGTTTAGCTTCAATTTTTTTCCATAAAGCTATAAGCCAGAATGGAAGGGAAAAGTTACTGTTGAAAAGTGAAAGTTGTATGTTGGGTTTAGGAGCATATAATTGGTTAACCTTTCCGATGTGGGCAAGATCTACACATTTAGTCCTCATAATTGTAGAAACAAAGCTGAAAATGATGTAAAGTACAATTATGTAGAGGCTCCAGCGTGGGAAGGCTACTTGTAGTCTTGCAGTAGCAGTAGTAGGAGAGAATTCACTTCATAGAGTTTAACCTGTTCTTTAGAGCTTCTCTTTGTAGGTACAAAGAAACACAATTCTGAAGCATGCTAAAGAGAAAGTAAACGTTTGGGGAAGAATGCTAATCGAAACACATCTGAAATTTGTCGTGTAGCTCTGTATGTTTGCACGTAAAATGTTTCACATGGAAAGGATTTTAAAAGGCTGTTTAAAGGCAACTGCTGAAATACTTACACCTATTTCAGCCCTTGGAGCGGTGTCATGCATTTTGCTGGGTAGTGTAACATTTAGTTCTGAACACAGTCAATGAAAGTAATAGAAAAAATACGGCTATACCTTAAGATTATGTAATCTAACATCTAGCACTGAGGCAGGAACAGGAATGTCAAGGTCATACATGATAGATTTTATCCCCCTCATCTGTTTCACAAGCTTCCAGATGAGTTTGTCAAAGTATCCTGTTCTAATATTTCGTAACAGTTAACATTATCAGTATGATTCCTGATGGATTATGTATAGTTGTGTCTGTCCTTGCATAGAGGAGATGTTCAAACCAGGCTTCCTGTGAGTAACCATACCATGACAAGCAGAGTTATTCCCCCGTGTCTTATCTGGGTTGCTTCTGTTAGGAATTCTGTTGTCTACCTAATTGTATGCCATGGAATGTTTCTGCCTTTTTTTTTTTTTTTTTTGTCCAAATTGTACAACTTCCTTTTTCATTGAATTTCCTCTGTTGATTTCAGACCATTTCATCAAGTAATCAGGATGACTTTGACATCTGAAATTTTCCATCTAAGAGTTTGCCGCCGTTACTGGTGTGCTCTCATCTACAAGTTCTATAAGTTTCCTATCTCCTCTGCCATCCAAATTGTTAATGCAACTTTTGAATGGGCATGGGGTCAAGGACTGGAGATTAGCTGAGTGAGGTCCATTAATATCTTCAGAATAGTTAATGCTTCTAAAAATTACTTAGTCCATTCTTCTGTTGTCACGTTCCCATCTCCTTGTTAAAATTTACTTAGTTATGGTGAAATGGTTAAAAATTATGTCATATGGTTATAATTAACATTTTTTGAAAGCTAAGCAGAGTGTGATGTCATTTTTTTTTTCTATTTTAAGATGTATCTACATTTTCTAAAATAGTTACTCATCTATTTAGAAGCCTTTCTTGCTGCCTTTTTATGTGACTTCCAAACTGAGATGTTAAGTCTGGCTTTTTTTGTTTATTATCATTTCCTTTTTTTTTAATTCTCCTAGTCGTGTGTTTCTCTGCTTATAAAAGTTACGGAGAAATTGCACAAGGTTGCTAAAGATTCCTGACACATAGATAACTGCTTCATTAATATGAGTTCCCCTGTGTTCTTTCTTCCTTCACTTACTTGTCTCAAATCAAACCTGATTCCGGTTCCCTTAGTTGGTCGAAGTTTGCATTTTTGGAAGCTTTCTTCGGTGCTCAATTTGTAGAATAGGGAACTCTTAATGTGTTTTTTTTTTTTTTGTAATTTTCTCCCGAGTTTTGTGTTCTTAGATGATTTCTAGTGATAAGAACCAAATTCAAGGCTGTAGATTCTTTCAGCTTCATCCTGCTTGTGAATTCACAGGAGTTCTTAACAAACTCTTCCTATGGATGTAAGCACCCTAGCATTATATGGTTTCTTAAGCCATACTATGATATACACAAATGCTGAAAGCCTACAGGTGATAAGAAGCACTCAAGTCTTATGCTATGTGTTATACTTGAGAATGATAATGATGCTTTAGGTGGATGCCAGTGAAGGCTGAAGAGTTCCTCAGCTTGTTTTATACTGCAGTACTCTTCTCCCCGTGTGTCAAAAACTTGGACTTGGACTCCCATGTTGCTATGCCTTGAAATGTCTTCAGTCATGAGAAATGAACAGAAAAAACAGATATTTCAATTTTAATCTGAAAAACATTTTTTTTTCTTGCTTGTGCTTTGATTACTAATGGGATTCAAAGTGTAGATTTCTGTATTACGGAGACAGTGAGCCCTGTGCTGCTGCTTGCATCCAAAGTGTTTTTTCTAACCTGACTTGAAGTACTCTGAAACGATTTCACGTAGCTCTTTTAATGGCTGTATAATAGCGGATGATACGATTTTCTTTATATCTTTATGAATAAATAAATAAAGAACTGATGATCATTAGTTTTGTTCTTACTGTTATCCAGTGGATAGCTTATAGTTCTGTAGTGTTATTTATGTGTCATTAAGGAATACATGTCAGAGCCATCTCATTTGATTATTACACCTGAGGGGGTGGAAGTTTTCATATTTTGCTGTTAGTCTTACCTTGTACTACTGGATTTTAATCCAGCTAGCCTAATGATTTCTGGTTGAGGGAAAGTACATTGTGACTGGTTATATGATGAAGTAGGAGGAAAAGGAAGGAAGCAGGGAAAAGGACGCCTTTGGAGATGGAGATTTTTAGTGAGAGATGGCATTGTTAGAGTAAGTTTTGCTAAGCTGACAATTCATTCACTACGGAAAGCCGTGTTTCACTTCCTTCTTTTTCTTCCTGCTTCCTCTGATTTTTAGTCCGTTTCTTTTTTTTGTGGTTTGCTGTGGTGGGTTTTGGACATGACGAGCTGTTGAGACTGAAAGCGAACTCTGTTTTTTGGCAATCTTTTTTTAAATTCTTTTTTCTTTTCCCCTTTTTCTTCCTTGACCTTTCTCTGTTGAAATAAAATGCAGGTAGTTTGCTGGCCTCTGGAAGTTACTCAGGAGGATGCTCTCAGTAAAATCTGCCTGCTTGAAAAAGCTAAATCCGAGCAGTAGTGCTGGTCCTCGTTACTGAAGGACTCCTTTGAATGCCTTCATAAAGCAAACACGTTTTCTACCTCACTGTTCTCACAGCTCTCTTAGGAAAGAGAATTGGCTTCAGGCTGGCTGTGTTTGAGGAGTTCAGCTTGAACTTACCTTGGGGCCTGCCCGGTTAGCAAACCAGGATTTCCAAGGGCCGGGGAAAAGGCATCCCTTGGGCCGCGTCCTGCTCACAAGATGCAATCCAGCCACCCATCAGGTTCTCCACCACACCCTTACCTGCCCCCTGCTTGGGCTTTTAGCCCTTTTTTGGCCATTCAATGGCTTGCAGCCAACAGCGGCCTGTCTGCGGGCCTCTTCCCTGCACTGGGGTGCCTGCGCTGAGGCCTTAAGCTTGCCCATGTAGTTATGCACATCAACTTATTTTTTTAAATAGCTAATTAAGTGGTGGGCTCTTAGCGTTTTGCTTGAAGTAAGAACACTTCTTGATGATATTTCTCACAGTTGCACTTTATTTTGAGAAAATAAATGCTGAAACAAATCCAATGTATGTTTGGTTTATGTTGCAAGATGACAACAGCGTCATGTTTGCTAATAGAAATCCTTCAGAATGGAGAATGATCTCGTTTTGCTTTAAGCTGTTAGATAAGCTTTGTTGTCTACAACACTGGCCTCTGAATTAGTTCTTGTGTATTCTAATTGAAAAGAAGGATACAATTAGCTGCCTTCATTTGGTGTGTTTTGGAAGAGTTGTCTGACTGTTTTTGGAACAGGTTTTCAAAAGCATGTGAGAGCTGTTGTGAGATCCCATAATGGGACTATAGACTTACAGAGCACAGAGATGATTTAAAAAAAATTATTTATGTAGGAATAGTACTCAAACCACTTACCACGAATTGGATCTAAGTGAAAATCTCAGACGAACAATTGTCACTTTGAGAAAATAAATGTGACTCTATCGTTTGTAGTAGAAAGGCTTACTGTGTGCAGTGAAATCAGTCACCTGCATTTGTTTGTTTACATTAATACGGAATGTTTTTGAGAAACTGATCATCAGCAAGAAGTAAAGAGCGTTACCTTCCTGACATTAAGTATGACTTGTGTAGTTGCAAGATGACTCTCAAGAGTGTAATCTATATTCTCCTTTTTTCTTTTTATTTAAGCAGAAATGTAGTTTACCAACCAAGGTTCCTTACAGTTGCACCTCAACAGCAGGGAAATGTTACAGAAGAACCAGTGTCAGAAGGTCTGAACAGAAGGGCATGGCAGTTTGACTGGGCATTAAATAGACTGGATAACTCTGTCAGAAAAACTGGCCGCATCCCGAAAACCCTTCTACTAAAAGTCTTCCAGGAAATATGCAGAGAAGGTGAGCTGCTTCCAATTCAAGTTAAAGCTAAAGTTGTGATAAAACACTTCATCAAAACAAGGAAATTTCTGAAGGAGTTGTGATTGTATTTTGTCTTTTGGATGTTGTTTAACCTTCCGCATGTATTGATGAACAAACTTTAAATGCTGTATAGATAGTATTCTGCTTTAAATGCGCACATTTTCTTTTCAAGGGTTTTTTGTCTTTGGAGTTTATACTACTTGTAGAAATTGAGTGTACTTCTAAGAAATCTTACTACGTTGCCCTGGTTATTACAGTTTCTTTTTTTTTCTTTTCTGTTAAACTTTTCTCATATAACAGTGTTCTGAACTCTTAACAGGGATTGTATCTGTCTACTTCATACAGTATATTTTGTCTGTAGGAAGCCATGGTGTCCTTGAGAGGTCATTTGTTTTAAAATGGAACTATACAGGGAAATGTGGAAATCTGTCCCCAGGTTTCTCCATTATCAGGTAGCTGTGGATATTCAGATTAACAAAGCTTTATTTATTTATTTTTTCAATAAAACAAAAATAAACAAGCGAGGCATTGTTTGTTCTGACAGATTCAATATTCCTTTGTCTAAAAATAGCCAGACTATTAATCTTTTGCAAATCAGGTAGCACAGTTGAGATTTGGTACCTGTTAGGATGAGTCAGCAGAGATATTTTATGAGTTGAGGTGTTGAATTGAGGTGAGAACTTTGAGTATACTGAACAATGACAACATGTATTGTTTTGTTTTAATTTTAAACTTTGCTGTCTATCCTGGAAGTTACTGTCTTATTTATTTATTTGGATCGTGGTCTTAAAGTTTTGAGACGTTTAGATGTAGAGCTTAGGGATATGGTTTAGTGGGAACTGTTAGCGTTAGGTCAGAGGTTGGACTCGATGATCTTGAGGTCTCTTCCAACCTAGAAATTCTGTGATTCTGAAGCTCACTGGTTAAAAGATGAGTTTTCAATTCATTCTCTCTTTTTGTTGAACATTTTTAGTTTTGTCTTTCTGCTTGTGATATCCTTTCTGACTGCCTTTTCTTTTTTAGGTATAAATTTATTAATTGCAAATGTGGATAGACAAGGATTTTATGCTTCCAAGCTTATCTGCAGCCACAGTTTTCATGATTTTTGATCAGTTAGTTTTTTTAGGAAGCATGTTAGTAAACAGTTTAATCGCTCATAGTGGTTTCCTTTAGTTATTTAAGTATTTTTTGTTTGGGTGGGCTTTGGAATTCATGAAAACAAAAAGCTTCAAAAGGTTTCCATTAAAATAAATGACAAATCTTAATTTGAAAAACAGACCTTTTTTATTTTTTAATAACAGCAAATATTTTTTTTAATAAAAATATTTTTGCTTTTTTTTTTTAATAAATGCAAACTTACCAAAGTGTGGAGTCTTGTTTATTTTTTTAAAACTATGTGTGTTTTAATGTTCTTCCGTTTATAATCATAACACAAAAAATACACCAATGCTTTTGATGCAGATCTCATCTTATGCATTTCCGTACTCATACTGCTGATTTTTTTTCCAGTTTCTTTTGACTTTGAATTACTAAGCCACTTGTATAATGTATGTGTAAAACACTGGCATCATGAAACTGGAGGTACTGGCATTTTTGCCACACTAACTTGATTGTATGCAGAGGTTTACAAGTTAACAAAGTATATTTCGTTTCCCGTCACTCCATGATGTTTTCACAAGCTCAAATCACCATTTGCAACTTGTACCTGCCCTCTCTCACTATTTTATCTTATTTATCGTTTCTCATTATTATTTTTCCCCCACTACTGTGTGTTTCTTTCCAGATGAGCTTACTCTGATATAGCAAAAAAATACTGACAATACTCTGATATAGCAAAAAATAACATTTTTTCCTATAGATTGTTCTAGTGAAACCCAGTTTACGATAATGATGTGATATCCCGCATTTGTTGGTCCTTTTGTGTATCAGAAGATCTAATTCATAGACTGCCTCATACCTTTCTGTTCTTGATTTTTTTTTTCTATTTTGCCATTATTTTATAGCTGTGTAGCTGTTCTTATAGCTCTGTATAATTGTAATAATAATAATAAAATATACCTGTAATATATAAAATCTACTTAGAGTAATAAGCAGCAGCTGGAGATAACTTTAGTGGCAACAGTTCCTGTCTCTATGCTGGGCTGTACACAACTTCAAAGTGTTGGCATGAAGACTTGGAAGTCATTTACAGAGCACTTGTGATGCTGCAGACTTGAGGTGATTTTGGAAGTCTGAGTCATGCAAGTCTTCATGTGTGTTTGTGTTTGGGATAGGAAACCTTAAATAACTACTTTTTTTTTTTTTTTTGTTAAACATTTAACTTGTATGCAAACATACATCTCTGATCATTTTTTTTTTTTTTTTTTTTTAAGTATTCTGCTTTCTACAGGAATCCTCCTTTTGATCATAAATGTCTGTGTTTCCTTATAAAGATGTGATTGAAAAAATCTTGTCTCCAATTTACTGGATAATCTGATAATCTGCAGTTCTACCTAGTTTTGCTTTAGGAGTAGTAGTGAAGTCCAAGGCAGTCAGCTAAGTCCATACTTCAGTTTTTGACATCTCTAGGGTTGTGTACAGAAGTTGGACGGTGTTGATGTTTCTAGTTTTCTTCATTATTTTCTTGATATAAATTAACTAATTTATTTTATGTTGATCATGGACAGAAATGAAAATGGATGCTAATGAGAATTGGGAATTAAATTTGGGATGTCTCAGAAAACCTGTTTTGAAATAGTATGGAATTGATATGAAGTATTTTGCAATTTTAGAGATTTACCAAAAAGTTGCGTCCCTATTAGAATTAGTGGGAAATACAAACTACCTGACCACCTGAGTTTAGGATTTTGTGTTGCACTTGTGTTTTTTCTGCTCAGCAGAGCTCAGTATTGTACTAATTGAAACGTTTTATCATGAACCTTCTTCAGCATATAATAGTGTCATTGTTTAATCATTTGGGTATCCTGTTCAGTAGAAAAGTTCAATCTTGAAAATTGTATCATTTACATAGGAGGGGTTTTTTCTCTTTCTGTTTTTCACTTCTATTCCTAATGATGGTCTAATGTTAGCGCTGGAGATAGGATTCTGAGATACCATTCATACTTCTTGCCAGCAACATCTCTTTTCAGCCTTAAGCTTTATGAATAAAATTTGGAGGTTAACAGCACTAGCATAGCAACAGGAGAAGAACCTGAATAAAAAGGCAAAATGAGTAGGGATATAGAGGTTTCTCCTTTCTGGGCAATTTGAAAACTTGTTTATTCATCTTCATTGATGCCACTAAAAAGTAAAAAGAGCGTCTGTCAGGTGGGTGAGTTACAGTAGTGTCTTGTCATCTTGTCCATGCTGTCTTGTTTCTGTTAAGTCCTGACATGACACACACACTTGTAGAGCTTGGTAAGGTGTGACTTGCATATGGGTTTATTCAATGTTTATTTCATTTGAAGAGAGATGCAGTGCAATGCTTAAGGAGTGTGAACTCTTCTCTACTGCAAGATTGAAACCACCTTCTTATTCAAGAGCTATAAACAGATGTAAAAATAACTAATTTTTGTAACGCTATTTGGAAGGATGGGTGCCCAGCACTGCATAAATATATACAGTATATACAATTACTTGGACAAGTTAGCATCAGAACCTATAAGTCCTAAATTTAGACAGTAATATTCTATAAATAAACTTAAAAGTTCCTTCAATGTTATCTTTCAAATGAATCCCAAAAGAGTGAAAGTTTGAAAATAATACACTTACTGAAACATATATTTCCCAGTGGTTCTTACATCTGACAGACTTGTGGCATTGTTGCTTCTGTTTGTGTCTTTGAGTGACTACTTCTGCTTTACTTGAATAAGACCTATTAATAATGTTATTTTTTACTGCAGGGTGTCCAGGGAGTAATCAGATCTCGCTTTTGTTGCGAAGTTGTGGTGCTCTGTTACCAGAGGTATTGTCATCTGAAAGAACAGAACTAGCCCATACGATATGGGACAAGATGAAAGAAATGGGTAGGTTAATTTTGTCAGTCCATCCTGCTGGAATAGCAGTGTGCTTTAGTTGTTTACTTTGTAATAGAAGATGGAATGCATCTTAACAGTGTTTAAATGTTACGTTATAATGGCAAAACCTCATTAGTAAATAAATGCTAGGTTTTCTTATTCAGGTGAGAGTTATTTCTTATTCTGGGAGTTATACTGACATCTAGGGGTGTTTATAATAAATCTAAAGATTGCTGTTTCTGATGCTTAAATCAGATTTTCACTCGATTTTGATCGTTGTAAGAATGTGTTGTACATCTCTTTTAGATGTTATGTTGATATAGGTAGGCTGAGTATTCCTAGTGCTACCAGCTATTGTGTCAGATGGTTTTTATTTTTAAGTTAGGCATTTGTCTATACATGTTGCATATATTAACTGATTCTTGATAGTAAAATTACTAAATGTGTAAAATGAATACATCCGTAAAGGCTGCAGAATAGTGTGCACACCAGCAACAGTGCTTCTGTGCTCTTTTTAGGTTTTAGCCTTTTACAAACAAACGTGTTAAATAGATGCCTGTTACTGTAAAGGTGGATAAAAGGAAGCAGACTGATTATAAATAAAGTTTATCCAGAATAAAATTGATAAGAAATTAATTACCTAAGAAAGCTGTAAAATCATGTAAAATATAGAGCATCTACATTCAGTGACAACAGTTGAAATATTTCTTTAGGTGCCGTCTATGACACAAGCCATTATAATGCTTTACTTAAAGTCTACCTCCAGAATGAGCATAAATTTTCTCCAACGGAATTCTTGGCCAGAATGGAGGAAGCTCATGTGCAGCCCAATCGAGTAGGTATTTTTAATAGTAATTTTGGTTAATATTTATTGGATAGAAATCATTAACTTCCCTTTTTTTGTTTTCTGTAGGTTACATACCAAAGGTTGATTGCTGCTTATTGCAATGAGGGTGACATTGAAGGAGCAAGGTATTCTTTTGCACTCACATTTAAAGAAATCTCTAAGAAAACTGATTATATTCCCCACCATTATTGTTATAACTCACTTCAGGGTAATTCTTAGAAACTGAGTAAAGCAAAGAGGATTCATTGTAATTTATTTGAGTACTGAATAGCAACTTTTTAGAGATAGCTGGAACCTGCATCACAAAAATGAAAATAAATTTCATCTGTGTGTTCAGATCAAATTGTATTGAAGCTGCTAAGAAAATAACTTCTGACATTTTTAGAGCAGGTGTGGAACAAGTATGAAGTTATAAAAGCTTACTGCCTGTATAAGAAAATGGCTACTTGCGAGGGCATTTGAGAACGAAGTGGCCTAAGGAGTAAACAGTAATGATTTTTTTTTTTGTTACACAGGGCTCACTGGATATTCCACCTAACATTAATTGCATTAATTTTTAGCAATGCTAAGTTGCAATAGTGAGATTGCTGGACATGTATAATAAGGAAAAAGGAGAATAGAAACAAACAAACAAAAATCTCAGCCCCATTATTTTGCCTATGCATATTTCAAAATGACAAAGATCTTTCATATGAAAAAAGACCACATTATGCAGCATGCGTAGATAAAATAGCTCAGTGACATCAGTATTTGTTTTTGTTTAATACAGTACTTGTCCAACAGCACAGTTATAGCGCGGTAGTTTATTTTCAAATTTAAAAAAAAAAATGTCTTTTTTTTTTCTTTTTTCAGTAAGATACTTGGATTTATGAAGAGCAAAGATCTCCCAATCACTGAAGCAGTATTCAGTAGCCTTGTCAAAGGTCATGCAAGATCAGGGTAATGTTAATACCTTTTTAAAAAATAATAATTTACTTTTTACTTTTATGTTTTACTATAACGTAAAGTGACATTGTACAGGAAATTTGTATGCCACAAAATAGCATAATGGTTTTGCATAATGTAAAAGATTGTCTTTCTACACATTTTTGAAGCAAACAAGGCTGTGTAGCAAAGGAAACAATTTTTCTTGTTTCTGAAAATGTTTTATTTCAAGATAAATTACTGTACTTCTGTAATGATTTGTGCTTTGGTGTTTTAGGGTTTGCTTAGTTAAATAGGTTTCTCTGTACTTGTTGCAGCCTTTGTTTCCGATTCTTAAGACCTTAATGAAGTAAGGTGGAAGTGACAATAAACAATTGTGATTAGATCCACTGATAACTCTTTCTTTCGAATTCTTTTAGCGATATCAAGAGTGCAGAAAATATCCTTTCAGTGATGAAGATGGCTGGTGTTGAGCCAGGTCCAGACACCTATTTATCACTGCTGAATGTATATGCTGAAAATGGTGATGCTGATAGCATCAAGAAGGTATTGTGAGTTTGAGTTTAAATACAATTTGTTTGATCTTTTGTTCAATTTAACTTCAAAATGCTTTTTATCCATACAGGAGGAGTCATACTGATTTTTTTAAACTTGTTTCCTCATAGCAAAAATTATTATTATTATTTTTTTTGCATCTGAATAGCCAGTTGACTGAAAGCAGTCTCATACTTTATGAAAAATATTTTTTTATTGATGCTTGCTTTTGGCACTAGGAGAAGATCTGGTGAATAGTGTTTGCCAGTGAGTGATTTAATAATTCGTTTTCTTTTCAAGGGGCAATGATTGTATATGATACATATAAAAGTAAACCTTGATTATCCTGCTCTCGTTGAAAGCATAGAATCCTTCCAGTAGAACTGTGATTTTTTTTAAGGAGAGTTCATACCTGCAACTTACATGTTCATAGTGTCTGAATAAGGTAATGCTGCTTTACAGCCCTTTGTGTAGTTGATCATTTCAAGTTTTGGACCACAACCGCCAGCTTTTGTAAATTTTACTATTTTAATATATTCTGTTTGAAGTCAGTATAGAGTTTATTAAAGTTAAGTATCTTACTGTTTTCAGACTCTAGAAGAGGTTGAGAAGACTGAAGGGTACCTTATGGATAGGATTTTGATGCAGGTGATATTTAGCCTTGCCAAGGCTGGATATCCTCAGTACATTGAAGATATTAAAGAACGTATAAGATTTGAAAAGGAATTAATTCCAGGTATGTACTTGGTTACTGCAATGATACTTTGCTGCTCAGGATGGTGAAGGGAAGCTTTTTTTTTTTTTTTCCCAAGAATGCCTAATGCCACCAAAAATAGGTAATTTTGTATCTTGAATATGGAATGAAAATACTATTTTGGCACTAGTTTGTAGGTTCATTTATGCTGTTCTTAATCGTGCTTTCTGAAATGTAAATTATAAACAAATTTAATAAACCAATTATATTTCAAACTAAAATATAAACCAAACATAAAATACAAAGCAATTCACATACTAAAATCTATGTATCATCTTTTTAACTTCTAAAATTCATTAAGACTTTAAGGAGACTCTTAAGGAGAGCAGTAATTGTGGAGTCCTTTCTTCAAACAACACTATTGTAACTCCTGTTGTGACAGCTCTTTGTGAATATCATAAAAAGGGAGACAGTAAACACTGACTATAGTTTTCTCTATCTACAGTTAAAGTCACTTTTAGATCCCAGTATGTGTAGTCTGATTGATAACTGTTAATTATACTCATCCCTTTTCCTTTTCTTTTTATTTTTTTGACACGTTTAGATTTTTTTTCTCTTATCTGGTATCCAATCATGCTACAGTGGTGATGGTTTGCTAATCTTAGGAATGGTCTTTTTAGTGCAGTAAGTGAATTTTGTTGACAATATAAATAATTCTGAAAGATGAAGTTTCAGATTTGATTGGTGAGTCATGTTAAAAGGTATGTCAGTGATACACGAAACTTACTTTCCTAGTTTTCACTGCTTTTAGTGTATTTTAATGTGAAAATAGTTATATACACTATTGTAATGTTGTTGGTCTCTGTCTTTCTGTCTCCAGATGCGATGAACCTCTGTTTGACTCTGATAACTCATGGCTTTGAAGATATAAGTTTCCGTATTTTGAAGTCTTACAATCATTTATCACGTGATAATGCGGACCAGGGTAGCTTCTTCTTACAACACTGTGTAAATAGAGATCTGGTATGCAGCATAATGATACTTCTTTTGTAATGCACTAGTGATAATATATTTAATTTAATGAATCCATGGAAATGGAAAACGGTATTTTTTTTTTTATAGCTCTTACAGAATCAAAGGATTTTAGTATTTCATGCCAATTTGCATAATAAAATGAAATTCATGAGGGAAGCCTGTTTGGGATGTGTAATATCAACTTCCTAAGCATGAGAAAAATCTGACAGTGTAAACAATTAGAGAAATGTAAAAATATATTAATTCTTGAAATTCTTTGCAGCCTTTGAGCAAGCTGAAGCAATTTTGTAGTGAGTTAAAAGAAACAAAAATGCACTCGGCACCGTTAACATTTGTCTTGCGTTGTGCTTTGGAGGCCAACAAGTCAGGTACTTTGCTTATTTATTTATTTTACGTATGTTTATTTAAAGTACTTGGTCACTGTTTAATTATGTTGTGAATGTTTTTAGCCCTGGCTATTGGTGTGATGAAGACCATGAAAGAGGAAGGCGTGCCGCTCAGACCTCACTATTTCTGGCCACTGATGGTTGGGTTCCAGAAAGAGAAGAATCTTAAAGGTTAGCAATATGATATGTGTTCCTCTTGCTTTGTTGTAAACCTAAGGTACAAATCTTCACTAAAACACCACTTCCAAGATTCACCAGGCTCTTGAATATAAGTGAAGACCTTGCTGCTTTTCTGTCTTTGTTGCAAACTTTTTTTTTTTTCCTTCAGAAAGGCTTTTTAAACCCCCCCCTTTCTTTCTCAATCGTGATACAAATTTAGGTGGCTTACCTTTGTATAGAAAGATGAGCAAAAGAGTTTATCTTTTTAACTCTTCACATTCTTTCTGCCTTTCAGTGGTTCTTTTCACTCCTCATTACTTCCAAGAGCTTACTCTTGAAGAAACTGAAATCTGAGAGAAGCATTTAATAGTAAGGTGGTGTTATAATAGCTCTCTTGGACTGCAAATCCAATTCTTTTTTGAAACCATCTTATTATGTACCTGATAAGCCAAATGTGAGTTTAGTTACAATAATAAAAACTGCAGGAGAACTTACGTCACTGAATGTACGAGCCTGACCTGACAGCATCCTGATTGAAGGACAGAAATGCTCAATCTTTTGGATTCTTAAGTAGGTTCAAGCATTTAGCATGCTTTCCCCTGTTACACATGGGGATGTCTACAGGCTATGAATAAGAATTGAACAAATATTAAATTTTAGAGTACAGTATCTAATTCTTTGGTTTGCGTTATTGGTAATTCAGAAAGAATGGTATTGTAAAAAGATGCTTTTAACAGAAGTACTTCCCCCTTGGGGAAACAAAAAACTGTCTTTTTCATCTTATCTCACAGTATAATGTGCTTTAGAATGAGATGCAGAGTTGTTAGTGTGACACTGGGTGACAAACAAAATGCACAAACAAAAAAAAAAGTGCTTTTAGCACTCTCTTCATATCGCAATTTTATCTTAAATATACAGTCACATTCCAGTTTGGAAGAAATGCTGAAACAAGTATTCCCTAATTGTTTCTGGCTATAAAAATGTCTCAAATCTTTTTCAAAAAGCCTTTGTGAAAACAATATTCAGTTTTTATTAACTCTTTAGGATCTGTTCTGCTAGACTACTACCCAAGTTTATCTTCTTACAGGTTTTCAAGAGCTACAAAGTTCAACGACATTTTAAAAGTATCTCAGTGTTGGTTTTAGGTGGGTCATTTGTGACTTACTTGGAGTGCATTATTGCCACAAATAAGTAAAATTAAGTTGTGTCATACTTCTGTATAGGCAGCGGGTGCTGCCTACTGAACAGAAAGAGATTGTCTGTTACTACAATGAAAGTTTCACTTCACTGACACAACTCTAAGAGATGCTGAAAGTGTTAGATTTAGACTTTGCTCCCAAAGCTGAGGCTATGTCTGACCATTGAGAGAAACTCAAGTTTCAGATCAAGGTCTCTGGCAAGTTCAGAAGTTTCCTTAATTTCAACTCCTACTGTAGAAATTGGCTGTACTCTGGCTAGGAGTTACTGCTGGAAGTCATGTAAACAAACTGAGAATAAAACTGTTGCAAAAGCCCTTGACTCTGGCTTTCTTTAATATGCCCTAGAAAGCCTGTCTTCTTCTGTCTGTAAAAGCAGTGGATGCATAAACTACTGTATGGCTGTATAATAGTAGTGTGGCTTTGCAGACATGGTTTTGTAACCTCATACTTAGTCTCTCAGAGTTTGAATCGTCAAGTGTGAAAGTTACTACTCCATACATAACTACAAAGGCCAGTGATTTTGCAATTCTTAAAATATGTGAGAAGATATCTAAGCATTTTTTTCTGCAGTGAAGAATCAGTGGAATCATTCTTGCTGCAGTGAAACAATAGTCTTGTTTTTTTTTTTTTCCCATTTTTGAAATTTAATTGTCAGTAAAAAGAAAAAATAAAGAGACCCACTATCTAAAAACACAACCAATATAGTTGAGGTAAAGTAAATAGGAGGAGAAAAAAACACCCTGAAATTTTCATAGAAATAACAGAGCAGAAAATAATGCTTCAGTGAGAACTTAAAGGTGACAACAGACAGTAAATGAGCAGAATGGTGCTTTCTAGCAGTGAAAAATAATAGGGCTGTGCTAAGAAAGGTACAGACAGACACTGCATCACATCTCGTACTAAAAAGGAGGTAATAATTGCTTCATCTACAAAGTAGCAATGCCTAGCCTAATGTGTATAATTTTGCATCTCAGTATTGGTAAGACTGAAAATGGAAAAGAACTTTTAAGGGGGGGAAGAAACGGTAAAAATCTGATAGGAGGTAGACAATGGACTAAATCATTAAAGGACACAGAAGAAAAGCAGCAACATACCTAGAACTGCAGGGTACAAATGCCTTAATATAATGCATGTAATATGACCCAAGCAATTACAGAACTAGTAACAACATTTAATTACACGTTTATCTGAGGTTAATTATAACAAAACCTGACACGCTATATCAAAGAAGGTTCCCTAACTTCTGTATTTTGCAGCTGAAGGTGAAAGAAGTAACAGTGAAGTGGTGGCTAAGAGGAATAAAGCTAAGCAAGGCAATTCTTTAAATATACTGCAGAGAACTTAACCACTCTGAACTAGCAAACAGATCTTTTCAGTCATTTTACACAGGCAGATATTTCAGGTGGAATATGCTCGCTTTTATTTGCATTTGATATGAAACTTGATAATTACTTATTTCTGTAGCATTTATCTAAATAAATGCTGTTAGGCTTGGCAATGGAAAGTATGTAAAAGGGTTTAAAAGAGGTATATGCAGTAGATCAGAAACGGTTTTTGAGATTCAGCTTGTATCAGATCATAGTAGCAGGAGAGTTGAGCAGAAATGTTTTACTTATGCTGGTAACTGGACATATTGGCTCCCTTCATATTTGTGGAATCACTTCAGGTATTTTTGAGGACAATTTTTAAAAGTCAATAGTGTATTTTAATTTCATTTTCTATTAAACTGTTGTGGTTTTATACACAAAGCATGGCTTGTGAATGATAATTCAGTTTTTACTTTGCCCCAGGAAAAAGAAGTTGGATGAATAAGGAAATAAGGCTCTTGAGTTCACTGAGAGCAATGAGTGCTGGTTTCCCTAAGTAATTACTACAGGTCGTGTTTTGTAGACAGACCTCTCCAGCCAAGAACTTTGGAGTGCATCTCAGATTAACAACACAGCAAAAATACTTAAATATTACATTTTTTTCCTGTACACGTCCTCCCTTTACAAGTTTTTTATTTGTTTAGAGAATTGCTGTAAGCACAGTTATGCTTCACTTTCAGATATTGAACTGTACGTAGCTGCCTTAGTAATTAAATTCTTCCTGTTCTGGTGGGACCATGTTAGATACAAGGTGCTGCTTCTTGTGAGAAACTTAAGAAATGAAAGGGGGTCTGAAATGTGAGCCTCTCTTTTCTCTCCTTAAGAGGCAGCAAGTTGCTCCGCTCCATCAGAGGAATACTATGATCATCTTGTGATAAATCTCTTATTGTATTTCTTGGTGTTTGGATGTACTTACTCGAGGCTGGAAAGATGCTTTTCTGCTTCTGCTGGGGCGTTCCAGTGCTGTTTCCAGTGCTGACAAAAAAGGAGAACGGAAGTGTTAGGCTGTGTTTTGTTCCCTATTTCTGTCTTCTTATAATTCACTTATATAATTGTGGCAATTCAACCCCTGGAATCCATACATACCTCAGCCCATCATCTCAAAAACCTCTTCTTGATGAAGCAGGGAAAGGTGACTGAAAAAACTCTCTGAACCCGTACAAGTCCAAGGAACTATTGTACGTATTTGAAAACAGGACTCCATCAAATTTTGATTTTTTTATGCCATGAATAGAAATTTTAAGACTTCGTGGATAGGCTGCCTTTCATATTACTCACATGATTTTTTCCTCAAATGCAGAATACCACTACCACAATATCAAGTATTCTATATAATTTCAGGATTTAGACAATTGCAAAATATTTTTAAATACATTATGTCTCATGCAGACCTTTTGAATGAACTGTTACATGGTCCCCAGGGACTAATCCTTAGTATAAAAAAAAAAAAAGCTTTCTCTTAGTAATCCTTTTATTTACAGAGTCTTTTTAGAAGACTATTTGATTGTGATTTTTCTTTAGTATCTTTGTGTGTTTTTTCGTCGCACCCAGTTTTCTATAACCCAAAACAGGATCTGCAAAGCAACCCATTGAGGTATGGGTGTACAGTTGATAAAGAAATAATTATTTTTAAACTAGTGTTTATTTCATTTTCCTCATTTTTTTACTTTGTTTTTGTGTATATTTTCTAATGTACATAATATATTAGTACAGTAATACGTGTATGCAGTTTCTAAATACATACACGTGGGGGAGAGCACATTCTCAGAAAAAGTCCAGAGACCGGTGTTGTAGCTAAATGTGGTTGCACTTCTGTCCTTTGTAGTCTGATCTTTGGTAGCTGGGAGAGAGAGAACACAATAGTGTACTTTCCAATACTGTTATGAGATGAAACTGGTATCTAGAAAGTCAACATACAATAATGCTCAAACCTTTACTCATCCATCCATTTGATGGTATCATAGTATTCTGATAAAAGTGGGAATGTTTCACTGCTTCGTGTTGCAGAAGATATTTACATGGTAATTAAAGTAGTTTCTCCTCTTCATGAGGTAGGAAATGTATGTGAAATTGTAGGATTCGGTGTTGATTTTCATTAATCTATTCCAAAAAACTCTCCACATCAGCTATTGTAGGTGTGAAGAAGTGTGTGGCTGTTCTTTCAACTTAATTTGGCTATGTACAATGGTTCTGTTGGTATACCTCCTCGATTTTCATCTCAGTCTTCTGCTGGTGTCCTAATCTTCATACGTGCACCTACCTTCAGAGGAGTTGTGCCAGGCCATGTAACTTCTGTGACAAATGGGTACTTGGGAATGGCTGTGCTTAACAAAGCAGATGTCTGCTCCGTTCTAGGTACAGAGTTAAGTATCTAGATCTAAATCTCCTGAGTTCACCACACCTTGTTCACTGTGTTAGATACCTTGCAGTCTTCAAATCGTACCTTAGTGATGAGGACTCAAACTCAGCTATTTGGTAAAAGGTTTCAACACAAGAGGGCTTAATACATATGTTGAGAAGTTGAAAACGTGGAATCGAAGCTAGCTGTTAAATTTTGAAAGGTATCAGTAAAGACTTATTGTAATTAATTCTTTATTCATATTTTCACAGATTCTGGGCCAAAATCAGAGTTTTGTTTAAGGCAAACTCGAACAGATGATGCGATTTTAATCTAGTGTGACTTGCCTGCATGTATTTGCAAGTGCTCAAAGGGAATTCACATTTGATTATTTGCACCATAGTGCACTGCATAAAATATTCATGGAAGTGTCACTTTTCCATAGGTGGCACTCCAGGGCAAAGACAGGGACTTTGGGAAACTTTGCATTTTTAAAGTAATAAGTATGAAATGCAAGTTGAAAAAAACATATGCTATTTGGAACTGGTGTCCTGCAGCAACTGACAAGTCACTTTTAGACCAGCAAAAAATGATAATACCTGTATTGATTTTGACAGGGGTTCAGAGTTTGCTAGCTAGGGTTACTGTAAGAAGTTTCTCCAAATCAAAAGAGGGTGAACAATTAAAAAGCATGAAATATACCGTAAAACTGTATGCTCTCATTGTTAAGCTCCAGTGACGATGTTACTGGATCCAGTAAGATCAGGTATCGTTGTCTTCAGATGCTTCTCTACAGTAGCAATACATGTGTAAATTGATCCAAAACGTGTAAAAGTTGTAATGTAGCTTCACTGGGGCTTGGGAGACTCTACCCTTTCTCTGATTTCCTGTTTGAGTCTGATGCGTTAATACAGAAAGTTAACACAGACCCGTTTGTTTATGAAAATGTTGCTTGCTTTGAACAAACCTAGAAAGAAATCTTGAAAGCTTGCCTTATTAATGTTGGGAACAAAGCTAAGAATGTTGATTTTGTGTCTTGAAAGTCATTATATTCATTACGCTAAATTCCAGGTCTTTTTTATGCACAATAATATGGACCTTCTAATATATAGCTTTAAAAGATGTTTTGCAAATACAATATAGAAAATAGCTGTGTACTAGCAATTTCCAAGCTAATGAAGACTTTCTTGGTTTTGATAGTGCATCATGCAACAGGAAATTTAGTAACTCAATTTCAAGCTTCACAGTTAGGAACTTTATTAACACCTCAGATAAAAATGCATTTTTTTACATGGTAGTTTCAAGAAACGAAACTGAAGAGACAAATCTGTTTTTGAAAAGCAACATTTGTTTTTATGTGTTTCTCAAATTTTCATTTTTCTGCAATGCTTAGCTTTACCAATTCTGTTTTGATAGGTATCTTTGAGATCCTCAAAGTGATGCATGAGTTGGGGGTGGAAATCGATGCAGAAACATACACTGGCTATGTTCTTAAAAATTTTCCTGATTGCAAAACCGCCTGTGCCCAGCTGAAGGTGAGTTTACATTTAAAATTCATAAAAATGATCATTGCAACACTTGTTTTTCTGTGAGAGATTTGGATACTAGTAGTACTCTAAACGTGAATGTGTATGATCAAGTCTGTTTAATATATTGAGAATACTTTTGAAGCAGTTGTTACATGGGTGATTTGTTTTATAATGTCTTTCTCCTGCTGTGTTTTCTTTTTGTTTCAGAGTTAATGAAAATATTTTCCTTGAGTTTTACTAGCTTGCTGTTCCTACAAGTCATAATAAATAAATGAATTACATTCTTTGTTTTTATCAGTAATGTTTTTTTTTCCAGTGCTGTTTTTAATGAAGAATTCAGAATTGCAGATTAAAACAATTGTACTGTTCTAGCATATCTAGCTAGCCATGTAGATGTCTGGAGAGCACTTTTCTAGGTTCTCAACAGCTACTGATACAAGAATGACAAGGTCCTTTGGGAAGGAAGAGTTTAAAATACCAAGTATCAGAAAGTTTTATTGTATGTACTTAAAATGTTTTTTATTGTTTTTGCTGTAGGAAAATAACTGCCTTTTTGAAACTGTTGGACTCTGTGTAGCACAAATTAGACATGAAGCAGCACATGGAAGACTGAATAATGTTCTTTCTCTGTGTAAGTGTATTTCACGTTGCATGTTAGTATATTCTCAGTGGTAGTGCTGATAGGTTGGTTGTAGGTGAAGGGATTTATGTGCACAAAGAAGTGTGGGAAATTTGTGCAAGGCTTTTGTTATGTGAGGTTCTCTACGACAAGATGTCAGACTTGAAACCACTAGTTCTGGACAACATAGTGTGGTTAAATTGATTTTTAGGATTGAGACTGGCCATAACATGACATATATGATATTTAGCAAAGCTGTGTTTGTGATATGGTTGTGAACCCCACATATTCTAGGAGTGCTTAAGGAAGCAATAGGCATGGACAACAACTGTTAAGGCTTTGGTGCAGGGATTGTTCTTGTTTTCTGTTTGTGGCATCAACTACAATGGGATGCTAGTTTAATAGCACTGCTCAGAAGTACTGCAGAATAATTTATGAATGAATCAGCTTTAAATAACTCAATGCCATTGACGTTAACCTGAGTCTGGAAGTTGGGTAGGAATTTGACAGGGTAATTAGGTCATGAAGTTATTTGCCTACTATACTGAGTCCGTAATAAAACCCCTTAATCTTGGACTAAATCTGATACAAAAAGTTCTCTTTTTAAACAACAGTTTTGTTTGTGTAAGACTGAGGGAAAAGCTAAGGCAGTCACTGACTTATTTAGCTAATACTAAAAGATAGTATGCTGTGACCCTGCAAAGCTGTGCTACGGCTTGGAAAGAAACGTTAACTGTAAGCTTGTACTAAATCAGAGTAGTCCTGTGTTAATCTGAAGATGGAAAAAGTTACAGTAAAAAGCAGTTTTTAATACTAAACTGGAAAACAGAGTCTGTATAAAGGCTTAAATCACTATTTTTGTATTTCAGTATATAATGCAAGTGAGTGAAAAGGAGAAAATGAAATGAGTAGGTATTAGTGATTTATTAATTGTTGTAATGAAGATTTATCAATTAAGTGAATCTTTTAAGGTTCACCTTACATTCTGCCATTACTGTTGTTAGTTCTCATTACAACAGAAATCTTAACCATGAAAAAGTAGTACTTGAAACAGCCGTGAATTCTTTTTTTGAAAGGCTAGTTATTTATTAGCAATAATTTTTTTTTCTGAAAAGTGGAGTAGGATTTGGTAGGTTTTTGCTTACATGAAAAATTATAGCCCCCCATCTCTCCACACTCATTTTGGTTAAGTAAACTAGTTGCTTTTCATTGTGTTTAAAGGCACAAACGTGTTTGTACGTGGTATAAGATAAATATATGTGATCCGGCACATACGTAACGTGCTGCATTTTGTTTTACTGTCATGAAATTATTCTCACATAGTGAATTGCTTAGCTGTTGTCTGTGGCTTGAATTCAAATTTTGTAGTGGTGTTTCTTTTTACAAAGCCTAGCGTTAATAATTCATAAAATCATACGAAATTTCTTTTTGAACTTGAGCTTTAAAGGAAAGTACTCCGGTAAATAGTTTACCAAGCTGAAATGAATGCTAGTAAATCTAATTAGCACCTAGGAAATGATAAGGCAAAGATATTAAACAGCTGATTTTTTTTTTTTTTTTTGGATTGGCTTCTTCTGCAATATTACAAAGAGGGAAAAATAGATGCAGTATGGAAAACAGTTCAAGATTGTCTCATCAATGTAGTTAGGGGAGGTGAAGGCTGGGTATGAGTGCTGGTTGCTATCTAGGTGTATTGATTCAGCTTCTCATACCTTATAATGTATAGATTTCTGCTCCTGACAAGATGAAAACTAAGAAGCATCAGCTGAGGAATCTGGGCGCATAAGGCGGCGTACATGAGAGCTGCTTTTCCCCTTTATCATGCCATTCCATTCCACTTCATTGTCAGCCTCTTGATTTTCTCAGACTTGTTTGTTGCTAAGGAAACCAGGTTGCCGATTGTCAGCAGCAGCTGAGCATACTAAGATGCTTTCTGCTCGTCTTTTTATGAGCAAAAAGTTTCATAAACCAGCGGAGGAGGGTTTGTATTGAGGGTTGCTTGAAAACCAACTTCACCTGAGATTTTCCGACTAAAATAAACATTTAATCATTTAAAACTTAGTTTTCTAAACGCCTGCGCTTAGACTAAGGTGTAGTTTTTGTATGTTGTTCCTGCCTTTTATTTTGCTGCTTCGCGCAGAGCTGGTGTTTTTATTTTGGTTCTCCTCTACCACCTACCTACTGTATTACAGCCCTTGCTGATGGGACCCAGTGCATTCAGGTTTTCAGAGGGTTTAGGTGTGTTGTGATAGTGAAGTCAAATTAAGATAGCTCCATACAGGACTTAAATTCACCTACTACTGTTGTTTTTTCTGGTTTTTTTTGTTTGTTTGTTTTTCCCAGCTGTACTATGACACTGGAATGAGAAACAGTAATTTTAGAGAAGGTAGAATTATTCCCAATATCTAGCAAAGAAAAAGTCTAAAGATGAGGATACAGGTATAACAGTAAATGACCTCTCAGATCATTTAAGTTAAAATTATTTTAGTTACCTTTGTGTTCATCCAATGTTGTAACAATTCTACATGTTAATGTTTACAGCTCATGGTTATTCATAGGTGTGTCTTTTTCTCCCCTTACATGTAATTTAATTTAGTGGATAGTGCTTTAGATAGAACTACTTCTTGCTTCTTGTCAGGCAGTTTACACCAGCAGAAAGAAATGTTTACAGTCTCGTGGTAAAAAGCAGTAGGATTTACATTAAGTCTATTTTAAAGCAGGTATTCAGTTTGAAACATCTCGGTAAACTGTTTGCCTGTGGTGTATTTTTTTTTGGTTGTTGTTTCAGTACTAATGACTCAAGTTTTCCTGGTTAGAGTTGTATTTTGTCTTTTGCTTTTTGCAACAGGGTATTTGGTCTTGTTACTGTTTTGCAGGGTTGCTTATTTCTATTGCTAATTTGTAATAAATAAATATATGTACATAAACTGGCCTTAAAGGTAGTGAAGAGGCAAAAATCTCTTGGAATATTTAATCTCTTTGGAAAGGAAGCAGACGTAGAGCTGATAAAAGTCAGGACTTTTTCAAATAGCATGGTATTTGAAATTTTGATTTTTACAAATGTTTGTCAGTATTTACTAAATAAACAAAATAGTCCATCTACTCAGTCCCCATTTATGTGACCAACTGACTTGCTGGTGTTCAGGGTTTTCTTGGAATGACTATTTAGAAACATTGCTTTCGTTTACAGTGTCTTCAGCAAGCACACCTTCTGTTGATTTTAACCAGTTTAGAAACAGCCTAATTAGGGGATTCAAAAGGTAAGATTGTTTTGTGAATATCCCTTTTTTTTCCCCTTTCTTTTGCCTTGTTGAGCACAAGTCCGTGCAGTTTTCCCTCCCTTCCTGTCCCTAACTCGATGTTTGAGAATTTTAAAGTAGGGTTCCAGCTGTGGCAGATCTGAGGAATCTGATTTTTCTCTGCACTCCCTGGTTTCCTTACCCCTGCTTTATCTGAGCATACTGCTATTATTGTTTGTTATCTGATATTTGACAGCATATAAACTCTTACAGGTAGGAAATATTTGGAATTTTATCTTTACTTTTTATGTTGCTAAACTGTTGTGCTAATATGATTTCCCTACAGATCGTTGTTAACCATTAGAGTAGACAGGTACTTAATGAGAACAAAATACCAAGAGAAGCTGGGCATACTCCACTACACCTGATAGCTTCGTTGTGCTACATTGCCACGACTTCATATTCAGACCTGTTTGGTCCCATTTTGAAAAGAGGGCTTTATGCTACTTGAAGGGTTGACATAAGCTTGTGGAAATACATGTGAATTAACAAGTACTTGTATCATCCTCTTTTTGCTCCAATCAAACATTTAGGACCGAGTTTTTTTCTGTAGCTTTACACCACAGGAGTCACTTAACATTACTTAGGACCAGAGTCTGAAAGCTGGTTTTATTGACTTGAGTAATTTACCAAAATTTCTTAATGGCTGTGATGTGACTATGTTTAGGTTGGGTATTACTAAAACACAGTGGATGAATATAGCCAAAATAACTACCTTGTAAATAGCAAGTTCTGTCCAGCTGATCATGTTCTGCCAAGGGAAAAGGAGGAGGAAAAAAAAAATCAGTGTTAAATCTGGGCTTGTTAACCTGGCACTAGATAACCTTGACTTCAAAAGGATAAGTGCAATAATATTTTAGATAATATTTAGATGATGTATTTTCAGCCCCAGAATCATCTGTTTCAGATGTTTAAATTGTTACTTTAGTTAATACATATTTTTTGTCTGCAACTACAGAGAAATAATCAGTTAAAGTAGGGCTTGCCCTAGAAAACAAGCCACACCAATGTTCCTATGCACCACCAAGGAATGCTGGCATGAAATAGCCTGCTACATGAGAGTAGTGCAGGTGGTCAGAATGCAACTTGCAGCAAATTGAAAGCATTATCAGCTTGTATCGTAAAAATTAGCTGCTGAAGATTCATACTCGGTGTAAGCAAAATAGTTATACTCCTAAGCAGTGGAACAGTTTCTCCTGTTGTGATTTAAAGAGTTATTGAACATTTGGGCTCAAAACTCAGAATTCTGGGGCAAACGAAATATTTTTTAACTTGCTTCAGCTGACTGTTGTTCTCTCTCCTTGCCACTTCTAACTGCAGCATTTATTAGTTTCTTGTTTGTTCTTATTGTAACCTGGCTTCAGGAGCTATATATGAGGTTGGCTGTACCTGAATTTTACCTTTTTATAGTTCCTGAAAGCATGCCCAATTGATGTTTCCTTCTCTGTTTTAAACTTAATAGCGAGAACAGCCTAAGAATGAAGCTTGAACATATGGTAGGAGAGAAGAGAATATTGGTTATCACCATACATTTTTTAAAAACCTGAACTCAGGAGAATTTGATGACAAAATGCTGGTCACAAATGTTCAAAGGAGCAGAGTTTAGGACTGGCACAGGGTGTGGACACATAAGGGACACACGAACAATGCCTGCAGCATACTAGCTGATGGATTTCTGTTGAAGCTGCTCTTTCCTAGTTATTGCTTCAAAGTATTCCTGTTCTATCTACCTGAACTACCATTACTATTTCAGAGTCAAGTACTTTGGGAAATTGATGCGTTTGATATCTGCAGTTCATTGTCATGCTGTCAGTGGTGGAGTGAGTTCACTCAGGAAAGCTCAACTAACCTCACAAATAGCATTTTTTCCTCTTTGTGGACCTGTGCTCCACTCATTTTCAAATACCTGTGGCAGTAGCACAAAAAGAATAAATGGTTCCTAGGCTTGAACCTCCTAAGTAAAATAGAATCCTAAACTTCTGTAAATGCTTTGAAGTTCCACTATAGCTGTTCAGACTGACATCTTATTTTCTCCTTAAAAGAATTATAGGAAGATAAAGTAAGGTCAAAAGCTTTTGATTTTTGTTTTCTTAGCCTTGTCTAGATTAATGCCGCTTTATAGTTGTTGAGATGTTACAGCTTTTAGATAGAACTCAGATGTCCTGTAAATAACAGGAATATGTCAGTTTTTTTTGTACTTGAGTGAACTGGTTAACATTTGGTCTTGGGTTGTAACCTGATGATGTGCAGAAGTGCTCTCCATTCAGTTCTATAGAACATCAACAGAAAAAGGAGAATGGTTTCATGTTGAGTTTGTGCTTAATATGTTACCTATTTATCTTACTCCAATAAACAGCTTAAGTCAGATATTTGATTAATTTATTCTTTGTTACAAATGCATTTAGAGGTACCTGTAGTTGTCCATCTATATTAAAAAATTAATTTTAATGCACAGAAGTACTCATTTTTATTCTAAATTTTACATGTGTTTTTCTATGTTGTACAAATTCTTTGCTTGAAGCTTATTTTCTCAAAATATTAGACTGCAGAATAACATGAAAAATGTGCAATTAGAACATGTTAAAATATTAGATTAAAAATAAAATTAAATACATTATTTTTAGTTACCTATTAGGAGTGCTGCATTATTTTAGGATGTTTACTAGAAACAGAGTTTAGTATAATGAAAAGTACAAAACTTATTCTGTACCACATAGGTTTAAACAATATGTTGGAATTACTGAGTTTTAATAATTTGCTTTAAATACCAAGATCCACAGTGTTAATATAGTTTGTGCGTTTTAAAAAAACACATGAGACCAGAGTAAAATCATTTTGTTCCTATTAATTTTTTATCCTTTGCTGCCCTCTTCAGCTCAAATGATGTACAGCTTTGGAGCAAGGTAAGTGGATATAGTGATGCTGTAAATAAAATCAATTTCTCTGCATACTTACGATAAGTTGATGTAAATCTGAATTCTGAGCCTGGTAATTGTAGAACTCATTAATTAGAGCAAGACATTTGTCAGTAGCAGATTATACAACTATATGAAATTTGGATTTCATATTTGATAAGTGCAGTTGTAAAAATCAAATGTGTATCTTTATTCTGATTTGTAGATCAGTGCGATTAGAGATGAAGGTAGTACACAGTTGTAGCTTTGTATACAAAGCTAGCCATGGTTTTCCTGACACTCCTAAAAATCCTTTTCTTTCTTTCCTTCCCTAAACTTTCTTCCTATCCCCACACCAGTGCACATAAAATAATAAGGCATGATTAGATTTTTCACGTTTCTGTCATTTTACTTAAAATATTGAAGGCAAAGACAGATAAAGTCACTTGAATGAAATCAAGTGAAAATTGGTTGATCATGCCCTCTCCAGTATAGGCTACCTTAGAAAGGTGCCCCATATAACTTGATTAATAAATCTTATAGGGACCTAGAACAGAGGAGATGTTGGCAAATGCTGACTGGTTACCAAATTTGGGAAGGGACTTGCTGCTTTCTGTCTTCTATTTAATTACTGTACTTGCTGATTAATATAAGCCTGTATGTGGCTTGCAGTATATTCAGATTTTTGGGGAAAAAAAAAAAAAGAAATTGCAGTTTGGAAAGTTGCTGTTTAATGATATGTATAAATAAATTATAGTCATGAGGTTCAGGGTGGTTTTTTTACCTACCACCTTCTGTTGTGTGAAGGTCATGGTCAGTGGATGTTGTCGTCCTCTGCATCTATCTTTCTTCCTTGTGTGTGGAGAGGGAAGGGGAAAAAATAAAAAGGAAAGAAAAAAGGGGATCAGTTTCATTACTTCCTTTATGAAATTAAACTTGAAGGACAGTTGAGGGCTAAAATAATGGTGGTCTGCATGTAAAGCTGTACCTACAGCTACTTCTGCTATTCTCCACAGTGGAGAAAAGGTGTATTTTATCATCTTTACTAAATTTATGAGTTAAATGTAGGTGTTAGCATTTCTTATTTTACAAAGGTTAACTGGAAAAACAAGTAGTTATTTATTAAAAATAATACCATGCTTTTTTTTCTGCAGTCCATTATTTTCAGTGTTCTCTGAAATTTGATTGAGAAGGAGAATTGTGTTACCATGACTTTATTAGTTTTTTATTAGTTGTGGGTTCTTCAGTGCATTGGTTCCTCACAGGGAGGATAAGGGCAAAAGGGCAGAAGCCCACTGTAGTTTAACCATTCACAGAATCTAGGCTGTTGGTAGAACGAGAAGTGATGGTTTCATTGCGCTTTTGGTGCTTTCTGGATTTATTTATTCATTTTCATTAACAATTAGGTGAGGATTCATTTTGTTCTGTCATTACTTAAAATACAGCTCTCTGACATCGAGAATCCGTCTCCCTCCTAGTTCTCTCAGATTGCATTCTATTGTCACATCAGATACAGCAAAATTCTTGAAATAGTTAAAAACTGTGATTTTAAATATAGATGATACAAATTGCTTAAGAACAGTCAAATGGATTTTTAAAACAATGTGGTTTAGGTGAAAGTATTTGTGGGTAGGATGTGGGGGGCTTGGGGTAAATGCTTCTTTTCCTCTGAAGTAAAATCCACGTGTTCTTTCAATTTGTATGAGACTAATGGAATACATGCTAAATTTAGTCAAAGTATAAAGAACGCAATTAATTTTTATGGATGTATATGTTGTCATTCAAAACTGCATTTATTTAGAAGGGCTATACTAGTTATCTTAAATCTAACAGAGCATGTTAAATCATGTTCCTCCGTTTTCTTCATGCATTTGCTTCTTTCAGAATTAAAAAAAAAAAAAAAAAAAGCTTTACGGGCCAATTTCATCCTTTCAGTAAATTGGAACATAATTGTAGCATCTCCAGGAGCGACATCAGTTAATATTTGCTTTAGGCTATGTCTTACGATAGTTAACTTTCTGTAGAATGATACACAAACATACTAGAAAATCTGTCTTACTGCCATATCTCAGAAAGCATTTCAGTTTGCAATATATATTTTTAAGAAAAACCTATTATTTACCCAAAAAACACACACACCAAAATAAGCCCACCTTCCTTGTATGTTTTTTTTTTTAAGAGAATTACTATGATGTGGTAAAGAATAATACTTAACAGCGAGATGCTTTATTATTTTGAGAATTCAATTTCAGGTACTATTTGTCCTTGCTTCTTTTGGCTGCAATGTACGATTATTCTGTCTTACCAGATAACAGAACTGTTGTACAAGGATGAACGTTATTGCCTGACGCCTCCAGGACCAACTGGTAGAGTTTCAATTTCTATGATTGTAACTTATCCACAAATCCGTTCTTCTGTGTAATGATGGGTTTGAGGGATTACAACAGTAAACACTGATTGCTTCTTTTTGAAAGTGAAATTTGAAAACATGTGGGGTAAAATCCTGATTCTAATAATCACAGCATATTTTTGAGATACATTAGATCTTTTCCTTTTTAGAATTATAAACAAATCTTGCTGATAACGATTTATTTTTCTAATTTTATTGACCAAAATACAGATATAGAATGAGCACAGTATCAGTGTTTAAATACTTTGAGAGAAAATAAAAGCCATCTTTCAGTCTAGTTTTACCTTTAGTGGTTTTGTGCAGTACAATGGTACTTAACATCGCAAATCTTCTACTTTGAAGTATACTTTTTTCATACATGAATAATCTGTATTAAAAAAAATAATAATAAAAAATCCTCCTGCTGGGGGAGGTTTACGGGGAAAGCTAACCATTTGAGAAGAAAATTAACTAATACTATTCCAATTCTTGAGTACAGGTCCCCATATATTTTTTTACTTTTATAGATAAAAGCCTTAGCACCATTTGATAAAATCTGTTAATCTTGGTTTTCATTGGTTAATAGGCAGCTCCTTCAGTACTAGTTATGTAATGGTTAAAGCATCTTCTATGCCTTCATATCAATATTACAATACTTAATGTAGCTTGGTAATGGAATGTAATGGGTAAAATGTACAGAAAAAATATGCAAAGTGGTAGAAATCAGTTTTTTCTTTTGAGCAGTGACAAAATATTTGTGGCAACTATTTGGGGTGGCGGGCAGGAAAGGGGGGGAAGGCCTTGGGCAGTACCACTTCTGTCACACAGCAGTGGAAAAAATAGATTGAAGTAAGATTCTGTACTGAAAAGCTGTCACTGGGTCTGAAAATAATTAATATTCCTTTCACTCACCAGTTAGATATGTGCTCCCAAACCACATAATCTCTATGCCTCAGTGATCATTGTTGCCATTTCAGAGCCTCTCATCAGGGTGACATCTCACACCAAAATGATTTCTTATAAATTAATCTTGATAACATGACAGTCTCGGTAATTTTAGTGGAATGCTTTCTCTTGTTTTTTTCCACAGAAGCTGTTGGCTATTTTCTTTATCACTTGATTGACAGCATGAGTGACTCAGAGGTACAGGCCAAGGAGGAGCGTTTGAGACAATACTTCCATCAGCTGAAGAAGATGGTACCATTTCATTTTTTGCTACATAATGCCTGTCCTGCCTGACATGTATCTATTAGATTTGAAATTGCTGCTTTTAAGTACAACCAGACCACTTCTCAATGACATGCAAGAGCTGGAGACTTGAATTACGTCTGAGATAATTTCTGTTAGACAAATTTCAGTTTGGTTGTGTTTCAAAACTCATATAATTTTTTCCCCACCTCTTGCTACAGAATATAGTTATCCCTACAAACCTCTGCAGCGGCATTTGCAGACTACTGGACTCCTCTCAAGTACCTGAATTAATTAAGGTCTGTGGTTCTATGACAATTACTTTGAAGCTAAAAAATAGAGTATGTGTACTCTGTGTGTAAATATTCTCCTTGGCAAAATAAATACCTTAATGCTATGATTTATATGTAAGCCTTTTAGCCTTTCTGTGATTTTTCACTAACTGTTGAAATTATTTTCATTCTCATGTATGATAGCTTAGAGGGATACATTTAGTATTCCTTCAAGTCAGTGAAATAATGCTGCAGAATACAGGGTTTTTAAATTGCAATTATGTAATAAACTCTACAACATTTTTAGCATCATATGGTTACTTATGGATGGATTTTTTTATTTTATTTTTCTGAATTAGTGATATCTTTGTTTTACTGCATTTTAGGATGTAAGGTCACTGTCTCCTAAAAAACCCGTGTCTACAGACAGCATTCCAGAAGTAAGTAAATTCACCAATGGCTATGCTTGTTCATACCAGAATAATAATAATAATGTTTGGATACGGGTTTTGGATGAAGTATAATCACTCGCTTTCAGGTCATGCAAGTATATTGACATTATTAAAATACACCGCTTGAAGTTCAGAGGTTACTTTCCAGAGTAGGAATAAAGGCTGTCCAGATTTTCCTATAGACCTGATGCTTGACCCCAGAGCTGGCTGAAGTTTCATGCCTCAGTTTCCCTGTCTGGTAAAATATATGTGCTTTGAAAGTTCTAGTTAACAGTGGTGGTGTGAGGGGTGTGAGGCTTAATTCATGCTTGTAAATTACAGCAGTCCTCTTGAGTGGCAGGAACCATATAAATCCATACTGTCTGTGATGCTGGAATGTCAAGTTTTTACATCCCTGATCTGAGCAGAACAGAGATGGAAAAGAAATAGGCTTCTGTTACCTACTTCCTGAACATAAGAACAGAGTACAAGGAAAAACAGTAGTGTTGACCTTTGTAGTTATGCTACTTAATGCTTTTTTTTTTTTACTGTATTCTGACTCAGATCTTCAATTAATATGTACTACTTAAACAGATAAAAGCATCTTAAATGATTAAAATTTTTCTTATACTATGGAAGGAGAGGATTATTTTGTCTGTCTTTCATTAAAGTGATCCGACAAGTTGTTCGGGGAAGGCTGTTTTTGAAATTGACATTCTTTCTGTTACCTCCATTTAGAGTGCTAAATCTGACGTGTCTGCTTTGGAGAAGAAACTAGAAAAGCGAAAAGCTGAAAACCAGCCTATTACAGATGTCTTGAAACAACTCATACATGCTCTTTGTGAAGAAGAGGTATCTTAAGCAATGCAGAGATAATTGGAAACACATAGCTATATTTTTAAAGGGACATAAATGACTGTATTATGGAAAGACAATAGTTAAGCAAAGACAAGTGCAGTGCTTGAGGTTTCATGGTTTGATGCTTATAAATCAAACATAAGTGCAAAAAGCAATTAAATCAAAAGGTTAACTAATTTCAGCAACACCTTGAATGGCATGTTTTGGGGTTGCTGAAGTTTGTTTACAATAATCTGCAAAGTGAATGATAGTAACAGCTGTGATAGGTTTATCATACATGCCAAATGTCCTTTCAAGCCATGGCTCCGGTCTCTTATATCTAGATTGTCAAGCAACTGATACATGCACTAGTCATTTGCAATTCAAATATTACTAGGTTGTTAATGCAGGGATTGAAATTCCATTTTCCTGCAGGAGGAAAGCTCTTCTGAGATAAAGGGTCTCTTGCCTTCATTCGGCAGGCGTCCAGCTGTAGTTTACATTCATTTAGTGTGTGTCTGTAATTTGTGGGGGTATCACCACACTTTTATTCAGTTTCTTGTTCAGTATGATCCTGCCTATAAAGCTGTATATGTAGGAACAGTAACAGTCATGCAGATGATAACACAGTATTCACTGCTGCTAAGGACATAGTTCAGAAAGAGTGATTCTCAGCTGTCTGTTTCTATGATTTTGCATATGAAACAAAAGCAAACACCATTATAAGTTTAAAGTGGTCAAATGTATGAATAGGGATGTATAAAAAAAAAAAGCTTTCTATGGGATTATTAAGTATATTCTTATTCTTTAGGAAGTGGTTTTATTGTTTGTTTGGCAGTACACTAGGTGAAAAATTGTTACGAATTCCAAATAAATAAAAACCATATTAGAACTTGGATTAATAATGTCTGTGTGGATTTAAAAAAAGAAAAGCCTTATTTAAAGCATGGTAGCAATGTTAACTAGAAAATTGACTTGGAAACCTACGCTGAAATTAACCTATATAGTGATTTAGAAAGATACTAATTTCTGCAAAATAATCTTTACTCTGAAATTTTTCTAAAGTATTACAGCTATGTTTTCAAAATAAGATCTTCTGCTATTAAAAGCACTAAAGCAGTCGAATAACCGCACACGGAACATATAAGATTCATAATGTCATATTGACTTTTCCTCTAGTTCACATCTTTGCTTTGTTCCTTTTTTAGAATATGCAAAAAGCCCTTGAAGTGAAAGCCAAATACGAACCGGACATGGTTGTCGGTGGCTATGCAGCCTTAATAAATTTGTGCTGTCGACATGATAATGTAGAAGATGCAATGAACCTGAAAGAAAAAGTGTAAGTACACCGGCACTGAAACATGTCACAGAGATTTATGCTGATACACAGACCTTGTTGAATTAAGTAGGTTGAATATTAACCCCCTCATCCATTTTTAATTAGTTTTCCCCCACCAATGTATGTGCATTTAAAACAGGGGTGTGGTTTTTTGAAACTATTTTTTCTATAATTGAACATCAGAAACAGCTACTTTGTATGGACAATAACTTTTTTTAAATTGCAAATTGTTGTATAGGATCTGTTTTGTTGTTATTTTAAGCATAAGTAGTGTATGAATTGAAGTTAGGCTTAAATTAAGTAGAAAAAAAAATACCTGTATTCTGTGTTAAAAAAGCAACTAGAATGCTTTTAGAATACATTGTACCTATATTGTCTTCAGGATAACAGTGCTGCTTAGTGGCATTGTATTTTAGGATTTACAACAGGCATTCTACTTTAATTTTTTATTTCCAGAGCTATGTATTTTATCTATGAAAATTACCTCCTGGCTAAAACATGTTATGCCTGGCTTATCCCAGAGCAAATTCTTTCAGCTCATCCTTTTATTTGCCCCTTTCCTTCTTCCCCTCTTCCCCTTGAAAACCTCCCTACAGTCCAGTGCTACAGGGGAGAAAACAAGTTGTGTTACTTTGACATTCTCTCTGTCTCTCATATGCATTCATGAAGTGTTTGCTTTGGTTTTACAGTAGGTTAATAGGCAGGTGCTCATTACACTTTGCTAATGTTTGAAACTGAGAAATAATTGAGCTGTAAATACCAAGAAATTCACCACTCTGCAAACACTAATGTATTGATTTTAGCCGCACTAACATTCTCCCACAATCCCCATAGTGAGATTGTATGAAGTAAAATAGAGTCTTCTAGTGGAGCTTCACTGCAGTAGCATGGTTTTACTGATCTGCCTTGAGTATAGCATAAAATTGCTATGAGGCAACTCTTCAAATTGTTGCAAAACCAGAGGAGGAATTGGTTTTTAAAATTCCAGGAAAGAGAAAATAAATACATAGAAGTAACTTTAAAATAGTAGATTTTCACTTGTTACTGTAGGCGAATAGCTTCACATTCTTTCCTTTATAGAAAACAGTACAGCACTACCCCAGATGTGAGGACTGAGTTTTCTTTCCAGGCTTATGGGAAACAGTTTTTTCCTTTCCAAAAACTACCAAATAATTAATAAGGACGTTTGTCTCTTTAAAACTAGGTAGTTTAGTTTTCTGTTGGTGGGAAGCTGCAGATTTTTCTTTTAACACTTAGAACTTTTACCTCTTAATGCTGTTCTTTTGGTACATAGTTTTCTGTTTTTTTTAATTAATTAATTTTTAATTAATCTGTATTTATAAAATATAAATGTCTGATACAATTTTTATTCTTTTAATTCCTAGCTTCCCTAGGAACTCACCTGTTGCTCTTGACACTGGAAAGTACATAGCACTGGTAGAAGTCTTAGGAAAGCATGGTAGACTAGAAGGTAATCCTTTGGCTTTTATTCTGTGTTTCTGCTATATAATAAAGGTATCTTGCTTCAAGAATAAAAATGTGAGTTGATATTAATGGTATATCATGTCCTGAAAAGTGCTTGAACATTTTGCATACAAATTTGCATGTGAATTCAACCAGAGATGCTTGGACAGTGCAGGCCATTAGTTTTAATGGATTGGCAAGCTTGTCATTTACATTTGCACAGCTCAGTGCTTTTTGCATTTCTGCAGCTAGTTTTTATTAGCATTGCTGTTTGGATTGAGTTTGAAGATCATGACTTATGGCACAAATTGCGTATGTGCCTAGACTAATGGCTTTGTTTTTGCTTAAGAAGGTCTGAAGGCTGAACATAAAACCTATAAACATAACCTTCTCATGAGAGCCAAGTACTAAAAAAAAATCATTTAACTTTTTATAAAGTATATATTTTTCTGCTCCTGTTCTTTTATGTGTTTGTTACTGTGTTTTAGAGTCATTCTGTCAAACTGCCTGGAAATTTTGGCTTTTAATGAGTGTTCTGCCAACTGCCTATTTTGGATTGCTAGATGTTTGCATTAAGCTGTTAGCTCTTTAATTTCTGTAATTTAGTCTAATATAATTCTATTATTTACATGATTTGGTTGATCTTTAAAAGAACCCTAGACTGTCATCAACTTTAAAACATGACTCCGAATATCGAGCTCTGTGATTTTGTAGAAGACCTGACACAATAAAAACGCGGTCCAAGCTTAAATAACACCGTAACATTTTGTATCTAAACGACTGTACAACAGAAGTAAGAAGCTAATATATTTTTTTGTAAATATAATCTTCTTTGAAATTTTTCTTACACACCTTTTAATCTTACTGTTCAAAAAATAATAAATAAAGCCGATGTTCTCTAAACCACAATAAATCAGATCATTACTACCTCTACATTAAAGCACTTTGAAAAGATTAGCTTGCTTTTAACAGCATGAGTGTCCCTCGGAAAATAAAACAATTCATAAATGTAGCCAAATGCAAAGTGGTCAAAACATTCTATCTATGCAATAATTAAGAACATTATAAAAATGCACTTATTCCATATACCGAAATGTTTGTTTCTGCCTTACTAATGAAGCTTAATGAACCTAATGTTTTAACATGCAGTCTGTTAGAAAGCTTTCATTGGCTCTCCTTGGCTAATTAGTATCGACACAGCAAACAGGCCCTATCGGTATCAGACCATTAGTCTGGCTGTATATACAGTGTAAACATATCTTTATTATCTGGCCTCGTGACAAGCCATCTGCTGAAGAAACAATGGAGTGATTTAGCAGATGTTAGCATTGAACGATAAAAGCATCCATTTAGTAGAATCTTGCAGCTATAGGGCAGACTATACAGGGTTATGTGGTACAGAGTGGGCACACAGTTCCTATCTATAATTTGTAGTCAAAGTTGCAGCAAAATGATAAAACCATGCTATTGTGGATTTATAATTGTAGTCTCGTTTAGAAATGCAAGTAGTAATTAACTTGAAATCGGCATTATACGCCAGAATTTACATTCCTGCTGGGTTTGAAATGCTGTTTTAATAGCAGTTTGTTTTCCCTACATGAAATTACCTAAGGGTCTTTTGTGTTGTTTCATTGTAGATGCTATTAACGTCCTAACAGAGATGAAAGAGAAGGACGTTCCGATCTCTGATAGAGCGGTTGCATCTTTTTTCCGCCTTCTTAATGCCGCTGCCATGCGAGGTGAAGTTGAAACAGTGAATCGGTTACACGAGACCATTGTGAACCTGGGGTTGGCAGAAACCGCTGCCCTTTATTCCCCTCTGATTACAGTTCACCTTGAAAAGTAAGCTATGTTTGAGCTAGAGGAAACAAGTTACGATAAAATATTTATTTGTTGTGTGACCTGTGTGTGCTGTGTGCAGTGGTTACACATTGGTGTGTGAAAGTGCTTTTGTATGTAAACTTGCACATGCTTACCATTCATACTTTGAGCGATCTCAGAGTATTGTGAATGAATAATCTGTTTGTAAGGTGCTTTTTGTCAGTTACATGTCACCTGATGGTATCGTTGTGGGAACAACAGGTATGTTTTATGGACGCACCAGAGGTGAAGTGGCTGTATTTTGAAATATGCTTGCAAATAAGATGGTTCTGAAGCCTGTTTGACAGGATGGCTATTCAGAGCATGCTAAGTACACTCAGCTCTTGTGGTTAAGTATGTGTTTTTCCCATCAAAACTATTATTTTGCTGAGCCATACAATTGATCTCAGGTGAGCCGAAGGGGTGTGTTTGGACATTGAAATATTTCCAATTCACACAATTATTCAGATAATTTGATATTACTGCCTATAGACTATGTTGCTGAATTTAAATTCGAGGAAAGTACTGACTGATATCTCTACTGTGATTTTCCCATATATACTATTAACGCCTTTTACCACAGAAAGGGAAGTTTGTGCACTCATTCTGGAAGGAAGTATCTGTAATTCCATGAGCGCTGTTCCTATGCATAACCTTTTTGATGAGGCAGGATGTTTAAATTAATATATATATGAACTATGTAACAATTTCTAACTGAAATTGAACCAAGGATTCCTTTTTGCTTTCCTACTGTATGCACAGTCTTTTTTTTTTTTTAGCATGTCATTTATGTACTTGTTGGATTTTAATCTTTTACAGCTACAGTGACTGATAAGTTTATTGCAGTTTGTTTCATATATGTATTAGATGTTCTTGGCTTAATATTATATTTGATATTAATATAATGCCTATAGAATACCATGAAATATTCACTTTTTTCATATTTAAGTCAACCTCAAAGATGGGTTCATAAAGTCTTCATAATGTTTTCTGTATCCACAAATTCGTGTCATAAAGGTGGAACTCTTGGTGGATGCATGCATGTTCTCTTGTAAAAATAGTATTTTAGAGAACTAGTCCTCTAGTTAGGAGTGTACAGAGTACACCTTTGCAGTCAGCAGCACTGCCTTGGTTATATCACAAGACGAGGCAGATGTTTATGAAGGTAATTTAACTGCAATCATATGTAACTAATGTGTTGGAAAAATATCTTTGCTTTACAGTGCACAGCAAGAGTGGTTGCATATTACATAATTGCTTTATGCACACTGACATGTGGTAGTACTGGGTTCTGTTCACTGGAAGTGGTATGGTGATGTGATGTGATCATGTGTGGATGCAAAGAGGAACGGGCAAGAATGCTGCTATTTTATCTCGATTCCCAGATTTCCACATTCTTTTGTATTATAAACATTTGGTAAAACTTCTTTTAAAACTTCGTTTGCTCTTTATAAAGAGACTTGATGAGACTAGACTCTCTTTTAAAAAAGAAAGCAATTCCTTCCTGTGGAGCTGTAAGACTACAAGTCATCAGTACTCAGCTGTATAACTTAATATATTTCATTATATATAAATACAGTACAAAGAATGCTAATTTCCAATGTTTTTCTCTGCCTTCTTACAAGAGGAAAGACTTGCTTCCTCTTCGATGTTAGACTGAACAGAAGGGGCAAGCTTTTTCCACATAGTTTGGTTTGAAAGAATGACTGCATTTCACTGATTTTTATTGTGGAGATCTTGAGAGTTTTTGAAAGTTGAGTGACTGAAATAAGCATTAGTCATTTCTTTTAGCAGTAGTGCTTACTATTTGCCATCCTGCAGTTCAAGTATCATTACTGAAATGCTGTCATTTAGCTGCAGATCATCAGCATGGCTCTGAAATTAGCCGTGAAATGTTTTTTTTAATGTTCCACAGCAGCATTTGAGCTAGTGTTCTGTGTTCTTAAATTAATTCAAACTTTTTAATTGCTTGTAAAGGAATCTGGTTTGCTTTTGAAGATCTCGACAATTTTGAGTTTAAAATGTTTTCATCTAACCCTCTTCTCTGTGCCCACTCATGAATATTCTGCAATTCTTGTTAAGTCCTAGTGCTTACAAGTGAGACTTTGTAGTGGAACGTGGAAAAGAAAAAAACAGAATTGTTGATTATTGCCTGCTCTTGTGCTATACAGTACTTCGATAATACCTATTTACAGCAGGAGAAATTAACAGATACAATAAGTACATGTAATTCTTTTTCTTCCAAGAAAGCTGCACAAGCTAATTTTCATAAAACAAAAAATAGGAGTTTCGAACTTTAAGACAGGAACCACATCAAGTTTCTTATTACCATGACTTTATTAGTGCTCCCCCTGTAAAATATTAGCTCTGAGAAAGGAAATAAACAAGAACATCCTCAGGTATGAAATTTACACGTTTTACTGTTTCAGAAGTGCTTTTAGGAGAGGGAAGAAAATCTGAAGGAAACCACTGAAAACATAGACTGCATGAAAAAAAAAATTCTGTAGTTTTAAGTCACTGAGCACAAGTGGTGAATAGCTGTATTTTTAGAGATCAAAAGGCTATAGCTCATTTGTATTTCTTTAAAAATGATTGGTGCATTTTAATACAGCATTGTCCATTAAAGTATTGTGTGCTGGGTTGTGATTAATTTCATATAAAGCCATATTTAGTTTCTTATGTAGCAGATGGCGTGCATCCAGTGCCTTGACAATTTTTCTTCTTGTTTTCACAGAGTTAAATTCACCTGATTTTGTTTGAGGTGATGCTTTGGCACGTACAAGTTACTTGACTTTTAAATTTACTGTTAAAAATAGACATCTTTTTAAATTAGGTGGTATTTTTTGGCAAAAGCATCTCTGATAGGGACAGTTTTTCAGATTTTCAGCGGCTTTATTTTAGATATTTGCATTAAAACTCCGTAGGTGTTGCAATGAAATTAAGGATGTTTGGCTCTCTTACTCCATTATTGCAATTAGGAATTTAGCATCATCAGTGCCAAAGGACAAAAGTGTCTCATTTGCCCTATGGGGACAGGACAGTGATAAGATGATTTTTCGTCAAGGATCATTGGGTCGTAATTAAGTTACATTCATGGCTATTGCTTTTTGAAGGATGATTGGTAAATGACAGGCTTCATGTGCTCGGTACGGACAGTGTTCGCTGGGGTTTTTTCTCCCTCTGTCAGAAAATCCTGTTGAGTCTGATAATGTAAATGTGGCATTTTATTCTGAACAAAAGAGCAGGGAAATGAGCTATCTTGTCTAATCATTCAGTTGTTTAACACCGACTTCCAGTTTAGACTCAATTGGCTGGAAAGCACTTGACATGTGAAGTTAGTGCTGTTCGGAACGCATGTTTGAGTAAATTTTAAAGTAAGTGACAGCTAAATTGTACCTAGGGAAATTACAAAGCCTTCAACACAGTTAATTTTTTGGGGAGGATTAGTTGTAATTGCAACACCAGTCTCCTTGAAGATTCCTTAGTATAGCAAATGAACAGAAAAACATTTAGCTCTTTCAAGAGCCCGTTCTCTTTTAACAGAATAATTTTTGTAAAGCTGATTGTACCTTGCTGAATTGACTTCCCTCTACACTAACATCTGCTTCAGATTTGTAGAGAGGGATTTGTTTTACCCGTCTACCCTCCACCCCCACCCCAGAGAGTCCCTTTTTTCTTTCTACCTCTCTAGTGGTTTCAGGTTTGAGAGCTTTTCAATCAGTAAACCCCTTAGGTAAATTGCCACTTCACTAAAGCTTTATGCATAATGTTGCAGCACTTCATTCCAATTAAAATCAATATTTGGAGTCTTAGTTTTATCAGGCAGACTCTCTGGTTGGGAAAGTTGTTTATTACAAGTAAAAGGGTTAGCTTTAGTGCTGCCTTCTTGAAGCAAGAGGGGAGTGGCTTGCTGAAATTGAAGGGGGCTGTTATAGCCAGGCATGGTGTTTAGCCAGTCTTCTGCAAACGCTGAGACATCTGACTAGTTCTGTCTCCTTAGCTTTCAGCAAGTAAAACTGCCCATGCAAATGTTTTTGGAGGTTTGCACCCCTGGTATCTTGGACTTCATAGGCATCCCAAACAGAAAACACGAATCCAGAAATTTCTGTGATCTTAACTCTAACTCCAGTTTAGTTGAAAGGTAATGCTGAACTGGGACTCCTGGAGGGTTACTTAAGGGGCAAGCATAATAAAGTCATGACTGAGGCTTCTCCTGTCATTTGAAAATAATAGTATAGCTTTGGTTTTAAGGGAACGTGTTTCGACACGGGGGGGGGAAACATACAAAGCCTTAAGTGTAATGGATATTAGCCTTGAACAAATACTGTCTGTGAGCTACTGAAAAAAAAAACAACTGTAGAATCTGGCCAACAGAAAATGAGGCACGGAGCATATCTGTTAACGTTATAAATAGGAATTTTGTGCAAACTGCCCCTGAAAGTCAGCTTTTCCTACGTGGCTAAGAGTATATGGCTTTATTTCTTTTGTGACTTGATCCATATTAATTAAATAGTAATTTTGGACCAGGCTTTTAATCTAGTTGTGTAGTAAGTAATCCTTTGGCGAGATAAAAGGGTATTTGACATGCATAAGTTTGTACAGAAAGACTGCCAAAAATTTTCAAACGCACAGCTGTTTATTTGCTTAAAACCCTGGTGCCTAAACAGAGTTTTCTTAAAATGTGGAAATTCTTTTTTGTGCAGCTTTCTTTTCTTTTTTTTTTTTTTGTTTGTTAGTGAGTCATAAGAAGAAGCACACTAAAATCTTACCTGTACTTGAAGTTTGAAGCTTATAGTAGGTTTCTAATTTTCTTTCTGTTTTTCTAACAGGACTGTCTTACAAAAGTAGTTGCTGGTACATATTCAGAATTAATTGCAGTCAGTGACAATTGAGAAATAGTGCAGGTTGTTAAGTAAATCATTTTAACTCAAGTATAAGCGTAAGATTATTTTTTTAAATAGTAGTAAAAATATTTTTTGAAGAAATACATCAAAATAAGGCTGAACTTCTGTACCTCTGCTATATATTTGTTGGTTGCCAGTTTTGTTGTTGATCGGATTTGCAGATGCTGTTCACTAGAAAACTCTGGATGACCAGTTGGTTGCTTGAATGCAACAGAACAAACATGTCAGATTTTGATAGATTAAAAACAAATGCCTGGTAAATGAGCGTACAAGATACTGACCTCCTTAAATGCAGAGTTATTTGGGAACCCGTGAGCTATGAGTACCAGTAACAAGTACAATATTTCCATTTTTGTAATCTTGGTCCTTTGCTGACTTTTTTCTCTGCATATACAGTATTAATGCCTCTAGAAGCATACATTTAGAGACGAGAAAACCCTTAATGCTTCTTTTTGAATGACATTCAAATTATTTGTTCATTTATTGATAGCTTTGACCTAAAAACAGTCACTTTAATCCTTTAGGAATACAGCTAAGACAATACTATGGCTGTTTGAGCATCAATCTGAAAAGCTAGATTTATCACTGAAAACTTCAATTTGAATGTGTAAATGTTGTTGTGCCTCCTTAGAAATAGAGTCGTTTTCTGTAAAACTGTTTTTTTAAGATGTTAACTGAACTTGCATCTAAAGCAGGAGAAAAATACTGATTATATAAAGCTTTATATCTGTCTATGGTAACTACCATGGTATTTCTCTTTTATGACAGTAATCTAGCCTGCAACATCTACTTGCAGTTTTGAAATTAACCTGTAATTTAGTCTTCACCCCAAATGACAAAAATTCAAATGACTCCATGGGGTGCCAGAAGATGCACTGTAAACAGGGCTCAGTAAGGGGGATAAGGTAGAAATCCGTCATCTTAGGTGTATTTTCAGGACGCCAGTATCAGTGAGCAAAATGAATTCCGTGTTTTACTCAAAAAAAAAAAAAAAAAAATCAAAAAAGAGATGAGATAGTATGTAGTAATTCAGATAGTTCATTCTTTGAAAAAGCAAAATGTGTGCTGCACAAGAAATCTCAGTGTGAGGAGGAGACATCTGACTTAACGTGTTTTAACAGAACATCTTAATTTGTTAAGGCTGAGATGATCGATAATAAAGTTGCTTCAGGAATGCAAAATCATCATCTCAAGTCACTTTTATTATAGCCTTTGGCTGCTTCTATTAAGTGATCTTTCCTCTTACCTACTTCCACCACCCTGTATTTGATAGTCCTTTTGAAATCTAAAATGCGGTCTTATTGACTGTTTGTACTTACTAAATTTTGTGTGTGTCATCTTGGTTTGACTCATTTAATTTTGAATTTCTTCCTTCAAAGAGTAACTTACATGTTGTTTACCACTGTTTCAGTGGTGGTCTTCTTTTTTTTTTTTTTTATTGGTTTGTAATTCTTTGAAAAAGGGTCTGCAGCATCTGACTTTGCTCTGTTAGTTGCACAGTTCAGGATCTGAAAGGTTACATTTGTTGGTTACTTTTTACAGTTCCAAGTCTGTATGGTTTTTATGGCTTTTCAATTACTTATTATGATTAGCTCTACTTCTGAAAGCATTAATATTGTATACACAGCAGAAAAAAAGTCACCAATGGACTGAGATAACAAAAGTGGAAATATTGTACTTGTTACTGGTATTTACTGCTGAAAGGCTTGTGACTAAGTCTGCATTTAAGGAGGTCAGTATCTTATGCACTAATTTACTAGTACCATGACTCTGTGTCATGGATAGGTCAGCACAGAGTACATTTTGGTACCTCAATATATTGTTAAATTCAGTGCAAAAAAAGTACACTTTTATTACAGAAAATATGCATTGGTTTCTGACCTTTATATAGAATGGGTAAATGCTAACCCTGCAATTGTAATGGAAGAAAAGGAATGGAAATAAACCTGGTGATTTATAGCTAGTCTGTAAAGGTATGAAACAAGCATAAAGCAATCTAAAGAGCTTTGTTTAACTAGGTTGACCCTGAGGATTTCTACTGAAATAAAAATGCTGTGGAAAAATTTTAAAGAGCTTAAAAATCGAAAATGTCTAAACAGAGATGTTTGCAGATATTGTATTCTGCACAATATTACATACTAACAAGAAAAATGGAACTCTGGAATATAAACAAATTTCTGTGGAATTGGTATTTTGTCACAGTAACATACGACAGAATTTAAGAATTTTAATTCAAAAATTTAAGTGTATCTAATGATGATGTAGAGCATTTAAACCTTTGTTTAATTTGTAATGAACAGTTATCGTGAACTCAAAAATTACACAGCAAGGACCTTTGAGCCTAAAACTGTAATTCTGTTTTTATTTATGTGTCTATCAAGAATACATGATATTTGCTTGTAGAAAAACTTTATCCGTTATTTGAAAACATCTGGAATATTGGGGGTGGTGGGGAATAAAATACTCTTCTGTATTATAGATCTGTACATAAATTGTCCTTGAAATTTTCAAGACCAAAGTGGATTCGTAATAGTCTACTCCTGCTCAGTTTTGCTATTTACTTATTTTTATTCTTTCTTTTTTTTTTTTTTTTTCCTTGAGGGATGACATGCCTGCTGCTCTGGAAGCTTTAATGGGCTGTTATAAGAAGCACGGGAAAATTCTTCAGCTTCATAACATCTACTGTAGACTCATAGAGAAAGGAGATGCTGATCTTCTGCAAAAAGGTTGGTTGTACGTAGTCAAGTACTGTCTGGTTATATGGAGTGCTTTCTGGAGGTTTTTCTTCCATGATAATTTATAGCATTTATGTCATCGGGAAGAACAAAATTTCATACCTTTGTGTTACTTTAAAGCATTTAAATGATGCCTAATGATTGAAAAATTGATATTGATTTTAAATGGAGAAGAATTCTATTGTTCGGGTAATACAGCAACAAGTTTTCAAAGATTAGTGTTAATACTTGTTCTAGATATATATATCACTTCTAAAAAACAACTTTTCCACACATATGTTTCTGAAATAGTTGTGTAGTTAAGAAGACTTAAATTCACACTTGGCATAAGCCAAGGATGCCAGCATACAGTCTGTTTTGTTGAATGTAATTCAAAATGTAGTGCAGCTCAACAGAAAAACAGTTTAAGCATGCTTAGCCACAAAGCTACAGCAGATTGTGCAATATGTTGTGATCGTGCCATACGCTTCAAAACATATTTGATATATATGTGTATGTATACATTAATGTACGGAATTTTGTGATGCTTGGAAAATAGAAAATATTAGTATTAAGAAAATTCAACATGTATATTAAAATGCTTGAATTCATTTAGTAAATCATTTTTGTTTTCTTTAGTTTCAGATTTTATAAGCAGAGAGTATGGTGACATGATGGCTCTCTATGATCTCTTCTTTGCCTTCTTGCAAACAGGAAAATACAAAGAGGCTAGGAAGGTCATTGAGGTAGGATTTTAACTATAGTACTCTATTCATGCAGCCATTTAGACTCTTAATTAGAAACATTTAAAGTTTTTAACCTTTAATTAGACTTGTTCTGATTCACGTTAATAGAATTCAATCCTAATAATGAAAAAAAAAGCCTCGACCAGCTTTATTTTGTATAATTACAGTTCAGAAGAGAGACAGTCTTGTTATATATTGAAATTGTTTCCTCACGTTTTCAAATTTGCTGTTATATATCAAAATGATATTTGCATATTAAATATCGGATTGTGGAACAATTAAATTAAACTGGCATTCCTGGGTGTAAAGTTGCTAATCCTCTTTCCGAAGGAATTCTTTGTTCTTAAAAGCACTGGAATTTAATTTGCTGCAGACCATGCTCAGATTTATTTGTAATGCTTGTCTACAAGTTAATCAGCCAAACAAGAGCTGTCTGCTACTGTTTGGCATTTAATTTAGCATTTCTTCTCTCTCTCTCTCTCTGTCTCTCTCTCTCTCTCTCTCTCTGTCTCTTTCTCTCTCTCTCTCTCTCTTGTTCTCTCTTTCAGGGTAGTAAGCAGCTTATAGGAAGTGGTAGGTGACAAACTTGGTCTATTTAGGATTAGTATATTTTATCTAGACTTGATTGAAATTGTGCTTACTGAAATTGATAAGTCAAAGGGGCAGCTGCAGAGTCTGCCCAGATTGTGATTATTTTTCTTCTTAACACAGTTGTATGTTGTTAAAATTCTGCATAAGTTTACAAGTTAATGTGTAGGAGGGGAGGGATCTTGCAGAAAAAGTGATACTCAGTCCTTATCATTTTTGTATTATGTACGTAACTGTAACCTATTTTTTCTGTTTTTTTTTTCTCCTTCCTAAGATAAAACTTGCTTTTTTTTTTTCTAGTTCTGTTAAAATATTTGAGATACCAGTTATCCTTACTTGAATTACTATCCAATAGAAATCGTTCTTTTAAAAAATCTGTTAACTGAAGGTCTGCTCTGTGATAGAACAATACTTCTCCTGCTTTAAGGAGGACAGAAGTGCTGAGCATCCTTTGAAAACAAATATTTTTGCTCAGAGATGGTCTTTTGGAGCTTAATCTAATAATACAGAAGAACTGAAATATCAGTATCTAACAAGACAGTGAGGAGTTCAGTTCTTTTGATAGGGATTTAAGTATATAGGATGTACAAATCTCAGAACTGGAAGTAAGAGTTTCTTAGACTTCTGTATTTAATTTCTCAACACTTCTATTGATGGCTACAGTTCAGCATTTGTGAATTGGATAGTAAGCAAATGAACAAATTATTATCAAATCAGAATAATTTAATAATTATTTTGAAATTATTATTTGAAAATGTTGTTTTAATAGGTGCCAATTTTATCTCTGCACATGTTCAGTATTTGGTGTTGTCAAGTGTCAGTAACCACAGACAGACATAAGTGTGAATCTGAGTACCTGGTATGTGGAGATGAAATGGAACTTCTCCTGTCTCTTTAGGCTCTTTAGAGTAGGATTTCCTGCTCTTACCTAGCTTCCACGAAGTATGAATTTCATCTTTGTATATGTTGTTGAGGGAAAAAAAAAAAAAAAAGGTTTAAATTTTTTAGGAATACAGAAATTTAGCTATGCATGTGATTTACCAGTGAATCAAGGGGCACAAAATCAATCACTGTATCAGGTGTTATTTTTAGGTATTTTGATGTAAGAATAATTTAGGTATTTTCCAAGACTACTTTTCTTCAAGGGCAAAAAAAATCTTAATTCATATCTTGCTGGGGAAGAAAATAGTTTTAGTCCATCAACGAGTTACTGTTTGCTTTTTTTGTTTTGTTGTGAAGTTGAAGCCATGCTGTGTATAATGTGGAAGATGGAGTACTGGCTGTATGTATATCATTTTCTCCAGCAGTGTTTTTTGCAGCTAAATTTCTTCTCTTGCTAGCCATCTCAGATAGTTTTTCTATTTTCATTTCCTGTTGAAGAAACATTCAGTAAAGGTTGATCAAATTCGGGGTCACTTGTTCTTTAGAGAAGTAGTTGCATGTTAGACATCTGTTGCCTGTCAGTGTACACTTCATCATGTACTGCTGATTATAGTGATCAATTCATTTTAGTGGTATCATTTGTTATTGTAGTATCTGAAGAATTAATAATGAGTATCTAAAAAGGTATGAATGAAAACGGGGAAAAAAAAAATCTATAGGCGCTAAGGAAATGAAAACTCCGGAGGTTATGGTCTTATAAATGGGGTTCTTTTTATTGGAGACCACTGCCTCAGCTTTCTCTTGTTACTTTTAGAAATCAGAGATCTGTTGGATGCTCCTGTGAAAGTGACAACTGCTGCTTTGAAAAAATTGCAACTCAAAACCCTAGGAAAAGAAAATAACTTTTAAATCTCAATCTCTGGTAAAATACAGCTGAATGACAGTAGTGGAAAAAGAAGGGGAAGATTTGGGTGTGGTTCTTTAATAAAATAAAAAAAAAAGTGTGGGGGGGGTCAGTTGTTTATGTACATAATCTGGTAACAAAAATGTGCATGCAGAGAGATATATATATATATATATATATATAAGCTCATGTTAAGGGATGTTGCCATAGCAAGAAAGCTCAAAGCTCTGGGGCACAGCTCCTTGTTGGTAGGGCAGGAAGACTAAGTAGAGAATGATAGCATAAAAGACAACTAAAGAATAATCAGTGTGAGCAAAGAATGTGCCTGACTAATACCAGACCAAGTAAATTGCAGCGCATAGTTTGGTGCTGTGGTTCTCTCTTTGAGGCAATAAAAGAGAAGACTTGAGGCAGAAGGGCCAATACCACTAGGTTCTGAGGCTTCATAGCGTGGTTGATAAGCTAACAGTTTGCAGTGTTGCTGGACTCTGATTAAGGTTTTGAAGTCTATTCTCATCTGTTTTGTGGCAGGTAGCTAGACAGAAAGCCTCTCTCAGAGATCAGACCTTCAAATGAGGTAGCTTCAGTTTCTCTGCAAAGGGAAGGTGTGCTTTGTTTTAGCCGTGTCTGGTGATTACAGAGTGCTGGTAGAAGGATGTACTGGGAGATGCTCTTTTACCTCAAGCTGGGAAGTTCTACTGTTGGGTTCATCACAGCGTGATTTAGTCTTCAGTTCTGAAGTATGCATCATCTGATGTGTCAGATTTTGTCATGAGTCCTTCAGAAGTGATCATAATCAAAACAGACCTTGGTACCCCTCTCTTCTTGTCCCTTACCATGAAGTCACCTACTAGCTTGCTGAGGGGCATCATCATCAATTACACCATTGTAGCCTTAGTTCTTCCCTTACTTGTAAAGGCCGTTTAGTTGCCTTTTTGACTTTGATTTTTTCTCTTTTTTTTCTCATAAAAGAGAGATAGTTAAGTAAGTAATTTTTTACTTTTAATACATGATACTTAAAGACTAAAAGAAACAGATGAATTTTCCAGTAAAAGGGATTCAGACACAATTACCTTCTAGAACAGTTTGGTTTTTTTTTAATTGTCTTCGAAAATGTCTCATTTCGATAATATCTAATCGAATTTTCTCATGGAGGGTCATCTTCATACATGTTGTTCCATTGTTTCATGTAGTAGAACTGAGAGTCTGGAAGAGTTGCATGGCCTGGTATTCTTTAAGTGCGGTATTTAAGTGGCAAGAGTATTTTCTAGAGCCTACTCCCCAGAATCCCTTTCAATCCATAGCTGCTTACCTCTTTTAAGAACTGGAAAAAATGAATTCCCTTATTTTTACTCAGTTGTCAGCTGCCACTGTTGCTGTTTTATTAAACTTGATCTAGCTGATGGTTGAGAGCTGGACTGATGTGAGGGTCATCCAGGAGAGAGGTGAGATGAAAAGGGAAGTTTACATCACCTTCAAGGAACCTGCTTCCTTCCCCCCACCCCCTTCACCCTGTTATTTTCCTTGCATGGTACATGGAGACTTAAAAATTAATTAGCTAAACAGTTATAGTTGTTCTTTGTCACTTGGGATCAATTTTAGCTGTTCAGTCATCTCTCAAGTTTTGCAGTAAGATCTGTAGTTCACCTGTGTGATGGTTGAGTGTTTCTAGACTTGCACTTTTTCCTTCATTTATTATACATGCTGAATGCTATTATCAAAATAGTCTCTGAATCTGTGTGTGAAGTCATGCCCATGGTCTAGACTACCCACTTGGTTCTTTGTGGTAGACTTGCAAGACTTGTACATGGGTAAGCACTGTAACAGTCCTGCAGCAGAGCTCCAAGGAAGCTGTTCTTTAAATCTGCTTTGCAAAAGCAGGCTTAGTTCATGACACTTAAGAAGTAAAAATGAACATTTTACACCTATGGCTGATATATGCAAAGTTTTAAACCATTTTCCAGTTGAAATCAGACTCAGGTTTACAGGTCAATTTTTGTTACTGTTAAGTAACGAAATAGAAGGCAAAATAACTATCTCAGGTTTATGTATCAAGTCTGTCTTTAAAACAAACAAACAAAAACTAAAACCTACCACAACCAAAAACAATAAAAACCACCACCACCACCAATGTAAATTATTATCAGAATCTAAGAGGAAGAATTCAAAAGAATAAAGCACATTAATTAAAGCATTAATGAGTGTTAATCTTAAATTATTAATGATTTTTTCATTGCTTGAAATGGAAGAGTCAATCAATTCCTCTTTACTCTTTAAGTAAATATTAATCTTTTGTGATGAAATGGTTAAAGCAATTTGATCTGATCTTATACACCTCATAAAAATGTAAATATAGTGGTAGCTAGTACTTGGAATGGCAGTATGTTGCAAACATAAACCAAAACATCAGTAGGCTTTTACACTGAAAGTGACACAGGCAGCATTGCTAACAGCATCTGTGTTAAGGTATGTTAATATGGTAAAACACTATACATGAATGCACCCGAAGCTTCACACTATCATGACTGGCAATATTTTTCTAAAATTTCCTTTCCTTGTCTTTTTCAGATATTCCTGTCTATTGTTTTAGATAGTTCTTCCATTAAAGGAGACACTTCAAAAAGTATATAAAAGTATCTTGGAGCTGTTTTTCATTTTCTGTTGATTCTCCCATGAATCAAACATCCTAGTATCTTCTATGTAAAAATGTCAGCATCGTTATACACAACTTTTTAGATTATTTTTTTCAAGAGCACCTGACTGTTCTTAATGACTTACCTGTATGCTGTTATCTAATGACTTGTATGGTTTTGTTTTCATTAAGGTGAGCAAAAATGGTTCATAAACTAATTTTTGATAAACATATAGATATTACCTCTTTTGTGGAATAATTAAAAAATTATATATATATATATATATATATAAAATTTATAAATATATATATATACAGAGTACTCTTAAATCTTCTTTCATTTTTCTTTGCTTGTACAAGTCCAGTGGAAAATGTTGTTCAGAATACTGGCATTCCTACTGCTTCAGTGTAGTTAAGAAATGTTCATTTCCTAAGGGAAATAACCTATAAACTTGTTTTCTTCTTTTTCTAGATCTTCCTGGGAAATAACATGCATATTAGTGTGTACTTAATACTAGTTTTCTGCTAGTACTGCTCTGTAATGATAAAATGTATTTTCCTACACTGCATTCCTTTGGACAGCAAAATACTTTTTTTTTTTTTTTTTTTTTAATATGATACCTTTGAAATGGGTATCAGATCATTGGCATTTTTAGGTATTTATAGCCTCTTTCAATAAGTTGGTAGAGATGTTTTAATTTTTTTCTTGACAAATAATTCTTGAAGTCATTCTAAATTAGTGCACTAGCTCATGCGATTTAAAATAGTTCTTTTAATAAAACAGTAAAAGCTCTTGTTTCTGCTCTGTAGTTCTACTGCAAATGAAGGCTGAGAGGATTACTGTATTTAGGAGATAGGGAAAGATCACAGAACCGTATGGCAGAATTTTTAATAGAAAACGAACCTGCACAAGTTTGCTATCAGAAGAGGGAACTCCCTTGAAAATGTCAATACAGAGTGTATGGCTTCCGAACTCTTTTTACTAAATTTTGTGTGCAGTTCTCACTCACCTACCCTTATATTAAATATATCATGTATACTTAATAGGTGGATGTATTACACCATCTCTTGTGTATCAAGATGTTTATGTGAAGAACTGAAGAACAGGTATATATGAAATATCTTTAATGAAACGTAGTTACGGTACCAATAAATACAAGATAAGGTATTTGTTGCTGAAATTCAAGACCTGACAAAAGAACTATTTTAGGTGAGTTTAGTGTACAGGAATATATCTATCAACAGATGTCAAGTTAATTTAGGAGGTAAATAGATTTAAGCAAAGAATTGTGACATCCACTGTCAGCAGACCTTGAGATACCAGTTGCCATTGGATTTAATCTACCCTAAAAACAATGATAATATTTCTACTTGATATTGAGAGATTACAACCTTCTTTCATCCAGATTGCTTTTTATAAGAATCTACATCAGAAAATTGAGTCTTGCTGATTTTATGCCAGCAATAAAAACAAAAGAAGAAAACAAACAATAAATCAACAACTACTGGGAGAAGATGCTTTCTTGATTTGTCACAGCAGGATTTTTTTTAAATGTATGGTTTAATGATGGTTACATCTAGTGTCTAAATTTACCTACAAAAATGTATGTTTGGTCTGCTTATGAAAAAGAGCAGTGGTGATTAGAACAAAATTTAAATGTCTGTGAATGTGTAATGCAAATTGTGTTAGGTACTTAGAGATACGGTGGTCTGAGATGGAGTAGTTTGTAGGGGGTGTAATAGCTTTTATTAGAGTAACTGTATACAGCTGGGAGGGAGGAGAAAGGATGAAGAGCTTTTAGACACACAAGCCCTATAATTACAAGAAAAGATTATTTTTTTTCTTATTATTGAGTCCTATTAGTCTAATAAGAGCATTATTTCTACTTATGAAACTGGATTCTGATACAGCTATTACTGAAGCTGGATTTTGTACCCATGGATGTGTGCATGTGTTAATTTAAAAAAAAAAGTGCTTACTAGATCAGTGCATGCTACTCAAAAGGTCTTACTTTCTTCTAAGAAATTAATATTTAAATGAATATATCCCCAATAAATAAATTTAATTCATTGATTCTAGTGGAAAAACAAAAGCGTTGACTAACGAATAAATTCATTCCAGAGAGGTAGAAAATACTGTGTTTAGAATGTGGGATCATGGCAAGAGATGTAAATCCTTCCTTGGGTCCAGGGATTGTGTTAGAGAGAAAATAATGCTACTCTGTAATGGTGTCTGGGTTCATCATGCAGTGTAAAACCGTATTACAGTGCAAAGAAAGCAAATTTTTGGTGTTTTCAGTCTAGAACAGCGTAGAGGATGTATTTTAGAGCAGGGTCTTTGCATATTTTTGATGTCTTCTTTCAGCATGATTATTGTTGTGAAGTTGTTACTCTAATGAATTTTTGTAGCAGTACTTTACTACATAGTTTCACTTGGAAATCTCATTGATAAATGTGGGCTATTCCAACAGCATACATAGCATTAAACATACATAGCATCAGTCTCTGTTGTCAGGAGTAAGAAAAAAATTTACAACTTCAGCATTGTTTTTCTTCTGGTATTTACAGAAAATAATTTTGCATCTCAATGTCTGCCTAGCACAAAGCAGGATATATTCCTGTTTGAAGAGAAATAAATAAAATTAAGTATTTACTCAATAGGTACTAATTGTGTTGGTTAAGTCAGCAAGAACTGACAGAAGCTTTGTGGCAAATACATATTTAAGAAAAAAGTGATAATATATACACAATAGTTGGGTAGTTTTTGAAGGCATAATTTTAAGTGGGGCAACTCAAAATTTTCAAAACTACTACAACAGAATACTTAACCTAGTCATTGAACGTTGAAGTAGTCATACTGAAGGTACAGATTTAATTGTATTCAAGTTTTCACACAGTTAACCTTCCCCAAAAATTTGTGCAAGTGTGAGGATATTTTAGATTAGCTTCTCATCAAAGAAATCAGTATTATGTGTTAGGATGTATTTAGCCATGTTATTTATTTCTGGGTAAAATTGTTTACAAAGAACAAAAGCAATTACTTCTTTTGTAGAGGAAACCTGTCTTAATTAGAGCAGTTCTCAAGGTTTTCTTTTGTTTAGAAAGAATAAAGTAAATGAGGATCTCTTTCTGTACCATCACCAAAGAATTATTTATTTGAAATACAGAGGAGCTGCACTTCTTTCCAAGTGGAAGGAGCTGGTAGAAAAAATGTATTACTTTGCCTGCCATAGACGGGCCTAGCTCTAATGCTGTCCTGGTAGTAAAATAGCTTAAAGAAGAGCAGAGCTAGAGAAGTAATGTATTTTATTAGGTAGCTGATATGATTGCAATGGGAATGATGCTTTTTGATGCACAAGTTATTTCTAGATTCCTCAGTCTTTAAAGCAGCTTCTTTTATAAGCATCTGGACTATTGTGTAGAAGTTCATATGTTCAGAACCAACAATTAAATCAGATTTATTTTTAATATAAATGTTTTAATTGATGTATTTTTGCAAAACTAATGCATTGCAATTTGAAGGAGAAGGAGCATTTAAAAAGATGGAAAAAAAAAAAATTAAGATTACTTTAACCATTTCATCTATCAGTGGGACCTAGATGGCTACGAAGGGTACAAAAACTTAAAAATATTCTTTACCATTCTGATCGGACAATACACTCACTGCTTACTAAAAGTGAGGAATTTTGCTAAGAGTTTTCACATAAGGAAAGACTCAAACATAGCATACACTGTTTACACTGTAAAAATAATAAAAAAGAATCTTCAAATAAGTTGCTGTGCAAAGATATCCTAGGCTTCACTGAAGCTGCATGGAATTTGTGCGATTTCATAGGCACTTTTGTGGAATCAGGGAAAAAAATCTGCTTTTAAATCAAGAATTTCCTATCAACTGTGCTGTTTTCACTAAGGCTTATGTTAGAGAGAGCTGTTAGAAATGACATACATCGCTTCTCATAGCTGTCTGTTTAAGGCTGTCTTTCCAGAGAAGTAACGTGACTTCTTGCAAGACATTTCTTTGGCATCTAAATCTCAGTAAGTGGTTCTGGTACTGGTAACATAAGTCTATTTCGGCTGTTGATGTAACTCGTCGTGAAGCATTTTTCTTCCTTAGCAGCATTAGCTGTCTCTTATTATTACTGGATTTTTCAGCTCCAAAGAGAAGGATGAATGGATCTACCTGTCCAAAAAATACTGTCAGAAAGCACAATGTAGATAGGGTTTATACATTGTGTCTGTTTCTTTCCAGTATTCCTGGTAATAGTTGGATGGGTGATTACTGTAGAACTGTTTCTCTAAGAAAAGATAGAACATTAGGAAAAAAAAAACACAAGAGTTTAGAATAATATATAGATCATTTGAAAAGGGTAGGGTTAAGCAGAGGTAAACGTGAATGTTTAAAATCAGTGTTACTCACAGTGAATTGTAGATTGATAGAGTTCTTTAGGTTGGAAGAGACCTCTAAGATCCTCTACTCCAACTTTTAACCTAGCAAAAGTAAAGTTACACTGTGCAAGGCTAGAATAAGTTTTCAAGGAGATACCTAGGATTTGTAGCACTTGTTTTGCCAAGCATCGTGCACAGCAGTAGTTCGTGGAGGTGTGGTGTTGGAAGGTCAAGACAGTAATTTGTCTCTTTTATGTTATGAATATGCCAAATGAAAATGCTTTTGATGACTTTCAAATAGTTGTGCATTCGAAGCCAGCTGTAGCAAAAGAGAGACCATTCTGGGATGTTCTCAACACCTATGTTTTCTGAAAGTGTTCCTCTTTGAAGAGGATGTTTTCAGTCTGTCTCTACATGATTTTTTTTTGCTGTTGTTTTTTCATTATGTAAGTTTTGTCTTGAAAGAGAATAAGGTTGTTTCAGGCAAGTAGAAAAGTGAATATTTTATGCATCTCTTCTGTAAACTACTTGGCTTTTTTTTTTTTTTAAAGGTTTTCAAAAAAAGACATTATTGGTCTATTATCCGTAATAATACAGAACACAGATGTAGACAAAACTTGAATGTTTTTGTCATTCTTTAAAGGTGTGGGAAAGTGTTGAATAGAATCTTCTCTGACAGGTCAGGATTTCACCATATAACCAGTTTTCTTTCAGCTGTAATAGGTAGAAGTTAGTTCAACTAAAAATGCTAGTACAGAAAAGAATTTCTGGTGATTGGATCCCTGCAGTCACCTGTCTAAGATGACTGTTTCTAGTGGACAACTGAGATGTTTTCTGTGGTTTAGGATTGTTGCATTCACATGATCCTTGAACACTTCTTGTCAATAGTTTTTCTAAAGATGCATTAGGTTCTTTCCCATTCTGGTTAGTTTTCCTTTCTGTGTGTGAAGGCATAGAATCAGTGAAAAAAATAGTGCAGGGTTGTATGTAAAGTATTAAAAAAAAATAGTAAAAAAAAGTGATCAAAAATAGGAGATGTGACTAGTTAGGTGAGGATGTCTTAAACTGGAAAAGAAACAGTGGAACGGGGAATTATTACATATATCACTTAGGCATCTGTGAAATCAAGAGGGTAAAGGGTAATCAACTGTATGGTGTCCCCCAATACAAAATTAAGGGGGCTCCAAATGAAGCCCATAGAAGCTAGTCTGAAAACAAGTAAAAAGTGGTGGTACTTCATTTTTTTGTAGGAGGTAGTTGAGGCAACCCTTTGCCAGAAGCTGTTATGAATGATAAACCTCTCTGTGTTCCAGAGACAATCAGAGGAGTTCATGGAAGACAAATCATTTGCTATAGAAAGTCTGACCAATTAGCTGGAGAATGGAGGGACACTGAGGGGAATGTATTGCTGGGTTTTCTCTCACTTCGTGTTCTCTCATAGGCAGTGTTGGGGAGAGGATGAAAAGCTAGGTGGACCTTTGGTCTGGTGCAGTATAGCTCTTTCATGTTCCAAGAGTATTTAAAAGCTGGAAAACCCCCATATTTAGTTTATAAGCTGTATAATTTTTTTGATAGACACTCAATAGTTGTTTTGCTCTTTAAAACAGTGAATGCCTTAAAAATGGAAGGGGGAAAAAAAAAAACAACAGGAAAAAATACTAAGACTCAATACTACTTTCTGGCCATGGAAACAGACAAGGTCAAATTTAAAACAGGAATTAGGAAGAGTAATTAAAGTAACAGGTTTTTACTCCTTTTTTAATTATTATTCCTTGCTTTATTTTTATTCTGTATTTGCTCTACTGTAGAAAGTCTGATTCCTGCTAAATGCAATGCTTAAAATTCCCTAAGATGGTAAGGGATAAGCTACAAATATGGACTATCAGGCAAGCCCTGGAGATTTAGTTAATCTGACCTAGATGTTCTTTTGATGATTGAGACCTGCAGTATGTGAAAACACTTCTCAATTTCAAAATGAAACACAAGGATATCTGTTGTATAACTCAGCTGTCCTTGTAGTGACAGACACATCAATCATTGCTGAACAGGAAAGGATTTACTATAAAAAGTTTGTAGGTTTGGAGCTGTTGAGTTCATTGGCATTCGGATCAGCAATGATATTGGAAGTTGTAAGTGAATTCAGCATTTGAATTTTAACATGTCTTAAAGAGGATTAGCTACAAATGCAAGCAACATACTTTTTTTCTTTTTCATTTTCAAGAGCCTGTTGTGTAAGATGTGAATTCTTGACTTAATTTTCAGCATATTTTATATGAAACTGCATGCTGAGTCTTAAAAAAGCACTGACTGGATACCTGCAAGCATGAAAAACGGTGATAAAATCTAAATGGAAAAATCAGCAAGTACCTGGAAAGCAAAACTGTTTTTAATATACATCACTTTGGAATACTTCAGGAGTCACTGTTTTTCTATAACCCCTTGGATTGAGACTTTTTATAGTACAGATAAATACATACAGAAGATTGTTCATGTTGAGGATCTAGGGGTTAGCATCCTGTTTTTTGTTTTGTTTTTAATTATTATTTTTTTAACTTAGAATGATTGCATAAACTGTTTTGGATGATTGGCAGGATTATATGCCCCAACATTTACTTTGCAGAGCACTCAGTTTCGTGTATCTTCAGCAAATTTTTAAGTCTTTAACTGAAGTTTAGCATGCTTGCTTTTTGATGTATGCTGAGCTATTTCAGCACGATGTAGTGGTAATAATTCTGCTGTTGGAGGAGAAGACAAGGGAAGGGAAATTATTTATCTGTGTTAGAGAAGACAGAAGGTTAATTGACTTGTTCAGCAGTAATTGTTTCCACTGTTTTGGAATGGAGACTCAGTATTTGTCACAGCTTTTTGTTCAAGCTGCCTCTTACAGGCGAAATTGCATTTGAATTTTGGAAATCACACTTCAACTGCAGAGACTTCTTACAATATTAACAGCTAAAACCCTTCAAGAGTCAAAACACATGTTTCTAGGTGGGGATGAACAGACATTTCCTTGGAATCGCTTTGAGTTGTGTTAATGTAAATCTGGATACATGAAGGGAAAGTGCAGTCCTTTCTTTCTGTAAATAGTCTTTGTATTAAAATGAGAGAGTATACAGAAAGTGAATTCAAGTAGTCATGAAACAGCATGTGAGATGTGAAAGTGGTGATGGATGCTTTGCTCACAGGTTTTCTTGTATCATTTTTCTAGATGTGGTGGAGCTGAGCCACACAGTGCCTATAGCATGTTTCTTTATGAAATTTTGAATTTTCCAGTGTTTATCAAATAATTTTGCTGTTGACATTGGAGGAACTGATACAATTGTTGTGGTCTGTAGTGCTGAGTGGGTGCAATGTGATAGCGTATACTAGATGGAGTGCAAAGAGATGCAAAAAAAAATGAAGGCTTTTTGAGTATGTGTTGTGTGACTGTAGACCACTCAAAGCAACAAAGGAATGAACAAGCGATGTCTCATTTAACCTGAGAAAATGAGTAACACAAAGAACTATGGCTTATTAACTATTAAACACTGATTCTTCTGTGGACACAGTAGGTCTTTGCTCTGCTCTGGGATGGGAGTTATCTGCAGTTAGTATACCCAGCATCTTCATTAGCAGCTGGCTACAGTATGCTTAGTGCACTCTGGCTTCACGATTTTCTTAGTGAGCATATCAAGAGAGATAACAACCTAAAACTGTTGGTTTAAGATGCTAATAGCTGTAAGAAAACAGCTAATGTGAGCCAATGAAGGGCACTAATTGTCAACATTGCCATTGTGAGAAGCATGGTTTTCTAGTTGCTAATGATCATTGCACTGATGTTGAATATGAACTTTTCATTGTGAAGCCAGTTTGGAAACATTTGGTGTAACTTTTTGCCATGAGTAATAGAAATGATTACCCTGGGTAATAGTAATAATATTCCATTACTGCGGTGACAGAAATTATTTAATACTCCATTTCATCTGAAGTATGTTCTATAGTACCTGTCTTTGTCAGTGCAGACACAGCAATTTTTGATCAAAAAGGAAAATGTCTTGAATAAAATGACTGCAATTTTTAAGCCTGTCATAAATGCAGCTTAATTTGATTATTTGTGAGCTTGTAGCCTCAGACTTCAAAAAACAAAACCTATAAACTGTTATTATGAGGACATGTATTATGCCTACTTTAGCTTAGAATGTTCTGTGTGAAGTAATGTGTTTTTTCTTGTGTAAATATTATTTTGCAGACTCCTGGTTTAAGAGCCCACCCTGGAAGGTTGCAGTGGTTTGCAAAAAAGTGTATATCAAATAATCAGGTATGTGGCTTGTATGTCGTCTTCTGTAGAACTGTCGTTATGTTCCAAGAATAATTGTTTTGAAATACTTCATTGCTAGACGTTTTTTGTGTGAAGATGTGTGACAGGCTGATGAGGTGAACTTAATGCCATGTGTAAACGCTGGCATATACTTAAACAGGAATATTTTAGATGAATGTACACAGTATCTAAGTGCACATACGTAGGAAATAATTGTTTGGCTGAGATGTAATGATCTTTTTTTCTAAAGATGGAGACTTTGGAACAATTGGTAGAATTAACTCAAAATCTCTTTGAATGTGATAGAGATGAGATGTACTACCACCTCCTTCAACTCTGTGGTAAGCTAACCTGTATTCTTTTTCATTTTCAATTGGGGAGTTGTTTTGTCCTTAAAGAATTAGCCTGGATATGGTTTCTGAGGCATCTTGCAGGGGAGGAGAGTAAGAGTAGTTTTGTTTGTATGTTTGTTTGTTTTTACCTGCAGAGCTCAGCATAACAGTACCCCAGAACTTAAATAGTACACATCTTCCATTCCATCTTACTCTGTTGTGTCATAATTCAAAAATTTACTATGTATGTGTATATATATATTTATATATATATTTAAATGTTTGTAAGAAGAAAAATTGCTCACTTTTTTCTATATTTTTAGTCATTAAAGATCTGCATTCTACTTTAAATGGATCTGCCTACAGCTTCTGGAAAGGTGTGGGATTTTTTTAATCTACCAGTTCCTTACCACGTATAGCCAGACTTGTGCATCACTGATGGAATTTGACCTTTTTTTAAAATTGGAAGTTCAGTTCTATACTACAGATTTGTTAAAGAATGTATCTGTAGTTACTTTCATTTATTTTCTATATTTATCCGTCTGTGTCAGTTTTGTTATTCAGTGTATCATACTGTATTATACACAGTAAAAATGTTGGAGTCTTTAGTTCTAGTTATTTAATGTTGTGAGAAAATATTTTGCATTCTCAGGATTGGATATTGAATACCAAATAGGAAGTTAGGACAAAAAAGCATTAGAAGGATTGCTACATATTTCAGAACGATGACAGAAAACCTTATATCATGGTTATATATTAAAGAGTCATTTATTTGATATATTTGGTCTTGGGAGAACTTGCATTTAAGCTTGAAGTAACTTTAGGCTGTTTTCCCATGTATGTTTTTCATTGACTAGAACTAGCAATGTTATTATGCAAAATAAAACACTATTTATTAGAACCCCCTTTTAATAGAGCAACGAAAGAGGCTGCATCCCCATTGCATTTAATTACAAGCAGAATGTATATTTCCTCCTCCTGCCCTCCCCCAAGAGACTTCTTGTGAGCTCTGTACCCTTTTGTTTCCTGAACAGTCTCAAAAAACAACAAACTGTGGTATTACCCTGTTCTGGCTTTCCGTTTACTGGTTGACCCTCAAGTATCATGTAGGCCTAAAACAGAACCTTGCCTCAACAGGAGGGGGTCTTCCTGTTTGCTACCACCATCCTGTTCAACCTCTAGCAGTGACTAGGTGTGACAGTGTGGCTGCTAGGAAGAGAATCCGAGAAGATAGAATTCATCAAATTCTGTCATACAAAATCTTCAGTCGTCTTTGAAAAGACAAAACCAATTCCATCTACTCAAAGAAGTGGAAAACATTTGTGGGTTTCTGTCACTGTAAAAGACAAAAACCATGCACATTCCTGCTTTCAGCCATTTAAAATTATCCATCAAAGCTGCCCAGTGAACTAGTACAGTAGAGAGTTGTCACTGTGCACCAGAGCCACAACTTCAGATCTTTAAGTATTAAAAAAATGAAGCCTCTACCATCTAGTTCAAGCTGTGATCAAAAATGTTGAAAACGTGCTTGTTTATGTAGAATAAGAGAAAAAAATTACGCTTGAGAGAGCTTCAGGAGTTTTGGGTCTAGCTCTTTCTCAGAGCTGTGACAGCTTCAAAGTTAGATCGGTCTGTGGTCTTGTTAAGTAAAGTGTTGAGTGCCTCCAGGGGTGGAAATTAAACAGCCTTCATGGGCAACCTGTGCCAAGGTTTGACCATCATCATATACTCCATTACTGCAACTTTTAACCATCGCCTTTCAAACTGTGCTGTGTGCTGCTAAGGAGAGACCTGTCAATTAAGTATCTGAAAACAGCAATTAAATTCCCCCATTAGACTGCTTTTCTCCAGGTGGTACAAAACCCAGCTTCTTCAACTTCCTGTTTTATTTAATCTTCTCAAGCACCTCGTCTGTCTTGAGGTCTCAATTTGTTGCAATTGCCAGCATCTGCTTTATAGTTGTGGAGCCCAAAACAAACATAAGAAAAAGTATCAAATATTCTCCATCCTCCATTGTTTACTGCCATAATAACCTGTGTTTAAAAGTGTTAATTTTAGTCTTTAAGACAAATAAAATGATCAGTTTTAAGGTAGTTCGCTACCTCTTCTAAAAAGCTGAAGTGGTACTACAACCTTGTGGAAAGTGGGTATGGATCTTGGAATTTATAAATGGTACCTTAGAATGTTTTGTAAACGTTTTGAATCTTTTTTCCAATTATTTTGGCAGTTAATAAGGAGGAATATTTGAGTTGATGAGATGGGGGCAAACTTCTGTAGTATTTTTGTGTTTTCTCATTCATTTAAAAATTTGTACAGTCTTTTTTCTTCTATTTGCATCTTCCTGTACCTTCTGAGTAGCACCAGCAGTTTAGAACTTCTCAATTTGAGGGTCATATGAAGCAGAAGTGTATGACTGACTAAGTATTTTCCACAGATAGGACTCTAGATATGTATATATACTTTAAATGTGCTTTTATTTGGAATCTTAAATCTTGTTTCAGAGAACAACAGTGATTGGTCAAAGGCTGAAGCAATTTGGACTAAAATGCAAGAAGAAAATGTTGTTCCTCGTGAGAAAACACTAACCCTGCTGGCTGATATATTTGAGAAAAATGGTCAGGTTGTCCCATTTGAGGTACCTAAGGTAATCTGACTCTACCTGTGGTAGCTAACAATGCTTCTGAATGTATAACTTTTTCAATGAAACATACTAACGAATAGCATTTTAGCAATTTAAATAAGCTTTTTGTTTTAAAGGCTAGACAAGAAGAAACAAGAAGCCCAATTTCTTCTACCTCGGAAGAAAGAAAAATAAGGATGCTTTGCAAGACAAATAATGTAAAAGGTAAACTGAAACCTGCCACTGCCCCCCCCAGCGCTAAACTTTAGATTTCTGTTAACTACAGAGCAAGAGATGCTTTCTGCTGCTTTCTGTTGGTTTGCTAGTGTGTTACAAAAGTTACGTGATAAGCTTACTTAGCAATGTTCTGCTTCAAAAGTTGATGAGAGAAGCAAATGCTAAACTGTTTAAAGTGTCATTTGAAATACTGACTTTAAATGCATGTTTCAAAGTCAGTCTGCAGGGAAGTAGGTGATTTTAAAGTTTTGGAAGTATTGCTGGTCTGTAGTTTATATTGTTAGTTTAACACCATTTTCTAGACTTTAAATTCAATATGTTAAACATAAGGAGCTATGCATAGGGTCAATGCTGAAAATATTCTTTCACCATTGTAGGCGCCTATGTGGTTCCCAATAAATCTAGCTGTTTGGCTGCAAGTTTTATGGCAAAGACATGAGTAGCATGGAGAGAAGGATTATTTAAACAGATTTAACAAAGAAAATATTTAGATGAGATTAAATTAGACGAGTCTGGACTATGGGGATGATCGCCTCTCATTGGTCAAAAGAAGTGATTCTCCTGCTGTATTTAGCATTGCAGCAGGCTCGCCTTGAATACAGTGTGCAACTCTGGGCTCCACATTATGAAAAGGATGTTAAAGTACTTGAAAGCATCCAGCGGAGGGCAGCAAGGCTGGTAAAAGGGTGGAAGGCCTGTCCTGTGAGGAGAGACTGAGGACACTGGGGCTGTCTGGTCTAGGGAAAAGGAGGTTGAGGGGTGATCTCGCTGCAGGGAAGCACAGAGGGAGGTGCCGGGCTCTGCTCCTGGGAACCGATGGCAGGATGCATGGGAACAGCATGGAGCTGGGCTGGGGAGGGTCAGACTGGGCATGAAGAGAAAATTATGTACTATGAGGCTATCAGACACTGGGACAGGCTTTCTAGTGAGGTGGTTGATGCCACATGCCTGTCATGAGGCATTTGGATAATGCCCTTGTTAATACGCCCCAAGTTTGTCAGCCCTGAAGAGGCCAGGCAAGAGGACTTCGAACTTTGTAGGTCCCTTCCAACTGAACTGTTCTTTTTTATTGCTGCCTTCCTTTATGGCTTTTATCTGTTAGTCTGTTTTCTTTCTGTTAATGTTGCAAAGCGATCTGTGTTCATTTGAAGGGAGGTATGTCTCCTAGTGTTTATAAATTCTTTGCATTTAAAGTAGTCCATATTTTTCCCTAAAATTAGCTAACTTCTCCTCCTGATCTTCCTCCTACAAAGACAGACAGTACTAAAAACATGTGGTTATTTGGGTTGTAATAAATATAAACAAAAGATCAAAATCAGTGTCCCCACAGCTCACTATTTCCAACCCGCGGGCGTGTGGGTGTCACCCAACAAATAAAATGGCCTCATTGAGAGATCACTTCAAATCTTCTGCTGTGAGAAATAAATAGCTTTTCTGCAGAAAATTCTCTGCTTCAGATAAAAACAGAATTAACTTGTGCTTGGGTATTTGCCTTTGTGTATAGAAAGGAGGAGTGTACTGCAGTACAATTCCTCTGGCTCAGTCTATGCTTAGTTTAAATAATTGGAAATCCATTCTTATTCATCTCATCCCAAAACACTGTCACAGAGTCAGAATTAGCATAACTGGGTCATAATTGATCCATTTCTAGCATCTGCCAAGGTGCAGATCATTTTAATATTCTTGAAATCTTTTTCTTTGCCTATATTATCATAAATAACTAGATCTCACTTGAGAGATCATAAACATAGAATTAAATGGGTTAAAATAATTAAGTTTGCTGAATTAGGAGGATTTATAAATACAAGGTGCCTTGTTTTCTTCTCTGGGTGTTATCAATGTATTTTACAAGTTGGACTTACAGATTAAGCTTTGAGTTTAAAAGCAGAATCTGTTAGTCATTGACAGTTACCTTCTGTTGTTAGTAAAATGACCCTATAGAAAGAAGTACGGAGTCCCAGGTGCACGGATTAGAAGTCTGAACTCTACATATTCTGTAGGTAGGGGGTACAGTCGTGGGTATTGTGGTAGACATAACATTAACATGCTTTAAGGAAATTCTTCATGGTGGTAAATTTTTGGAATCAAAAGGCAGAAAAGCAGAAATACTTTTAATTGAGCAATAAACAAAATTAATGGAATGCATTTTATACGTATTTCCTAGAAAAGTGTCCAGTGTCTTTGATAACACAAATGAGCAAGCAGAGAGCAGGTGGAAATTAAATATAGCTTGGACTTTGGAGGGACACTATTTTAATATAAAATTATAAACTGTAACTGCTACTAGTCTGTGGTGACACTTGATACTGAATTTACCAATAAGTTACTCCTGCATATTCTTTTATTCAGAGCAGCAGTGTTTAAGAGGAGGTGGTCTACAGCTATTGGAAATTTGGGGAAACGCTTTCTTTTCGTCTTAAACTAAGTTGTCACTTTTGTATAACAGTATAATGTAGTTTTGATATAAATGTAATAGGGCAGAATAAAGTTTTTTTATCAACGCATTTCTGATAGGAAAAAGATTAACTTAATCGAGTTATGTAACTAATTTCATGAATTTATCAGCTCTGACAAGGGGGTGTTTTGAAAATCTGTTCTCTGAAGTGCTTGATTTATGCGAAGTCACAGTTGCGTTTTTATCCTGATTCTGCAGTGTGAGAGCTTGACTCAAGTGGATCATGTTACACATAGCCCAAACAGTTGCAATTCCTGAAACAAATTTGCCTGTCTTGAGAACTGAGACTTTCTTGGCAAGTTGTCACTAACAGATCTTTCTACTTGAAATAGCTTGTGTAACGCCGTCTGATTCTGAAACCAAGAACTTTGTCTCCTGAATGCTAATATACTTGGGTAATTTTAGATAGCAGCTGAAGAATCAATAAGCTGGTAACATCTGATCAGGTACATGAGTCTCCGTTTGAGACTCCTTTAGGTATACTTTAACCATGCTACTTGCATGGATGCAAAATAGAGTTAAGAAAATAGTCTAATCTGAATAGGATAATCATTCTGAGGTTGGGATTGACATATACAGCAAAACATTTTGCAACAGGAAAACAAAACTGACACTACGATATTTTTTTTTTCATTGAACTAGTCATTACAGAAAGATTTACGTATATTTCCTTGTAGAAACAGATTTTAAGCATCCTTGACCAAGGTCATTGATAGTAACATATGCTTGGCATTATATCCACTGGTGGCAAAGTCCACTTTGTGCCCACCTAGTGGAAAGGGATATTCAAACCTGGAGTGAAATCTTAGTTCTGTCTGAAAACATTAGGAGTCTTCAAACATACGGATTTTTTTGTTTTGTTTGTTTTAAAAAATAAAATTTAAGTAGGCTTTTACTGTTGGAAGGAACAAACATATCACCAGCTGGTTACATTTTTCTAAATGAAAAGTGGCACTTGTGATAGATTGTACCAGTGAGATATTTTTTGTTACCACTGAATGTGATTACAAGTCTACCAATACCTCACATTTCAGAAAAGCAGAAAAAAGGTGTCTTTCCTGCTGGATTTCAGCAGGTGTGAGCACTCCTTTGCAATTTGTGATATTCGGCATCTGAGCAGGCAGGAGCATTCAGCACATTGCAGCAGGCCGTGTTAACCTCAGACCAATAAGTGAGCACGGAGGGAGGATTCCCAGGCTGTTTCTGTGACATTCTGTTGTTGTTTTATGGTCCTTTGGTTGACAATGCAATCAGTGTTGTAGTGTCAGACATCAATCATATTCTTTCTCCATCTCTCTCGTATCTCTGTCTCATACGTTGAATTCACAAACGTGGAAGTGGACTTAATGGATAAGAACACTACAATAAAAATTATCTCAGTTCATGTATGTTTAATGTAGCTCAGTGTCCAAAGCAGATTATGGGTGGCAATGTTAATTCTAATATCAACTCAGTGCGAGTGTGTGTGTGTTGCAAGTAATTATTTTATGCATGGTCACTTCTGTGCCCGCATTTCACCAAGTTTTTATGTATACGTTTTGGTTGAAGAAGTTTAAGACCAACAATTTAACACCAACTGTTCAGGCTTTTGTAGTATTATTTCTGAAAAGTTGTTTAAAAGGTAATTGTGGCTTAGTTTTAAAATAGCAAAGGGATTTTTATTTTTTTTTTTTAAGTTTCCTTGAAGGAAACATACAATCACAGTTTTAGATGCAAAAGATGATTTCTGGTTCTAAACATGTTAGATAGCTGTGTTGCAGCTCAGACTGCTACCTAGGCTGTATGTTTATAGCTGCATAATTTTGTTTCAGAAAAATAAATGACTGAAAAGTGTGCTTATCATTTTTTTTCCTTTTTGGTAACATCTTTTCATACACTGACAGTTATTGTGAATGCATGAAATAAAACTGTTAATCAGTCAAACAAATGCAGCGTAGTTTACTTGTTAAATATCTGTATATTTGTAAATTGTATGTTTTGTATAAATCTTGTCGTAGCCAAATAATTTGATCTCCCCATATTGGAATCACTTCCTATATTATTTGTTGAATGCTGTTGTGATCATGCACCAGATACTGTAACTATATACCCCTGCATTAGGTGTTGTTTAAAAAATCTTGAGTCTTCCCCTTCTCTTGGTATTTAAGCAACAGCTATATATAGAAAACTAGAAGTAGCAAACTTTTTGTTCTCTCGAGGCTTGTGTCAGTTGATTGTTGTGTACAAGCAGTTTTGAACAAGCTGTGACCAGCAGCTTTGGTCTCAAAGATGTAGGAGGATGAAATGACTTCAGATGGACCTTTTCAATGAAAAGATGACTTTTTATGACCAACAGTATTATAACATGACACTTTGTTTGGGTGCTTTGTCTTTTTTAGAGGCCTACGATTTTTTCCTGCAAACGCAAGAGAAGGGCTATCAGTATCGTACGTATGTCACCCTTATAAAAGCGTTGTTATCCCAGGATTCTTTTGAAGAAGCCATCCAAGTGAAACACATGTAAGGCTTTTCTGCATTTTGGGGATTTTAATTTTTTTTTCTGATTTGGGGTTTTTGGTTTTGGTTTTGCTGTTTTTTTATTTATTTTTTTGTTGTTCTTTAAATAATTTCTGGATCATTTTCAACTAAGTCCTTAAATTTCAATGGGAAAACAATTCACCTGACTGGTAATTAGGAGTTAATGGTAAGAAATACACCAATGCTTCATATGACAGTCTGCCATATATTAAAAAATGTGGTGGAGAGACTGTGTGTATTGCTAATAACTCATTTCAACAAACTGTATCAACAATTGCACTTGGCATCAGAACTGCAAGTCTGCCCTTCTGGCAGTCTGCCTTTTCCCCTTTAGAGCAATATCCAAACAGACAAGATTCCTTCACTGAACTGCCCCTGAGCCTTCTCAATCCCCATCCCTGCTGGTACCCTACCCTATCCACACTCTGGCAGCTGGCTGCCTGCCAAATGCAAAATGGTACATTTGACTGTTATGCCAGTGGCTAGGAGATGACCATAAACCTTAGATCCAACTGTTACACTTCTGAAATAAATCCAACCTGCTGTCATACATTATTAGAGTCATCAGTATTGAATTAACCTTCAGTGAGTTGTGTGGCGCACCACTTGCTTTAAGTATTGCCTGTAATGTGCATTCTGGCCAGATTATAGACTTCAAATTAAGTGTTACTATTCATCAAGCTAGAGTTAAGAAGAACAAAAATTTAGGTAATTTAAGGCATTTCATTTCTACAGCTAAAACGAGAGTGGTGGCTGTCTTCATTGTGTTCTGACTGAATACAGTGGATTAGAAAGTGGATGTGGGTAACTTACATGCTGCATAGTCTAATCATTTTTAGAGTTAACTTAGTTTATTGTTTTAATGATTATCTTTAAAAGTATGTAGATCAATGAAATGTCTTCTGTTGGAAAATGGTTAAGTTCCAAGTTCAGAAGCGCAAGCAACACTTTTCCAACTCTGTGTCAGTAACTGAGCTGTATGAAAAGGGGAATGTTTGTGCTTGATGAATAGAAGGCTTATATCAAGGAAAAACTTGAACTGCTCATCAAATTCTGCTCCTTGAAATGCGAATAACTGCTGAATGTTTGTAAATAAAAGATGGAAAGGGCATGTTTGAAAGTACACATTATGCTGAAAAAGTTTAGCTACTTGGTTAAATATTTACAGAAAATCTTTATGTATAGAAAGATATATAGAAAGATTCTTCAAGGAAGAATTTTGAAACTTTTCACTGAAGACTTGTGCATGTACTGACTGCCTCCCTGTTCCACAGCTCAAACATGCTTGTAAGGAAGATGCGCAGAATATTGCATGTTACAAGCAGTAATTTGCAGATCGGAAGAGGAGAGAGAATGTGGTGGTTTGTTCCTGGTGCTGGTGATTCAGAAATCCTGCTTTAGATAATAAGTGTTTTAGGATGTAAAATGCAGGAAAGAAAAGAACAAAAAAAATGTTAAAGACTAAAGAAGTTTGAAATGTGTTTTTAGGGACAAAGCCTCTGAATCTCGAGATGTATGGAAAAAAAGAAAATAGGATTTAATAAGAGGTTCTGGTCCAAGCCAACCATAGTAATAACCACCGTGCTTTTCAGAACTCATACTCAATCATGTAGCATAGAAATGCCAAATAATGACATTCTAAGAAGCCCATAACAGCTCACTGTTACATCAAGACAGAAAATGCTTACTATTACCAGTGTTTATAGTGTTTATCTGTGTATCTTTTTTCTAATAACAAAATCATGCTTACATTAAGCATTTTCAAAAGTCTGTAAGCTTTAAATTATTCACTGAAGTAGAGGAAGCGATTTTGTGTGTACACATGGTTGAAGAATAGCAAATCTATTTCGCACACATTTCTGCATGCTTGACAATTTTACCAACCTCATATTACAGAGAGATTATTCCTACAAAGCCTAAATGTGTGCAGTGGCCTGAAACTTGTGCAACTCCCAATATTTTCATAAAATACATGAAAGCCACCTTAATTTGTATAAGCTAACATCTTTTTCTTTTTACTCTGCTCGAAGCCAAACTTGAAATTTAAATAATATGTAGAGAGCTTTAGTATAGGCAACAAAATAAGTAATTTCTCTGTTTAAAAGGGTTAGATTATTTTAAAACTTCCTTACTGTCATCAGAAGTGAGAAACTTTGATGAGAAAGTCATGTTGTGGTAGAAGGAAATTGAACTCCCACTCTGCGTTTGGAAACAAACAAAAACCACAAAAAACAAACAGAAGGTTACTGATCTGTAGGTCAACCCGAGTCTAGTTGCTTTGGCATCCTAGCACTGTTTTGAGGAATATTTACTGCATTTAGTTGAAGTTTTAAGTAGAAATTTAGGAGTATGGGAATGATGGATTAGTTCTGTAATAGTAGCTAACATCTATTTAATCACACTAAAGATTGGAAGATTGGAGAAAGTAAATCCTTTGTTATATGTAATTTACAGTCTCATGCATGAATTGTTGACTTAAGGGCTTTGACAGATGGGACAAAGGGAAAAAAAAAAAAAAAGAAAAGGCGGAACTGAGCAGTGGGTGCTTAGGCAGGGATTAAGAGGATTGGTTGGGAGAGTAAGAAAATCCTGAGTCCAGTGACTGCATTTGTGAGCCCGGGAGGCTGAAAGTGACTGAGAGGATAGTCATATTGTGTACTATGTGAAGGATTTTCTTGGGATTGAGGGGAATAATTTAGCAATGACCCTGCTTACCTCCCAATCCGCTCAGCCTGTAAGTTCAAGTAGGTAGGCTGCTCAGTTGTTTGCCACAAGATGATCAGTGAGGTTTATCTTGATTGCTGATATGGTAAATGGCGATGCCCCCCTTTTCTGTGTAGAGATTTTGTAATCTAGAAATGAACATTTGTAAAGTTATCCGTGTGTATTAAAAATGTGGCTGTATGGCATTGAGGAATGGGAACATTTTGTTCGCATCGATGTGAAGGCTGGTTGGTCTCTCTTGCCTAATTTCCAGAGTGTTAGAAAAGCTTTAGCAATGTTCCTAAAGTAAAGATCCTCTTTACTATAGGTATGTGATGTGTAGTATTGTCGGAGATAAAGAATTGATAAGCCAAACACAATTTTAACACAGCTAAGGCAGCAAACGTAGTATGTTCACTTTAAAAAACTGTATACATCTAGATGACAGAAATTTGAAAATTAATCAACCAAATGATATGGTGTTAGTTCATAATATGCTTTAGTTTATGTTTAAAATATACAGTGCTGAAAATAAATGTTTCATTTTTATTGCTGAAAGAATAGTTTTACATTTTATAATTATGGTGACTATTGAAAAAAGAAGAAAAAGTATCCAGCTTAGGATACAACAGAACAATGCAGGGCATGCAGTTATTTTAGTCATCTAATATGTCAGCATTCAAGAATCTGAACCGATTGTTTAAAAAAAATCTTGTACTTTGTTTCTTTTGTTGCTCACTTCCAACTTTGTCATCTGTCAGAATGCAAAAAAAAATTATCCTTCTATAACCATTGACAGGATAACACAAAAGCTGTCTCCAGGTCGATATTTTGCAGCAATATTTTTAACATACGAACAGTAGTTTTTATAATTTCACCTTGGTGCTCAACCATTTATTATCGTATCAGAAGCATGTCAGTAATTCCTTTCTAAATGTCTGCTTCTTTTAGTGCTGAGACCCACATCAAGGGCTTCACACTGAACAGTGCTGCCAGCAGCCTCCTCATCATATCGCAAGTTAGGCGGGATTATTTGAAAGGTATGTCACAATGCTTGACCTTTACGTCACATTAATGCCTCTGCAGATTTTTCTTGTAACGCCCTTCGAATACTTGGATAAAGGAGTCCATTTAGCAAATTACCTGCTTATCAAGAGCCTTTTGTGGTAGCTGAGAGACGTAAATTACTGTACATGCATTTATAATACAGCTTGAATATGAATGTACTTGTCATTTGACCACTTAGTCCAGTTTCCATTCCATTTAACACAAGATGGGTTTTCTTAAGATGAATCACAGCTCTTCAGACATGCAAAATTTGTGCTCCAGAACGAGAGAAAGTACAGGCTTTCAAGTGCGTTAAAATTCACAGCACAAGTCATTTTGCTTTGGAAATTAACATACTTTAGAGCATCTGAAACAATTCCCAGCAGTTGTTTCTTGCATATTGTGGTGGTTGTGTGAGATACCAGATGAGTTAAATTGACTGTTAAATGTGCATGATTGTGCACTAAATGATTATAATATTGATTTAAAAACTTAATCAAATACTTTTTAATAGTTCTCAATACCAACAGTAACAAATATTCGGTTTGTCTTTCTTTTTAATGTAACAATCACAATAGAAAAGAAAATGGTGGCTGAAGAGTATTTGAGGGCACACAAGAAGATGGTGGATAAAGTTCACAGTTGTTTTACTTTACTTCTTGGCATTAGCTGTTCTGCAGCCTAGAGCATTCAGCTCTACAGCATTAGATTTTACTTATTCAGTTGTTCTGTAGAACTTCTGTGAGAAGAAAACTCTGCAGGCACATAGCTTTACATGCAGTGCTGTCTTTTACCCCTTTGCGAGTGGATATAAGGTGTTGATACACATTGCCAACGATATCTTTAAGCATTAAAGTGGCTACATATGAAAATAAGTATTGCACTGAGCTGGGTTTCACTTTCATACCAGAGGGCATAGCAGAAAATCCATTTTTGATTCTGCCATCTGTTTATTTTTTTCCATTCCGCTTTGTGTAGTTGTAGTAGCCCATACACATGTAATAGTAACTACATGAAAGATGAGCATTTAGACACCTCTTCTCACTTGTATTCTTTCTGGCAGCTGATAAACTTCTCTTCTTTCAAATTCCTTCCCCCTTCAGTCTTACATCACTGCTGGGTGTCATCGACTGAAGCATTTGCAGTTAATGCAATTGCTTCTCTTCTGTGTTGGCAAGTCTTTCCTTTTTTGCAGTTTTCAAATCCTTCACCTAAACTTTCTGTTTGACACTATTCTAGCAAACTTTCTGCTTTTGCAGCTGTCCAGTATGCCACTAAGTTTTGTTAGTTCTAATTCTAAACATTACATTCACAGATCTTCTTCAGAACATCACTGATATTCCTGTATTATGACAGTCTTTCTTTAACTATGCATTTTCTTTTTAGCAAGCAACCAAGATAATTTGCCACCTCAACCGAAAATGTTACCTTTTGTACAATAAAAAGTTTCTCAAGAAACTGTTGGGTTGCATGATTTTGCACCATTATATTTTCCTTGATTTTGTGCATTGAACAAGCTTTCTTCTGGTTATTTAATTGAATACTTAGTATTGATACTTGCTTCTCTTTTAAAGATATTTGCTTCTCTTTTTCTAAGTGAAGCCTTGAAAATGCAAGCCACTAAATGTTTCAGTTATATTGGTCATTTTCTGAGGCTCAAATTTTAGTCTTGTAATCTTAATTAGTAAGATGAACCATTAAACCTGCATCTTGTGACAGCGGACATAACTTGTGAGCTTTCACTATTGTAAAATTTATTTTATTGGTTCCTTAGATAGCTATTGACATCATTCTTTGCTATTTAATGTGGTGCAGGTTTAAAAACACTAATTATGTAGCTCCCTAAGTAGCCTTGAAAGAGCTGTAATATCTTATAGCAAGAACTCTGTTTAAACAAACAAACCAAAAAGTTTTTTAAGAGTCAAAAGTTCAATTTTATGGTACAGAATTCGCAGAACTTAGAGTAAAGCCTTTTAAAAGATAAACAGTGGGTTTTCACAAGCAAAGTTAGCTTCTTTTAAGTATTGAAAAATCAAGGGATTAAAATATGAATTCAGATTAGTAGTAATATATGTGCTTTTGCAAAGGAAAAGGGGTACCAGCAGAATTACCTAATCTGCTAATAAAACGGTTCCTTGCAGTAGTGCTGCATGCATGCAACTTCCAAGCCTTTCTCTTTCCTTGTTTTTTAGAAGGCTAATGACACTACACGCTAAAGGGAGGTCCACACCTAAAGCCAGGAGAAAATTTTATCTTCGCATGTGTGTTAAGATTGCTTTTAGATTTCAGGAATTCCACCCCAATGTATTACTCATTTTTTTCCCTAAACAAGAAGGAAAGAAAGAAAAACAAAACAACAGGGCAGAAGGGAAGTTGGCTGTGAAGGAAAGTTAGGCACACAGGATGTTTTTTCTTCCTTTCTTGTAAAAGCTAATATTTGGTTTCTGCAGTACCTGCATATTGAATCAGAATGCTAATACTGTGGAGTTCATGTGGTGTGTGTATATTATGTTAGAAGAGTTATCCCTTGGTGTGATAATTATTATCTGTGATTAATCCTGCCTGTGCTGGTAAGGGCTAAGAGGTTTTTACCAGAGGGGCATGTCTTTCTCTGTATGTTTACTCTTGTATAATATAAATCAACAAGAATTCTGGTTAGAAAAATGAGAGCAACTGTTACAGATGCACAGAAGACTGATTTGGGGTATTTTTAGCACATAACTCCTGTTGTTTTAGGAGTTTTTAAGGTAACTGTCCAGTTTGGAGTTTTTTTGTTCTTTTGTGGACACTCATATTATGAACTTCTATTTAAAATTAAATGTTGGTAAACAAAGTTTTGGTGCACACTTGAAATACTAGACTTAAGCGGTTTTGGTAATAAATTGCATCTTTAAACGAACTCTTGGTTCTTAAGTGTGCCACATTTTTCGTTTCCAGTAAATAAAAATTCATTATAGCTTGTTTGGAGAAAAAACAAGCTTAAAACATTACAACTTCATGATCACAAGGGAGGGCACTTGCGATATAGCAGCTTTCCCTGAGCTGGATACTCAAATGGGATAATTTGATGTTAAACTTACTCTAATACTTCCTGTTACTGAGCACATTTTAAAGCATTGTATCCTAAATTGCCATTGAAAGTTTTGTGTATACATGTATGTTGGTTATTATTTCCTAATTTTGGGGCATAACTTCAGCACGAGAATGATTTTCTATACATGTTTTTATAAAGGTAAGGTTAATGACCCTAGCAGTGTGGTTGTCTTCTCAACTAAAATTTCAATTCCTTTTTCATTGTTTCTTCACCTTTATTAGATGCCTTAGCTGCTTTCCAAGGAATGCTTGACAGTGGCTTGTTGCCTACTAGACCAGCAGTTATTGTACTTGCTGAGGCTTTGGCAGTGAAAGGAGACATGAAGAACTTAAAAGCATTTGGAAACATGATAGAAGACATCACAAAATCGATTGATTTATCTCCCTCACTAATGGCCAATGCTATTGCATTGGCTCATGCTAAGAAGTAAGTATTCCTATGACTTCCAAACTTTTATACAAAGTGGTGGGAAATCATTAACATTATCCACTTCATTCTGTTTCCATTCTTAGTGTCCTAGATGTTAAAATGCAGGGCAAGATGAGAACTGTGCTGTTCAGTCCTGTTCTGGTCTCACTTTACAAATACATTTGGGGTTTGTAATTCATTTAATGAAATACAGGGATAGCTGTGAAGCGTTTGGGAGAGCTTGAGGCTTTCTCTGTTGATATAATTAGCTTTGATACTTCTGTTCAAACATATTACACCTCTCATAGTGTTCTTGGTGTGAGATCAAAAGCTCTACAAGGTCCAAATGTCAAATACAACTAATTAATCAATATAAACTTAAAAATCTTGGAATTTAGCACACACATTATGCATATACTGTTGGTTTGGAAACAAAATCTGTTACTTGTTCCAGTAACTGAAATGATAACGTATGATTATGTTTACCCTCAAAATGCGAAAGCCAGATATGTATCTGTGAGGTGGTTTTATACTTTTTGTCAGTATTAAAAAATTGGGAAAAAGTTTTTCCTTTGCTGCTTTAGGCCACAGTTTCCATCATGATCATTATCCCCACGCATTGATTATCCTTTCATTTAAATGTTTAATTCAGCATCATGTTCTGCCTAGCATTTTTTAATTGATGTGTTGGTACTTTGCTAGTTTATCCTTTGCATAAAGCTGCATGGGGGAAACACTTCTTCACATACTGTGAACTTCGCAAATGCAGTTTGCAGGAATCAGTCTTTAGGAACCCTACATACTCTGCTGTTTTCTTTCAAGAAATATCATCAGGTAGAGCTCCTCTGTGTAACTCAGCACGATAGCTGTGTAACTTTGTAGTACATAACAGATACCTGATTGCCTTGGGCATGCCAGACTGGAGCTAGTAGTTACTGAGTGATAGTGTCTGCAACAGCAAGATGATTTAAATTGAACTAGAGCCACGCAGGCCAGTTCCAGTAGTGAGCTCACTATATTTTCAGCCACTGAAAAACAAGGAAGGACTGACCCTGTAAATATTTAGGTCCAAGTGGTGCTTGGCAGAGGATTCTAGTGAATTGGCTTTTGCCTATTTCTATGCCATGAAAGGGTTGTGGAGTCATGACGTGTTCATAAATGTGAATCAGGTTGACTGCAAGAACAGATAAGTAAATCACTGTATACAGACACAGGTTAAGCAAGCAGCATCAACTTTTCTTCTGCCATACCAAAATTAGCTTAGCTTACCTGTATGAGAAGACTTAGCGGTAGCATAAATAATACACACCTCTATTCTTAAATGTCTTGCAAGTTGTACCTTGCAAACTGTGATAAAGAGTATAGATTTACATGTACTTCAAATAGCTGTTCACTTACTGCTAGATTTGTATTTCTAATAGTTTTCAAAACCTTTTTTTAGATTTTAAATGTGTTTCATATAAAAGCATTAATCATGCCCTGATTTTTTTTAATTAAATTTGTTATTAGAGTGGACTGATAAGAGGAGATGTCATCTGAACTTTTTAGAACACTAGCAGTAGACTTTTCACTTGAATGAATACTTTCTGTGTTATTTTATTAGCATTTGCTATACTTAAGCCTGAAGATGAAAGAGTTTAGGAAAAGGTATTGGCCAAATGACACTTAGTATCTTTTTTTTGCTTCCAAAAAGGCAAGGAAGAGTTGGCTAAATAATTAATTGAATAGCATAAAGAAATACTTGAGTTGTCTGCATTAATTATTCAGATACCTTCCGTTAATGTTTTGATTTTTACCTTCTGGGTTTGCAGAACACTTCCTTGAAGCAGCTAGCCAGAATTCTGTTTAGTGAGGGAAGAAAAACGTGTCAGAATTACTTACATGTCCTGAGGGTCAAAGATCATTCAGAAATTTGGCTTACAGGTTAATTTATTAATTCAGTCATAAATAGTTTCACTTTTAAAATATCTGAATGAAGTCATAGGTACTCAACTGTTCTTGGGAAGTATAACATTAATGTAGGAAGTAAAAATTTAAATATAATTGCTTCTTTAGGTTTAGAAATCTTGATTTCTGAAACTAAGCCAGTTCAATATTTTTTCCTAGCAATGACCTTGATGCTGCAGTGGAATACCTTGAGCCTCTGCTTATCTCTGGTGCACAGAATCCTGATCAACCTGTCAAAAATATTTCCTTTTTGTTAAGAAAGGTGTCTGAGGAAGGATTAGAGCCAGCTTTGGAAAAATGTAAGTTAATTGCAGTTGTATTTAAATATTCCGACTAGACAGAGGTGTTACAGAAGAGCTGTTACATGTAAAACCTGCCCAGTCAGCATAAATCATGCCAGTAAAGTTTACAAAAGTGCCTTTTCAATCAAAGGTTTTCCTTATTTCCTTTCCTTTTTCCTAATATTTTCTATCATTTGCAGTTGGCGTGATGGCAGAACGACTGGCCAATCAGTTTGGAATTTACAGACCTGTCACAGATCTTTTCCTTCAATATGTCAGTGCAGGCAGAGTGGATGATGCCAGATCTCTACTACAGGTAATGACATAACAAGAGAGGTACAGAAATGCATAGATCTCTTCAAGGGTAAACTGACAAATTATGGAAGAGAGGTGTTGTACAGCATAGGCTAATGCTAGTTTGCTTTTGAATTCCAGCACAAATATCAATATGATTTAGATTATTTTGTACCATGAGATAGTAGTCTAATGCTAATAGTAGGAGTGGGTGCCAAAGTTAGAAAGCTTTTGTCTTCCAACAGCCTGAAGGAAAAGAAGACACGTATTGCATGAATTTTCCATCCAAAGCAAATATTTTCATAGTTATTGATATATTTTCAAGTTTCCTGTTAGACAGCGTTGCTTCTTGCAGACCATCTCCTCACATAATTTTCGCTGTGCTGTAAACCTTAATACATCTCTCGTAGCTATACAGTTCACAAAATAGAAGTGGGCAGTGCTTTTTGTAGCCACGGTATTTCACTTTTTTCTTTTTTTCTTTTTTTTTTTTTTTTACTTTGTCTAAGCTGTATTCAGTGTTTGTTAAGAGCTGAATTCACCTACTGTTCACTTGAATGTCACAGATGCATTAAAAGACAAATGCTAGTCTCTCAGCCACAGTATCAGCTAAGTTAATGATCTTCAAGGTGTATGACGTGACTGCTCACAATGTTTTTGCAGAGCTAGACACAGACCATGCTGGAGGCAGAATAACTGCAGCTGGTGAGTGCTGGTGTCTCCATCAGGTCAGGCAGCCTCCTCCCTGCAGGCAGCAGTCAAGCAGCCATGCGATCCTGCCAGCCCGCTTGGGGCATGTAGGCTCCCTGCCTCAAACTGGGGCCTGTTACCAGCTCCTGGTAGTGAATATGACTCGATTACCAGTTGCTGAGTTTTCTAATCTGTTACAAAAACACTTGTGTTTCACATATACCAGAAGCTTTATGATATCCCAAGACTCTTTTTTTTTTTTTTTTTTTTTCCAAAGCAAAAATGCATACTAACAAGTGTGTTCAGTGACTTTGGCTCTAGAGTCAAATATGTTTTTTATATTTCTTCTCCAGAATATTTTTAATAGTTTTGCCGAACTGTTCATCTGAGTGTTAGTTTAAAAGGAGACAATGATTTTAATATAAAATCCTACTTTTTTATAGCATGAAACATGAAAATATGAAAAATTCTTGCTAACTTATTCTTGCTTTTTCTCTTTGATTGGGACATTGAAATCCGTTATAATATCCTGCATTTGTGAAAATAGTGTCTTTTGCATTTCTAAGTAAAAGCTGCATGTTCTCAAAAACAAAACCAACAAAAAACACTGACCAATTTCCATTCTTAGTTTCCTAAAACTTTTTATTCCAACAGTGTACAACTGTTGGAATTAAGTTCACGGCTCTATAGCATAGTTGAAATAATGTTGTGTACAACATCTCAGAGGAGAATTTTTATATGTTTCATTTTGAGTGGGCATTCACATGTAAGTTTGAGTTAAAACTTTGTAAGACAGTTTTTCCTATAGCATATATGAAATAAAATTTGTGTTAACATTCTTGAATGTTATTGTGGATCAAATATTCTACTAATAGGTAACCAGAAGATGGTAATAATCAAAGTCTACTCTTAGCTTTTCTATTAAAAAGTAGAAAGTAAACCACAATCTAAATGAACAATTTCTCTTGTAATAATCTAAAATACTGGTAATACACACAGCAAATCTTTGCATTCAAAAATGTAACTGAGAGTCCGTTTAAACTTCCAAGAAACAACATCTTTTTTTTTTTTTTTAAACTCTCTGGAGGGACTGTTTTGTGTTTTTTGATGAGAGTATGAAAGTCAAGTGTTTGATATTTTGGCATGAAAGGGGGCTGTGGAAAACCTTTCTGTGGCTAGACTGTCTCTTTCCTCTTACTATACTGATAGTAGGTGAGAATGTCTAAAATCAATATATAATGTTGCAAGTTTTTTCCATGAATGCTTTGCCCCTATTTATGAAGATTTTTGTCAGAGCACTAGCAGTACATGGATGCGAATATTTTTTTTGTCCGTTTCCCTTACTGAATGAAGCTTCACACCTTTTTACCTGGATCTTAAAGAGCTTGTCAAAAATACTACACATACAGTACATTCATAATGGAGCAAAGCAAGATTTGTCCTTTGCAGATGTCTAAAATACTAATTGAATGTGGTAAATTAATTGTACGTGTATGTCTATATGCACAGTACCTGTCTGCCTGTGCATTTTGGTACCAATAAAATATCTTGCAGCTTATAAAAAGCGCTGTGTACTATTAGAAATTTTAAGACTGGTACCTCTGAGGTGCATAAATGAAAATACTGTCTTGTATGTTTTATTTTGCCCTCATCTAAAGTAAGATAGATTTTTGATTTATCTGTTCTGTCTCAAACTTTTTTTTAAGTTAAGCTTCTCTCTCTCTCTCCCTCAAACACTGTCTATTGCAATGAAAGCCTTTTATAAAATAGAGAGATTGAAATCAGTCCTTTGTATGCATAAGTGTAGGTAATTATACTTTAAAGAGAACTTGCTTTGTACATTTTAATTTTTATAAAGAAACGAGCAGTTATCTCCCTGACACCTTATTAAATGTATAATTAACCTTATGATCCCTAGCTCACTTGTGAATGCTTGGCAGTATAATTGGAGAGGAATAGTGTTTCTCTTTTTCATTCTTTTGCAGTCCTAAACCTCGTTTTTGTGGTGTGTTGAAGTATTAGTTTAATTCTTTCCCCTTTTGTTTTAAACAAACTTTATACCTACCATTTTAAAAACGTTAGCCAAAACGGTGCACAAAATAAACTTGTTTCCTGTGTTGTTTTTTTTTAAACTCATGGTCAATTATTTACCTTTCAGATAGTTAATATGTATTAAAATATTTTAAAAGTCTATAATTGGAAATTTTCACCTTAGTCGTTTTGTTATTTGCTAACCTGCTCACAACATCTGCATTAACTACTTCCTTTTCTTTAGAGGTGTGGTGGATTAGTTGAGGAGAAGAGAACTTTTCTGAATTTCATGGGTAAAGCAGCAACTAAACCTGGACAGGTATAATATTTTTTCATGCTTATCATTGTATATGTAGCATATTCATATGTAGCATATACTAGCTAATCATCCTTTGAAATGTTTTGGATATTGAACTTCACAGTTGACAGCTTTATCAGGTTTCTCAGGGTGGGGAAGAAAGGTTAATTTGCAGAGCTAGTCCCGTTTAAAAGAACAGCTTATTTTATGAGGCTTAATAATAGAAAGGAGAATGTAATTAATATTTTTTCTATTACTTCAGTAATTTCCTTTATTTTTGATGTTGTAGTTTATATGCTACAAATACTATGCTTTAAATTTTTATTGCTTCACTATCTAGTTTCATATCTCAACCTGAACATATTTATTTTGTTGTCTGCATTGTATGAATACAAATGCAGTGAGAATTTCAGCCCCTCTAGAATGATAAAAGGTGCCTATGTTTACATTAAAAGACTCATTACGAATTACTTGCTATACTGTTTTGGGCATGTATTGAGTTTGAGCATCTGTTTAGATTACTAGCTTTGTACTCATTTGCTTTAATTCCAACTACTCTGATTTATGTGCCTGTCCTACTCCTGTCCTTCCCTCTTCTCCTTGCCCCCCTTCTTCTCCCTCAGGTTCCTCAAAGTAATAAATGAAACTAAACAAACAAACAAAAAAGGCAAAAACACGCACACATTGATTTCTGTTTTGTAGAGGAGTAGCATCAGAAGACAGTTAATACAAAAACGAGAATAAATGCTTCTCAAATGAAGGAAAATGCAGTTTTTTATTTTGCAGAAGTTGCCATTAGATACTCATGGATTAAAAATTCTACTGTAAAAGTGACAATGATAAATACCATCTTTTGGTGTCTGAAAGAAATTGAAAAACTTGAAAATTTCTAGCTTTTAGAGCTGAAATTTTAATATCAGAATTTTCTAGTGTGTGATAAAGATGTTAGTAACTTCTGTACACTTTTTCTTTAAATTCAAGACTTGAGTTTTTGAAACTGGAGTCAGAGGTTGAGGGAGGGAGACTCCAATTTTAAGCGCATTAGTCAGTGATCTGACTACTTTGAAGCACTGATCATAGCTACCACTGACCTCTAGGTCATTGAAGGCTGCCAAGTAGTTTGAATTCTTCTTCAATTTGGTTGAAATCCTGACATATTCTCGTTAATATATGGATTGCTTCCTTCAAAAAAGAAACTATTGTATAGTCTCCTTGAATATGGGGTTTTAGTCCCGTATTTTGTTCATCTTATTGTCTACCTGATTTCTTTGGCTATTTCTTATTCACATCAGAATTTGGGCAAGAAATACTATGTCGTCATTCAGTTGAACAGACCATTTCTTGTAATCAGTAGTTTGTCTCACTTAAAGATCTGAAATAATTGTTTGAACTTTATTGATTTTATTTGAAGTTAATGTTCTTTTTTGTCTGTGCTATAAATCTCATAGGCAAAGAAGATTGAGACACTTCTAGAACTGATTCCTGATCACCTAGATATGGAAACTGCATATCGTTTCCTCCTAAAATGCTATGGTAATTTACTCTACTTGGACTACTTTATTATTTAAAACAAAAAAAAATCTTTAGGTGTTCTTAAAAGGTCATGGAAACCTTTAGAATAGCAGGGTCTACACTGTGCAAGTTGTCACTTTTATTTGGTTTATTTGTGTGTTTTTTTTGGCTTTGTTTTGTTTACGCTCACTGGATCTGTGTATGGTCCTAGGTATTACATTGGAAAAGCAACTAACAGACCGAAGCCTTGAATCCTTTACAAAGGGAACTGTATTAGTTTAAAGAATACTGTTACAAAGAGGTTAAGTATGGGCTTCATGGAATGAAAAAGAATCTCTCCTAACCCATGGAGAGAAACGTTGTAGAAATGAATGGCTCTTAAAATGAACGTAGCTTTTTTTCTGAAACATATAATACATATCTTCATTTTGTATGTGTGTGTTTCAAAATCATAATTAATTAGTTCTATCAGTAGTTTGCAAGGTTTTTACTGTTACTATTGCAGATTCTTTATACTCGTTTTTATTTAGCGGACGTTGCTTTACTTAGATTTAGCTAAATAGTTGATTTGAAGTGCTAATCAGTTTCTATTGTTGAAGTCAAAGGGAAACAGCTCTAAAAATCAAGTTGCTTATTTAAATACATCTCTTCACAACACTCAGTCATGAAAAATGAGGACATATAGCCCCCTCGGCACTTGTTTAGTTGAAAGGTTGCCCTTGAGTCCTTTGTGTTGTGTATTCTAATATGATCCTCCAGTTTTATTACAGGGAGGAAATATAATCCTCTTCACACTTGTAATGCAAGTAAAACGATATAATGACAGAAGCCCTTGTGTTCCAATCTATCACAGAGGAGATAAATAGGAATATTTAAATAAAATACTTCAAAAAACAAATCCAAAGTATGGTGTTAAAGGCATACAGACATCAGTATATTTGAATCAACCTGTGAAAGTTTTCACGATGTAGTATCTAACTTAAAAGTTCACTTGCTTAGTAATGTTCAAAACAACAGTCACTGGCAAAATCCTTTAGCTCCATGGTTTCATTCACAGTATGATAGGTTTTCTGACATGTTTTTATTTAAAAAATAAAACAAAAACTTCTATCACCAACACTGGACTTGCCACCTTACAACATCACTGACACTTCACTGGATGTTTGCTGTTGTTACCTCAGTAAAAATTGCAAAAGCGAACTGATTCAGCATCTTTAATGTTCTAACCAGCTACATCATCATACCACGATTTTATAAAGAGATTGCACAGAGACTTGCTCGATGATATCTAAAACAGTGGTTAGAATATTTAACATGGGAAGCTACATAGTAAATGAAGAGATGGTTGCTGTAGTTTCTTTAGGCAGACATAGAGCTGGTTGATAGCATGTTCTAGAGGAAACATTCCCTACCATGTACAGTATGTACAGACTTGTACATTTTAATAGCAATGTAGCTATCTCTTCCCTCACCCCTCATCTTCTTTATCTGATGCTTCCTGTGGTGGCGTGTTTAGTTTCATTTGTAAGTTTGAGATCAGCAGTGAAGTATAACTTCAGGTAGCTAGAAGGATGTGCTTTTGTTGTATTCTATCTTAAATAAATGGAAAGTTCACAGTTTCTGTTAGATTTCTAATAAAGCATTGCTTCTTGCAGTTTCTGCAGTAGCCTCCCACATTCAAAAAGTAGCTCAGCCACTTGCCAGATGTGAGTGGGAAGCTTTCTCATGAGAAAGGGATCCAAGCTATCAATTTCTGCATAATTTAAACTCCATTTCTTTAAGAACCATTGTTTTTGTAGCCCATATGGTTGTGAAGATAACATTCCAAAAGTGAAAAAGAAAGAAGCTGAGACAGCATCCTATATTGCAGATGTTTGAGCTTTCCCAAGCAAAAAAAAAAAAAAAAAAAAAAAAAAAGATGCAGTGGCTTCCTTCTTGTTTACAAGATGCTAGGAACTGTTGTACTGCTTCTAGGACCCTGAAGACAATGGGGAAAAACTGTTGGAGGCCATTTCAGTTTCATCCTGATGCTGCTCAAGCAAGGGTCTGAGCAGCAGAAAAGTGCATGGTTAAGTGTAATGGAAAAGGATAAGCAGTGGAGAAGGAAGAATAGAACAAGACTGCTCTGTTTTTCCCCTCTCCCGCTTCAGAGTAAGGAGAACAATATTCTGCTCTTCTACAGCTAGAAGTGAACAGGGCTTTAGATAAATAAAGAATGGGTTTGTTAGAACCCATCGCATGTGATGGTGTCATTTATGGAATATCCAGCAAAATGTAACTGGATACCTTTGCAGTTAACATTTGTAACAGTGTTAGTGGGTCAGCAAAAAAATTCTCCTGCTCTTTAGGATGAAACTAATTTCTGTTATGGTCTAAAATAAGCATCTGACCTTTGTTTTGTTTGTTCCTTTAGGTTATACATTTGACATAGCCAACACCTATAACCAGAATAGTATTTTGTCATCACCTAATGAAATTCTGTTCAAGAGTTCTCACAGGCTGAACATCAGTGGCTTTTGGTTTAGCTTTTGTTTTTATTTTGCATCATTTGCCTCAGAAAGAGGCATATAACTTTGCATCTCGTATCTTGGAGTGGTGTTCTCATTGTGCAAGCAGCTCTGTCCCTAGTGGTCCCAGAATATTCTCAAAGGAAATGATCATCCAAGCCTCAAATGAAAGGGAAAGCTGGAATGGCTGGAAGTTCTGTTCTCTTCTGGTGTGAACTGTCAGTAGGATATGAAGAATATCCAGAACATGTAGAATTACAGAATCACAGAATGGTTTGGGTTGGAAGGGACCTTAAAGACCACCCAGTTCCAACCACCATGTCATGGCAGGAACACCTCTCACCACACCAGGCTGCCCAAAGCCCTATCCAGCCTGGCCTTGAACGCCTCCAGGGATGAATGGAGCATCCACAGCTTTTCAATGTCTGATCTAAGTCTCCCCTCTTTTAGTTTAAAGCCATTACCCCTTGTCCTGTCACTACGCTCCCTGACAAAGAGTCCCTCCCCAGCTGTGCTGTAGGCCCCTTTAGGTACTGGAAGGCCACTGTAGGGTCTCCCTGAAGCCTTCTCTTCTCCAGCCTGAACAATCCCAACTCCCTCAGCCTGTCTGCCTGTGGCCCCCCTCTGGGCTTGTTCTAATACTTACCTGTCCTTTTTGTGCTGGCGCCCCAGAGCTGAACACAGGGCTCCAGGTGGGGTCTCACAAGAGCAGAGTAGAGGGGGAGAATCCCCTCCCTCACCCTGCTGGCCACGCTGCTTTTGATGCAGCCCAGGATATGGTTGGCTTCCTGGGCTGCAAGTGCACATTGCTGGCTTGTGTTGAGCTTATCAATATTATTACAGAATATTGTATACTAAAATATTTAATATGCCTTGGGAAGTGAAAGGGAATGAGTAACGTCATGGAAACAGGTGAAACAAGGAGCATTTAACTATTGGGGATTTTGTTTTTGATTTTTATTTTTATTTTTCTCAGAATTAGATGGGGATGTTGCATCCGTAAAGGCTGTGTATGAGAAATCAAAAGAAAAGAATATACAGCTTCATGACTTATCCCTGAAATCTTTAGCAGTTTTTCTGAAGAAAGTAGGAGAGCCGGTCCCTTTCACTGAACCCCCTGTGAGTATTTCCTAATTAAGAAATAGATCTGCGGAATTGTGTATGTTTGTTAATAAAACAAATTGCATGAATAATTACATAGGGATTAAATCTCTGCAGAAGCTCCTCAAAGGAGGCCATGTAGGAAGTACAGAGTGTTGTAGGAGCTATAGTAATCTTGCATTGGATTTGACTTGGGGAAATAAAACTCTTGGGGCTTACTGTGTTTAAATTACACAACCCTTATCAGGCACTCATCTACAGGTGTATGTTTATCAAATGTCCCTGGGGCATTTAAGTGCTTGAACTTTAAAAGGCTTATAGAAAGTGTGTTTTGTTAACAGTTAATGGCTTTTAGTTTTTGTTAATTACTAGCTTTATATCTAATACAAGTTGCTATCTTGCTATGATGGGATTTTAGAACTGCAGGAATTATTTGTCTAGCTTTACTTCTGGTTGCCTTGCCAAAAGATATATGCAACTGTGCAAATGTATCTTATTTGAGGGTGACAGGTGGCATGACACTACATCTATCAAGACTGCAAATACTTCTTTCACATCATTCCTTTGACTAATAGTCTACTAGTATCATTTCAGCAAAACAGGCTTTAAATAAAGACTTACTATATTTTCTCTCTAACCAAAATTTTACTGCTATCTGCTAGCCACATATCATAAAATTAGTGTTTTTCTATAGTTTTCTGAAGACATAATTAAATTTTACTTTCTCCATCCTGATCCATAATAAATAGGTTCTTTTTCTCATTTTACAAAAAATCAGAGGAAAAAAATTGGCTCAAAATGTTTGTTTTAGCCTGTTAACAGCTTCAGAGATTTTTCTGCAACTTTAACTTAATTTTAGAAGTAAATTTTTATTTAGGTATGTAAATATAAAACCTAGAGTGTCTGTTTCTTGCATGTAGTTAGTGAAAATAAGTGTTTATTTCAAAGTCACTGGAATGATTCATCTTCTGATTTTCCTGCTCATTTTTCTCTGATGCAGCTTGGTGTTTAAAAGCATCTTAGAATTTTTGACACAATTGCAGATTGCAGTTAAAAAGTATTTTCATTTTTAAAGTGAAATTGATTATATTATTGCATTATGTAATAGAAGCTTCATTATGCATTTTTGGCAAGGTTTTCCTTCTCCTTTTATTCTCTCTCCTTGGTATTTCTCTTAATTATACAGACTTCAATACAGATCTAGTTTTATGACAGAGAATAATGGATTTTGCTTTTGTCAGGACGTAAGACTTTGTTCAGAATTAGTAACTTTTTCAGTTCTAACAACGTTGAACTTGTTTATTCCACTCTGTTTTATAGGAGACGTTCAAATTCTATATGGAAAAATGGAAGAAAAGAAGATCGGAAACATTATGAACAGTCGTTTTATGTTTTAGTTGTTTATGAAATTAAGTATTACATTCAATAATAAAAAAATTAAAAAAGCATGTTGTTCTGTGTAATTTTTAATATTAAATACTGTGTTAAAACAGCACTTTCCATAGCTGTAACTGGTGGAAACTCATAGGCTTTTCTTATGTTAAAATTGCTAATGAAATATCACGATGTCACTTTCTAGGTTATTTCTGTTTTGATGTATGATCTGCTGTAACTAGAACTGTACTTCAGCTCCTGTTAATTCACCAAATATATGTATATTGAGAAAGTTGCTAGAGGGGTGTGCAACTGTGACTTCAGCAACCTGCATTATTTTTCGTTGTTGTTTGCCAGGTCAGTGTGCTTTGGCATGAAAGTAGAAGGGTAAAGAACAGGATTCATCTGTACCTATTAAAAAAAAAAATAAACACATCTTTTTTTTAGATTCTACTAAATGTACGTCTTTTGTGTAATGTATCTTGTTATGGGATTCAATGGTATAGTTTAAGACAAAATACACCTTTTAATCTAGCTTGTGTGTTGTAGTTTCACTGTATCTATCATTCATTCTCATAACTTTTAGTAAAATTTAAGTAACATTTCTAATTAGTTAACTAATGTATTTAAAAATACACAGAAAATTCCTGTGAGGAATGAGGCATAACTAACCCTGTGTTGCAGAGAATGTTCAAGTTTATTTAAAAAACAAACAAACGAAAAACTGTACGCATCCTATCTGTGTCCACTAAAATGTCAGCGTGGTTTTATGATGTCTTTCAATACTTGGCTTGTGCGTGCTATGGAGACATGGTACGTTGATGGTGCTGGGTTGACTTGTTGGGTTTTGTTTGGTTGTTTTTTTGCTGCTGGGGGGTGATGTCTGGTTTTTGAATTCACCGCAGAATATCGTCCTTTCGAAGATATTACAGTAATCTAGAATGGGGTGAAAAGAGACAAAAAGTCTTGAAAAGCATCTTGTCAGGAACGTGGGTGGGTTATGTGGGAAGCAGACCGTACCTGAGTGGTTCTAGCCATCTGGCACCCTTTGTTCCTATATTGTCAGAAGGCATTAACATTTGAGGTTTTATTCATAGCCTAGCGGTTTCATGCCCTCTCTTGCAGCTTTTTCTAAAGCCGCAGCCACATTACACGCGTTTCAGTGTAATAGCAGCATAATTGAAGACTGCATCAGCTAGTTTGTGGCCCTTCCTCTTGTGCCACAGATCTTGTTTTTAGAGGTCATCTCACACCCCTCTCTGTTTCACAGAAGTGGCTGTGTTCCCATAAGCGGGGTCAGACTGAGCGTAACTTGAGGCAGTGAGGCCTGCGCGTGCTCGCTGAGGTAGCGCAGGGCCTCAGGAAGGGGAGGACTTAAAGCACACTCCACGTCCACACAGCAGCCGAGGTCTGTAGACCTGAGGTAACTGTGCTGACGAGGAGCTGGGATCCCGTGTGGCATCAGGCCTCCTGCCCACTAGGCTGGGTGCTGTTTGTAGTCAGGTTCTGCAGCCTTCATTATTCGGTGCTGATGCTGGCAGAAGGCGTCTGCTGCCTGCTGGCAGTGCCCACGCCTGATGTCTGACCCTGCGAGGTGCTAGTTAGTGTCTGCGTGTTTTCCACCTACCCTGCTTGGCTGAACTCCTACAGATTAATGCCCTGAAATTTTGTAGATGCAATTTGGAAAGTAAATTTGATAGTCTGAAACCGGTAACATTAATTACATCATTCTTGGCTCTGAAATTGCATTTTGAGGGACCTCAGGGGATGCACTGGGCTGAATGAGCCCGCTGCTGAAAGGATCAAACAGTGGGGAGGCACTGCCAGAGCACAAGACCAAATGGTACCAGGGTTTTGTGGCAGCAATGACTGGCAATAGGTGGTAGGACATGCTGACCACCTGGGATCGTGTTGTGCAATAGCCCTGGCCATGTGTTGTGGGAGGACAGACATCATTCAAAGGATAGGCAAAGCCTGCTGTTGTGTGGTAATGCTTCTGACTTTTCTGTTCCAGTAAATGTTTCCAGTACAACTAAAGAATGATTACAGAGGACTAGAGTCGCTCCTGTCTTTAAAATGTGGGACAGTGAGGGATTGGTGCCACCCTGGGACACGGTCACTTCGGTCTGAAACGATGTTTTACTGGGAAGGTTTCTGCAGAATCGGCATTTGTGCCATCTCGTCTAGAATACGCTTGAAATATTTCTTGTGCATCGGTATGCTGTAAGACTCTGCCATTTCAAGCATGAAGAGCCGAGTTTAGAAGGTTAGTTTTTTCTTCACCAAATAGGTAGGCAGCTTCACTATTTCTTTCTTCGTATTCAAGGAAGGAAACCTGTGAGATGACAAAATGCAGAATGGCAGTCCTGCAAACTTGTCAGGGTGACTTATTAGACCAGTTACAAAACTTCCTCTGTCATACTGACCGTAGCACTTATCCCTTTAAAGCAGAAAATAAGTACTTGCCACTGAGTAACTGGAGTTGGGCGGGTTTTGGAGCAGGTGTGGCAGCTGGGAGATGGGAGTGCGCTTCTCTGTGGGGCTCCCCAGGGAGCTGGGAGTGTGCTGATGTGAACCGACCCGACGCGTTACTGGAGAAGGCAAGCTGTGTGAGCACGTACATGTTTGCATACCGGCACATCCTGACTGGGGCTGAGAGGACTGGGAAAAGCTTGCTGCTTGAATTGAGATCGCTTCACGTTGCTCCTGTGCCACGTTAGGGGCTTGCCTTCCTCCACCTTCCCTTGAGACTGGGCAGGAGGAGGCTGCTTCTTGTTGGTTTGTTGTTTTTTTTTTAAGCTCAGCATGGAAAAAGTTTCTCTGTTAACTACTAGTGTAGTCGTTTTAAAGCACGATAATTTAATTATATGCTGTAGTTCTATCCTTATCTACTGAAACAGTTTGTTCAACTTGCTGTCTCCCAAGACCCTTTTCTACAGAAAGAAATGGAGCTTGGTAGGTTAGTAGCTGTCTCTAGATTGATAATGTGTACCCACTGTTGAAAATTGAGTAGCTGAAGGCATTGCATCTTTGGCAGCAGCAGCTCAAAAGGTTTTTATAGATTGAGTGCCTGAGTCAGCAGGAATCCATCTGCAGTTTATAGTAAGAAGGTAGGATCGTAGCAGTGATGGTAGGTGCACCAAGTGCACATACTGACAGAGAAATAGTCTGGAAACGTGTTCACCAGAGCAGCACCGTCTTTATTGCTTTTCTTAAAGGTGTGATACTTCCAGACACTCCAGGAACACAGCTTAGGAGGAAGTGACAGGAGTGATGAACGCGACCGGGAGGTTTTGCTGTTCAGTGATTGTTGTGAGAGATCTGTCAGCATCTAGAAGGAAAGGCCAGTTTCCAGCACCAGCATATTGTTGCAGTAAAGGTGAAAAAGTGAGCAGGTAAGAGAAAGCTGGTCTGCCATTGATTTTAGCCTTTTTAGTAAAGATTTCTCTGCTTCTCTTAAAATTGTTCTCATAATTTCTGTGTAAAGTCAGTACAAAGAGAGATTATCCTTCCAGACTGGTTACAGCTTCTGGTGTCTTGCCAGTGCTTTTGGGAATCGATAACCAGAGGAAACCTAATCTCCTTTGAAGTTAGTAGCTCCAACTGGGACCACAATTTAATCCAAGGACGTATTTCGAAGTATGAGCGTGCAGATCCTCAGCTACACTCCCAAAGTTCTGGGTTTTCCATTAGGTCTAGAAGTAAGAGCAAATATGGATGGCTGCAGTTTGAGTTTTCAGTGTTTCCTCAAATTACAAAAATGAGATAATAAAAACTGTCTTACACAGTACCTGCTGTAGATAGGAGTTGCGCACTGCACTGCTTTTAGATAAAACTATTAATGCAAGGCTTCTCTTTGATACTCTTCACCCTCTGTACTATAATTGGCTAATGCTTCGCAGTTTCTCATGTGATGATAATCCTTGTAACATTGTAGTAAAGCAGTGGTATCTATAGAATTGCAGTTATCTGCAGCGGTAGTTGTTGAAACACTAGAAACACTTCCTACATAAAACAAAACTAAATCAAACCATTGCCCTTGTTACTTGCACGGTTTCTTGGGATTTCCCTCTGATTAGTTTAGCTAACAGCTCGAATAGTTCATGTGGGGAGGTTAGCTTAACTGTAAATCATCCTTAGCTATCATCAATTTTTAGGGCCTTCAGAATGCTCTGTAAATAAAATTACACTCTAAAAATCTGAAATGGGATAGAAAGTGTGTGCTCATTGGAAAATCCATTACGAGCCATGGATCTGCAAGCTTTGCTTAAACAAGGCTTTTGCTTTCCTTCATGATTTTGTTGACTTAGCCTGTATTTCAAACATTAATGGTCAGAGAGAGAGCTGGTAATATCACAAGTCGGAGATGATTACCTGTTCAACATTCCATGGAGAGGAAAAAAAAGCCCTGATCTAGCTGGATATATGTATGTGTACAGTGTTAAATTCATTAAGAAAAAAAAAATCAATTTCATCTTTTCCTTTATGGTTTTAATGACATCCATATTTTTCATCTGTAGCACCTATAAAATATTGAGCTCCAAATTGTTTTTATGCCTTGGAATGCAATTTCTGCATCTGAGTGTCTTTTTCACTGTCATCAATAACATAAATTTGTCTAAATTCAGCAAGTAAAAACAAGGTTGAAAACTATGTTTTATACCACTAGCTGCAGGGGGCATAAAATTACGGTAATTTGTGGCTTTACTATTGTCAGTCATGTACACGGGGTTTTTCAGTGGAAATTTATCGTGCGCCCGGCACTGAATGTGCACTACAAAGCTGCAATGCGATTTTTGATGTAAAAGCACTGAGAAATTCCCTCTGAAGTATACGAAGCTAAATATTCATTCACCTTTCTTTTGTCTACCTTTTGGAAGGGAAAAATCTGAAGCATGAGTGTCCAAAGCATTTGGCAGCGTTGAGCTCCGCTGTAACCAGAAAGCCTGCTGTTCTAGGTAGCAGTAACACTTGGCCAAAAGGCTTTTATTTATTTTATTAATAGTATTTTTTTACAAGATTGGTCATAGGAGATGGGGGCTCACCAGGGAGGTAGGGAAGCGGCTGTAACCTGTGATGCCCGCCCAGAGTTACCACAGGGGTGGTGGGACGGTGCCACGGCAGCTCAACAGGGGATGGCAACTCGTGTCGGTATTGCTGGGGACTATGGGGCAAAGAGCTTGTATTCAGTGACGGTTTTAAGGGTGTGCTAAACCCACAGAGCGGTCCCACCTGGAAATCTGTGTGTCAGCTCGTTAGGACAGCCCGCGTCCTGGTTTGCAGTTTGAGCAGCACATTTTATTGTTGGCTCTTCAGAGCACTGTTTTCTGGCTTTCTGCCTTCCTTCAGCTAGTTGAAGCAGTGCCACAAAGCGATTAGCTATTTTAAGAGCGAGAGGTAAATGATGCGGGTGTTTGTTGGAAAGCGGTTCTTTTAGGGCACCCCTTAGCATCATGAGTTGCGTGGTGGGAGGGCAGGTGTTTGCCTTGATCCCATGTCAGGGAGGAGCTGCTGGCTGAGGCTGCAATGGCAGATAGAGGTGCTACGTTTCGATCTCATGCCTTTCGTGGTGAAACATGACGTCTTTCCTGTCATAAAAGTTTCTGTAGTTGTTTGCTAAACTTCCTCCAGCCCCCAGTAAGTAAAAGTGAGCAAAGATCACATCTCGAGGAATGACGCTGTGAACTGGTGCCTTGTATTAGCATCGCAAGTCACTGGCAGTTCATTGAAAGTGACCTGTTCTCTACTTCATGCTTCTGCCTACTTGTGGATTTCATAGATTTCCAGTTGCAGTGCATTTGCTTGAAAACCCAGTGCAGTAGCAGCCGGTGACTGTATTGTGGGCTTATTTGCTCACATACAACATACACTTTTTTTGATGCAAGTGGTTTCTTTTTTTCTCGCCATGTGAATTCTGGCCAACATTTAACCTATTCCTTAAATGTGAGAAATGTAAGTGAAGCAGAAGTGGTACTGGCACGTGCTTGGTAATGTTAGCAAAATATGAGTGACTCTGATTAGATGCTTTAAAAGGAGCAAAAAATCCAAATGTGTTGTTGAAGGTAGACGCTTGTTCTGGAGCCGTGAGGTGAAGATTGAGGGGGGAGTCTGTAAAATTGCAGTTTCTTGGCACTGGAAACATTAAATGTATTGAGTTGTGACCATGAAAGTACAATATTCCCAACAGATTTTTTCAATTTGAAATAAAACCATGTTTGATTTAATGAGAAAATGGTCAATAATTAGTTTTATAATTAATTACATAAATTGTCAACAACATTTTCATAAGTGATGGATCTGAACTGCTTTCTAAATATTCCTTGGGGGAAAAAAAAAAAAGAGCTGTCCACCTGCGTTTTATTTGAGTATATATATAGACAGATATGTAATCTAATCATATGGGTATCTCTACGTGTATATATATGATTACAACACATGCAGCTCCACACATGCTTTTTAAAGCTCATCAGTTCTTAAAAGGGTTAAGCAGTTTTAAAATTACCTCAACCCACTGCTTAAACATTGTTGCCTTAATTAATAGCTGCTAACATATGAAGGGCTTGTCTTGGCTCTCAGAGGGGGGAAAAAAGCAGCATGCCACAGAGCTCCATGTACACTGCTTCTTGTCTACTGCCATTAAAATTAATCATCGTAGCTAAAGCCGGGAAGGTTTGTTATTTCTGGTCCAAGTGGACATACCAATACCTGTAATTTCTTACTGATAGGTGATAGGTTCTCCCTGCGTAGCATGTTGTCTGATTATTTTTTTTTTTAAGACATTTTGTGGTTCTCTTTTTTTTTTTTGATGTGGTGGTTTAAATAAAAATGGATGGCTATTGATACTTGTTACTGATTTAGCATTTCTGAATGCCTTTTGCAATTAACAAATAAGGGATGAAACTTTCAACAGCTACGTATTAATTTAGCTTAGGCAGACTGAAAGCTAGTCCTTTCCAAATGACGAGTTAGAAGTATTTTGGAGGACTGCCACAACCCAGGAGCCAACATGCAAAGCAGTGCTTCCATAACCCGCTTTGCAGTGCTAAGAAAGATCATCCAATTTGCCAGCTGGAGAGGCTGCACAAACTTGGAGAGGAGGTGGGGGAAGAACTTCCCACCTCTCCTGCTGTTACTGAAAGTTACTTAAAATATTTTAAGTAATAAACCCATTGTTATTATCTGTCTCTTTAAAGAGAAGACAACACCTCTAGTACACAGAGGTGTTGTACCAATGCATGAGTTCTGTTGTCCACATGTGGGTTTATTTTTATTACATCCTTACAACCAACACAGATTTCTTTGTTTTATTCTGAATTTGAGGTGCGTTGCTGCCAGCATTTGATGCTCCCACTCACACTTACGATGTGTGTGCATACTGAAACCCAGTGGCCTGCTGTGATCAGGTCATGCACTGGGCTATTCAAGAGCACTTGGGCAAACAACTTGGGATCTGTCACCAATGCAATGCAGTGTCACTTCGACGTCAGGTTTGTGTTGACTCAGTTGCCTTCAGCTGCAGGGGCCACAACTCAGAGCTGACGAGACTTCTTCAAGCCTACCCCCAGAGGATGCAGGAGAGCAGAGCTGGCAGCAGGGGCATCGCCGGGCTGGCAGGTAGCGCGCTCTTTGGATGTGAAAACTGACTCACCGCGTTTCTTGGGATGTAGCAAGCTAAATGTCATCGTGTGAGGAACAGATAGTACTGTGAGTTTCGTATGGTTTTGCTTGTGATCTGTAGTCTCTGTGTTGAGATTGTTGCAGCCTGCTTGAGTTTTGGTTTTCCTGACACAGGAAGCATAGCGAGGGGGGGACACAGCTTCTACTGACACAGGGGAATCTAAGGAAAAAGAATGGCTACCCTGAAATTTGAAATCAAACTGCTGAAATTATGGCATTCAGCCTTTGTTAGAACTCAGGAAGATTTCCATCCGTCACTAACCACTTGTTCTTGCAGCAGCTCTGCTGTTGAAGTGTGAAACCTTTTCTGCATGCAACTTGTGTGGAGCAGGACAGGAACACAGAGGCCAAAGCCTACGGCATAATCTTCGCCCCCGGAGAGGCGCATAATTCCCCTACACCTGTAGCGTTTTTCAACTCCTGGGAGTGCGAGTGGGGCAGGTTGTGTGTCACCCGCCCACTCTTCCCATTGCTCTTCCCTGTACACAGCCCCACGGCATGCTATTGTTAGATATGAATGCTAATTGCTGGTATTTCAAGGCTCCTATCTTCTTATTGCTAAAGCCTGTAACAATAATCACAGCCTACATTCCCCATCTCTAGGCATCAAGGAAACAAGATATGATCACAGGCAGTGTGCTGAAGTAATTGTAGTATATAGAATATGAGCTTTTTCTGTGTAAACACAGGCCTGGCCACATCCTATGATAGCTCTTCCTACACTCCATAAGATGGCTGTTCCCAGGCTCACAACTCACGTCCCCATTATGTATATATCTACCCTTGTCATAACACCACCTCTGAAACACTCACACCGTTTGGTCCTGCTGCATAATGTTAAGAGGGTGGAATTTTAAATTGAAAAAGGCTGTTTAAGTAATGTCAGCAGCCTGACTAATTTCACAAAAGGAAGGAAATTCAAAGTTAAGGCTATGGTATATTCTTATCTAGATGCCTGAAGATTTCTGTGCATGACAATATGCCCCTAAAATTCAGAGCTGTCCCTTATGTCTTTAATTTCTCCCATTGTGTCTCTCCTTTTTTTTATTAAACATCAAAGTGAATTCACAACAGAGAGTCAGCCTAGAATTTAATCCTCTAAATACCTTGAAAATAGAGGTTTAGACTAGAAGTACCAATATATACCCTTAAAACTTCAGTGTAATATAAAAGAGATTCTAATCACAACAGATCATTACAAAGAAGAGTAAACCACTTTAAAAAATTAAGTGTCTTAAATATAATAAAAAGGAATAATTAAGAATCAAACAGGAAGCTGCTACTCTGACAATTTAATGATGCTGAATTGGACTGAAAGAATTGGCTTTGCCATTAAAAGGCAATGAAAATCTGATAATTTCAAAATGGCACTAGGATAAGATCAAGCATATTCTTCCAAATCAAATGCAGCAGAACCAGGAAGAAATGGTTGAATTCACCTCAGAAAAACCTTGAAGTGCTTTGGACTCCTGCTGCTGCCTGAGGCTGAATCTCTTATTTTATCAGACCTGCTTAACATCTTTAGACTGGGGTCTTCCTGGGAATTTATTACCCCGTGGATCCCATGGAAAGCAATGTGGCAGCCCTGCTTGCCAAATGGAAATAATTCAACGTTGATGTTCTTTCATTTTAATTTCTTTAAAGAATAAATAAAAGAGGATTTACATAAGTATCCCGTATCCATAGTCCATAGCACTAGGAGTTTTCCACTGCGTGCAACATATCTGTTCTACTTCCATTTAATGATGTGCTTTGCTTTTTTGATGCATATAAGCGCAGAGTTATGCACTGTTTAAATGTTTAAAATCAAGCTAATCAAGCTTGATTTTATGTTAATGTTAATGTTTAAAATCAAGCTAATTAAATGTTAAATGTTTAAAATCAAGCTAATCTTATAAAATATTTTTAACTGTACATCTAATTTGCACATGTAGTTACTGTGACTGTGTGTGGATTATAGCTATCTATTTACTGTTATGAATTTTCTGAGCATTTGTGTCTTATGGCTGAACTTAAGAAAGCGCATAAGTACAAGCATTTCAGAGGTTGCACCATTAGATTTTTAATTATTGGGTGGGCAGTTTTGGTATTTTCTACCTGTGAATCTTAGGAACCAAAACTGGCAAATTGCTGTGTCTAGTAATATCACAGAGAAAGATGTGATTAATAATCACTTTGCGTGTATTTATACTGTAAAAATAGATCCAAAAAGATAAGAAAAATTATCTGTTAAAAAAAAAAAAGTACTTTCTCACTGTATAGATTACTTTGGGCATCAACAGCATCTAACTGGAACACAAAGGCAAAGCCTTCAAACACATAAGCAATTAGAAACAGCACGGAATAACTTAATACTGGTGTTTTTCATCCACGCGTGTTTTCCCAAAGCTTCAGTGAAAATTTTTATGTTGCTTTCCTCTGTTTTCCTTCTTATGAGTAGTGAATGCAGAGTATGTGCTGCAGTAAGTAGTGTTTTGTGTGTGCTGATCCTACTTCTCTTAGAGCTCTTCTGGTTAAGTATGTGATTGCCATGCATTCAAAGATTGTGACCTAGAACATCAGCTATTACAATGTGGGATCGGTCCTTTTAAATTGGCAACTCATAGCTCAGAATATTTCAAGGTGCATGCAGTGCATATAGGTGTCACACATAAAACTGTACACCAAACAAACAAATTAAAAAAAAATAAATGGAAAAACCACCATGTTAAAGTCTGAATTTTATCACGGTTTGTCTGAATGGAGGAGCACAACCTGGCTTCCAACTCCTGGTGTTCTGCTGCCATCCTGTGGCGAACCGGACTCGCTTCGTACAGCGGAACTCAGCAGGGATCTTCTCTCCCAGTGCCTTCGCAAGGGTTACCAAAAGTAAATTTTGGGCTTGCCATGTTTTCTTGCAAGGAATGTTGTAGCCTGCTGCCCATCTGCTTGTCTTACTGTTACCAGTCTTGGTTTGATTTTTGCTTGATGAATCTTAATGATAAGTAGTATAAAAGCAGGAAAACAATAATATTGCCGCCAAGGATGAGATAGCTTACATAGAGAGGCTGTGAATCCAGGCCCATAGACTTAACTACCTGCAATCACAGATATGAAAAATTAGGAACTGAATTTTTTTTTTCTAGTTAATTACCACGATTTTTATTAGAGAATGACTTACAAGTTTTCCTGGAATGTGAAGAGTAACGTTTCCAACAGTCATTTCATATTTGGCTTCGGTGAACTGAATTTGCATCATGCCTTGGAAATTCCATCTTAGAAAAGACACTTTAGAAACCCAAAATGGAACTGGAAAAAAAAGTCAGAAAAAAAATCATATAAATAAGCAAATTCCTGTCTTGCTGCCAAATAGGTTTGTCTAATTTCTTGACAACCGAAGGCTGTATGATAGCTTATTACTGGACAAAATGGCAGATACACCCTATATTATTACACAAAGATCAAAAATTACGGGAGAACATATATCTATCAGACTCCCATTATCAACTCAAGTTCTTCTACTGAAGATCTTCATCTACTGAATATAACTTGATACTGAATAATGTAGGGACCAATTCAGACTTTCACTAGTGCTTTTTTCAACCAAGCTTACTGTTACCTCAGCTTCAGAGGGAGACACTAATGTAAAATGAACTCTACTGTCACTATCCATGAAGATATTGCAAAGGTGGGAATAAAAGAGGGTTTTCTTGTATGGGACTCAGCCTCACTACAAACAATTGCTGATGAAAGCCATTGACATTTTCATTTGGAGGGGTAGTGGGAGAATTCTCTTACCTGTCCAGAGGTTTTCCAGGCTTACCACAAAACCACCACTCAGGTAGAATGATGTGAAAAGGACGTTGCCTAAGAAAGCTGAGAGCTGTAAGGTTGGCAACAGTGCTGCCACCCAAAGTGCCATCCCGCGGGCACAATACACAGCCAGCCACACCGAGAAGAAGTTCAGCAGGAAATGCTCTGGGTCAGGCATGAGGTTTGCCAGCCAATAGATGGGAACCCCGTAAATTAGAACAAAAGCGCAGTGCTCAGGGAGTTCCCCTAAAATCTGTTCAGAAAGGAGGGAAAAAATATATTAAGCAATAATCACAAAACCTTCTGAGATGCCCCTTAATGTACTTATGGACTGTTTAGAAAAACTTTGAGAAATAGTCCCTTAGAATACAATCATCTCCTCTTTGGTTGTTTTCAGTAACAACAGAGATGGAAATCCTTGCTAATTTTTTTCCCTAGTTATGATAATTTCTGTAAATGTTGAATTGTTAGGCTTCTTCTTACAGGTTGAATGTCATATTTTGTTATGGTTTTGGCAGTTTCTAAGAATTTAAGAGAATTTCATGAAGAAATGGTGAGCTTGAGAGCAGTAATACTGTTACTGACTCATTGTAGGTGTACATTTTGTCCAAATTTGGTTGAACCTAGCATGAGATGAAATTTGAAATAGGCTGTTGGTCACTTCACCACTTTGTCCCAAAGGTAGTCCAGTTAGTAACTTCCTAACTCATTGCAAAAACATGAATATGGTTTAGATTTTCTCAAATATCTGAACATATATATTTTATTTATATACATGTGTGTGTATATATACAGTATATATAAAAATATATATACGCACTATATGGATGTCTGCATATATCAGTTATTCCTATATATGTAGATATGTGTGTATATACATATGCATGTAGTATTATGATTATTTTTTACCAAAGAAAGTTGCTACTATCCTCTAATACTAAGGTTGTAACAAATTACATCGATTCCTGTATGAATAATGTGCAATTTTTGTGACACAATGCAAAGAATATTTTTCTCTGGCAACCACTAATAAGCATTTAAAATCTTGTGCAGAAATGGAAACCTAAATTACAGATGCCATGGCAGGCAGAGCTCATCTCACAGTGGCAACATCACAAAGAAGGGATTCTTCTAAACCCTTGTGAAAAAAAAGAGAATGTAATTTTTCTGAAGTTCTAATTTGTTTCCAGGAAATCTAGCTCTTTATACACTTAATACAATTGTTTCTCTCTGATCAGTACAGGCCTGAACAAGTACTGGAAATCTCAGTAAGCATTTTGTCATTTCTATTTTACTTTTGTTGTAGCATTTAATATAAATACTCTGTTTTATAGATCAAGACATAATCAAACCTTCACAGATGTTTCAGCTAATGAATCATTCAGGTACATAAAATGATGAAACCACCGAAGATGACTTTCAAGGTTCCCAAATTTTTGCCAAACAACCTTATGGATGTCAGCCATGACATATGGCAACAGATACAAAGTAGTTTGAGATTTAATCAATTAACACCAAGGAAGCAAGAATGGTAGCTTTAGCTGGCAGACACACTAGAAGAAGTCTAATGCAAATGCAATTATTTATACAGCAAGGCTTCGGAATATTCTTTAAGCTATCTGTGTGTATTTCCTGGCATCAAAACCACTTACCTTAGCAAAGAAGTATGGGCTAACGGAATACATTCCACTTTCCAAGTCATGATAAAGCATAGCTCTTTCTGAATGACCTGCAGGGTAGAAGCAAACAGGTTCATTTCATCCTAGAGTTGCATTTATAAACATAATTTTTCATTGATTTGAGAGCTCTCTGATTGTGATTGTTTAAACATTTACAATAAAGCTCACACTTACATTTGGCAATGACATCCAAAATCACTGTGAATGGGATTAGTGCACCTATCATGTACAACAGTGCTGTTGTGTCACGAATAGAGAGTCTGCTTTCTCCATGGCCATAGTACAAAAATCCTATTAATAATGACATGATGAGGGCCTCAACTCCATGGACTAGTAGTGTTGAAAGATCTCTGAAGTCATTGGAGACTTGACGACTGGAAAACAACAATATTGATCACAAGGTATAGTCCTTACTAATGCCAGATATATTCAGATATATTGCCCCAAGTGCTCTGCTAACAGCAGTTTGTGGAATTGCTGACTTTGAGTAGGTTGGGAGTTTGCCCAGTTCTGAACATGATTTTATTTAATCAAAGCTGCTGAGGATTGGTAGTGGCCTACTTTTTCAGGTCTGAAATGCTGAAAGGGTGAAGCCCGTGGCAGCTGGAAGATCTCATTTTGAAGACACAGAAGCAATTATTTCAGCTAAAGCCTCTTTGTTAAGGGCCCGTAGTATACACTAGTACTAGATGTTACTATCAGTGATGTTCTACATGTATTAAACCACTTGGTTTTATTTCTTTTGAGAACACAAGCATGAAACCCAGCTACCACTATCCATCCATGCTGGCTATACTCAGTGAGTGAAGCCTGGCTTCGTATCAAGGCAGAGGTGTGAGGATGGCAGCACCTAGGCCTGCCACACGGCTGTCTGGGCTTGCTGAGGGTTCAGTCACTGCGCTTTGGTGTGTGTGTGGAGATCAGGACGGTGGTACCCAAAACTGGGACACACACATTTCTGAGCCTCAAGGCTCCTGCTGCCCAAAGGTACAGGCTTGCAGCAGTGTGAGCTGGAGGTGATTTTTGTCTGGAAGGAGCCCTGGGACAGAAAGCAAGGGGCTGGACATCTGGCTGCTACCCACCACCCTGCTCAGAGGCCTGGCGTGAGCCAGTATAGGAACACCTCAGCTCCATGGCTCGCTCAGGCCTAGTGCTAGTAGTGCTAGGTGTGCGCTTTCAGCACCTGCTCAATTCACATTTTGTGCTTTTTAATTTTTTAAAATACAAGTGAACATGATACGTAGTTGTTTATGGAGGTAAGGTTACCTTAATAATACAGTGAACTGCCTTAAGACGCCTGGTAACTGATTGCTGGCATGGTAAGGCATGTGGATAGCCTCTTCTGATTTTACAGGGGAGCTGTACAAAAGAGGGAAAAAAAAATTAGCCAAAGTTGTAGCAGTTATTCCAGATCTGCCATATGATATTATTTTCTTCACCTTTTTTGGCTGACTGTGTTCACAACGTTGTCGTCTTCATTAGCTTTCCATAAGAAATCATCAAAAGTCTTGATTTTTTCTAGGAACAAGCTGGCAAGAATATTTGCCCTTTTTCGGCTCTCTATCTCCTTTTCTGCAGTCTGTTTATCGATGCTGGCCAAATCAACTGCAAGACATTATTTGACATAAGTCCATAAGCTACAGCTGTGATAACTTTATGATGTGTTTAGAATCAGAGATTATATCGTGAACAGACAGTATGAGCTGTGTGCATGCATTAAGCTACAACAGTTAAAACTTTTATCAGTTACTTTAGGTAGATACTGAGAGCTTAAGAAGAACATTACCCAAGGAAAAGATAGTAGCAGCAACAGTAATTCACCTAGCTTTATTTTTTTTTTTTAACAAATTATTTTTTAAAATCTAAACTTGTAGTAGTGTTTTCCAGTGCTGAGCATCAGTGTCGAGCACCACTACCTGATACTTCACAGACGCTTTCTGGGAGAATTATCTCTGTGCATCTGGTAATTCCTTACGTTGAGCTGACTGTCTCCATTGAGCCACATTTCAGCAGGGGTCCATCAGAGAAATGAGTTGTAACCTGCCTGCCTTCTCTCATTCTGAGACTCTCCTGTTTCTCTTACTTGCCACACTGCCAGCATTTGTGCATTTCCTTCAGGTCCTCCTCCTTGCTGTGGCATCTTTAGCTTTCCCGTTCCATTTCCATCTTCCTGCAGCCCATATTCTCTGCCTTTCCTGTGGGTGGTGGCTCAGTGCATTGCACTGAATGATCTTTCACCTCCCTTCCTCATCCCCACCTGCCTCCATGTCACAGGGGTTCATCTTCTGAGGACTGCCCTAAATGCTCCATTCCCATCCAGGTGTGCTGCAAGGCCCCCCACCCAGGGCTGCACTGAGCTGGGCAGGACTGCTCTGAACCACGTTGGTGACAAAGGTCTCTGTTGGGCTTGACATTAATTTCTGTCTATCTCTGCATAGCTGATAGGCATTCTGATATGAACTGACACGTAAGCAGAGCTGAAGAGGTTACTCCAGAGCATTGTAGTTGGTGTCTGTACAAGGCATCCTAAACAACTTGAACGCAAAGACCTGAAGGTAAGAATTGAACCAACCTCTGGGGTAAAAGACTACTGCCATTAGATTAACAAGGCCATATTCCCTTTGCATGTTGGGAGGAAAAAAAAAAAAAAAAAAAAAAGGGACTTAGAGCCATGCAGGTTTTTTTGTTTGTTTGTTTGTTTGTTTTTGAGAAGAGGAATCAAATGTTACTGTTACTGTGTTTTGTTTTTTTTTCCTCCTCCCTTCCTATGCCCTATTGGGCAACTCTCATCTTTCTCATTTCCTCTTCAAGGTATATATGATTACACACCCTGGGAAACTGGCTTCCTATGTTTATTGAACAGAGTTCATAGAACTGACTGCATGAAAGCAACTGATCAGTTCCTGCATGTCTTTTATCACTGAGGATAAAAGTTTCAACCAGCTGAAACATGGGAATAAGTGTGATAAAGTTTTGGAAGAGTTGCTACACCTGGCACTGTTAAGAGGGTTATTTAAAACTGATTTTTTCCTCTCTCTTGTATTTGCTATGTTTCCTGCATTGACAAATGGGGATCATATTCACAGAATCACAGAATCACAGAATTTCTAGGTTGGAAGAGACCTCAAGATCATCAAGTCCAACCTCTGACCTAACACTAACAGTCCCCACTAAACCATACCCCTAAGCTCTACATCTAAACGTCTTTTAAAGACCTCCATGGATGGTGACTCCACCACCTCCCTGGGCAGCCTGTTCCAGTGCCTAACAACCCTTTCGGTAAAGAAGTTCTTCCTAACATCCAACCTAAAACTCCCCTGGTGCAACTTTAGCCCATTCCCCCTCGTCCTGTCACCAGGCACGTGGGAGAACAGGCCAACCCCCACCTCACTACAGCCTCCTTTAAGGTACCTGTAGAGAGCAATAAGGTCGCCCCTGAGCCTCCTTTTCTCCAGGCTGAACAAGCCCAGCTCCTTCAGCCGCTCCTCGTAGGACTTGTTCTCCAGGCCCCTCACCAGCTTCGTCGCCCTTCTCTGGACCCGCTCAAGCACCTCGATGTCCTCCTTGTAGCGAGGGGCCCAAAACTGAACACAGTACTCGAGGTGTGGCCTCACCAGAGCCGAGTACAGGGGGACGATCACCTCCCTAGCCCTGCTGGTCACACTGGTTCTGATACAAGCCAGGATGCTGTTGGCCTTCTTGGCCACCTGAGCACACTGCTGGCTTATATTCAGCCGACTATCAACCATCACTCCCAGGTCCTTCTCTGCCAGGCAGCTTTCCAACCACTCATCTCCCAGCCTGTAGCTCTGCTTGGGGTTATTGTGCCCCAGGTGCAGGACCCAGCACTTGGCCTTGTTGCACTTCAGTTCAAAACTGAACTTAGTACAATATTGTTGACAGTGACAAGGCATTTCTAAAACAGTTATGGTCAATAAAAATCAATGTTAGCTGATAGGCTTAAGAAAGCAAATGACTTCTAATAATCTTTCTTTTTTTTTTCTTTTCTTCTTTTTATGGCAGTACTTTGTCAGTACATGATACTAACCGTAGAAATCTGCAGGGTTGCTGTACCTTGGGCAGGGATAGCCTAGTTCTGTGAAATATTGGACCATGTCCTTGGCTGTTCCGGAATAGACAGTGACTCCAGAAGACATCAGGAGAACTAAATCGAAGAGTTGGAAGATATCTGACCGGGGCTGATGCAGTGAAAGAAGAACTAATCTGTTTCCTCTGGCCAGTCTGGATAACGTTATCACAAGGTTATGTGCAGTAAAACTGTCCAGTCCAGATGTGGGTTCATCAAGTATCAGAATTCCTGCCAAAGACAGTAAGTTTAGCTGTGGAAAACAGCATGCTTGATTTGGAAAATATGGTATTAGCATGAGAAATCTCACTGCTATATTCCTTTTTTAAAAGTACAAAGTATATTTCACACCAGCACCAGGTAATATTCAACAATGGCAACCTCCTTCCACTGTCTCATTGAACATAATGACTATGTAGTAGGTACTTTAAATTTTGTCTTGGTCCTATTGGAAACAAGAGTAATGTTTCTGATTTTCACTGGAATGAAGATTTAGGTTCCTTACTAAATTAATGTTTTACTCTGCAGTTCTTGCACTTTGCCTGTACAAATGTGAACATTGTATGTGAATATACAATAGTAATAGTTTTATATTCTGCCTGCTGAAATATTTTAATCTATATTAAATATACTTAATTGATATTTAGACCTTTTTTATGTGTAAATCCTCAAAGTATTAATTTACGTAGAGCATGCTTTGGGAGGAGAAGCTACTTCATGCCTGTTCACACCTAGATACCAAGAGATTTGCATAAAATTGAATTTTTCTTGTTTTGCAATTGGTTGCTAAAAATTTGAAAGGGTTTTGTTACTTTGCAGTGTTTGTGTTGCCAGAAAACTTAATGGCCTCAGTCAGCACAAGGCACTGTCTGTACACAGACATAGTTTCTGTGCTGAGGGGTGTAATGCGTGTTTGAAATGTAAAGAAATCTTTACTTATTTTTCCTAGAACTAATGTTTTTACTTCAGTACCAACACATCTATTCGTGAGCATTGCTTCTTACTAAAAATGCTTCTGCTTTCCCTTTATTTGCAAAATTATAATTCTTTATCAGCAAAAAAAATCAGATACATTTCCCAGTGGAAGTAGAGGAGCTGATAGGAAATCTCGCTCAACAAGAGGCTGAGGTAAGATCAGTGGTGCTGTTGATATGTGTAAGAGCAGATAGGGAATTCATTCCTGCAAAAGCACCTGTAGATTTAGCCTTCTCTTTTGCTTCCAGTGAAAATGACAAAATGACAGAAATTTCTAGTTCACCTGTAACGAGCCAGCCACATCAGAGTTGCACAAGACCGCAATGAGTTCCAGTGCTACCAAGAAAATGACCCCTTCCCTTGTTAACATTGTACTTGTGCGTAGGCAGAAGTCAAAGAGGGCTGGCTCCTGAACCACTCTTTTTATATAACCGTGACTATAATAATTACATTATAATCTGTGGTCAGCAAGAGTTGGGGTTTAAGCAAATGGATCAGTACACCCTCAACTGTGCCTGATGTTGCCATGAGGAGTGAACATCTGGCAGAGGAAAATGCAAGATCCATTAAGTGTCTTGAGAAGTGTATGTGTGTCTGGCTTTTCCCTGAACCCTACTATTTTCTCTAACCACCCCCAGTGGTTTGTGGGGGGCACAAGGAAGGTGTCAGGGTTTTGCTCACCTGGGTTCCAGAGCAGCTGCACACCGATGCTCACTCTCCGCCTCTCACCTCCTGAAACACCACGGAGGTACTCGTTGCCTACCCTCGTGTTTGCACACTGCCGCAAGCGTAGTTCTGCTATAACATCTTCCACCTGGGGGGATCCAAATGGTAACAGGGATAAAACAGTTTCTTGACACGTTTCTGCACAGATAAAGCCAAAAAATATAGTTGACGTAGTTAAAATTCATCTGGATATTATGGTGCTATTTGATCGAGAGCCAGTTGAAAACAAATCTTGATTTTAGGGATAACATTAAAAAATGCTCAACGACCAGCAATTTAGTTCATCTTTCAGCCTCTCTAATGCTTTCTCTAGATTGTCATTTTTTATTAGCATTGGAACAATTGCTGGTTTCTATCTTGAAAAAGGAAAAAGATTCATAATTCATAATCTACATATATATAAAAAAAAAAAAGCCAGATTAGCTGTTCTGACTCCAAGCACACAGGATCTCTCGGATAGTTCCTGTCAGATGCATTTTTGACAACTTTATTTTTTTCCAACAGCTTAATTACCCTTTTTTCTCTTTGTGAGTCTGAGAAAAACTTTGGAAGGCGCAGTTTGGCAACGAACAGTAGCGTTTCTCTGACAGTCAGGTGGGGAAGCAGTCGGTCATCCTGCCGCACGTGTGCAATGCATTTCTTGACAAGCTGGGGGGTGCTGGGTTTGTTATTGATCATGATTTGACCAGACTTGATTTTCCCTGCGTGATCCCGGCAGGTTATCACGTCAAGCAAGGATGTTTTTCCACCACCTAAACAATCAAAATTAGAAAACAAATTTCTAGGGCATCCATTTGAAAAGTGATTTAGTCACAGAGAATAGAAGTTTTCATTCCCTAACGTCTTTTCCTCAACACCTTGTGTTGCTTTTCTAAAGCTGCAGAGGTGGAATGATCTTGAAAGAAAATACTGACACCTGACTGCAAGCTCATGATCAGGAAACCTCTTCCATCCAGAATGTATTACATGGCTTTAACCTTTGACATGTCCTAGGAGAACTGGGTAGCTGGCTTTTGAGAACAGCTCTGAATTTAAGAAGCAAGATCTCTGTCCGCTAGTTACCATTCTATATGTATGGCTGCTGGGCTGGCACCTAAATGCTTTGCAGAAGTTTGCTTTGTGGAGGGAATTGTGAATTCAGAAACAGCAGCTAAGCAGTTTAAAGACGAAGGCACTGAGCAATTATACAGCTGATAAGACTCTGAAGCATGACTTAGATAACTGTGATTTAAACAAGACAAAAAGTCATTTTAATAATTAAGAAAAAGTTGGCTCATGCTCAGAGGTAAGGAAAGTAAGTCAATGAAAACAAAACCTGATTTGGATTTAAATAGCAAATGACTTTTTCCCTTATGCCATATGATACTTTATGCAAACACACAGAGCTCTCATTATGATTAGATATCATTCATTTCCAGTCTTCCTGTTGAAAAATTAACTCCACACTTGTTGCTTAATATACATGTTAAAAAAAAAAATTAAAAAAACTTGTCCATCTGTAAACTACATATTGCTATGTTTGAGTGGCATATTGATTGCCATTGACAGTGTGAGACTCATCAGCAGTTTAATCCACTTTACTAAGGCATTTGATGAAATAGATGCTAAACAGCTTTTTAAAATAGCTTGACTAGTTTGCTGAAAGGGTTTGTACCCAGTGTACGTTACCTTACAAAAATCTAATATCTGTAAGTCAATGTTATTTCATCACAATTTTTTTCCTTTTGCTATGGGGCATCTCTAAGGTACAATTTCCAGTACATTAGATATGTGCTAAGAAAAATCCCCCATAGCAATGGGAAAGAAAAACCTCTTCTGTAGAAATAATGTTAAAACTTCTGTGGCAAATATGTTTTGTCCTTCTTTTTCAAAGAGAGCATCTTCACTGAATCACTGAGCTAACCTAATGTAAGAGTTTAGTGGAAGCACAGCATGTTTTTTTGTGGTTTTGTTTGGTTTACTTTCAAAGCATAGGTACTTATTACTTCAATTTAATGCATCACATGTCTACTTCTTATCCCCCTAGATGAGCTAAGTCTCACTAACCACTTAGGGCAAAGGCCAACTCTCTATTAGGCAACCTCATCCTTGAGAAGATTAAACCATTACTACCAGAAAATGAAAGGAAAAAAAAAAAAAAAGATGCAAGAAACCAGAGCCCCAGTTTTCAGACACTGTAAGCCAAATAGAAGAGGCATTATCCTTTCTTTTCAAGTTTCTGTTAATTAATCTGAAGGTGATAGTTTATTCTATAAGACCTGTTTGCATGTGAAGGGAATTGCTGCCAGTTGCAACTGATCTTTCTTACAGGGTCTGGCCTCATGTCTGCATTGTTACTGGGTAAGGTCTGCAGTTTGCCTGTTTTATGAGAGCCATGAAGCTGCTTCATGTCTAACAGAGATGGGGCTGCAGAACATAGTTGTAACAACACTGCACCTCGAGAAACACATGGCAAACATACAAGCCATAATATAAAAGTTTTTTGAAAATAAATTCAAAATATATTTTTCCAATATGTTTCTATTTCTCAAAATGTACATTTTAAAGAATGTATTTAAGTGACACGTTTCCAGTAGTTCTTTGTCAGCTAGATTATGCCATTCAGAAGACTGAGGAATATTGGTTTTGATTGTGTGTGTTTTATCTAAGAATTAGTCAAATCATGAAACTTGGTTGTTCTTACCAGTGCTCCCTATAATAGCTAGCATCTGGCCACTTTGAACTTTTAAATTCAGATTCTGGATTACTGACACACGAGAATTAGGACCTGAGTTCCAGGTCCATGGCATTTGCATCTGCGTGAGTTTCTCATACCAGGGAATCTGGGATGCCGTGTTAACCTAGCAAAGAAAGAAAGAAAGTCTCTCTTCAATTCCTACATTAAACTACTTAACATTAAATACTTTCAAAGTTGTAATAAATCAGAGAATATGTTAAAATAATATTGTTAATATTCAGAAATATAGACAAAAAATCTTTTTTGGACATGTATGGTTTTCATCCTTTGCTTCTTATTTCTGATAATCATTAAAACTATCTGTCCTTTACCTTACTTAGGTAGTTTATTGCTATTGTATATTCTTAATTTTTAATACAATTTGAAATGAATCAATACTGAAAACTGTGAAGCTTACTTTAGATGCCATGTGGCACAAAAGTGAAAAAATTCACTGGCTTCCTGAAATCCTCCATATGTTTGTCATCCTCTCCTTGTCTCCTGCATGCTCGTTCTTGCCAGCAAAGGCTCCTGCTCCCTCAGTCCTGAGAGGAATAATTTAGCTCAAGACTGAGGGAAAACAGAGCCTAGAAATGGACCTCTTTTCCTGTATCATCCCTTAGTTTTACTAGATATATTATACAACAGCATAGTTTAGCCTCACGTTAGTACCGTAGCCAGGAGTGTGATTCTCCTTACAAAACATTTGTATATTTGATTGTGCAATATTTGCATGAACATCACCTTTATACTATTTTTAAGAAGGCTTGCTTAATGAAACAGGAGCTGCTGGATAAGTTCCCTGCTGAAGGGACGTACAGAAGGTAGAACTTTTACCTGATAGTTGAGTTCTTTGACCTCAAGAACATTTGATTTTCCGCTGTATGTGAAATACAGGCTGTTATCTTCTTCAGAGCAAAAGATACTGTCCTGGGCCTTGGTCTGGAGAAATTATTGGGTTAGTTACAATAGTTAATTATAATAACTAAAGAGTTGTTAACATTTGAGTTCAGAAATGGAGAAACAGAACGGGAAATATATTTATGGTATATAAAACAGTACTTCTGATAAGTTACAGTGGTACAAAAGCATGAAGGGTTGAAATGAGTTATCTGTTAATCAGCATGAAATGCCATTTCTTCTAGAGGCATGTGAGATGGCCAAATACGCTGTGTTGTGGTGGTCTATTAGCTTTCAGTTTAAATGGGTTTATTTTCAACGTGGAGACAAATGCCATGCTGCCATAAAGAGATTAGGCTCTATTTCTATTATTGAGAAAAAAAGTGGATGACTCCTGGAATTTTAATGTCTACTGGATCAAAATGGTACATATTGAAATTCATATTTCATAGCAGCTAAAAATTAAGGTGCACTGGAAGTATGTTCATTATTTAATTAATCCATAGTAACCTGAAGCAGCTAATTCACCATCACACACAGAGAGAAGATAATTTGCTAATGTCTGTGCTTTCAAAGAGTAAATGGTATCTGCGAATAACGTCTTCTCAGTAAGAAAAAGTTAATCAGACAGGGAAATAATTTAACTAACCAATTTAGTGAACCACCATCTTCACTACAATCTCTGCTGAATAAATGTCTTGTAAAATAACAGGCAAAAGGCATGTTATCCTGAGTCAGCCATCAGAGATCAACCTAATTCCTGCATCCTTTGGCATTTCAGGGGATTAAAGCTCTTCCAGTGGCTCATAGTCTGGGTTTTCATTTCACCCAAGTTGTGTAACTCTCAGATTCACCTGAGGGCTGCTAGAAGAGCTTCATTTCTCCCGTTCCCTGTCTGGCAGACGTACTGCTGCTGGAGTTGTCTGGCAGATGGTGATCACAGCCTGTGCACAGTTCCTACCTTCACAGCAAGCAATGCTGACTAATCTCTTCAGTGCAGGCATGCAGCAGAAAGCAGCGTGACCCTAAGTTGTCTGAAAAGCAGCACTAAGGGGTCCCTCCCACCAGTCTCACTCACCTCCTGTGCTGCCTGGCTCCAGCCACCACCTTCCAGCGGGATGTGCTCGGGGGGTCCCTCCATGGTGGCAGTGCAGGGCCGTGCACCCTGCAGTGCTCTGGCGATGGGTTTGTTGAGAAGCGGGGCGAGCCTTCTCCCCTTGCCTTTGAGCTTGGCTCTTCCCAGCCCCTTTTGTTGCAGCACCCTGTCCCCTGGCACGCTGCGTCTCTGCGGCTGGTGTGACCCTGTGGACAGGGAAATACTCCCCTGCTCTGGGACAGGAACAGCTCGGGCTAAAGGTACATCAGATAGCGGGCTCTGCTGATTGCCTATCAGTTGTTCTCAAGAAAAGAAAGCACAGGGAGCCGCTCGGTTTTCTTTTAGGCATTTTCCCTGGGTGGTGAGGGCTGGGGGCAGCGAGTTGCTCCAGCCCAGAAGGAGCAAGGAGCTGCCCGTACCCGGCGGAGGCATGGTGGCAGCGTGAGGGCGGCAGCACACGGGCCCGGCACTGGAAGATGTCGTGCAGAGAGCCCTCTGCCATGGAGGGGGGCGGCAGCGATGGGCAGGCGGGTGAGGTGAAGGCTTTGGCACAGCCTCCCAACAGTATCAGCGTGCGGAGTGTCTCCTACACCGTCAGGTAGGACTGGGGAGGGTGGCAGGGGGAGCCCCCAGCTGCTGGGAGCTGCCGTGACCTGGGGATGGAGGGGAGAGGGGCAGGGACAGGTGGGCTGCGGGCTTGGCTTCAGCCCAGTGAAGACTGGCGGCCATTTTAGGACCACCTGCCTCATGGCGCTGGGCCGCCGCCTCAGGGTGGGGTGGGTGGCTCGGGGGAGGCAGAGCAGGTCTCTTCTCCAGAGCCAGGAGTTTTTCTTCAAATGTATTTGAAGAAGATGCTGTAAAGTGTATTTCCTGTGCTGGTGTGCTTCACGCAAAGCTTTTTACATCTTCGCTGTTTCTTCCTTTCTGATGTTTGTTTTCCAAGAGAGCGTGTTGGCCCCTGGTGGAATGTGCCTTTGCACCGTAAAAAATGGACTCGGCAAATACTTAAAGATGTTTCATTTCACATAGAGAGTGGCCAGATTATGGGGATTTTAGGAAATTCTGGTAAGTTGTTCTTGTACCTTAAAAGAATAAAATCAGAGTTAATACTAGTGACTTGCATGGTAACCTGAATGTGACTGAGTGTGCTTTAAATAGTGAAATTGCAATTGCTTTTAACCCTTGCATTGCGAAAACATGACACTTGTTTTCAGAGTTCTATCTTCTGTCATCTAACTGACAGTTATAACTTCAGTAAGATATTAGGTTACCTCTAAACCCAAATGGTCCACTATAAAGTGTGAATTTCTGTGAAATAAATGTTAATTCACACACACACATGTTCTAGGTTTCCATTTACTTCCCTATTTCTTTAACGTTATTAAGGAAAAAAGATTTCTTGTTCTCATGTCTTCATCGAAGTGAGGCTATCACACTTGGGATTGCAAAATTCATCTCATCATATGATTAATTTCTTTTGTTTGAAAGGATCTGGGAAAACAACGCTTTTAGATGCAATATCAGGAAGACTGGGACATAAAGACAGTTTCTTTGGAGAAGTATATGTGAATGGCCGTCATCTGAAGAAGGAACAGTTTAGAGACTGCTTCTCTTATGTACCACAGGTTAATCTCCTCATTTGTTTCTGTATACTATACTTCCTCCTGTGTATTAAAAAAAAAAAAAAAAAGGAAAAAGAAAAGTGAAAGTTGCTATTGTAATGCACTATTGTATTCTGACTACAGTTTTGCAATTTCAGTAGTAAATGTAGTACGAAACATTTAATAAAATGCATGAGTGAATGAACGTGTGCGAGCAAAAGCAGTCTCTTAATTCCTACTGAACTAACTCCTGCTTCCTTCATCTCTTTTCAGAATGATGCTTTGCTAAGCTTCCTCACCATACAAGAGTCTCTGACCTACACAGCTTTACTTGCTCTTCAGAAATGCTCCAACAGTGTCATCAAAAAGAAGGTTTGTATATTATCATCTTCCACCAAAAATGCAGACATGACATCACGTAATGCTTTCACTGACTGTTTTATGTTTAAGAGGTTTCCTGATCTTTATTCTGCGGCTGAGTAATCCTCCTCCTGAGCCAGGAGTAGAACACGGACCCCTCGGCGCTAAGCACTTCCACAGGGAGCTTGTGGTGATGCCTTGGGGAACAGCCAATATGATGGAACAAAACTCTTCAGCCCAAAGCTGCAGCAGTTAACTGCTGCCCAATGTGCTGCTATAATATAGCATACAGAGCTCCTTGTTGGCATCTAGGAGACACGTACCTCTCTGGGGTGCTTGAGGCCATGCAGGCTGGCGAGTCTCATGAACAGCAGAGATGTCTTTGGCGCTACTCTGGCTCCTTAGGTGCTCTCTCACTAACCAGGGCAGCCCTGAAAAGCACTACTAAGCTCCTTACAAGCTACCTTCTCCATAGAACAGGTGTGTTTCTGATCTACTAGAGGGCTCTTTTGGGCCTCTGTTGAGAGTAAAGATTAGATGCACCTAATCAAAGGTGCTAGCTTTCTGTCTTCTCTCTTCACCTGTCTTCCATTCAGTATTTCATACTGCCCCCAAATTGATTTGCCTTTCTGCTCCCTTATTGTGGAAGCAAGACCAGCACATTATGTTTAATAGCATAACTTCTGGCACCACCTTCAAAATGCTCTTCTCTTAATGTCAACTGAAGCTAAAATTCTACTCATTTTAGAATAGAAATGAAAATGCATTTTAAACACTAGTTGAAATACTGTATTAAAAATAATCAAATTGAAATGAGGCCAAGTACCTTCCAACTAGAATGGATAAAAGCAGCATATTGGGAAAGTCTTAGCTTAAAATTATGCCTTTTTTTGTTATTTTTTTTCTCCCTGAGTATCTGAGTTGGACAGTAATTAGTCTTTCTAAATTGTAATTATTTTTCAGGTAGATGCAGTTATGGCTGAGCTGAGTCTTAGCCACATTGCTGACAAAATAATTGGAAGCCGTATTTTTGTAGGAATTTCTGGAGGTGAGAGGCGTCGTGTTTCAATTGCAGCCCAGCTATTACAAGATCCAAGTAAGTACCCCTGTGTGGAGTTTCAGAGTAAAGCAGAGCAGTGTCACTTTCTGCACCTGCTATGGTCTTTCATAAACCACTTCAAAATCCAAAAGCAATTTTGTTCTATAATTCAGCAAAAGCTAGTCTAGCAATAACAGAGAAGGGTGAGCCATTCAGGTCTGCCATTAATCTATTAGTTGGTCTTGGAAATCAGTGAATTTTAAAATCTTAGGGAATGAACATACATTTAGACCTGCACTTATCCATTTTACCTCTTTCTGGGCTCCCTCTTCCCATGTACGAAATGTTGGTTGATGCGTTGATTGATGGTTTATTGAACCAATTAGAGCTGTACATAAGCAAGCACTGAGTTTTGTAGTGGAGTAACTGTCATTGAACCACGTATGTGTGAGTGTCACATAAATGCCAAAGTCAAAAAGACAGCACATGAACTTTGCTCACTTGGAATGTATACAAACAAAACAGAGTAAATTGCTCAAGAGAATAAGAGCCCTCATGTTGTATTTCTCTAGTTAAGAATCCAAATATTGATGCATACCATGCTCTCTATGTGGTTGTAGTTTTACTGTAAAGAAAACCAAGTCGGATGAATGAAAAAGCAGAGTAACAGAGTGAGTAGGATTAGCCACGGGAAACAGCATTGTAAATTGCATCAGTTTTAAGATGGTTTCTTAAAGGTGCTAGAATCTTGCAGAGCCAATGTATACCACCCATTTCTTGGACTCCAGAGACCTTAGAGCACTGCAAATGCACTAGGACTGCACACCAGGCAGGAGGGAGAATTTAGATTCCACAGGCACTGTGTGCTACTGGTGATTCCTGGACAGTTCACTGGGGGCATTCATTGCTCACTAAGCTCATGTTACAATAATCCTGTGTAAATAAACCTGAAAGTTCTCCTTCCTCCTCTTTAAACCCTAACTGAAGTTGAGCTGCCCTCTTCTGTACTTTATCTTATCTATGTGAAAACAATCAATTTGACTAACTATTACCCTTCCATGTGCAATAAAACGATAAAGAAAATGAAGTTAAAAAACACCACTGCTCTCATTTATGGAATTATACATGTCATATTTTAATATAACTCTTAATTTGCTCACAATTAATTCACTATGTATATATATCTTTAATTAAGATGATAACTTGAGGTTAACTCTGTCAGTTATATTTACATTTGCATACACGATGAATTTTATCTTAGAAGCAGGTGTAGACATCAAATCTGTTTCGGTAATTTTCTGATTTCACCTGAACATAGGAAAAAAAAAAAAAAAAAAAGATTATGCTATGATCTTGCTGTAGTTCTTTGTCCTTATTCCTAGTAGCTGAAACTGAACCACTGAAGCTAACTACAGATGAAATACCAAGTCACAATAACTGTGCATGCTCTGCTTACCCATGGAACTTCACATGTAAAGCAATTTCTACAGTATTGGTCATACTAGCTTGAAATGCAGAAGCTGTAACATTTGCTCTCTGTTGGCCTGAGTTTTAATGCTTTTTCTTGTTGCTCCACAGAGGTCATGCTACTTGATGAACCAACAACAGGGCTGGATTGCCTGACTGCAAACCAGATTGTCTCGCTGCTCTCAGAGCTTGCACACAAAGACAGGATTGTGATTATTACAATTCATCAGCCTCGCTCAGAACTCTTCAGGGTAAATTACATCTACTTGCTGCTTTCTCTTTTACTAGCTTTTTTGTACTTAAGTTCTTTTTGGGATAAAAGCACAAGGTCCAGTATAGTTGCCTCAAAAAGCTCCTTTACTTCCTCCCTGTGTAAATTCAGCCTTGTATTTTAACCTTGCAGCACTGGCCTTCTGCCACTTGCAGGGTGTGCTAGGACATACACTGCTCTGTGCCAATAGTGCAGATGCTGACTGTGCACCTAACGTTTGTGATAGGAAGCTACCCAAATAAAAAGTACTGGCAGAAGCCATGTAAATCCCCCAGGTGTGCTGGCACTTTAAAAACTAGCACTTTAGCAATACGTATTGCTATCTCAGTAATGCTTGCAGCTCAAGACAGAAGAGTGACAGTGGATTTAAAGTGGCCCTGGTGCTTTGGGAATATGGGCTGGTCACAGCTGGCGGGAACCCTGTCCTGGCAAACGTACACCCAAACAGCAGCGCTGTTGAAGTCCTTAAGCATTTCAGGATAATCTTCCCAGAATTCGGGGGATTGTGCAGGTAGAGGCTATTAAATGCCAAACGAGGTCAGTCAGTAAGTGAAGGTGCAGTGAGAAGTGAAGTCCCCAGGTCTCAGTTCTGTTTGTGGATTACCTCTGTACGCTGCTGGCTCTGATCGTTTTGAGAATCACTAGTTTTAAGAGCTTACACATGTGTCATCTTGCATAACCATTTAGAGGAGTGACGGAAAGGACAAACTTCCTTTGACAGAAATATACTAAGGAAGTTTGAATGTGTCAAAACTACTTTTCCTGTCAAAGCATTTTTCTTACCAAGACAAAGCTGTACTCAAGAATTAATGTACTTCTTCTCAGTACGTGTTGCTACAATGCTAATTTGCCCCCACAGTTATTTGACAAAATAGCCATCATGAGCTTTGGAGAAATGGTTTTCTGTGGGAGCCCTATGGAAATGATCACATTTTTTAGCAACTGTGGCTATTCGTGTCCTGAACAATCAAATCCTTTTGACTTCTATGGTAAGTTTATCTAAGTTGCTTTGGTAAGAATATGGGCTTTCTTCAGACAAACAAGTTGTTTTCTTCTCCAAGTTGAAGTTCTTTTTCCAGAGATAGAAGTGTGTTTGAATTTTTCTCTGACTTTATAATTGTGCTCAGCTCAAAGGAGAGAGAGAGATGGGCCCTTGGTCATCCATATGTCCACATAAAAACAACACAAGTTTGCAGTAGGACTGAAAGACCACAGAAAGGAGTTAACTACCAATAAAAAGGGAATGTCATCTTCATGAAACCTGTGAGCTCCTGATAGCATCTCCCTATGGCTGTCCATTGGACATAAGAATACCAATTTCATCCCCAAACTGTGGGAAGTCTCGTGCTCTCACAGACTTTCATAATGCCAAGCAACTGAACATGGTTGTTACATGGAGGGAGAGGTAGTAAAAAAATATAGGATGACCAAGGGATGAATTTCCAGACATTCACTGTTTGAGATTTTAGAAAGTTTGGGGAGTTTCTAGTACTAGGGTGAACTACTGGAGCAGAATGTATGGATGCTTCAGGAGGTAATGATAGCGAGCTGTTTGCATATTTTTATTTATTTTTTTTAACCAATTCAGGATCAAAAAAATGTCTGCAAGAGATTTTGAAAATGAGGCTTGGTTACACTGCAGGGCATCTGAGTACCTGATCGAGTGCAAAAATGTTTGAAGAACATGTGAACGTCTTTGTGTGTGTGTCTCTGCACATGTATGTGTGTGAGTGCGCGTATATCTTATATAGTTTGTAGGCTGACTTCTAACAACACAGCTGAACAATAAGCAGAGAATTTGACCAATCCAAAAAAAAACTGTGTTCAGAAACAGCACATTGAGAGGAGGCAGTGTTTTTCTATTGTCAGGATGGCATCCTAACTAAATTCAGAGAGAAGAGAGGATGGTTGTTGACATGACGCTGGAATGGGATGAAGCTGAAAATACTGGTGTGACAGTGAGGATAATTTTGTCTTCATGAATTTGAATAGTCTTGAAATGCATAGATGATTTGAGATTTAGACCCACATTTAAAACAGCTTGGTAAAGAAAGTACTGCATTCTTCAAATGTCAACCTTTGAATGTGACAAGAAAAGGAAAAAATACAGTTTAGAGCAAAGAATCATCAGAATATTTAGTCTTTGGAAAATTGGTAGTTTATATTTTTTGTGTGATTTAATGATGTGAATGAAGGGACAGATTCTGATATCATTTACACCAAAAGTAGAGGAAAATAAGATCTGATGTATTGAGCACGGATTATATTGTCGAAAAGCTGCACATTGTAAAAGTGCAATTGCATGATAGACGTTAGATATCTGGTCCAGAAGTGAAGTCTTCAGTTTATGCTGACCATTGAATAAAATTATGCTAAATTCCAGCTTTCAGAACACCAGGGAAGTGTTCATAATCTTAAATTGGATTCTGAGCACAAATTAAGACTCTTGGACAAGGGCTACAGATACCCTTTGCTGTTGTATTTTGAAGTTGAGCATAACACTAAAACTGAAATCTAAGGATGATACAAACCTTAAAAACAGGTAACTGTGTTCAGCTATTCCCGTGAACAACAGTCTGGTTTTTGAAATGTCAAATAATTCATTGCTACTAGGGTTAAGGAAAATGTTCACTACATTTTTGCACTACTGTTGAATCCGAATGACTTGTACGAATAGCATGCATAAAGTTCCCATCTGCCAAGAAGAGTTGCTGGTGTCAGGAAATAGGGATCGATGGATTTATCAGAAAGGGATATTAATGCCATGAAGTATTCACAGTTCATAAATACGTTCCATGGCAGCAAGTAATATTTTCTTTGGCTTGTGCTGAGCCTGCTAGGGGCACTTGACCTGCACAACGTCTTCTAACTTCATGTTAACGTGCAGTAAAGTGTCTTTGCAGAATGAGCTCACACTAACTGAAAAATAAAGCTCCAGGGTTATGGAGGAGTAGGCAGAAGACACAGGAGAATCAGGGAGCTGTATCAGAGTATGAACACCTGAGAGAGATGTGACCACAAAGCCGTCTTTTCATCCATATCATTGCTCACCCTCCGCTGGGGATCTGTCTCATTCTCAGCAGCAGTAGTGCTTCACAGGTAGCACAGCTCTGTGCTGTGCAAGGAGAACACTAAAGGGCTGACCAGCACCCTGCTAAGTCCTTGCAGTCCCAGACACAGAACCCAACACCTTGAAGGTCCTACAGGAGCCACAAAACACGGAGATGGCTGCACAGTCATTCAGTCACACTGCTTCAAACAGAAGGGAGGAGTGAAATAAACTTCACCTCTTGCAAGAGGGGAATAGCTAAGAATGGAAAGCGATGTGTATATATACTAAAAATGTTGTAAATTTACAGTGGATCTGACTTCTGTGGACACCCGAAGCAAGGAACGTGAACTTGAAACCTACAGTAGGGTTCAGGTAATCACATCAGCCTACAAAAACTCAGAGATCTTTAGCAGAGTACTGGAAGCCATTGAAAGGACAAGGTGTATGAAAGATCGGCCACCTATACCATTCAAAAACAGAGACTCACCCGGTGCCTTCTCCAAATTATGGATTCTTTTCCGGTAAGACTTTTGTTTTGTTTTTAAAGAATATTCCTTTGCTTTGTTTTCCTTACCCACTAATCTCTCAGGCTTTTTCCCTGTTTGTGTAAATGCACTTTCTTGGTATTTTGGTCTACCACTTCACTTGCCTATTTTTTTCATACTCCTTTTTTCAGGGACATACTGGATGTAAGATTTTTTCAAAGCTAAATATCCTACCAACATGTGGTCGGTCATAGCTAACAAGTATTTTGTTATTGTTTCACTTGCAGGAGGATAACAAGAAATTTCTCCAGAGATAAGATGGGCATCATCATGCGTCTCCTCCAGAATCTTCTTTTTGGCTTGTTTGTAGCGTTTTTCCTTCTCAGACTAAGGACTGACATGAGAGAAGGAGCAGTGCAGGACCGTATGGGGCTTATCTACCAGTGCGTGAGTGCCCCCCCCTACACAGGGCTGCTCAATGCTGTTGCCCTTTGTGAGTTTCCGTCCTCTGTTCTGTGCAGCAGCAGGTATTGCTGCTGCTATTTTGTAACTAGGAATAAGTATTTTTGCAGATTAAAAGGATCGTTTAAAGGATCCTTATAGTTTTAGGTAATGTCAGAGTTGATGCAGAAGCATGAAATTCAAAAGTGAAGTTCCTGCAAGCTTTGCTATGCAGAAAAAGATGAGTGCATGAGAGAAGCTCCAGGTTCACTGCACTGAAGGAAGGAATATGCTCTCATCCCTGCCTCTCCCTTTTTACAGCTGTGGAGATGTGTGTGGAGGTGCTGTCGTGAACTATGCAGGAACTTGCCTGCATCTAGCATTGTAAAGGCAGGACAAAGTCTAGGTTTAAAGTTTACCAACTTAAGATCAAATCCAAAGACACATGGTAAGGGTGGAAGTACAAGGCAGCTTTGACAGCAAGCAAGGATAATTAGATTTAAGACTATTATGTGGTGATTATGTTTTTATTAGAGGGTGTTTCTCTTAGAGCTACTATAGATTAGTCACACAAAGACCAACAGTAGTTTTTATTTACAGCCCTAGAAACTGTTCTGCTCATGTAGGGAACATATACTGCTGTCATTTTTGCTAGAAACAAGTCTTGTTTCTTAATTCAATGAGGATTTATTTCTTATGTATTTAATTGTATTTAATCCAGTTCCACCTTTACGTGCTATCAGTGACCAAGAAAGTAAAGATGGCTTGTATAAGAAGTGGCAAATGCTTTTAGCTTATATACTGCACTTCCTGCCCTTCAGTGTCATCAGCGTGGCAATCTTCAGCATCTTCATATACTGGTAAGCACTTGTTGCACCTGTTAGATTGTTGTTTTCTTGTTATTAATTTCAGTTCCCTTGTCAGCAGTAGGCCTCCTGGTGTGGCTTCATGCTGTTGTCTCTCAGAATCATTCAGATCATTACAGAGAAAGTTTAAGGAAAGATGATGCGATTTTAACTTCTCTTTCTCAGGCAGTGCTAAGACTAGGTGTACATTTCTAGTAGGAGGTGTTAAATAAGATCAGGGACTTAAGCAGCCCTTAAGACTTACCAGTCATGCCAAAGGCCAGCTGAGCACTGCTGGGGTATTTGCAGGAAGGCTTGGTGTTGCAGGTAGGTCACACTCTGAATGCACACACGCAAAGTTTCACATTTCCTTGAGTGTTTGGGATTTACCTACAACATATGTGTGTGATAAGATCCAGAATCCTCTCTTCACTCTCCAAAGAAAAGCACAAAAGTGGATTTCTGGTACTGAGAGAAAGGATTTGATAGTAAAATTGCTTCCCCTGTACATTAATTTCCTCACATCATTGTGAAATACACCACAGAATTTGGTGATGAAATATTTTATCCTTTGTTTTACCTGTCAGATAGGTCTGGTGTTCTTCATTCTTGTTCTGTTCATTTCCCCGCTTCTGCTTGCTTATTCTGAATTTAATACAGTTCACGGTTGCTATAGTAAGGTAATAGCAAGGTAGTGAGGGACCCATTTCTGTCCTTTAGTCTTTTTCTGAGTTGTTTTCCTCGTTGTGAAAGGAGCGGGGTGTACTGCACTAGAGCTTATTTCTGTTTTCAAGTGGCAGCTGATGTCTGCAAAATGAGTGTGGTGACTTCGTGCCTGCTGGTTTCCCCATTCACACCACGGAGCTCGAATCCAGTGGGCTGTAGCATGAGATTTGGTATCCTTGGCAGTGCTCGGCCAACGGCTGGGCCTGATCATCTTCGAGATCTTTCCCAGCCTGAGTGACTCTGTGACTCTAATCACAGAGTGACAGTCTGCGGTAGAGCAGGTACCAACCACTGGCAGGCTTGGTGGTACATGAGCACGGTGCCCATGAGCATCACGAGCCTCTGCTTGCCACTTAATCCTTACCAGACAGGAAATTCGTATGGCCACACTTTCCCCTTGTGCTTTGGTAGCTTCAGCCACAATCAGGAGCAAAGCTCGTGGTTCTAGTTAGCAGGTAACTACTGCTGTTAGCCTGCGCGTGTCTCTGTGGTCTTGTAGTTGTTTGAAAGCCATCAGTAAGCAGAGTGTCAGAGTGACTTTGTAGTGCCCTTAGGCCTCTAAGGGCTGGCAGTTCCTGTGGAATTCTGAAGATTGGAGCTGTGCAGGGCTAAACTTTGCTCAACTGACTAACTTTTGAGAGGCTTTTATAGCCTCTGGTGTGCGTATTTACAAGCCATTTTATCTCCGAGTTTATGTATGCAGGCACATAGAGGCAGAACCAAACTCTTACCGGATCAGGCACACGACAGGTCCGGCAAAGACCAAGTACTTCTGCATGGCAGTCAACTGAACACACGCTATTTGTGCATTTGCCCAGCGAAGGATGCCTCTGGGAAATGCACCAACAGTTTATGTTGTCCTACCCTTTTATTGCTGTGATTTTTTTTTTCTTCTGCTTCTATTCCTGCCCTGATTTACTAGCCTGGATCCGCGTAGCTCATAGTAAGAAGTATTGGAGCACTTCAGAAAAGGTGATGCTTTAATGCTAGGACTTTGGAGAGCTGCTCCTTCTGTACCAAGCTGTGATTAGAGGTTGTTAAATACCCGCTCGCTCAGTGAGTGTTTAATACTTGAAGAGTCCATGTTCAGCCACCTATTTATAATAGTGATTATTTCAGTGTTACATGCAAAAAATGCTACAGAAAAGACTGTGAGAAAATTAATAGTTCTATTTTAAGATCATGGTTCAAGCATGGTGCATTATAAAAAAGACAGAGGGCCCTGAGCAATGAAGATGAAAAAGTAGTGTTGAATACCTGCCTGTTAGCTAAGCAGAGTATGCAGTACATACCTAGAATAAGGCAATTTTGGTGTGAGGTATTGTGAAAAATGATTAGTAATATGTCACCATATAATAAAAGGTTTTGTCATCTGTCACATATGCTACAAGGCTGAATTGAGTTTGCCAAACAATTGCTGGCTTTTCCTAACTTTTTACTCCTTAGTACAAATTGGGTGTGGTGGTACATTTCCTTAATTAATTGAGGGAAAAGGTAGGAACAGCAGGTTGTTTATTCAAGACCGTACAAATCTGGAGAAATTGCATTTGGATGAATTACAAGGGTGCTGAATTCATTTAGTTTTCCTTTTGATTAGGATGAACATATCCATTTTTACGTTTGCAAGGACAGTATCAAAAGTACAAAATTCCCTCTTAATTATCTGCATAAAGATGTTCTTTTCAAATGTGACTTACATAAATAACTTAAGCGTATAGACTGTGAAGGTGGGCCGATGTTAGTTTAAATGATCTTTAAAGCCATGGTGGTTATCTTGAAATAATACAGATTTCTCCTTGTTACATCTTTATACATATATACCCTGTTTTAATCTAGATGGAGAAAACCTAATGTGTCTGCACACATGAAATTAAGGGATGTCCTTCCTGTTAAGGCTCCAAAGAACGTGCAAGGAGCTAAGGGATAAACGGTTCACTTAATGTGCTGTGATTGCAAAAATTAATAAAGCCAAAAATAGTGGTTACATTTCAAGTCTAGTATCAAACCCATGTTTTTAAAATTTTCTTCTGTTCATTTTTTTGTACAGGACCGTAGGGTTGTATCCTGATGTTTTCAGATTTGGAATTTTCTTTGCTGTTGTCTTTGCATGTCATGTAATTGGTGAACTACTTACGCTCGTAATGCTTGGTGTGGTTCAAAACCCAAATATAGTCCAAAGTGGAGTGGTGCTGCTTAACTCAGCAGGCGTGGTAGTGGGAACGGGACTTGTAAGGTAAGAAAAAGTTTTATTTATGGTGTTATTGTTCAAATAGTCTACCTATAGAGGAGTTTCATGAACGATCTGTGTTTCTTAAGTAGCATAATGCATAGGTAGCAAGGGAACAAAAGTGCCACTTTTATCTTCAAAAGAAGAACTATCTAATCACGTTAGATGTGGTACTAAATACAAATGCACACATAAATAATAACTTTACATATCAGCAAAGATATTAAAATGTTTAATTTTTTCACTGTCTTATTTTGGAAATAAATGGGAGATAAAACCAAGCAATTCAAATCAGCCAGCTCAGCTGAATACTTTCGGTAATGCCAACATGATTCCCTGAAATGCTGTCCATTTTCAAAAAAAAAAAATATATATATATATATATATATATATATATATATATATATATATTTTATATATATATATAATTCTTCAAAAAAATATATATATATTCCGGAGCTTTCAGTAACAGTATTTAGTAACAGGTACTAAATATTGGAATTATGGTTTTAGGAAAAAAAAAAAGTTTTTCTCAGTTATCTTAGTAGTGTTCTTCTGCAGTGTAGTCATTATAAATTTCAGACCTTTTTTTTTCTGTGTAAAGTCAACAACATAAAAATGTTAAATCAATAATTAGTTTTATAAATAGGAAGGAACATTTAAATTCGCTTGCTGCATCATTGTGCATATACATGTTTTTGCATGGTACTTTGACGAGTTTTCCCCTTGCATGTCAGCATTGAAACCATCATTTCTTTGAGAAACATCTCAGAATAAACATATTAGTGAAATGTGTGCTTCAGATGCCTAAAAAATATGATATGCACAACTGAGCCCTTTCCAATGAAAATGAAATAAGCTTAACAATACATGGCATTAGGTTGTCCTCAAGAAAAGCATGAGTCTTCACAAAGCTGATGATGTTTGTTCACAGATCTCAGCTAATACTTGTTTATCAAATAAAACTAAGTTGATATCTAATTAATGTGGCCCCTACCTAATTTCAGGAATATATATGTTTCTAATAACAAGACAGTTATTCCTGTTACTGTAGTTTTTTAACTTAAAAAAACAATGTTTTTTTTTAAAGTATTAGCCATGTCTTCGCTGTAAAGTGAGGCTAGAAACCACTCTAATTAATATTGTGAATCTCTGTGATAATTAAACTTCATATACAGTGAGGTATATTAAAAATGGCATGTGTTGTTGTTTTAGTTGTTTAATTATAAAAAGTCTTGCAAACTTTTAGGTGCAAGAATTGCCCAGTCTTGTTGAATAATAATATTTCTAAATGTTCACAATCTACTTCTCTTCATATTCTTCTTTGCTTTATTACTGTATCCAGTGAATTGATGCTCACCCTTTTTTAGTTTTGAAGATAGAATGAGGGGGTGGTGGTTTCAAATGTAGAAACAAGGTAGTGTTTATATTAGTTCTTCTCATTTTCAGTTTATCTCTGCAAAATGAATATAAAAAACTTCACAGAATTATTTGTGACTTCCCATAAACAACTTAGGACAGAATGCTATGACACTGCACAGTGTCATAAAGACAGAGACAACCTTTGTTGCTGTTGCCTCATTTAGCACTAAGACAGACTGTTTGAAAACCCTTCATGTACAGTCAAGAAGTCTTGCTGTAACAGGCTATAACCAAAGTTAAGAGATTGTTTTCATTTGGGGCAGAACTGGCTCTTGGAATGTAGCAAAAGACAATTTAACTTCTCTGTTTCTTATAGGACCATAGAAGAAATGCCACCACCTTTTAAAATACTCAGTTACCTTACCTTTCAAAAATACAGCAGTGAGATTCTTGTAGTCAATGAATTTTATGACTTAAGCTTCACCTGTGGTAAGTGTGCAATAAAAAAAAATCTTTAAGTCTAATGTAAATAATTTTAATGAGATGTTGAGGCTTATCTTCCTTCTGCAACCAATAAAAGTATCCTGATAGCTTAAAGATTTAGACAACGTGTTAGCTGTTTAAAAAAAAATCAGTGATTAGTAAAGACTTACTAAAACTCTGTATCTGCAAGCTAGAGAAATATTTGACTACTTTTTTTCCCAACTACTTCTCATTCTTTCCGTTTTTTTTTTTTTATATATTTTTCTTCTTTGTATGTTATTTTATTCCCCTTTGAGTTGATTTAGAAAGTAAACTTCACAGCCTGCTATGTGCTTATCACAACTATTACACATAGAGTATCAACAGAATTATGCAATGCAGGATCAAAGATTGGTGAAGGGAGCAGTACAGAAAACACCTGAGCACATTTTTCCTCTAATTCTAGTGAAGCTTCAGTTCAAATGTGTTTTACCACAGCAAATACTGAGCGGCTTAGATCTCTGTCAGGTTGTGCTTTGCTGTTTGTGAGCAAGATAAGTGGCACAACATTAGAATCAGGTTGGAGAGATCAGAAGGATGATGTGTATCCATCACCAGCAGTAAACTTACAGCTCTGGGCCTGCCCTAAGCTATTCTGGGCTTTGTAGCCAGGTGTCTGTGCTTCTCTCAAAGCAGAGACACATTCCATATTCTTTATTCACTCGCTGTTCGTCATCAATCTCTCCTGTTCCCTTCACTATAAGAAGGTAGGTGGCAACTGTTTGAATATGACCTGGCAAACACCTGTTAGAAAAAGACTCCATGCCTTTGGTAGTGACCATCAGCAGCTGATGGTTAATGTGAATGATGCAAGTCTTGGTTCTTGAGGCCCCCTCTAGACTACCTACTTGAAAAGCCACAAATCTTTTACTTAGTATGAACAAAACAGAAAGCTCCTAGTACACCTTTGTTCATTTCTTCAAAAAAATAAGGCATAGATTAACTGCAGAAACATATGGATTCTCTTACACCCGAAGAGTGGGACCTATAGCTATGAGCAGTAATTCATTACAATAACGTTAAGGCTAGCTACATTACATGTAAGAGGTAGATACTGGAGCCTGAGTTTTAATTTTACCAATTAACCTGCTGAAGGAATTAATTTTTTCTTTTGACAGGGGGAGTCAACAGTTCTACAATTAATTCCGCATGTATATTCTCCCATGGCACCCAGTTCATTGACAAAACCTTTCCTGGTGCATTGTCCCGGTTCACAATGGATTTCTTGTTGCTCTATGCTTTTGTACCAGTACTTGCTGTTATAGCAATCCTGAGCTTCAAAATAAGAGACACAATTATTAGCAGGCAGTGAAAAAAGGTAGTAGGTCTGACAATATGTAATTTTAAATTTTATTTTCTTAATTTCATTATAGTTGAAGTCTCGATTCGCTGGATTTTAGATTTCAGAATTTAAATGACCATACATAAAAAAACACATTCATCTTCTCTTGTTTGTACTAACTGGATGCTTTCCATCTTGAAAAACAAGCTTCTCTTAAGAGGGTGAATGACTTCATGCTATTCCTTGTACCCCACTCCTAAATTAGCCATATCAACAGTATTATATCTTTGAAAAGGCTTTTGAATTTAATTTAGTCTGATGTTGTTGTCATTTTTAGCAATATATCTCACTGGTGCTCTAATTCTTTCTCCAATTTTGTTGTTATTATTTTTGTTTTAACCATTACCAATAAGCCAAGGGGTATAATTGCTAGTAACTCTTTCTCCTAGAATTGTATTTAAAGTAGTATGCTTGGTTTTGATACCATTTGGGAGATTTGTAGAAAAACAGACTAACTGGTGTAAATAATGATAGAATCAAGAAATTATTTCACTTTAATCTTACACACACTGTCCAACCATTCCACCACTGAATACAATAATCTTTATGATCTTTAAGCAATATAAAAGTTACCAAACATGTTTTAGTTGTGTAAATGATGGTAGATCACAGAAGACAGCTGTTATTATATCTGTTCGTTCTTCTCGTTTATCAAGTTCTAAATCCCCTCTTGGAAGCACCTTGTGAACTACTAGGAAAAAAAAAGGTAATAAAGTATCAGTTTAAGTAGGGGAAAAAGATGTTTCCCTTTTTTTTGAAGTGATATAATTTGTATCTTTATTTAAAATTTTTTCTTGTGGGTTTGCTAACATGTGAAAGAGTCTAATTTATCCAAATGATAAATAGAAGTAACTTCCCAAATTGAAAGACTAGCAGATGCAGAATACCTAAGTTTTATAACTTACTTTTCCTGTTCAAGGAAGAAATTATTTGTTCATTGAACAAAAAATGTGTAGCTAGTGATTACATTGTACAGATAAGTATACTTGTATCTTAAAATTCCATAATAAAATAATTTCAGTTTTGAGATTACTCATTTTAACAGGGTATGAAATCCTCAAGTTAGTACAACTTTTCCACTTAACTGTGAGGCCATTTTTTTTTCTAATTATCTTTATATATAAATATCTTAAGTTACATCAGAAAAAGTAATCAGTGAACAAATATGTTAAAAACAACTAGAAAGGGATGGAACAGTACCCAATTAGTTTCTTTGCCATTTTTATGCCCATGTAGGGTTGTTCAGCAGGGAATATTCTTACAATCTGGTCTGCCAAGAGCCTGTTCAGGCATTTACTCTCTGACAACAAGTCTACAAGGCTTAGCTCTCAAAAGACACGTCTGGCCTTAATCCAGATCTTGACTTGCATATTCTCAAAAGACTCAGTCCAGCTAAATTATAGTGAGGAAATCCATGAACACAAAGCTGTATACAGTTTAGGCTAGCATTTCCCAAGTTTGGGCTGAATGTGAAGTAATTATGCTTCTACCACTAACCAAGTATCCGTCAAACTCATTAGAAACAATTTGTAGCAGTTGAATATTTGACAGGAATGTCTTGTCTTGAATTCTGTGCAGAGGTATTAAAATGCTATATAGTGCCATACCATTAATGGCACCGTAATACCAAAATGCTATACAGTGCTATACAGTGCTTTACCATTCCTGGTAAAGCAAACTTTTGAATTTTAGACCAGGTCAAAACTGGTTGAACTTCTATTTTGTTCTGCCAGTTTTTGTGGAACTGTTCTATTCAAATGCATCATCCTATGATGCAAATGTATTCTTAAGCTTTGCTTTTGAATGATATATGCAAGGAACTAGGAAAAGATGCCTAGCATACTTTATCATGTAGTTTCATACTTTGGATGTGAAAAAAATATTTGCATTTAATACACATTTAGGGCAGAATTGTTCAAAAAGTAAGTTGAGTAATTTGTTAGCAATTATAAAATAGGTAGGACTGACTGCCGCCAGTCTCCATATCTCTGAACAATTCTTCTCTCCCCACTTTAAAAAAAGTGAATTGTTAGTATAACATTAAAATAATTAATTTTGCAAATGTGAAACTGAAGATACCTTTAGCAGTTCATCAGTCAGGGTCAAAATCCATTTCTTTCCAGGATTTAGAGGCATTTCTTTTGTATTGTTCAAGCTCCTAAAAGAGAAGCACAAATACATATTAATTTAATATCCTTATAACTAAAAGCAATGAGATACATTAGCCGTCTAATACTCTAAAGCACGTACAAAAAACTTGTCACAGTAGGAAAAAATGTACTGTATGATTTTTATTTTTAACACAATTATACTACAGGTGCTGTACTTGACTACACTTGCAGGAAGATGATACTCGATTGAGGTAACTGGTAGACCTAAGCATGTACTGCTTACAATGGGAAAAAAAAAGGTCATTGTATCTTATCAGAAGAATGTACTAGCTATTAAATACAACACAAAATAAATAATTATGCTGGAATTTCTCACTGAGTTCAATTAACCCTAAGGATAATTTTGATCTAGTGTTGCTATGACTTACCAAGTCCCTTTAGTATTAAGTCCTATATTGTAGTAACCATCCCACGAAGGTCTGCTAAGGAGTATTATTTATTTATGTGCTTTATGTGCAAGTAAAGAAAGATAGATGCACAGTCTGAAAGTGAGTAGAAGGCCACATTTAACATTTGTTACTTGAATGGCTTCCAAAATAAAATTTCCAAATTTAGACAGTCCATGATCTGTGAAGACACTAAATATTGCCATGTAAATATATTGCTATGAATAGGACTGAGTAGGCAGAAGCTGTTTTTTTTTTTTTCAGTTGTTTCCATTACTTATTGAAGAATTCATGCAAACAGAGAGACAAAAAACATATTAAAATTATCTGCCAAAGCAAAAAGTAAATCCAGTTTCCAGGAATCACATAAAATCACGTCTGTGTAATTATGGTTGTATTGGTACTGAAATAGCTTGGGATGATGATAAAGAAAATTTGGAGGTTAAAGAAAAAGGAAAAGAGCTGGACGTGAACAAGTGACTAGTATAAATGCAGCGAAGACCCTCAAAAGTGAAAGTGGACAAGTGTTTGTGATTCCTGTTCTGTTTTTAATGGAGTGGACTTAACAGACTGAGGTTTCTCTGTACATATACAGATACCAGTGACAAAATTCACACCCGGTGAATTTAAAAGAAGTATTAATTATCAGTCTCAAGCACTGAGGGAGGAAGAAAATGAAGGGCAGAGCAACAGAGAAATCCTCATCTAAAAATTGCAAGGCAATTCCATTGGATTTTCTTTCAGGCAGTAATTTCAGCAGCTTCATCAGCAATGCAAAACTTTCAGGGAACACCACAGCTTTGTGAACAGGTAAGAGGATTTTTAATTAGTGCATATCCTTCAAGATGCTTGCAAAAGTCTGGTTTTACGGTTACATAATTCACAGATGACTAATGTAGAACAAACTGTATCCAGTCTAAATCTAGTTAAGTTGCATTGTTAAGTACAACTCCAGTACTACTGTATAGTTCCATCAGTAAGCCAGCCTTTACTCAGTATTTTCACTCCTTCATTATTAATATAAAGTAATTATGATCTTAGAATGTACTGAACTGTTGGCAAGCTTCCAACAGTTCGGTAGTAGAGAATACTGTGATTATTTTAAGAAGCACACGTATCCTATTTATGCCAAGTAAATAATTCCAATTCTAACAATTTCCTCAAATGCTACAGGGAAGGGTAGAAATGGACAATGAGGTTTTACACGTAAGGACAATGCTGTGAAGTTCAGGCCTATAGGTGATGCCCAAATAATTAGCCTCACAAATGTTATCAAGTCTGATTAACCTGTTTCAAGAAAGAGGTAGGTAACTTAGCAGAATTTATTTTGCTCTAATTTTAACTAGCTACAAGGTGATTTGATGCAAAGGCAATTCGAAGCTATAAAGTGCAAAAGATCAGAATCAGCCTATATTAAAACCATATAGCCATTCCACTGTGTACAGAAGTACAGAACACAAAATGATAAATATTTTAGAGATGCATCAAATTAAGATGACATTCAATGAGAAATGAAAGCATAGAAACCAAAAGAATTATATGGGAAGAAATTTACTGAAAAGAATCTTTAACAAATTTAGTGATTCAGGTAGGAAAGTGCTGTCAGGAAAGGCTACTTCCTTAGTTCTGGTGTAAAACAAACTAAAATAGATTTCTATAGGTCAGCAATGGAAAAAAAATACATATATATACAACAGCGTTCCCGAGACAATTTTGACAAACCCTACCTTCCTGCTTGTGAAGTCCCATATACCAAGCATAAGCAGACTTCTGAAATATACTGTAGCTATATAATCAGCTAAGAGTTCTTCTCTCCAAACTAAAAGAACATCCTGCAAAAAAATATCTCCCCAAATAAGCCAAAATGTTTTAAGATAGTATTAAGCTTCCTTTCTTTTCTGGGTACCAAGTGCAGAGTGCACAGATTGGCTTTACAGAAGCATTAACAATTGCAATTCAAATATGCCTTCAATGAGCTTTGAATGCTTTAAACATTACTAGTGTGCTAGCAACTTGTCCTAGATGTCTCAACACTGGCATAAAGGGGATTTTTTTCTTTGTTTTTTTTTTTTAAAAAAAGGAAAACTTAAAACTTCTGTATTTCTGTAAATTCTTCATCTGTCAGCTGGGGAAGATCACACCTATCTCATAAAGGGATTGAGAATAAAGACTTACCTGATGTTTGTGAGGCACTCAGATAAGATAACATTGCTACACATTCTCAGAGAAAAAAAATAATACTTTTGTGTTCATTGAAGTGTCTGAATGGCAGGTTGAGAAATAAGGTACACAAAGAATAAGGATGATGAAAAGAAATACTGAACAATTGAATTGAGACATCAGCAAAATAGTGTATGATCATGTAATTAAAGACAATACCATAATGTCTACAAACAAGGAGGAAAAATTAAGACTGTAGGAAAAGCCTTAATTGTTGCATTTCCCCAGTTCTGAGGGACTGGCTTTTTGTGACTTTAACTTCCTTTTTTTAAATGCAGTTTCTTACTGAATTTGCCCTCAATCTGGAACAGGGTAAAAAGCAACAATACTGAAACAAGGATTAAAAATCTTAACCCACTGAGCTTCAGTAGCAAGTTCAATAACATTGCTCTAACAAGGCTATTACACCAACATTTAAAGAAAGAAAGAAAAAAAAAGCTTATGTTGGACCCATTTGGGCATGTTTTCTTGTGAAAACAAAAAAGCTTATTCTTGGCAGCTGAGTACAACCCTGCATAACTTTTCCTCCATGATATGAAGCCTAGCACTTCCCGTCTGGAGGAGACGAGATGCTCCTGATGCATCAGGTGATGATAAGGTGAGTGTCGTACTGCTCTGCCCAGCACCACTGGCCTAACCAAGAAGGTTCATTGCACAGTACAAAGTCCTGTGTTTTGCTTAAATATTAAAATAGTCTGAAGATCTGCAACACAGTCATAGCAGAGCATTATGCGGAAGAAATAGGGCTGGCTCTCATGTGGGCTTATTTAGTCCCGATTGCGATCAGACACTGATGGAGTCTAATTAGCCATGGCAGACCTGACACCAAAGATGAATTCCAGTTGTGAATGATCTGGTTCGTTAGGCCATTCCTATCAGGGAAAAATAGGACTATACTTCCTTGAAAGATGTCTTAGAACCATATTTTGTGAGCAACAGAGCTGTTCTCAATCCAGAATCTTAAACCAAAACAAAGCAGCAGTTGCATAAACTACAGACAGATAAATTTGATGTTTGCATGACTGATTAAAGGACTAGTGACAGAGTATATTTTAACCTTATTCTACATACAGTGAATTTCATATTAGCAGGTTTTTTACCTTCCCGTCTTAAGAATTTACAGCCCTGTTCTTGGAGAAATTTTGCCGTTACTTCTTGTAAGCTAACACCAAATGGTACCAGGTATCTAATTCTTTGTAGAAATTTATTATTACTATATTTTTGAGTACTTACAGTGCTAGGCTTCAGCTAAAACTGGCATCAATCCCTAACGTCATATATTTGTGTAACAATGACTTGTTGGTACGAACTTTAGCACTGCGTGACACTGACTCCTTAAGTACCTGACTGTGAGGCTATCTGGTTCTCAGCTCAAGGTTAGCTTTATCATCCGCTTCCATGAATGAAGGTGCAGTTAAATGTCTAGATAATAAAGGATTTCTATCCTTTATGCAAATTCCAAGGAGATGCTGGGTGCTATATTCACTCTCATAGCTTAACTCCAGAGAATAAAAAAAAAGTAAACATTTGCAATAGCACTGTTTGACATAAATCATAAATCTGCACTTTCTATGTCTGTGGTGTATGAAAAAAGAAAAGAATTTCCTGAAAAGAATACTGGAAAGACAGAGCTGAATAAGAGAAACGTGCTCTGTCTTGAACAAAGGCACAGTGTAAAGGTAGCCTCAGAGTTTTTCAGAACAAAAAGGTTTAGTAATAGCATGGTATGTCTCATTGTTCGCTTTGGAAAGTATTAAGGAACCAAAATAATTTAGTCTAAGAGAAAACATTCCCATGACTGAGTGCTGATAAGCTGAACTCTAACATCTACAGCCACAAAGCATCTCAGATAAATACTTGCTGACAGCTAGTATGGGAGAGCGAGCCAGGTACTTTCCTGTTGCTATATTTTTTTTTTTTAAATCTGTCTTCTAATTTTATGCTCCATTTTACCTTTTACACTGCTAGAGTGTATCCTTCTGAAAGCTGATTTTATGTTAAGAATCATCGTAGCCAGCTCTGAAAAGGCACATTATTTCTTCATAAACCCTTGCTGCAGACAAACTCTTCAACCAGACTTCAAACAAACTTGGAAATCCCTGGAAATAGGACTATATTATCCAAACTACAAGGATGCATTTTAAAACTGGCTGCATCCAATGCTAAGACACTGAAAAGGTTCCTCACAAATGGAAGGCAATAGAGAAACAGCCTTGATTTTTACTGAACTTTGCATTGCCACAGTTATCTAGAAATGAATTACAGGATTATTTGCCAGTCCTGACTAAGGCTGAAATTTCACTTAGTCATGCACATTGTTCTATCAGATGCCATAACAGACTGTATTTTTTTTCCTGTTGCTACATTTGTGTTTATTTTTTTTCCCCTATAAGCTTATCTTTGAGATAAACAAGCAAACTTGTGATCACCTATAGTCCAAAGTAGCACATTACTTAACCGAATAAAATAACATGCACTTAAATTACTTCAATATGTACCCTGTCATTATATGAAACTTTCACATTGCATTACATCCCATGATTTCATTAGCAATATGTTGCATAGTAAACATTTTAATATACTGTTCCTCCTAATAATAGATAGCATGAAACTCCAAAGAGAATGTCAGACTTATGATGCGTTTAAAATTTTGCTTTAACAAAATTAATAATATGCAAATAATCTTGTAATAACTGAACCTTACAATAAAGAGGTTTAGAAAATAGCTGTAGATAACAAAAGTAATTTTATCTTTAATACTCAAATTACTTGTAGCAGTCCAACTAAAAGACGCTACTCTGGTTTGCAGTGCCCTTGAACAGATTAGTGTTCTAAAAGCCTGTCTCTTTTGTTTAAAACCAAAAAAATTAATAATATCCTGTATGATTTAATCAACAAATACCAGTAACTTTTTTTTGCAAGACGGAAGTATTATCTCAAAATATACACCATAAAGTCATATTGAGATAGATATATTGAGTATAAGATTACATTATAAATTCCCAAAGCCACATGCTTTACAAATTGCAATGTTATCTAAGACTGCTCTTGATGTAACAAATTCAGAATTGATGCCTAAGTTAACAGGATATTACAGGTAATGTGCAAGTTCAAAGACTGCATAGGATTCTTGAAATGGCTTTATTCTTTTACATTATTAATGCAGTTCTTTGGATGAGGTAACTACAGGTTTATGGCCTTATGCAATCTAACCAAACTCCACAAAAACTTGATAGCAGTAATAATCTGATCCTTTGGCTTTCTTTTTACAAGCATGAAAAGAAGAAATTTGCTGTGGTATTCTAGGGTTCATTGAGATTGACTGCAGTGCACCTCAGTAAAACTGCCTTTCATCTTAAGAGGAGTGGTTTGTAAAAAGTATGCGAGACCAAGGTTGGTACAATCCACCTTTGAAAGGTCTCCCCTACCCATCATCTTTAACCACTGTTATAAAAACCTCTTTTAAGCACAGTAACTTAGTACACAAAGAAGTTAAATGACATGCAGATAGCCCACACAGAACCTCTGAAAATAGTGAAACATTTCTCAGTCATTCTAGCAATGAATTTTCTGCACATGAAACAAATGAATCTATAGGAAATACAGAATTTCCAGAATAAGTATGCAATATTCTTTCCAAACAAAGAAAACTATATAAATCTTGGATTACATGTAAGTTTAACAGGCCCATACCTACGATATTGGTAAAACCTACATTTTTCACTTGTGTGATGTTATACATTGATATCTATATGGCAGTGCCATAGCATTAGCCTAGTTCATCACACAGTGTGTGTTAATTCACTACTAATGAATTCTGCTAACCAATGCCCAAATGAGAGCACAGGGTGCAGAAATGAATAAATTACAGCCAAGAAAGTTTCACTGCTTTGTTTCAATATTGTTCTAGAGAAATAATTCTGGAAGAGAGCTAGAGGGGAAGTTTGAATTACTTCCAAAGAAACCACAAGAGCCAAAGCTTTTGAAATCTAACAATTCTCTACCCACTACACGTCTACCACCACCAACAGCAACAAAAACCATAACATATCCAAGCTGAAGAGTCCTTGAAGAAAAGTTGAGATTATTTAAAGGCAAAAGGCAAAAACATGTATACTCTACAATTCGGCAATGCTTGTGTCTCTGGAATACCTGACTGTGAAGAGCAATTGAACAACAACAACACACCTGTTTTTTCTGAGCTCTCATGACATCAACTTCATGCTCTGCATATTGTGAATCTTGTCCAGGGTCTTTGGTAGCTTGTAAATCATAGAAACTCTAAAAGAAGAAATGAGAGAAACACACAGGGTAAACGTTAACAAGATGCCACCATGCTATACATCTAATGGAAGCATTCTGCTTGTAATAGAAAGGCATTAAAATTCTGCATTTATGGAAGAAAATTGAAGGTCACAGATTAGATAAAATATAATACATTGTCTTGGATTGATAATTGATAAGAAAAGAACAGTGCAGCTAGATCTTAAATGAAGAAAAATATTCTTACTGGGTGGTTGTTTATTATTCTCTCCTCAAAAAGCAAATAACCTTTCTGGCCCATGAGATCTGGGTATAGACAAGGGTACTTATGCCAGGAGCTTTAATACTCAAGACCGTGCTTCATTTGAAGCTACCAGAAACATTATTTCAGTATCTGAGAAGCACTACAAGAGTTAATTACGATCTTTTGGCCTCTTTTGAAACTTGAAAGAGCAATAAGTTTAACTCCAAAAAAAAAGAAAATACAGTAATAGAAAGAAATATTATTAAATAAGTTTTTTTTTTAAATGTTGTACTGCATGTCTCCTCACTCATACAAATAACAGAATAAAATAAAGCAGAATTAAAATAGGCATTAGAAGAGATGATGGGAAAAGGAATTCCAAATGCATAAAAAACACTTCAAACTTTAAAGCGTATTTTGGAACCAAAAAAGAATGGAAATCTACTTGGAAAATCTTTAATTTCAACGCTTACCTTAGGACACTGAAGGACCCTGCAAGATGAGAAATGTTTTCAGACATATCTAAAAACATTCAAGCTGTGCACTTAAATGGCCCAAATGCTTGTTTTTTTGAGTAAGGGGTTGTTACTTGGAATTATCTTACCCTTTAGAAAGGGCCAGGAAATGGTGTCTAATTTCACGCTGCATCTGCAAAGGTTCCACAATATATGGCACAGAGATACAAGCGGATGGCAGTAACCATTCTGGTTGTCAGCAATAAGTAGCTAACAAGGCCAGATGATAAATCCGTTGCTTTCTGGCAGATATATCTACCTGCAGATTTGAATAACTGGCATAGCATTAAAGTTACAGTCAGAACCAAGTCCTGTGTGGTACTTCAGGAAGTCAATTTAAATAACTTACAGGTCTATTCCTATGGCCAGAGCACTGCAACTGTCCAGGAACACATATGGACAGTTCACATCCCATGAGCAATGATTACTGTCAGCTGTTCTGAGGGGGGGTTCAGGAGTTAGTGGGTGCAGAATGCACCCCTGAACTGAGAATGGCATCTTGATGATAATTTATTCTGGTCACAAACCAACAGAAATAATTTGTAGGCTTTGATATCAAACAAATGAGGTAACGAAGGGGTAAATTAAGACACCTTCTCACCAAGAACGGAGATCCGTAAACTAAAAACTAGAAAGAGCCCCGTTGGTGAAGTGTAACTTGAGGCACAGTTTGGTAGCCCTAACTGACTTCCTCGCATGCCCAGATAAGCTGTAGGGGCAGAAAATGGACAGGGATGAAGAACTGTGTTACTAAACTGTGATACAGTCAAGTATACAAGGAGAAAGCACCAGCCTGCATTTGCTCAGGTCAAATAGAATATGATTTTGTTATTAATGGCAGCAACTACTTTTATTCAAAAGAAGTACATGGGGGTTTGCATCTTGCAACCAGAAGCTTCTGAAATATGTACAAGATTTATTATTGTGTAGGTGCCATGAAATACTAATTACTTTTCAAATCCTAACACTTTCTATAGACTTCCCATAGCAAACCAGCAGATTTTGGTAAGGAATTCTAATATACTTGCCTTTATTCAAAGCCTCATGCCCTCCAAGAAACACAAGAAGTAGCTTGCTGTAGCCTTGAAGCATTCTGTGTTAGGTCAGAGGTTGGACTCGACGATCTAGAGGTCTCTTCCAACCTAGAAATTCTGTGATTCTGTGTGATTCTGCTCTTGGAAAGTCCCTGTTTTTCGGTTTAGCCACTTGGGCATATGGCACCTTATAAAATGCCAAAAAAATGGAGCTGAGAATAGCTTCTCTCAATATAATGAATTGTATGCAATGAATAATGACATTTTTCCATAATTTTGGAAAAAAAACAAAACACAGGGTTACATTGGTACTTTCATTATTCCTGTATGTAGGAAGGTGACTGAAAATGTAGAAGCTAACCAAACCACTACTGCATACCAACCTCTCTCTTTTAAAAATGTATGAATTAAAGAAGTTGGAGGAAACAGAACTCCTAAATGAGACCAAAATTCCAGTCATTGGACTTGAAAGACAAAAATTACTACTATCCTAAGAAAAAAGAAGCTCTGCAGCAGACATGCAAACACCTACCTTGGGAGGAAAGGTCTTCTCAAATACTTTTTTCCACAGTTCCAAAGGAGTGTTTGCACGCATCTTTCCAATATCGCTATCAGAGGTGGGCGGTGGCCCTAAGGATTTCAGCACAGCACAGAATAATGCAAGAATGTTGTTGTTACTACATGAATTACCAAATCATTTTGGCTAATGATCCATCTGATTTAGTATATCATGTTCTGCAGTGACAAGCTGCAAGAAGACTTGAGAAAACACTGATCTCCCACCATGAAACAGGCTGGGTGGTACTGTATATTATATTTTCTTTTAGATCAAAGGTTGATATCACAACAAATTACTGTTTGATGTAGCCCAGATACTTCATAAAACTACGTAAAACAGCACAAATAATTCTCAATAATATAAACTATGAATCACAGTTTTAATTTTTTAAGCCTTTGCTTCAATGATGAGTTAAAACAGACAGCAATGTGTTATAATTCCAACTTTACTTTGTATCTGCTTAATATTTTTTTTCTAATTTTCAAAAACAAGTAAACAAGAAACACAACGAACATCAAATGTCCTAACCTATTTGGCTCAGGGAGTCCATGCCTGCTGGTATAAATAGAGGTTTGTTGTGATCCACTGACACAGACTTACTAAACAGAAAAAAAGAAAATAAGCAAACATTTAGTAATAAACTAAAAACATTACATTACTCTAGACAAGACTAGGCTCTTATTGGGCTTTGCATGCAAATATAGGTAAATAAAGTCTATTCAATGCTAGTGGTGACCACATTTCTATTCTGTCAGTTTGGGGATCAAAACAAGGCATTACTACTGTTCTACACAGAGATACGGAGCTGAGACACGAGTGAAATGCCACAAACAAGCATCTTGCAGAGAAGATAATTTGAAAATAAAAATCAAAATAAAAGTGTTCTGGTGATTCAAATGTTTTTATTAGATACTTCAAGACTCTGGGCAAGACGATTAATAATCGGACAATAATTATGTTACCTTCTCTCATAGCCAAATGCCAAGTGATTAATAAGAACACGGGCTTTCAGCTGGAGAGCCTCAGATTTACTGGTGAACTACATAAATGAGAAAAAGTATATATTATGATCTTCCATCACAGAAACGCTACATTATGTCATCTGTACAGAGGATTTCCGATACAGCATGGTTGATTTCTGACACCAATAAATATATATATTTATATCTATCTATCTCTCTATACATATGTATGTTTCCTGGATTTACTAGAATAAAAATCTCACCCTCCCTTTCAAAGCATAGCAAGAAAAATATTTTAAAATATTGATTCACAACTTTTGAAACATGCATGTTAAGATACAAGAATCTTTTGCCCAAAACTAATGAGTTAGTAAGATTTTAAACTACGTTAAAAATTATCCAGAATACCACAAACACTTAGGAATGTAATAAGTAACTATAAAAGTGTTCACACATAATAAAAGCAGTTCAATAACAACAGAACCAGTACAGATTTCTTGGAAAACACCTCCCAGAATATCTTCTCAAGCAGAATGCTTATTCCTTTCTAAGGTATTACATATCCTAACAGATTCAATTCTTTGAGAAACAAGTCAGATCTCTCCTGTGGGAAATGAACTTTCTCTCACTCATTTCAATGGGGATCAGTATTGGTATCCAAAAATTTTTAGACTCCTGGTTTTTATTTTTTAACTAAAATAATACATAGATACTTTATTATTTTTTAATTAAAGATAGTAATATTCTCGGTTAAAAGATGAATTCATACGTCAGCGTACAAAAGCTGTACAATTTTACATAGATTCAAAGGGACATGCTGTATGTACAGCAATTTAAAGCAAACTTAAGTTGTTTGGCAACCAAAATAAGCCACTATCACAAAAAGGCTTTACATAAATGGTGGTTGATAAAGTTAAAACCATCTTCTGATATATATATATTCAGAGAGGAACTAGGAGGCAGCTGTTTTGGGTTGTGAAGCTGTGGTAATCAGGTGCACCTAAACTGCTGCAAAGACATGCCCTTGGAGCCAAGTTTTTTAGCCTTCAGAAGCCTGGTCATTAGACCTACATTCATCGGTCTACTGAAGGGAGCAGTCCTCTAACGCCACCTAGGACAATCGCTTCCTCCTGTCATGCTTTCTTATACCAACAAAAACTTTGGCCAGCCACATAGTAAAGTCAGTACAGCAACTGAGTGGCTAACACATAACCATTTTTATTTAGTTTTTGCTGACACTGGAAATTAGGTATGTTGCTTGTTAACAAGGTATATTCATCTATCCCCTGCCAATCCCTGTAACCCACATTACATATGAGCTCATTAAGAAAGCTATTGTAAAACCAATTAAGCCCTATTTTCTCTAAGAGTTTTGCATTTCTATTTTTTACAACATTGTTTCATATCATAACTATTGCTCATCTTTTCTTTCCTTAGTTAGAAAATGAAGATACATACCACCAATGATGCTCCATAATAATGCGAAATAAATCGAAGTGTCTTGCTTACTGTTTTCCTCATTTCAGAGTCAAACTCCTAAAAAAAAAAAAAGTTGATATTGGAACATATGCATTAGAAACAAAAAACAAAATATAACAGCTAGAACTTTTCATTTTTTTGTATAAACTGCAATGCAGTTAGGCTACAATATATGAGGCGTTCAGCTGTCAGCATAATTATATTGTAAGACAGAGTCAGTAACAGCCTACTCTGAAAAGAAATGTCACAATTTCCCTTTGTTTCTTTTTTACAGAGGGAGCATAATTCAGGCAAAATGTTAGTCTAGAAAAAGTTTCTTAATTGGGAATGCGTATTCAATTTCCAATTAATTTATGTTTCTTTTTGTTTTAAAATTTTAGAAGTACTGCCTTCAAGAAGAGTAAGAATTTTCTTCTTTTAGTGAAAATATTTAACTTTTAGTAAACATTTGGCCATATGTTCTTTACATTCTAATAACTGTCAGATTTGAAAAGTGCACAAAAAAAACATTTCATTTATGTTCCTTTAATACAAGATCATACAGATGGCCTTCCCTGGAGAAAGGAGGCAAAAACCTGGTACCAGTGAAGCTTGCAGGAGTCTGTCTGTAGACCCCAATGGCATTAGGCTGTTCCGTGTTTATTATATGAGAGTCACTGATTTTTACATTTTTAAAGTGTCCAGGGCTCAGCATAAAGCCTCGGTAATAAAGAATTAAATCAGAGGGTCGGCCTGGTATCCATGTACTGTCATCAGAGAAGCAGAAGTTGCCAGTACAACAGCTGAAAATCAAACAGACTGTTCTAGCTTCTCATGATCAAGTGCCACTTCAAAAGTGAGTATGCATTTGTTTGGGCTTTTAAAGTCCTAGGAGAAAATCCAGCAGTACCACATTTCTTTCCTCTCCCTGCTAAAAGATGCAATTACTCACTTGTTTGTAAAAACTTGAAAAAGCACTAAAAAAAAAAAGTTGCAGAACAAAATGATAGTTTACTGTTGTTGCTGTCACAGCTACCAACAAAAACACAAAAATAAAAAAGTGACTTACATGAAAAATATCGTATTTGCTTCCAATAATCACCAAGGGTATGGGAAAAGGGTCAACCAACTCGTAATCCTATTGAACAGATACATGACAGTTACGCAGTGTAAACAAGCTGTAGAATATTGCAACAGTTCAAACTGAAAGGGGTTACATTAATTTACAGGAGACAAGGTTTATTCTTTCAAAACCTTAAGTTGGATGAATGAACTTCAATTCTATATCCACACCATATTCTACAGTTCTTTCATTTGCTTGTAAACAGTTAGGAAATAATCCCTCTGAGCAGTCACAAAACTCAGCGCCATGAAAAGGGCTTTTGCGGTGTATACTCCAATTCCAACATTAGATGGAAAGGGAAGAGGGCAAAACCCTCTCATTTGTTTGCAGACCTACCACCAGTTTTGATTAGTGTATCTGGAAGGCTTTTGTGTAGTCCACGTGAAATGAGACAATCCCCTTGTGTCAACACTATGACAGTCAAGCTGCTTTGGTTGCACAAGAGTGGAAAAGAAAGAAGTCATAGCAGACGTTGACCTAACTGTTCTCTTCTAAACCTGCTTACTTCACATGCAGGAGAAGTGACAAGATGCAAATACAGAAGATCCTGTACTTTGAGGGGAAAAATAATGGCTTCGTCCCTACGCTGTCAAGGTAAAACCTCTGAGCAAAATTACCATAACTTAAAATTGGATGCATAGAACACAGAACTGAAAAAAATAAATAGGTGAAGCGTTGGTTTCTTGAGAAAAAAATAATTAGAAATAACATCAGAAACATTAAAACTGGCATCCAGCCACCTTTAAACAAGGTCTGCGCTTGATAGATATACGCTTTAACATCATAGCCAACAATACTTTATCCAGTCTAATGGAATATATCTAATCCTTCAAAAAATAATAATGATAAATCAAACTAACAAACAGAAACCCTACAGAACAACAACAACAAACAAGACAACAAAGGAAACCAAACCAAAATCTTATCAATTCTTCTTTATTACAAAAATGTTTCAGCATAAAGGAGCAAATAAATTTTTCCTTGAACTGTCATTTACGTTTTTGATTATAAAAGATGATATTTCCTCCCACAAAATTGACATAATTTTTTCCCTGAACAGTGATGAAGGTTTCAAGAGAACCCAGTAGCAACATAACATTTTGTTTACATCCTTCCTGATTTTGATAATGAAGGCTGAATGGAAATCTGAGAGGAGAAGGTATAATTGTGTTCCCTACAGGGCAAGTATAACAAGCCTTCTCTTCAAAGCAATTAGTGGCATTATGCTTTTTGCTATTGAAAAAAGTTTGCAGTTTTCCAATACATAAGCTCTACATGTAAAGTTGACGTTGTGGTCATGATTTGTTGCTGAGTGTGTTTGTAGGTATTTTCTTTTTGTGAAATACCTTCTCTAAAAGTGAAAAACAAAACCATTATCCAGCAGAGCTCAAATGCTATACTCTAAATCTATAAATCTACTGAGTGTTGCATAGGTTGCTTTCTCAAAAAATGGAAAAGTTACTTTTCAATATAAGCATTTGCTACATTACATTATATAGAAGCATTTTATAGAAGCTACAGTAACTAGATTTATGTGCCAAGCCTTTGAACTGTTGAATACTTATTTATGCATTATATATGCACAACATTTGCAGAGGTTTAATGCACAATGATTTTTCATTTCTATTGCACATAATCTAGTTTAGCTTTTCCAGAGATTTAGTTAGCAATTATGTTTAAAGGACTGATGTTAACATTTCTGAAACTTTATAATTTAATTAGTTGTCAGATTATCAAAAGGCATTGAGTTTGTGATAGACATTTAAATAAATGCAAAGTATATAGTCATGTTGATGGCTGTTATAACCATATTCTTTGCTTAAATTTGTACCTTCAGCTAGTCTCTTGCTAGATGACTTTTGTACATTCTAGTTTTCATCTTCATTTTAAAAAGATGAGGGGGGAAAAAGCAAACTGCTACTCTAAAACTATTTCTTTTGATTGGTGTAACATGCCATAACAATCACATTAGATATCTAACAAAAAGATATAAGAAACCTTCTTTCCTTGTTTCTGCTCTTATTGAATTTTTATTAAATTGCTATAATTTTCCAGTGAACAGGTTCATCTACATCAAATGGATTTCCAGTCATGCATAAAAATCTAAAAGAGTTGTTTATGATTTTCAAAAGCATTATCTTTAACTGTATAAAGGCCTGTGACATCTGGAGAAAATATTAGAAGTAACTTACCGGATGATCCTTCTGCAGACTGTTCCGCATCCTCTGTTTAATTTCAGTAGCTACTTCAGGATTTGTTTTTTCCAGTTTGGCTAAAATTTTATTCACGTGGTCCCTGATGGCCTGCAGAAGATTCTCCATGGTAGTCCAGAGCTCATTAGGTTTGGACAAATCCAATACAAGAACTACAGCAAACGACCTATTAAAAAAGGCATTATGTGGTCAAATTTTCAGTGCCTGAGACAATTTACATTTTGATACACAACCATAACCCTAATACAAATGCTGAAAGCAACAAATGTGAAAATACAAACACTAAAATAGAATCAAATGTGACAGCAAAGGCAGATGGCTTTAAAGGATGCTCTGAGCACTGAGCAAACCTCTCCATCTTTTCTTGTTCAGAACTATTACTTTGGCAACTTTCCATCAGAGGGTTTGGAAGATTCTATATATAAAACTTTCTGTCCAGAGACTTTGATACAAAGAAGTAAAATATGCAAACATCCTGATCATATTCAACTTCTACCTGTGTGACTGGGCACTTCTGCTGCCATGTATCTTGGTCATCTCTTAAGTCTACACTCCCCGTTAGCAATGTCAGCAAATGGTCAGGATCTTTCTTAACCATGAATTTATTAGAGATTTCTATACTTTCATTATTCTTGTAATATTAAATAGAAAAAGCTGGTTAAGGGGAATTATTCTGTGTCATGGATGGTTCTGGAACCATATTAGCTGGAACCTCAAATGAGCATATCAGAAAGTCTTCTGAAAGACAGAATGACAAATGGAAGAACTCAGAACACTCAAAACCAATTACCAGGCTTTTAAAAGTGATTATAATGAAAAATGTTTATATATAAACTCCTCTCCAGCCACAGCCCTGCCTCCCAAAACTCCAGCAGTATTACAATACAAATGTGAAGGAACACATTGGAAATGCAGAAAAATGACTGGATGTAATGATTTTTCCCCACTTCCATCCTGACAAGAAATAGGGGATTCCAGACTAGAGTGATTATCAGAAAACTACAAAGCAAAATAAACGTCCAATTTAACTTCGAAACACTGTGGAAGAAGTCTGGTGAAAAGTCTCTTGGTGCAACAAAACATAGTTCATGGAACTTTTAAACAAGCAAACTCCTTAACTGTAGATGGACAAGAAAATCAGTGAAAAGCTCCTATACTTAAGTACTTGAGATGGTAGAACTTCTGAGTAATAAATACATTAAAATATTGTCTTATGAACACAGATGATCTTAAAGAACAGCGTGGCTCACTCATCAAAGAACCTTAAGATTGCACACATCAGAAGATTCCTTTATCAATAAAATGGGGAGAGAAGACTGACAGAGGTGGAGCTCAGTTAAGTTCATTTAATGAAAATATAATCCTTGATTTTTGTCTCCAGGACGCTCTAGCATCAAAAGGCTTCACATGCTAGAAGTGTTTTTCTTCCATCTTAGTCTCTCACTAAATAACATCATTATCTCGATAGCCAGAACAGTAGCAAGAGTATGTGATAAAAATTGTATCCTTCCCGTTAGTGCTATTTTTTAATAGAAGTTAAAGCTCACTACCAAGGAAATATAGCAATGCATCATAACACAAAGGTAACATTTTTGATCCGTTTCTCCCCTTCCAATTGCCACTCTACCTTCCTTAGCTAGAAAAAACAAACAAACAACAAACAAAAAAACACAAAATGGCTCATTGTATTCTCATTTCTTGATGCATTTTTTCTTCCTAGGCTATTCTACCACTCTTACATATTATTCTCACTGTATTCTTTTCATTCTCTGAATTTCTTGCTTTTGTCTTCAAATCAATTCACCAGTTTCAGTCCCTCTCAGAAACATCGTCTCTCATATCTGACCTTGTTCTCATCGGGTGGGCACTTCACTTCCTAAAAATCCAGAGATTTTTAATAAGCAGTCTAGTGAATAAGTGGTCTAGAGGTTTATTTCTGCATGAAAGACAGCTGAAATTAACACAAGAATTGTAATTAATATTAATCACTTACCTTATGTTGTTGCTAGTGATTGGTATTTGAATCAGTTCTTGTAATGAGGTTCCACCACCTAGCTCCCAAAAGTGAGCTATATCTTTGGGCTGCAAAAGAGTTTCTTTATGTTAGAAACACACACTTCCATGCAACACCAAGAGAAGATCTTAATTCTGATAAGCTGGGTTTTCATGCAAGTGACTCAGAACAATAACATGTATTACTTCACCAGTGTTTTCTAAAACACCAAACGTGTTCAAGAAATCCCATACAACACTTACTAAATACTCCTGGCATGCCTATGTCCATCTTGATGAATGACTGCTTTAGAGTGAAGAAGTCAGGAAGCAGCATAATTAACAAAAAACATTAAGAATATATACGTATGTCGGGTTTTCATCCCTTTCTTTTAGTTTATTGTAGTTCAAGACTAATGCTCTCAATCAGAAAAGTAACAAATCTCTACATTCGTATTTAGCTTCTGGGAGAAGTTTTAAGTGATTTTTATCTTTTAGACCAAGTCAGATTTTCCACTCCCTGCTTCAGTAATAGAACAGCAAGTAGCTGCAGCAATAGTTACTACTGCTGAACAGTGTAGTGATCAGAGTGGAGTCAATATTCCCATTAACATATTCTGCAGTGCAAAAGTTAGCGATACTGACACGTAACCCAAAACTTAATGATGGTTTAACATCCTCAGAGATGACTGTGTCTCTCATAAATCCAGTTGTAAGAGACATCCCTTGGTTTATACTCGTTTCACATTTTAAAGACAAAGTTCAAGGCATGCGTCCTATGCATCTTCCTACAGTTGGAAAATAAATGCATTCAAACACAACAAACAAGGTAGATTTTATAAAATGAAACTGATTTCTTTGTGTGATACTTTGGTCTCAGGTCTACTGCATTCTAGTGAAGGGGAAAATATATTGGAAATTAAAATAGAAAATTAAAATAGCTAACTTTAAGAAGATAATATTAAAAAAAAAAAAAGTTTTTCCCCACAAACAATAAGCTAAAAATCCCCAAGATTCTTATACATAAACTATATATATAAAATAAATAAATACATACATACATGTTAAGTAAACTACACTTTCTGGGTACTCACTGCATTGTGACTCCTTGCCCTTCTTCCAAAGGTATACTCCAAAGCTAATGTTGGCTTTGGAATCTCTTCCCTATCCAAGGAAAAATGAAATTATTTTGTCAAGATCCTACAATAAGGATAGTTCTACTGTTACTATAGCATAGTCCAGTCTCTTCAGAATGTGGCTTAGAAACAGCAATGCAGAGAAAACACTCCAAGAGGACAGATCTCTATTTCAGTTGTTGCCAATGACAGGAGAAAGAGGAGCACCAATCTCAACCGATGGCCATTTCGGCACTCTCATGCTGGAGAGGACTGGAGGGGGCAGCTTGACAGGTAGCAGTGATAAGTTCGATCTACGAGTGATCGGTGGGACACAGAAGGCAACATCTGTATGCATGTATTATGAATTATCACACAATATAAAATTCGGAAAAAAAAACACACACTTTAATAACATAAAAATGCAAATGCTTACAGATCATTATCAACCCCTGGCAAGTAAGTAACCAGATTTCAAGACTACTGCTACTAGTTAACAGGATTTTAAACAGTTCTCTTTTACTGGCAACTGTTTCTTATGACATCTTTTATTATGATTATCCTGTAAGTATCCACAGTTGAAAAATTCTTCTAAAAATTTCACACGTACCTCTCGAGACACCTCAGTATAATAGTGGTCTTTCCCTGGAAATTAAAAGCAAAGAAGTCTACTGCAGCATCATTAAAGCGTAAATAGTTATCACTAAATGAAACTTATTGTTATTTTAATATTCCAATTATAAAGTAACTGAAAAGTATAAACTTGTGTAATTGTTTGTAACCTTATAGTGGCAAGTTAGCTACCAACTTTCTGTCAGCATCAAGCTACGCTACCATTCTTACAGAATGATGGAGATGACAAACACAGCAATAGGACCAGGGTAGGTGAAGTTAGACATTAGTGATCAACCTGACCAACTCTGTTAAACCGTTTAACAGTCTTTAATTATTAGAAATATGCCAGCTTTCCACAGGGTTTGCATAAGTTATTACTGACGAGATGGAAATAAAAAGAATGCTTAAGATACAGATGAACACACGGAAAAATGTCTTTGCACTGTTGCACTTCAGACACTATGAGTACAACGTCACTGTGAAGGGACGAGCATTTCTACAGTTCTACTCCTCTGTCAATCCCTATCTCAAAAATCTGTGAATTTCGTGTAAATCCCCCCAAAATTACATTTTGTAATTTAAAAAATATTTTAAAGGTTGTTAATTACAAGTTGTATATATACCAATACTCCTGAAGTAAAAATGTCCTTATAACTGCGACTCGCTTGGTCAAAAAGGCGAGTATTTTCTGATTTACTTTTCAGTTAAATGCTAACAAAAGACAAATATGAAATTACTGAATACCAAATTCGGGGGCAATGAGGTAAAACAGCCCCGGTCCCGCGGCACCTGGAGCTGGCCCCCTCGGCCAGGCCCCGCTCTCACCTGCCTGAGGGGCACGGGCAGAACCACAGGCGGGGCGCCAGCGCCTCTAATTACAACAAAACCGGCAGAAGCGCACTTCAATCGTTTTGTTCAACTTTAACGGGGGGAAACTTAACAGCGCGTCCCCCAGTTACAGCCAGGAGCTTTCCTTCTGGCCGCGACTTTTCCGAATTTTAACACCCCCTTCCCGCCCCCCCCCCCCCCCCCCCCCCTTGCCGTGAGGCAGCGGCGCGCAGGGCGGGCGCGGCCCCGGCCTTACCCCGTGCTTGCTGCCCACGCACAGCAGCGCCTGCTCCCGCACGGCCCCGCCATCGTCGCCGGGGCTTCCTTGCCGCTCCGCCTCAGCCCGCGCCGCGTCCCACAGCGTGTCGCTACCGGGAGAGCCGCGGCCGAGGCTCGTTAGGGCGAAACCACGGCCACGGCCACGGCCCCGCCCGCGGCTGCCCCTTCCCCGGCCCCCCCACGGTCTCCCCTTCGGCTCTGGGGTCCCGGCACCGAGGCGCGGCGACCCCCGGCCGAGCCCCCCTCCCGCGGCCCCGGGGGACTCCCCCCGTTACCCGGCCTTGGGCATCGCTCCCCGCCGGCCGGGCCCGGCTGCCCGTCGCCATGGGGACGGCGCGGGGCGGGCTGGGAGCTGTAGTTCCGCGGGGCGGGGGGGAGAAGCCGCGGCCTTCGGCCCCTTCCAGCCTTCGGCCCCCGCAGCCTCTGCCTTCGGCGCGGGGCCGCTCCCAGCTCCACACGGGAGCGCCCCAAAACCGAGCCGTGTCCCGCACAACTGCCCGAGCACCTCCTGAGCCTGTCCCAGTGCCCGAGCACCCTCTGGATGCAGAGCCTTTCCCTAACCCCCAGCCTGACCCTCCCCTGTCCCAGCTCCATGCCGTTCCCTCGGGTCTTGTCGCTGTCCCCAGAGAGCAGAGCTCAGCGCCTGCCCCTCCACTCCCCTCGTGAGGGAGCTGCAGGCCGCCATGAGGCCTCCCCTCAGCCTGCTCTGCTCGGGGCTGAGCAAACCAAGGGGCCTCAGCTGCTCCTCATGCGTCTTCCCCCCCCTTCACCATCTCTGTAGCCCTCCTTTTGACACTCTCTAGCAGCTTTATATCCTTCTTATATTGCCATGCCCCAAACCGCACACAGTACTCGAGGTGAGGCTGCACCAGCGCAGAGTAGAGCGGGACAATCCCTTCCCTCAACCCGCTAGCGGCGTTGTGCCTGATGCACCTCAGGATACAGCTGGCCCTCCTGGCCACCAAAGCACGCTGCTGGCTCACGTTCAGTTTGCTGTCAACCAAAATCCCCCAATCCCTTTCTGTGGGGCTGCTCTCCAGCCTCTCATCCCTCAGTCTGTCCATGTATCCAAGGTTGCCCCGTCCCAGGTGCAGAATCTGGCACTTGCTCTTGTTAAATTTCATACAGTTGGTGATCACCCAACCCCCTAATTCGTCAAGATCTCCCTGTAAGGCCTCTGCCCTCAAGGGACTCAACAGCTCCTCCTTAGTGTTGCCTGCAAACTTCTTTAGAATACATCTGAGTCCTGCATCCAGATCGTTGATAAAAAACATTAAAGAGAACTGGCCCCAAACTGGCCGCTGTGTTTTAGTTGAATATTTCACCTCAGCCCTAAGGCTGTTAATAAACTCGGGTGCAGTAAAGCTGTGGGATGACCTCACCTCATGAAGGGGATGTAGGAAGCAGGTAAACCTGACAAGTCACGAGTGTTGCCAGGCAGGGAGGTGACCCACAACCCAGAAGAGCAATTGGAGCTGCCTTCTGTAGCTGAGTAGCTGCTTTGTGTCCTGAGAGAGCGAGGTAGAAAAAACAAAGTAAAACAATCTCCTGCCTGTTTGATGAAAACCAGGAAATGGGCCTCACTCAGAATTTACTCAGAATTCATCTCAACTCCATCTGTCCCCAAAGAAGGCTTATGTAGCAAGAGACAGACCCTATGTAACACTTGTTCATAAGAAATATATTTTTTCTAAGTTTAATTTGCATAATTATTCAGTTGCAGCTCCAGAAGTCTTCATTTGGTTATGTTCCCCTGTCTTAATTCACTTCCAGGTTTTTACATGGCTCTTCTAAAGCATTTGACAACCCCCTCTGGAAACCATGCTGATTAAAAAACAGGAAGAAACTCCATTATTTAGTGTTATAAAGTGGCAGGCCATGCTGATGCCTTTCTAAATGCATTGCTTTCATGAATTTCATTTCCACAGGGCATTTCCAGTATCTTGGTATATGAAGCCAACGCTAATCTATAATCACCAGTTAAAAGTGGTAAAAACCCTGGACAAAACTACTGTTTCTCTGCCAAACAAAGCAAAACTAACGTAGGAATGGCTCCTGGCACTAAAAAGCAAAGTATTTTTACAGCTATTTACTCAGTGACAGAGTGGTGGCAAATCTGGAAATGCTGCAGTACAAATCTGGGTTGGGAAACAGTGTAGGGGCATTAATTAATTAATAAGCCGTGCTGAAGACCAGCCCAGAAATGAATTTAGTTTCCAGTATTTTAAGTTTCATCTCAGTCTTCCCTTTGCTGCTCATGACCTAAGAAACAGTAAAAAATAACTTTTTCTTCCCAATTCACTGTTACTTAATTACTAATCACCTTAGTTAAAAATTAACTCAAGGTAATGGATCACACTAAGCTGTATGGACTATTAAAGTTTTATGTAAATGTTTAAGTGGTACATTCCTTTATGCAAGGATGAATTCCTTCCTCCAGGACATAAACTGTGAAACTGTATTAGTCTGAGAAGTAACTCCAACTCTAAATACCTACCAGCCTTTTTTTTTAATAGGGAAACATAGGCCTTTATTTTAAATATAACAACATTTAATCTAAAATAACAGGACAATACTAATTTTGTAGATTGCATTAAAAACTCAAAGCTTTATCATTTGCCTGCTGTACTATAGAAGTCTTGCTTGTTTTAGAAATGCGCAGTTTGCTTACTAATCCTCCATTGTCAAGCTCAGATTCCCTGGCTATCTATACAGATTGTTGTTACTGAGTGCTCAAAGCAAGCACAAAATGTTCTGAAACTTGTGATGGAAAGTGAAGTCTCCTTCCATGAGCTTACCTATTAATCTCACCCTGAGAATATTTTTACAACCTAGGTTCTGCAAGCCTGGAGAACAGGAAGTTCTTCAGCATCAGTCCCAGAGGTTCCTGCTCATTTCACAGCTCCCATTTCATCACTGCTGCTAAAGATCAGAAGGTGAGAAAAGTCTAGTTCCTGCCTGGGCTTTAGTCGTGGATTAGGTTAGCATGGTATGAGTTGTTTTGATGGATGACTCTACATGGATGAATGGATGAAGTCTACAACTTCCTCGTAAGGGGGTGTCGAGAGGCAGGAGACCTTTTCTCCATTAACACCAGCGACAGGACCCGCGGGAACGGAGTTAAGCTGAGGCAGGGGAAGTTTAGGCTGGACATCAGGAAGGGGTTCTTCACAGAGAGAGTGGTTGCACACTGGAACAGGCTCCCCAGGGAAGTGGTCACTGCACCGAGCCTGACTGAATTTAAGAAGAGATTGGACTGTGCACTTAGTCACATGGTCTGAACTTGGGTAGACCTGTGCGGTGTCAAGAGTTGGACTTGATGATCCTTAAGGGTCCCTTCCAACTCAGGATATTCTATGATTCTATGATTCTATGATTCTATGACTCAAGGCTAAGACTGAGATGTGGATCACTGATGAGGTTCAAGCTGGGTGGGGAAGGCAGAACAGATCAACTACCTGACTCTGAAATTTTCAGTTTTGCTGACTTATATTGTATAGTATCTTCTAAGTAGGTTTAGGGCTAGTTTAACACAGAGCAAGTCGGCCAGAGACTTACACAGCTCTTCAAGCCATGCTGTTGAAGTGTGTTTGTGTAAGAGACTTTCCTTGCTGACTGTTAATTTTAGGGAAAGGTTTGCTTGAAGAGGTTACTACCACACTATGGAAACCATGCTGTTGCTAATCAAAATCCTGGGAAAAACTTGATTGTTTAGTGTTGTATGGTCATGCTGTGATTCTGAGTGTATTTATTTCATTAAAATTACACGGTATTTCTGGTAATGTGACTGTATATGGGATTAATGATGACCCATCATAATTAAACAGTCATATTAAGTCTGAAAGGTGCTGCCAAACAAAGGGAAACTAGAACATGGACTGCTTCTGGCACTATGATTTAGGGATATATTGCATCACCAGGAGCTTAACCCTAAAAAGCAAAGCAGTTTCTGAATTATCTACCTAAAAGCAGGAAGGAAAGTCATACTACTTATATTGTAGGCTGCTTTATAAAAAAAGCTGTTTGTAAGGCAGGAATTGTTAATGATATCTGTTTAAAAGACTCAGTATCTGCACATCAGGTTTGTGTATCATTTTGTCTCCAAACTAACCAACTTAATTCAAAGACTTAAAAAAAACTACATGAAGAAACTCACTAGTGACATGCCTTACACTATGTCCTAATGGACAATGAGGAAATAATTGCTAGCTGGAATACTCTAGGTTGATTGCTATCATAATTTTGTGATGACTTTTTGTTTTTAAATTAACTTTCTAAGCATATTGGATAAGCTCTACACTACCACCTTAGTATAACTGATGCAGTACCATCTGTTTGAATTTGTAAGTACTGTCACCCACCCCCGTAATTCTCCAGAAGTTAACTATACTGCTGATCTCAAAGGGATGTTAATTCCTAACCCAATTACACCACACTACCTGCATCGCTTCACCTGGGGATGCTGCACAAAAAGATGCTGCAGTCAGTGCCAGGGTCTCCTGTAGCTTCCTGGGTGCTTGCCCTGATGATGGCAGATCTGCTGTCCCCTGCCTCATTGAAAGAGAAATGGTGTAACTACTCATGAAGGTTGAAAGTTATCAGGAAGCTCTTTATGCATTTCAAACATGGTATCATCCATATACAGTACGTTTGTTATATGTTTGTAATTTTCAAGACAAAGCACTGAGCTATAAAGTGGAGGTAGCATCTTGCAGACTTAGCTTGTGGCAGGATTTTGAGAGCTTTCAGAAGAAATGTATTTATTAAGTCAGCCAGCCAACTTGTCTTTCCACTTTTTAATACTATGTTCGTTTTGCAAACTGTATCTCCAAACTAACCTATTTCAATTCTTCAGGAAGATACTTCCTACCTTTTACAGAGGGCAAACGGCTGAAAATTACTCCTCTCTCAATCTGTATGTCTGTATATATGAAACGTCATATAATAAAGGAGTTTTTCAACCTTCAGATATTAATATTCACCATTATGAAATTACTGCAGGCTAAAATGATGAAGGTTAGCAGTAAGTGATTAATGATCAATGATCATCAGCATGAGCAGAAGTGGAAATTATAAAATGTGTATAAATCAGTGATTCATGTTTAACTACCCCCTCTGCAGTTGGACCTAAATTATTAGAGTACGCTGCTGATCTATTTCAGAGCCTGTAGAAATGGTTTCTTTGCACAGAAACTAAAATGTGAGGTTTGGAATTTAAAAGGAGTGTCATTTCTATGCACTTGACCCTACACAGCACTGAAGCTTGCAGCTGAAAAAGGTAACCAGAAAGTGCTCCCAAGTCCAATAGTGCAGATGCAACATTTTACCTTTAGTGTGCAAAAACATTGTAATTAGTTTTATAATGTGAAACGTATAGATACAAATGAAAAACAACAAATACATCTTTTACAAAATATTATTCTGTATCACTGTATATACATTATACACATGGCATTTTGTGTCACTTATGTCTCCGAGCTCAACTATTCAAACAATGGCTTTCTGTGTTATTCCTGTGTTTTAAATTGAGTCATTCTTGCATCTGGATTATATTATTATTTCTGGATTAAAGAAGTTTAATAAACCTATACTAAATACAGTGCCTGTTCAATTTAGATTTTTCCAAAAGGCTGGGGTTGAGAGGGATTATTTAGAAATGTATCAGGCTGAGGCTGGAGATTTGCCAAGTAGAATAGCTGTATAAAAATGGCTAAAAGGGTAGTGGGAGAATACTTGTTAGATTTGTAATAGTTACACGATGTGTTTATGTTTTTTTTGTTTCGTTTTGTTTTTAAGAAGAAACAATTCTAAAACAATTCTAAAACAATTTGCTGGTTTTGGTCCCATGGTGCTTGTACTGAAAAATAAAGAGGGGTGACGGAAATGGAAAATATACTATTTGACATTTTTAAAAACAAAAAATCCTTTAAAAAATGAAGGTTATACAATCTGTACTTTTTAAAATGCAACTGAAGAGGTGAAGACAGTTTGGTCCCTGAGAAAATATCTGGAAAATGTCTAAAATGTATACAATTGTTCCCAAGGCCACCCTTCCCCATCACTATCAACAGACATGTTTATTTTTGAGCTATAGGGACAAGCCACCCCAGTAAAGCAGAATTCTTAAATCGGCTCATCTTCAACATTCCAGTTTGTGCCAGGCTTTAATTAAAGGATTCCTCCTGCTATATACCATTGAAATGAATGTAAACTCCTTTCCTTCATTTACAAACCTGCTTATGCAGTATGTCTTGTACATCAAAAAGTTTTCAATCAGTGTAGAAACCATGTAGCAAAGATGCATTATCAGGATAGGTAACACTTTCATAACAAAGTTGGACATTTAGTTGGTCTGTTGTTTGTGAGCAGTGGCTGACTCCCCAGTTCCTTGAATTTCTGTCCACTTTGAGGTGTCAGTAATGCTGGAGCGGAGAGGTGATGAGCAGCTCCTTTTTGCTGGTGAAAGTTGTTAATATAGCTGGCAATCAGTAGAGTGATCTCAAGAATCTGTAACAGGAACATACAAGTCTCTTTGAAAAATACAGTGATGTGTTTTGACTGCTGAAAAAATAGCTAACTTTCTAGCTAGCGACAATCAGCTGGAAAAGTACTTCTACTTTATCAGACTAATGATGGGGAGAAAGGAAATGCTACCAGAACTTTGTTCTATCGCTGCTTTCCAATAATATAATGTTATTCCTATCAGTGTGCTGGATACTTTGTCTTCTTCAGTCTTAAATGATTCAAACAGGTCACTTCTTTCATTCAATTTTGAGAGGTATTTTGAAGTCCAAAAGATGATGCTCTTAGAAAAAACTTTCATGATGTATTCCCTCAGTTTTCCAAGAAAATAACTAGAGCTCAAAGACTCAAGATGCAGAGTAGGTAAAAGGAATGAAGACATCTGGGAACTTACTGTATTTTCTCTTTGCATTCCACCCAGCTTTGCCTGTAAGGGCACAGTCTGAGGGAAACTTGAACAGATGTATTTTACTAAGTCTAACTGTATTGAGAGTCATGACTTTACCCAAATTTATATGTAGAATTTCATACTGTTTCATAGATTGTTCTGCATAACAGCAAGAGACTTCACATACTGTTTTTTGTTTGTTTTAATCAATCTTACCAGCGAATGAGAGAATATAGATTTTAAAAGCTTGACAGCTCCTTTACCAAAGGCAAAAATATCCTAGAATTTTTAACAAGTGACAGATCTTTCAGATCTTGTGTTCTGCAATTCCACTGTAGAACAGAAACAGTTTCTTAAAAATCTATGGTGCTGATCAATCAGACAGACTACGTACTTACATGAAAAATTTGGAATGTTACATAAAGGGACATGAAAAGAAAACACATCAGTATTGTCACTGTTAGCTCTTACATTAGTAACTGTTTCTCCCTCTAAAGCCATCTGGAAAAAGTCAATAATCTCAGAATGCTAGGAATAAAGAAAGTGTTTAATCTTTCACATCTGTTAAGGATTAACCACTAGAAAAAGTAGAAAAGTAGCAGATGGTGGGGAACTATTTCAGGTAATATACCAACCTTGGGTTTTGTCATGGCAAAAAGGAGTTTTTCAGTTGCTTTGTCCTTTATCTGAGCATCATTAACAACCAGCATAAAATCATCTTGATAGCCTCCAAAAGTCATCAGACTCTTATATGTATATGTAACTGTCAATCGCTTAAAAAAGAAAACCCAAAGCTATAAGCAGGTCAATGCAAGAAAAACAGATTATGACAAATACATCTTTTAAAAATATAACTGCACGTGTATTTTTCAAAATGTTGTTAGCCTCTTAGGAATCTTGAAATTAATTGTAAATTTTGGGATAGATTCATCCAGACCTTCAAAATGAGGAATTTCCACTGTATATGATAAGACTCCCCTCAGTTAGACTTCTATTTCTATTCCAAATTAATTAGATCATTAGATTATTATGAGCAGGTTTCAACGTAAGTCTGTAATTCAATTTACTTAACTCCTGACTAACTTTGAGAGAAACTATTCTTAGGAGTTTCCACTTGAAATTGAAGTAGTGCCTAAGTAAGTTAAATGGGAACGTGTATGACATCTAAAGTGATTTAACTCCAGGATTTCTTTTCGGGCAGTGATATCGTTTATAGACACACAATTAAATGTAATTTTTTTTTCCACATCTCTGACAGTACATAAATGCTCTTCAAAGCTCCTCTGCTTTGCTCCTTCAACTCTTGCTGTTCAATGTTCAACACCACGCTAGTGGCCTTTGAGTCTACGATTAGCAGTTGGTTTATCATTAACATCATATTAATATGCTTAAGATTATTCAAAAATTCATCATGAGACAATACCCATATGATAACTCACTTTACTTGTTTGATTACTAAGCCTCTTTTTGTCCTTATTTCCAAATACTGTTTTAAATTAGCTGCTCCTTGCAGCACCAGTTCTGATACCCGTGATCCTTTCTGCACAAAATCAGGATATTCTCTGGAAACTGAGCATTCCTTAAATGGAAGGCAGAGCCTGCCTGCACTGTAAACAGGCAGTGCTCTGCAGAAATCCCACAGCTAGCTCTATGAGCAGGCAGTGTTTATAGAGCTTTCTGCAGTCTGATGCAAGCTCATTTTGCTCATTCTCTGTATACAGCTACTGTATAGCTGCTAGTTGCTCTCCTCATGTTTTTTGTTTTACTGTTCTTTTTTTTTTTTAACAACAAAGAAATGTAATGAAAAGGCCTATATTAATGCAATTATGAAGTCGAGATTTTAATTTTCTGATATTCAATATTAGCACTTGCTAATAGCAACATGCCATTCTCTTTCTTTGCAGGATATAAATTAAAGCAGGGATCTTCTCAGGCATTGCTTTTTTACACTGATTACCATGAGTCGTTCTCTGTGAAAACTTTTATTGCAAATCAAAGAAAAATCAGAGCCTAAAATGACATAATTAAATAACACTCAGTTATATTACCTACTATTAAACAAAAATAATACAATGAAAATAACAATCTTTTTAAGTAACTGCACTTTGCAGAGTGTATGTATTATGAATAATAATGGAAAATGAAGTCTTCAAGAAAAGAAAATTAATGTTATTGTAAGAACTGTAACTATGGATCTTCTGACATCTGCGTGATTAAAACATTAACATTTCATTAAAAGATATAAAAACTGTATCTGATAAACAAAAATAAATTCAGTGCAAAGAAATTGTTACTTATTTCTATTATTAGTATGCCTATAATGGTAACATGAAAGTGTTTTGAAAGGAACAAGTTTTTGCTTTATGAGGAAAGACTAGATAATGCCATCTTTTGTGTACTGTGCTGGTGAATCTCTCTACGTACTTAGTAGTAAAATCTACTTTGACCAAAATAAATAAAGAAAAAAAAGTCACTTACCATAGTGCTGTAATCAAGGATGCTTATGCCATCTTCATGTACAGCAAACCATATGAAGGACTTCTCAAGAGAGGATGTTGCTAGAGGCTACAAAGAGATATGTTCTTTAATTACTACTTCAAAATGAGACAGAATGTAAATAACTATTAAGAATAAGCTAATACAGAGCTCTTCTCATCCACAGATCTTACTGAGATTTACACTGGGAGGGAACTACAAAGCCATGTAATAGGCCAGTGGAGGAACTGTGAACGCAACCTAATGCTCCTGAAGCTTCTCCCAGTGCTTTGTCCAATAAAATGTACAGTCTCACTAATAAAATAAATAAAATAAAAAAGTTTTTAATTCTGTTCACTAGTCTATGCATGTAAAGAACAGAGTGCTGATAGGTAATTTATATATATATAATATATACATAGGGATTTCCTAATGAGACATAAGGGGTGAAGTGACAATTCTACTGAACACAGTTGTTTGAATTAAGAGAATAAAGATACCAGTGGTTTAAGAGAGAGAGGCCAGCACAGTGCTCCAAATACCCTTAACAACATTTACTGAGCAGAGTTCTGCTTCCATAACCAGTTAACGATGCCTTTCAATATTCTAAGAGTTATCAGGCAAAAAAAGTATGAAAGAAAAAGGCTCTGAAGATCTGAATATATGAGAAAAGATACCACCTAGATTAATAACGTAAACCAAGCAGTAAGAGTATTGGGAAGTTATTAATTTGGTATACCTATCACTATGATTGTTACATTTCACCAGCGTATAGCTTAAACAAATTAGTAATTTGACAAGTGATTAAATCAGTGTATGTGTATCATGCTCATTTTCAACAAAAGAGTTTTCCAAAAACTCTGCAAATCACATTTATATTAAAAAACCCACACTACTCAAATTCATTAAAGTTTCTTACTTTTGCTGCAAACAATTTAGCACCAAAGAAGGACCATTTTCTGGCTACAGTGAGATAAATGCGCACACAGTCTGCAGCACTGTGCCCCCGGAGAGCCATCCATCTTGTAGACAACCGCTGACAAAGCTGTCTGTTGAAATGAAATATGTAATTTAGTTATTGAAAGGAATTTAAATGCTTACCCATAGCAAGTTTAATGAGCAAAAAAAATCCATTTGTTAAAACGATAATTTAAGTTAATGCAACGACTATCACTTACACAGTATCAAACAAATCCAAAACACCATTTAGTATTTTTATGCACATGAGAATGACAAAGTTTCTTCTCGTTTCTGCAACATTATGATTAAATATTGATGTAGCAATAACAGCATAAAGGAAGAGAATCAAGTACAGCTTTTAATGTGTCTCTAAGGTAATCAAATTTTATCAGTACTCAACAGCAATGCCAGCTGTCATTCCAAAAATCCATCCAGCTTAGCACCTATCTTTACCTGTGGCTGGTAGCAGATGTGGAAGATAGAGCTTAATGCTACTCTTTCTCAGTGTATTTGGGCACTGCTACCAGAAAGGGTGCTTCTAATGCATGATGCATTCACACTGGCTCTTTTATTTTGTGACTACAAGGTAGTAGTCACAAAATAAAATGGTTGTTGGTTCTATAAAATGATCCCATGGAAAATGAATCCTCCAGAAAAAACTTGGCATACCTTTCTAGCACTCTGAATTCTACGAATATCTCACCCTGCAGCTACGAGATCCAGCCCTGGAAAAGGGAGGGGGAATGTATTGTAAAGGTGAGATCCTTCACTTGCAGTTTACACTTACTGGAAGTTTATGAAGTCAAAACGCACCCTTAGCAAAGAACACAGGAAATAGGACAGGTATAGAGGGGTCCTTTCCCTGCTACAGTCTTTCAACTTGTGGCAATTCATAGTTTAGGAACTAATTGAACAGTTTAACAGGCTTAGCCTCCACAAGTTAGCCTGAGCTAGTGCTTCTTACACTTTGTTCTCTGAAATTAATTGCATAACTTTTTATTTGTTGAGCATATACTTTTGAAAGTCCCTGTTATGTTCTGAGTATGTAATAGTGTTGCTTTGTGTGTATGATTAACAGCTTTAAACTCTCAACCATGTCGGAATAACGAGGAAAACATTTCTGTAATGTGTTTTGGACTTCAAAATTGCTATGACATTGACTTTAGGTAATTCATTAAGCTGTTACGCTATTCTTTATATGAATAGTTGCTGAGTAAAGTAACTTGCAAATGATTAATTTTATATTAGGTGATATATTAATAGTGAGTCCACCAAGTTACCGTATTGCCAATTTGACTGGCTGCAAAACATTGCACATTTGAATAGCAAACACTTAGATCAGACCCTTATGCCCTTTACTTTCAGCAGTTCTTTTCTGTGCATTTTTCTAGTTCCGCTCTACACGCGGACCTAAATACACTTGCTGAGTAAGAAAAATAAGAATTTCAAAACCTCTGGGGTTTGCAAAACTATGTAGTATTTGTCTGTTCTAAAGCTTTTACTAGAACGCATGCTTAATGATGATACTCCGTTTAGATTAGAAATGTAGAGAGGAAGTGCCTTCTTTAATTCTGCAAGAAAATAAGTTTCACTCACAGGTGTAGGTAAATCTGGCAGAACAGCCAGTTGTACCTTAGGATAATTAGAAAAATCCTCATTTCACTGCTAAGTTTTCAGAGAAAGTAAGCAGCAAAATATGTCTCACCTTAATTGTTCTTCTGAACAACCATGCCTGTATCTCTTGGGGTAGAATCTCTCCAAAACTTGTTTTAATGTTTGATTGGACTTGGACTGGGAAGTGACTTGCCCTGCTGGTGTTGAGAAAGGCCTTTCAAAATCTCCGATTTCTACCTAAGGGTAAGACCACAAAGAAGAAAAATATTTGTTATTTCAGGGTAATTTTCTTGCTGAGTATTTATTTCTTCTGTCTTACCAAGGAAAAACAGAAACAGTTTGTCAGTAATGTATATTTTTCACTGATACAGAAGCCATGCAAGTAATTTTATTTGATATTTACCATGCAAGAAAAAACAAGTATCAAATATAAATTGTACAAATACGGGGTATAATATTATCTAGTTCTGTTCTGAGATTGCTACATCTTCAGCTACAAAACCAGTTTAGATTTGAGTAACACCATTAAGTAACTTTCTCAGTAACCTTCCTTTGCTTGAGTCTATTTTTTTTTAAATAAAACAGATTTTATCAAGACCATCTCTAGTAAAGGAGCTTTAGCGTTTCATTAAACAGCTGTTACTTTGGTATATTAACTTGCAAAAATAATTTAAACAATAGCAAATGAAGAAATGATACGTGATTAGATGATACTTTATCAAATGGGGCCTAACTGTGTAGGATGGTAGAGAAAGCTTTACCCATACTGGTGCCAACAGTAGCGCTCACAGTAGAGCATTTCCACTGAAGTACAGAAGTTAGCTTTAAACAAAGATTTCAGCCCAGTCTATTTCTTGCACTATCACATAGAAAAGGTGAAGGCCATTTGACTGCCAAGCAACCCTGGACCACCTCCTTAATTTAAGGTTTCCATCTGTAAAACTGCTGTGTGAGCCATTAATGCACCAGGATTACCTGAGCCAGAAGAGCAGTCAGTTCCATCGCTAGTTCTTTGTTTACGGGAAAAAGTCCATTGACTATTTGATCGTTCGTCTGATAGACTAGCAGCAGCTTCTCTCTGTCTGTCTCCCCATGGACTTGAACTGAAAAATATAGCCTGCAGAGAAGACAGAAAGTTATTAAATAAAGAAGATGGGGACATATGTTAGCCCTGAGGACTGGTAGTATCTGAATATGACATGTTTACGTCAGTGTCAAAACACATTAGCAGAACACCACTTCTACTTAAACCAGTGGGCAAATACTTAATTTTAGCCTTCTGAACTCAGTGTTGCCCTTACTTTTTTATAGCATCCTCCTCACCGCTTTCTGAGGTAAAACCCACCACACCACATATATGTTTTAAATTGCTCTGGTTACATCCATTTACTATTTTTATTGCAAGTTTTGAGCCAGGCAGTATTTTTCATAAGAAGAAACTGCAGAAATTAAAAACAAAAAAAAATATAAATCCTGACACAAGACAGAGATGTTATAACTGCTATACAAACCTGTTTTTGTAAGTAAGGCGGACAGTCCTTGTACCTTCACATTTCCCAGGATGTTGTTCTTTGGAGGCTTGCTCCCATTTTGAAATAATGTCACAGATCTAGAAACAAATCAGTAAGAAAGTAACTTTTGTTTGTATTCATCTTTCAAAAAATGTGAATAAAAACTGCCTACTTATTTTAATATCATTTACCTATTACATATTGGAAACTTACATAGCTTGAATCTTTAAACTAAATAGAAGATAACTTTACTAGCTGTTCTTAGTTGGAACATTTAATAATTAGCTTTTCTGTTGTTGGTTTATCCTGGAACACACACCCTAACTTTGGAAATAAGCCATAATATGTTTATGCGGAAAGGACAGGTACTTGATTTAGCAGCAGCCAATGAGTATGTAATTATACAAAGTGAGTTGTTATATAATTAATCAAATGCCTTTGATCTCTGCCTTCTCCTTCTGCTGTATGCTGGAGATTTTCAGGCCCCTTTTACTAACTGTTTGTTTTGATGTTTGTATGAAGTTTGTTAACAAAGTGCACTGAGGGTGGTTTCTGACAGTGGTGTGTGTGGGCAGCCTGGGAGGAGGCAGAACTGAGGTCCAGTGAGTCCTGCTGGACTTCAGGGCACCATTCTTTCACAGAAGAACCTTTCTGAAAGAAGTAATGTGAACAGCTTCTAAGGCTGCATTTACCAAGGAAATAAGTATTTTTGAAAACATGTTTTGCTTTCCATATGGTAATTATTCTGGTGGGGAAGCAGAGCTAATCAGATGACTCTGCTTGTTTGTCATGAAGAGCTGACCGTTCCTTCCTTTGTAACTCAAAGTGCAGCTGTGAGCATTGGCCAAAGAGTGCAAAAGACTACTTGATAGAAGCACAAAAAAAAAAAAAAAGATTCATTATTTGGTAAAAGGCTTGAAGAATATTCAACTAAAACATAGATTATACTGCATTTTGCCAATCTTGGCCACAAAAAAATTATTATTAGTAATAGATGGATTTAAGATCCAGAACAATGATATGCCAAAAACTGGGAATTTCCTGAACCTTAATTATTCTGTATTTAGATAAGGAATCCTTTCTTTATTTTCATTCCCAAAGATCCCCATGCCAGTATCAATGACTTTTTGGACCTCAAATGGTTCAACAAGGCCAAATGCCGGGTCCTCCACCTGGGGTGCAATAACCCCAAGCAGAGCTACAGGCTGGGAGATGAGTGGTTGGAAAGCTGCCAGGCAGAGAAGGACCTGAGAGTGATGGTTGATAGTTGGCTGAATGAGCCAGCAGTGTGCTCAGGTGGCCAAGAAGGCCAACGGCATCCTGGCTTGTATCAGAACCAGTGTGACCAGCAGGGCTAGGGAGGTGATCGTCCCCCTGTACTCGGCTCTGGTGAGGCCGCACCTCGAGTACTGAGTTCAGTTTTGGGCCCCTCGCTACAAGGACATTGAGGTGCTTGAGCGGGTCCAGAGAAGGGCGACGAAGCTGGTGAGGGGCCTGGAGAACAAGTCCTATGAGGAGCGGCTGAGGGAGCTGGGGTTGTTCAGCCTGGAGAAAAGGAGGCTCAGGGGCGACCTTATTGCTCTTTACAGATACCTTAAAGGAGGCTGTAGAGAGGTGGGGGTTGGCCTGTTCTCCCACGTGCCTGGTGACAGGACGAGGGGGAATGGGCTTAAGTTGTGCCAGGGGAGTTTTAGGTTGGATGTTAGGAAGAACTTCTTTACCGAAAGGGTTGTTAGACATTGGAACAGGCTGCCCAGGGAAGTGGTGGAGTCACCATCTCTGGAAGTCTTTAAAAGACGTTTAGATGTAGAGCTTAGAGGGATATGGTTTAGTGGGGACTGTTAGTGTTAGGTCAGAGGTTGGACTCGATGATCTTGAGGTCTCTTCCAACCTAGAAATTCTGTGATATCTTTTGGGGCTATACCAGAAATACTAACTGAAATCTCTAAGTGATCATTGGATTTCCAATTTCTTTTTGGTTTTACAAGACTGTGATTAGTAACAGCTTTCTTCTTCTTTTTTTTTTTTAATCTAGCTGTTACTTCCGTGATTAATATCAGTCTCCCAGACAATGCTTTTAAATATAGTTCACTGAATGAATTTCAGTAATTGAAAAAGTGATTTTTTTCATCTTTCACATTATGAGGGAAAAAAAGACAGTTTTCAGACTGCAAATATTTTCCTTTACATTGTCTGAAGAGAGCTCTGTAAAATGAAGATATTTTGCTCTTTTATATGCACAGCTCATTAAAGACTTTTATTTACCTTGATGTTCCCTTGAAGACAGTGCTCTATATCCTTGCCAGAGGGATCATCAGAAAACAGTGCAAATCCTGACTGAGCTGGTTTCCTCATTCCTGTATCCTGGTTCAGGGTGTTCAGAAATTCTTCCACTGTGGTAGAAGCATCAAACCCAACAACCTAAAAAAGCACCCAAAATATTTTTTGCTATCAAGCACTTGGAAAAAAAAAATGAATTAAAGCTAAAATTTTGAAGGATAGTACCTCTAGAACTCTAGAACAACAATGGCAACTTAAGATCCATTCCATCCTCTGTGGATAACTTACCATCAGTGGAATTTACAAATTGGTTATTTACTGATCCCACGGAAGTAATTTATTTATTTAATTACAAATTTCATAGCCCTTAGAAGATGAATTTTGAGTAATATATAAATAAATGAGTAGTGATTCCTTTTCTTCTTCAAGCTTTATTTTTGAAACTTTTTAGGGTGACTTAAATACATGCTGATTTTTCTCTTTTACTTGGCATGCAGTAAGCAATTAAGAAACTTAGAGGGGAAAAAAAAAAGACTTCTGTTATCTGAAAATAGATTATTCAATATAGTTTTGACTTCATATAAAAATCACTTTATATCTTGTAATATTGTGAATTGTTAAAAAACTCTTTTTGCAAGCTCTCACCACTAGAAACAAAAACCAGGATTTGCACCCTTATGCACAGAAGCCATGGAAAGCTTTCTACAGGCTTTGACCGATGAGGTCTGAAAGGTTAAGAATGAAGCTGTGTTTGTTCTGTAACAAATACGGTTATCCTTCGTGGCTGATAATGGAAGTTATAGCTGTGTTTCAATGCCTTCAGTGAGATACTTAACTTTAAAGTTATCTTAAGAAAGGAAATGGAATTTAATACCTTTCTTTTTCCTTCAGTCTAATTCATTCATCTGGTGGCCAGGTTAAATAAAAAACTTCATTCATATTTCTCACTCATAAGTGTTTTTTCCCAAACATTTACTCTTCATTGATTAAATCAAACTCAAATACGTTGTGCCCACCATTGCTAGCACTGGCACAGGATGAAAGTCGAACAATATTTACCTTAACACTTAAAATTCTGTTTCTGATATACTTCACATATACACTGAAAGCATAGGTTAGGGAGCGCTTAGATTTCGTGGTCTATTTAACATTACCTGATAAATGCCATTCATGAAATGAACTGGAATACTAAAGGGCAGTGAATGGTGGTAGGGGTTTCTTAGAAGAGTTGAAAGAATTTCCATTCTGGAAGGTCTGGCTTCTCGGTCTCCATTCTGCTGCGTACGCTCTACGCATCGCTGACAATATATTGCATATTTCCCAAATTCAGTTCTGTGACAAAAAAAGAAATAAGGCAATTCTTGGGACTGATTGAAAGGATAGTAAACTGTGAGTAAAACTCTCTGGAGATACCAAATGCGAAGAGCATTCAGATTTCACAGCCAGATTTCCAACATTTTTACATGAGGCATTATAAGGAGTGTAAGTCCACTGAGACAAACAGAATTGTGCCAAAGATGAGCGTGGCTCAGAGTGTTTTGTGCAACTGCTACACTTTGGTCTTCATGCTTTTGCAATATACAGTCAGAATTCCATTGCAGACTATTTATCAAAACAAAGGATAACTTTGCCAAGCGATGCACAGAAGCAGCATGTATGACCTTTTCATGGCACTGAAACACAATGCTATTCAAATGCATTTTAAAATGTATGTCCAAAAAAAAAGAAATATTAAATGAAAGATTGGAAATAAGGTACTTTAAGAAACACTAGTCAACTAGCTGGCTAACAATATTCAGGCACACCTGGAATCTGCATTCTTCTTTAAATGAAGTTTAAGAAGCCAAAGGAATGGGTGCTGGGGCAGAAAGAGTCCAACGCAGAGAGCCAAGAGCTGCAAGCCCTGGACAAAAGGAAGACATTCACTGTTTTAAACATCTTACAAAGTAAAACTTCCTGCTGTGGCTGCTGGCCAGCAGTGAAGCTTACTGAGCCAAGTTGAGTAACAGATGATTGTAAACAGGAAGAAAAAACAAAACACAGAGAAAAAGCTGAGTAAATGAACATGTCACCTCTGGAAGGCCAAAATGCTCTCTATTTACTTGTGTACAGCATGTTTCTTTTAGGGCCAGAAATGTGGAAGTAGATCAGTCTGCACAAAAAGCAGTCAAAATACAGGAAAAATATACTACAGCTGCAACCCAAGCACTAGGATGTAAGGAGCAGCCTGTGCAATTTTCATTCAGCTCCCCTGTTCATACACATAATGAAGTAACCCATAAGACATTTTCCTCCTACAAAGTAGTCAGGAACTACTGAAAATACAATTATTCATTATTTTGGTGTATTTTCATTGTTCAATATGTATCCATAGCCTTCACTTAATGCACACTGCTCTCATGTACTCTCGATTCAGGCTTATTTTTCTTTCTTTTCTCACAACTGTAGCAATGCTTCATACTGAAATTCAGAAAACGGGGTTTCTCTATCTTGGTTTATCTGGCTTGCCTGGTAGTAAATCAAAATTTGACAGCACAGCCTTTTCATCAAAGAGCAGTACTTTGATGGAGGATAGCATCAGCTCTGTTTCAGGAAGAAACTGTATCAGAAGTAAGTGTGGGAAACTACAGCATGACCGAGTTAATAATTTAAGACTTAAAAAAAAGTGTGAGGCTACAAATGTTTTACAGAACGGGTTAACCCTTAAATATCATGTCAGTGGATTATAGTGGCTACAGTTTATTTATCTGTATTGGAGGGAAGGCCTCAGCAGTGGTTGCAAGTACCAAACATGGATTATGGTTAGTTTAAATTCCATAAGATGTATGTAACTTCAGTGTTTGCTAATTGACCTGGATATGCTATGTCTTTTATAAAAGCTTAGTAGACATTTTAGCAGTGCTTACCTGCTGTCCATTCTCCAAATAAGGGCCATTTCTAGGTAACAGGCAAGCCTGCTGGTCGTGTTCTACTTTCTACAGGAAATCCTGAGAAAACTGTGTCCATTACAAAAGCCTTAAAGTGGTAATTTCCTTTCTTATTTTCTGTTTGATCTCCTAGTTCTGTAGGTATGACTATATCACATGCACTGTTATTCCAGTTCTGTTAGTTCCACATGGATTGTAAGTATTGCCTTTCCTTTTAATTTCAATTCATTGATTTGTTACATATTTAGATACCACTAAAATGCTGGCAGTGGACAAAGGTGAATAAGTTTAAGTATATATTCATAATCTAGCATGCAGGATGCATGCAGAATAGCACAAGAAAGTAAAAGGTGACATCTATCAGAAAAGCTAAGCATATGTGAAATTCCACAGCATGATGCTACAGGTTTTCTTCATGCTTATGCTACAGAGACATCTGTCATATGGTTTTGCCCACCAAGGTGCAGCACCCATCTTAGGTAAGATGCAGTAAAGGAGAATTAGGCTCCATATATCGTGCCCTTTACTTGATGATATGCCACTGTATGTCAAGCCTTTAAAAAGAGCACAGGCACAGATACACCTTGTCATCTGATGTGAGTACTTTGATGGAGGATAACATCAGCTTTGTTTCAGGAAGACCCAGCAGTAATAAGATGTTATTTCAGAATTTTATCTGCTTTTAAGTAAGCAGAAGCTATGGATGCACAGAGACTCTTGGCCATTCTAAACAGTCTGTGTAGTTACTTCATGGCTGTTGAAATAAGTATCATTAAAACAAATACCGGTTTACCTGTATTGGTCCTGTCTGGTTTTGTGGATGTCGACGTCTAGTCTGTTTAATGAGCTGACAACAGATCTCATTTTGAAGTTCAGGATGCGTGAGGCAGATCTGCAAAGCACTCTGGGCCAAAGATACATGGTAGTCAATGGCAGGAGAGTCAACTGCAGCATTTATAAACAACTGGCAGGTCTAGAAATAAAATAATATGCAAGTTTACATACAAAAAGCTCCAACAAATCTTTTAGATGTTCTGCATATCAAAAATGTGCTTCAATTTAAGTCACAATCGGTCTGTTTACCTGTGAAAGGGAGGTGAAAAGGAACTGGAATGGATGAAAAGCTATAGAGAGACTTAAGACAAATATACCTCTCAAAAAAAAGCTTTTCAACTCTGTGTCTAATGGAGGGAACACTTGCAGGAATTGCAACAGTTGTGACATTAGGAAAGTTTATGGACATGTTGAATGTGCACAGCTTACCTCTGTGCAGGTCTTTAAAATGCAAGGTGGACAACTCACAATGGCAGCCAGTGCAAAACACTTATGCTAGGAGTGAGCACAATGCAGTGGGACATGCACAGGTTAGAAAACAAGGGCTCAGAGCCACTTGTTTTACTTCTTGACTTTCACTGATGTACAACTGACTACATATAAACTTTCCTACTACTGCTGCTGTCTTAGGGAAGCCAGGTGTCAGTCATTTGTTATGCTGTATTAGCAAAAAGCTTCCTCATCACTCACTCTCTTTAGTCTACATGATAGCTCTCTTGGTCACAATAACTAAATTAATGTATAAAAACACTTCCTTAAAGATGAGTACAGGCAAAATAGAAGATAGGAATGGAAGCCTAATCTTTCTTGTTTATCTGAAAATGTGTAAGTGTTCAAGGCCAGGCTGGATGGGGCACATGGGTGGCATCCCTGCCCATGGCAGGGGGGTTGAAACTAGGTGATCTTTAAGGTCCATTTCATCACAAGCCATTTTGTGATCCTATGTGTGGATGCATAGAACTAATCTTTATCACCAATGCAATATCTGAAACTGAACTTTCTGTTTCTAAATGAGTTTCCTAACTCACTTTTAAACTGATTTATACAACATTATAAAATATGACATAGAAGTCATACAAGTAATCTCTTATTTATTTTAGCTAAGTGTCTGTGGTCTGATATGTATTTCAGAAAGTGATTGCCAAATCGATATCAATTAATTCTCTCTTACATTTCCATACTGCAGTACTGCTGAAAATAAGGTGGATCTACTTCTTTAAAGTGTGGCTGTAACTGAACATACGGTACTTGACTTGAATTCCTTTCCAGATCCTAACCCTTACATCCAAATTTTCGAGACTGTTAATGATGTATGGAATTTGGTCTTTGGACTTATGCAATCTCTGTGGAGAATGCTCATTTATCCAAACACCATGCTTACCAAATTGTAATTTCTTTCACTGTGTACAGAACAGCAAGAACCTGTTTTGTCTCTGTAACAGACTTTATTTATATCCTGGCGATTAGTTAACACTCAAGAGTAGTTCACCTGGGTGAGGGTAGGAGAGAGGAGAAAGAAGGTTAATGGAATTCCAGCACTTTCTGTCTCATAGGCATCAGCCACCTTTCTGGCCCTTCAGTGCAAAAGATACAAGGTCTTACCAGCACAGAAAAATTTTCAAGAAAGAAGCTGAAGCTAGACAGTTGATAAAAAGGCATTTACTGTGGTTTTACCTTAAATAATTTAATTGCTTCAGTTTGCAAAGCTTCTGATGGCAATGTTGTAAGAGGAGAAGCAATTCCTTCTTTGCTGTGGCAAAGGGTGGGATGTCTCCAAACCTGAGAAGCTGAACAGATAAAATATGTGCTTTCTGCAATTAATTCAGTACAGCAAGTTCAATTTTTTACTCATCATTTAATGAGAAATAAAATGTCAAACAATCAACTTAAATTCTATTTGCTTTTTTTAAAAAAATGCTTTCTTATCTTAAAAGACTGCAAGCATCAGATTTATAATTTAAAAGGCATTGTCTTCAACACAAGAACCCCTTAACACCTCATTAAATAGTGACTCAACATGAAGATATGTCCTGAATCTGTAATAGCTGAATGTCTCCTAAAACCTTATTAAGTAGACTAAGAAAGAAAGCAAATACCAATCTAACTGTATATTCTATCAAGTGTTTACTCTTTTCACAAATGATCTTTGTTTTCTTGTCAGTACAGTATCTTTTTGCAGATTACTTTTTTGTTCTTCTAGATTCTGATACTTAATATTCTAAACTCCTCTATGTGTTAAGAGCTGAATCTACTAAAATACTTATCAGTTTTTGAGACTATGGATTCTTCCTTGCTATGTTTTTCACATCTGTAGACTGAACTATTTCATGATGTTCTGACATAGGTGCTTGAAATGAGACAGGCAGGCCATTTCAACAGAATTACTAGATTGAGTCTGTAAGAGCACATTTAAAGTACATAAATTTAGAATAAATTCAGTTTGTTTGATTCATCATTATTTATAATCCAAGAGAAGGATACTCTATTATGTATTTTGTAAGTATCTTCTGGATTCTTTGGGATCTAGTACATTATTTTCCTCAATTATGGCATTCATTGAATCACTTGTCTACCTGGGTACCTCTTTTCACAACACCTGTAAGAATGTAACTATCTTTGATTGATTTCAATTAGTTGTACTAGTGGCCCAATGTTCAAAAATTACTGTGGGTGCCAGAGACAGACGTGAAAAATGCAATCAAATGAACTTTGTTGTCTTAAGAAACCAGAGCAAAAATTATAATGTTTCTGGGTGTACTCTTTTGTTTTTGTTTTTAAGGAAAGTTCCCTCATTCCGAACTGCTGCATCCCTCCATACTGCACATATGCCTTAGACTAGCTGGACTGAGTATATCAATATCAAGAAGATAAATTGTTGAATTACAGTAATCCTTCCTCTCCCCACAATCTCTAACTTCTTTGTGCTTATCTATGCAGCGGGGCCAAGAAAGAGCCTCAGCAAGATGAAGCTTTTAAGATACTACATCAGTTTCTTTCTGCTGAAATTCACAGCTCCACCTCATGCTGGTAGTGGGACCTGGCTTCTAAGTTCTCGTAGCTGTATCTCAAATCATGATAATGAGTCTGTAGGATTGCAGGCTTTTGCTACGAACTGTGAGACTATGCAAAATCATAAAACTTCTCAGGACCAGATTCTTTATGAGGTTTTATGTGAGAATAATTATATGAGTAGGAGTTTGCAAGATGAATCCTAAATTTGCTGGCACAGAATGTCAGTGAGTTTGTCTGTGACTTCTGCTTGAATATTTTGAATTTGAAAAAGAGCTTCTTGCAGATCCAGCAAGCACAAGAAAACAGTATGTGGTGTTCTTCTTTTACAGCTACTACTTCATCTATTCATAGCGGCACAGGATGTGATGGATAGCCACTGTTTTGGGAATTAGTGTGACATCAAGGTGAACTGTCCCCAGAGATGAATTAAGAAGGTGCTGGAATCTTGCTTCTAGAGGCAGATTGAGGGGTATTTCCCTCTGAATAGACTTTGGCATTCAGAACTGGAACAGTTGCTCTAGCTAAATGGATTATACCAGAAACATGAATTCTGAAACTTCACTAAATAAAACCACTAAATATATATATATATATATATATATTTTTTACAGAAAGCTTTGAAACACGAGGTCTATGGTCTTCTTTTAGGAAGCACTTCTTTCATGTAGCATAAGAGATCGGAATTTCAAAATGCAGTTCTATACGTAGTTGCATTTAAAGCCCCCTACATCAAGTGGGAGTTGGGTATCTGTTAGCTTCTAAATAATTATCATCTGTTCTACAAATACTGTTCTAGATTTTGACCTAAAGTACAAATTCCATTCCTACTGATTTCAATATGCTATAGAAACAGGACCTTAGTAGTTGCATTTTTTATTGAATAGGAATAATTTTGTTAATGATTTTATTAATGGTATTTTACATAAGAGATTCAAAGCCCTGTCAGGCCTGTTCAGAGTGTTTTACAGGGCACGTTAGTGTCTGTAATACTGTTTCACAGAGCAGATAGCTCTGCTGGAAAGTTAGCATAAATGTAACCTTAACAAAAAGGTTAACTGACCTGCCTTGTATAGACCAAAAAAATCTTGTAATGCATGTAAGCATTTACTAAAAACTCTCAGAATTATGCCTAAAACTTCAATTTGTCTATTTTTTATTACTTTTTTTTTTTAATTTATTTTTTTTTTTTACAATCTTAGGATAATTATTTTCTCAATATAACTGATATGTATGACAGTATGACAATATTAGTGTGTTGAAACAAAAAGTAACTTACTGGTATCACCTTCCATATTTAGTAATTTGCAAATAAGTTGTTCAAACTCAGAGCCAACATTTACGTTGGTACTTCCAGCAGCAACCGTCAGATGATAAAGCCATGTGTCCTAAAGTAGAAAAATACACAGCAACTCACTCATTCATTCCACCAGACTTTTAAGAGCATTAAAATATACTGAACATCAAGTTTTAAAGGAATTAAGTCAGAAGTTGAATTGGTTTTGAAGGATTCAGCTGTGTTGGAAGTAGCTTTTTCACAAAGATTTTGCTTTCAACTTTAAACCAATTGCCATACGCTCCTGGTGAAGCACAAAGGAGTTGGCCTTTGTTTCACTTTCACATCCATACTCATGGCCACTCCATGTTGCAAGCATTAAGTAAGGAAAATTGGACAAGGCTCTCTTCTGAAGCCTTTTACCCTCAGAAATCATGCCTAATTATCAGCGAGTTCTTCTTTTCTTCTTCAGAAAGCTAATGTAAGTGCTTTTTCATCACTGCCAGATCCTGCTAAACTGAGGAGTTAGGCCAAAAAGCAAAATGAGGTCTACAGGATTAGTCAGTACATAATAATGTAAGCAATAATAGAAATAGCAAATAAACAATAATAACGTTTTTAACCATCTCTCTCACTTCCCTACTGTTACTCCTAACAATGAAAACAGGTAACAATATACCAGAACTCTCTGGAAGATCTGCTAGAGGTCTATCTACGAGTTACTGCAGTGTGAGCAAAATTCTCAATTTACAGCATATTTAGTATTCTACACCACCACTTTATGTAGTATTTAAGCCTAAATATTTTTGGCTATTTCAAAAGGGATTATCAATGATAGCACTGGTTCACAGACTGATCGATGTTCATGAAACAGGTTATTTCTCTTTGTTTATTACATCAAACTACAAGCCATATGGCTTGCAGATCCCCTTTCCCCTCATCTTTAGGAAGTGTTGATATCACAGCACCACAGTCATAGACATGTCACTGAAACTCAATTAAAAAGTCCTTTCATTACCTTCTCATGCTTGGATCCTATAAGAAGGTAAGTTGGTCCTTGATCTTTGGGGTGGATAACAACAGTGTAATGTGTTGATAATAAACTGCGACCACTAGCTTCATAATCTTCATCAGAGTCACAGGACCTATCAACTTCTTCAACTTTGGCCTCAAAAAGCTTGATTTGACCAAGAGGAAACTGAAAGTAAATATTAGAAGTGGTCAGACAGCACATGTTTATTTCAGTGCATACTAATGTTATATTTCTTATTCTACAAACAGAAACAAACAAACAAAATCAAAACAAAACAAAAACATAAAACTGGCATCAATACTCATTTATCCATTTTCACTCCTGTCATGTAATGCCAGATAAATGAGCTGTTGCAGATAAATGAATGATATGTGAATGATATGTGCCAAAGTCTGAAAGTGAGAATTTTTAAAATTCTTTTCCAGGTCTGCTTCTGTATCTAATTAATGTAATAAATGTCTGTTAGGGTGAGAGAAGTACGTTTTCAGAGTTTCCAGACCTGCTTCCAAGTAAAAATTCCTTGGGTCAAGTCTAGAGCCTTAATAATAGTCTTGTCATTTCAGAGGCCAGCGGTGTTGAAATATCTATTTTGTTCATGCTATGAATTCAAAAGGTAAATGTTTTGTGTAGCAGACCTTCTTAGTTTGCTTCATTTTGCAGTCCAATAGTTCGAAATATTTGAGACTTAAGCTGTATGTATAGTTACGATCATTTATCATGCAATATTTTGTATGAAATGCCATTCAAAAGGAAATTTTCCTAGAAGTATTTCATACTCATTATCAACAGGAAACCACAGCAAACATCCATCTTCATAACTGGGTGAAAGGACTGACAGAGGCTGACAGTACTTTCTGGCTATTTTACGTAAAGGTTCCTCCCTTTCCATAGCACCACTGCTCTTCCTCTGGCCATTCATACATCATGATGTTCAAATGAGTCTGGTATTTAATGTTGCAGAGAAGAAGCCTTTACTATTGTTTCTGTATTGTTTGTGATGTCTACTAATGTTTACAGAGATTCAGCACAAAGAGAGAGATGTTTCCCTTTGGCAGAATGATGGTTGGGCTCCAGAGCAACTAGCGTCTCATCTTATCTGTGCCATATTCTCGTACAAGCCTGAAGTAACTGGTCTTAGCATATTAACAACAGTGAAAAGCAGATGAGGCTGACTCTTAGCTTCTCAGTAAAACTGTTTAAAAAATGAAAACCTGATAGTGGAGAGTAGCTGCCAAGCCTGACTCAATCTCAATTGGGTTTCTTGAATCGTGATTTTATAAAGTGAGCAGTTGATACAATCATTTGAAGAAACCATCACACAATGGTGGCTCTATGTTTCAGTGTACTCCCTAGTAAGGATTAAAGATGCATGGTGTGATCTGTGTTTTCTGTGGCACTTCTGAAGTATTCAACTATTTGAACAAAGTAGATTCTGAGAATCGTGAGGTGCCATGGCATATAAAAATAGTCACTACCAATTTGTTCACTAAGTTGAACTAAAACACAATTAGCTGATTTTTTTTTATTTGCATTCCATTTTGAAATGCCACTTAAAAGGACTCCGTTACTGTATTAACTACTGCAGATGGTGTAATTTTTTCCTGCACAGTCACATTCAGCTACAAGTATGTTTTTAATTAGCCAATTGTTTAACATTAGAAATGAACTAGCTCTGGGAAACTTTTCATACATAGTATTTTAAAAACACATTCTGCTTACAAAAGCTAAATGCTTATTCTGTTGCAAGCTAGTAAATTAGTTTCAATTTTGCCTTAGGAGAGATAGCAAAACTTGTTCCAAATGTGAGGGATATACTCATAAGGAACCAGCAAACTTCTTGGATGTTCCTGAAGGGCTTGTTAAAAAAAAACAAACAAATCTTCAAAGGTAAATATGTGTAAATTCAGGTACATTAAACATAGAGATTTCTTCATTGGAGAAAAATGTAACTTAAATAAAGTAAGTGTAAAATGAGCTAGAGGTCAATACTCTAGTCATTTGATTCCCTAGCTCTGTACTGCACTTTTAAAAAGTAATTAAAATAAAATATTCTTATTGATGTTTAATGCCATCTTAATGATACAGAAATAAGCTTCAGCTGAATGTTTAAAAATGGATAAAAAGCAAAAGGAGAACAAAGGATATAACTAGCTTTATAGAGAGACTACAGACTAATGGGTCCAGTATGAATATTTGGATAGATCGGAAGTAACAAAGGGGATTTTATGTACTTTTTTACCTGTTATGGGTTTTAATGGCTCAGCAGAGTGTTAACATTTTTGTCAGTGCCAGCAGTCCTGACAGTTAGGTAATAAGGGCATGAATCAAATATTCATAACCTCAGGGATATTAAAAACAATTTTTGTAGGCTTTCTCAGAATCTTGTTCCTGACCCAATTGCATGAAAATGTGTTTCTTGATGACAAAACACAATGTCCTGAGAGCAAAAGGATGAGTCAAAACTGTTACTAGTAAGTGTCTTTTGTCCAGACTCAGCAGGTAATTATGACTGGAAATATCTGTGTCTGACAACATTCAGAAGTGCAGGTAGCGAACTGAATACCAGGCTCAACAGAAAAGAGTTAGGTAGTGTTGTGAGGGTAACCTAAAGCTGACTGGACTCCATTTCTTTCTTTTCTTCCTTAAAAAGTATTTTCCGTAAGTTTCAGAAATCATTTTCTCTTCACTTTCTCCTGCCTTCTTTCATCTCTGTTTCTAACCATCTCATCAGTTGTAGACCACGAGCTCCTTTTCCTTTTCTGATGGGGAACTGGAAAGGATCCCCCCATGTGACATACATCTGCAGAGCAGCAAACTCTCTGCACCCTGCTAGTCTCTGCCTTTCTTGTAGCAGTGTGGAGGCACAGTGACATACCAAAGAACAAGGTTCGGAAGACAATCAAGGGATAAAAAAAGTAATTTCTTGAATCTTGCAGTCACTGCCCACTGCAAACATATATTAAAAAGGGTCAACTTCTGGAAGTAAATGGCAACCAGATCTTTTCCAATCAGTCTCAAGCCTGACAGGGAGTCCTGAACCATCGGCAAATTAATGCCGACAATCACTTTGGCTAAGGGTAAGAAGATGCAGGATATTCATCATGTCTCATAAGAGAAGTAGACTTACGGGTGTGCCCATAGTGCTATTACATAGGAACCTTCCAAGTTGAGAATCTGTTAGGTCTAAATATCTGGTTATCAAGATAAAACGGGTTTATACTACCCAGGCCAACCTGTATCTTAATAAAGTCAAAACTTAGTTTTCAGTCTACTCACTCCAGTATGTATTCTTCCCTCACTGAGGAAACAAGTAAGGGACCTACCTTATCTTCTTGGTTACGGAAGTAATACAGAATTTTTCCAACTAGGGTACACCATACTCTTTTGGAGTATCCATGTTTCACCTGAAATTACAGAATATTAGGAACAAGCACAGTCAGAAAACTACTGACTACCTTTCACTGTCTAGACTTTGATGATTCTGTGAATAAATGACTTAGTTCAAATTTCTTTCCACATTATTAAACAAGTAATAAATTAAATTAAATTAAATTAAAACCACATAACTCTGTTAAAGGTATAAGATTTAGGGCATCTAAAGTCCAGATAAAGACCTAAAGCCCAAGAAAGAGTACGAGGTTTTCACTTGGCTTTGGATCAGGCCTAAGGTAATGAAAGCTGAGGAAATGAAGAGAACTGAAAGAGAAAAAATCCTTTTATACAGTATTCTTATTATCTTGAAATAACCTGTCTCAATGAATAACACTTAAAAGGGATCACTAAATGGAAATAAATTAGATCAATTAGCTACTGCAACTTATGCATGTCTCAAAGTGCCATGCAAAACCAGGATACCTCTCAACTGCAAACGGAGAACTCAACAACTTTTAATGAATTGAAAAGCTGGAAAGAAAAAACAAAGCAAATCTCAAACAACCAGAATAAATGCTTTTGGAAAAGTAAACTAGTTGGTAGTCTTCCTCAACTGTTCACTATGAAAAGTACAAGGAAAGCTAATACATGCCTGTTTTGCTTGCATTTATTGTAGAACCATTTTCATCTAGGTATTATTCTTAATAAATATGGAATTAGGCACATTTGGGGGAAGAAAAGTGTTCCTACCTTTGTAAGTAACCCTTTCATGGTTGGCTTGATTTCAGGCTGTATAAAAAGTGGACTAGCAGCCTGTATTTTAAGAACATTCTGTAGTACTTTGATCCATTCTTCTAAGATGTTTGGAGAATCTGCAGTCAGGTAGTATGTCCGTTTTTCTGTGGTCAGCTATGAAGTGGCAGAAGAGTTCTGAGCTTTAAGAACATTACACAATCCAACCCACAACTAGAGGGTTTTAACATATACTACCCAATGTAGTTTCACACTTTGGAGGGTTTATTTCTCCCAAATAACTGTGCATTAACAAAATGTTCAATGGCCAAGCAGACCAGACAGAAACACAGTTTCTGAGACTCCTTCTGAAAGATTCTAGTATAGCAGAATTGATAAAACCTAATTTATCTCATTTCAAACAACTTCACGCAACCCTAATGTCTAGTCCCAATACCACTCTTTGTAGCAACACAGATAAGTATATGTTTATGCCTTTCTACCCCTCATTTTTATTGTTGAAATGACCCTTCGGTTTTAAGCAAAGGGCACTGATTAATTCCAAGACCACACTGGACTTCCAGTCCTACAGTGACGAGGATGTTTTGGCAATGCAGGAAATAAAGACCCACTGAAAAACAGAGAGAGAGAAGCAGGCACCTGAATTGTTTGTTTTCCATCACCCCTTTCAATGTGGCTAGATGCATTTAACTCAATTTGACCTTGAGGTTTTCGAATTACATCACTCTGTATGAAAAAAAGGGAACAGAATATTTTAAATCCATCAACAAACGGTGATAAATCATCATAGAACTCATTTAAGCATTAATCTTGTTAAATACTTCCTATTTACACATTGAGTACCTTATATGCCTGTTGAGGAACTGAGTCCTCTTACAGCTCAAACACCAGGAATACATTTCTTTTCATTCCGGCAGCCCGAAATTCTCAGTAAAAAAACGTCTAATACTAAACAGTAAATAGCTATATGTACTTACTGGAGATTTGTAGTATAGTAATTCACCTCCTTTAAGCACAAACCATCGTCGTTTCCAGGTCTTCACTTTACCACCCATTTTTAACAGATATCCAGATTTTTCCAAAGGTTCCTGATTATTTAGAAGTTACATAAGAAGTAGTTAAGTACACCAATATACCTGTATGCCCCACAGATATAATTACACCACACACACAGATATTTGAATGACTTTTAAGCATGCTAAATAACAATTACAAAATTTTATGAGATTTTTGTTCCAAGGACAGCACTTTTGCAAGCATTAAGACAAATGCCATGCATGTGTGATAACTAATTAATATCCCTACTTACTGTTATAGTACATGAAGGAGAGTAAGTGATTTGCCCAGAACTATACAAAGGAACGAAGAACATAATGATTCCTGATTTTACTCTAATTATTTATATTAAACAAATAACAAAATTAATATAACCTATATACATCATTTTTCCCAAACTTTAGGGCCTGACCTACAGAACCAATATAACAGTGTAATTTAGAGCACTGCAAAGACATACGTTCAGTGTGTACGCCAGCAGAACAGAGTTCACAGTTTTGCTCTGTGAAGAAAGCTTAAAAGAAATTATTTTTGTCATCAGTCATTCAATCCACTTTTATGCCAAGACACTAACTACTAACGCAGACCATTACAAAGCTCACAGAGACAGACCAATACCCTGTAATGGTATGGTTTCTTTGACTGATCCTACTATGCTGTTTTGCTTAGGATTTCTCTAGTTTGCCTGAAGTCATTTTCCCCATATGAGGAAGCTACAGAAACTGATTACTGAGCACATATTTCTACTGATGACTCCAGCTCCTTCAGTGGAAAGCCTTCCTATTTTTTTTTGAATATTCAGTTAATAATTTTAAGCTGATTTTAGTATTTGTATGCAATCTGATACCAGATCTGGTTCCAAGAAAAACTTAAGTGCTTTGAATCATCTTCGGGAGTTGTCTACCTACTTCCATGAACTTCCATTTACTTCCAGAAAGCTCAGAATTATCCTCCACCTTGTTTCAGTTATTGCAGTCTTATATGGTTACTTTATTGCTGATATATTTTGCTATTTGTACTCATAAGGCAGTCTGTGAGTTGACAAGAATGAATACAGGAATTTGGTTGTATTCTTTGAACAGAAATATACACACAGCACCACAGGTACACTTCTTTACAGAACTTCAGTACTTACATTTTTTCCATTATCAGTAGATGAGGAAGAGGTTTTAGGAAGTTTCTGCTCTGGCTCTGAACAGTCTGTATCTACTGAATATGCATCAGGAGGAATAGCATAGTCACTTTCTGAGGTCATGGAAGACAGAGACACACCTGAGTTAAAAGAGAGATGTTTCTTTGTATTTTTATTTACTATGTTACAACCAAATGAGGTCAGAACATCCATGCAGAAAGAATATCTGAGCAGGAGATACAGGCAAGCACAAGTATCTGCATAAATCTGTTAGGAACGGAGCATTTTTTATAAAAATACCAGCATATCTAACTATTAGTACAATGCTAATAGCTATAATCCCATTTTCTTCATAATTGTTTACTTATGAATGAAACAAGAAGTAATTGTCTTCTATATATTATGACCTTCTGTTATATTACTACACCTTTTTTAGAGGAGGAAGTCAGTGCCCTATATTGCATTTATTCTGTACAAAACAAATATGGGATCTTTAATCAAACTAAGTAACTTTCTTCTTCCTCTTTCTATCATTTTCTCTAGTATCTAGATTTCCAATGCAAGTGCCTAGGTACTAAAAAGCCAGGCTCAACATCTGCTTTATGTTGAAGTTGTAGGTTACCGTCTTTGTTTTGCAATTAGTTTATTCTAATATTGAGATGTTCTACAAGTCTGAATTTCAGATTTCAGGATTTGTTAAAAGTTTATTAGCTTTACTCCTAGAGAAAAATACACCCTGTTTTAAATTCTAGTGAATGAGCAATAAAAATTCAAACTGCTCCATATTCATCATAGAAATAATGATTTTCAAACATGTCCTTTTGTAAAGTTTCACTTTCTGACCAGTGTTCTTCTCTGAAAGGTTACCCTCCAAGACTGAAATGAAGATGTCATGTTTCCTTTGTTTAATTGATTTCTAAACTTATTTTCTGATTTGATTTTAAAAAATGCTTTTCTCATTTTTGTTTTGGCAAGCCACCTGGGCTTTCAGGTCAGTTGTTCTCTTTTCATGTAAGATCTTTAATAACACATATGCAACAAGCTAAGCTCCTAGTCAAATCTGTGACTGCCTGGATTTTTAAACAATGTGATCTCATATGTATATATGTGTTTTGTGGTTAAGAAAACTTTCCATGCATGAATAAGTACAAAGGCTAGTTTTGAAGAAGGAAGTACAAAGGGAATGGCTCAATTTTATAGACATGATGTAAACCGTGGGTGAAATCAGCTATGAAATTAGCTGATTTACCTTTCCTATCGTGCAAACATGATGAGATGCATACTCAGGAACTATGGGTCCTTTTCACATTAGCGTGGCAGAACTGTAACTACTGCACTGGAAATGGGACCAACACAGACAAGCACTTTGATCTTTTCAGTTGGCATTACATAAAAAACAAGAGTTGCAGGAGAAATCTAGTGAAGGACAAGACCCAGGCGGGGAAGGTTGCATGTCTTGGCCCTAAGAAAGCTGGCTGAGAGAGCTTTGCAGGTCAAAGACAGTTGTTCCTTCCTCGCAGAGCAGCAGGCAGACCTGGGAAATGAAACAGCCTTGATGGCATGTCTGGCTGGCACTGAAACACTCCTAGCAAATCAGCAGCTGTTTTTGCCTGCTCAAGGGTAATGTGAGTGGAACTTTAGCTCACTGGGATTTTAACATATATAACATGAACAACCAAATAATGCTATTTTGCATTGCTAAGCAATATATAACAGAGGATGTAAGTACTAGGATGTTAGATTGTAAACTCCCTTGCTTTACCCAGTGAAGAAACCTTCTCAGGGAGGTAACAATGATACTGTCACCTAATGATAACATTGTGTCTTGCCATGTAGTGAAGCATGGTATTTTCATTTAGCAAATGGAAAACACACGGTTATGTACTGCTGTGAGATTTACCGCTGACAAAAGAACATTACTGGATTCAAGTGTTTAACTACATCTTTGCATAAAACAGTTGCTATAAAAAGGAAAGAAGTCCACCACTGCATGAGATGACAGAACCAAATACTCTGTTGGGGGAACTTTCACACCTGCTTTCTAATCATGTTAAACTATTACTTTGTTTTATAAAAAGAGCATGTATTTTTTTGCTGCTAGCAGTTACTTTCTTCTAGGTCATTTTATGTACATGCAGTTACAGGTTACAGGAAATAATTGGTGTGACGGAGCACAAGTAGAATTGGGTTTCTTCCTTTAAATGTAAAAGTCACTTTTTCCTCATGACAACAGCTAGACTAATGCCTTAAACATCCATCTTCAATTACAGCAATAAAAAGAAAGCCACACATAACTGTCCTTTCTCCTGCTTGAATAGATCTAGGCCTTGATAGCTTAGATAGAAACCTCGATTTGAGATGTCCATGCAATTTAACCAATAAATCAATTTCTAAGAAGATAAAGCACACTGTTCAGTTTTCCAAATTCCCCAGGAGTTAATTCTTCTTCTGTTTTTTGCCTACCTCGTTTCATAGCCCGAGGACTACTCGGGCCACTTCTGCTTCGAGAATCGGACTCAGAAGTCCTTGAGCTAGACCGAGAGCTGTCTTCTTCCTCAGATCCTGATGACTCATCTATAAATGGGCTGTTGCTTATTTGAGTTGCTTTCTGCAGAAATTAACAGAACATTCTTTGGTATCTTGTGTAAAAAGTATCAGTTCTTTCTTTCATACTGTGGCAGAGCTCTGATGGCTTTGTAATATTCAAAGCTGTTTTTGCTTGGGCTGTGAGTTTTGGCACACAAATATCAACATCAAACTGAATTCCCTGTCCTCTGTATCCTCAACCACCCCCACACTTTGAAACAGAAAACTGAGGCAAACTTAAGGGATGGGTCTTTCCAATCACAAAAAGCTGCCAGAAAAAAAAAAAAAAAGCTGTGATAAATAAAAACAGTTTTGGCACTGACACAAAGACATTGCTATACACACACACGCTTTTTAATTATGACATTGAACAACATATGGTTCTTTTTAATAATTAACAAGTCTTTGGAAAAAATCAGCAAGGGACCTGAGAAAAACTGACCTGGGCTGGTAACAATTTATAAGGAGCAGTGGTTTTGTTTTTTTTCCCAGCTATTTGACATTTCCATTACTTCTGGGGTTCTATAACCTCTAACCATGATCTTATGACACATTTGGCATGGTATCCTCAAATGTGAAAAATCAAGTTTTTAGATGTGAAGCCTAATGGTATTTAAACATGTCCTTTAAACAGTAATGCAGTTACCCCTTTCAAAGTGGTGTAGACAGGAGTGGTCATGTTCTTATATATCAGAGATGTGTATAATCCAGATACAGAGTACGATGTTAGTGAAACAGCACCTAAAAAAGCAACATATTGTATTAATGACCTTCCTAAGCTACACCCCCTCAATTTACCAAATTCTGATGTCTTTTTTTGCACTGTATAGCTCAGCTATAAAAACTGAACTAACTCCTGATTCTTCTGGATGTGAGATTTATAGCTTTTTGAAATTTACAATAAATTAATTGTAATCATGACCATTAATCCTTTTTAAAACTGAAAGTACAATCTTTCACCCTCGTATTTGGTATGGAATCTTCAAAATCAACCGCAGAGAAATCTGGTGTGAACAACGTACAAATTCAGCACAAAGTCAAGAGGCAAAGTAATAGAAGGCAACGGAAAGATAACCAATGATTTTCCAGGTTTTAAACAGCAAGTAATTTAATCTTAGTATCTTAGAGGAACATGGGACATTTGGTCCTTTCTTATCAATAACTGGAAGAAGATAATTTTTGTTCATGAGACAATGAACAACTAAACCACTTACTTTTGTTAAGAGATTCCACGGTGAGAGCTTCAGACATCCTTAAGCCAGATTTGGCTACAGCATAAATTCTGCTTTCCTAACATAAAAAGAATGGATTTGATGGTAGACAATTAAAACACAATTACTTTTGTTCAGCCTCCCCATAGCCTCCTAGTCTTTGTGTTAATACATCCAAGTGATAATATGGTTGATAAAATGGTGTCATCAGTGGTGGCTGAAACATGCATCCTTGTTTTATATGCCATACCCACCATACACACTGTATGATTCAATCTTCTTTTTCTCAAAATGAAAAACTTCCTTGCATTCATTTAACTTCTTTTTAAATATACTATTATCAATGGCCAAAGAAGGTATAGCGAGAATATTTTTAATGGAAGATTGTATAGTTAAGAACAGAGACATGACATTATGGAGACAACTTTTCAATAGTTTTGTGTTAAAAAGCCAGAATATGAAAATCTACAATGGAAAAGTATGTACTAAAATATATCAGCAGAAATAACGTGTTACTTTAACGCATTACTCACCTCTGAATCACTAAATGGGAGTGTGGAACTGCAGAATCAGTGAGTATAGATGAAGCTAGTTTTGGATTTTGTGTTAGAAAATTAGTATCTATTTTAATTCCCTGACTGATGGCTTTAATTTTTTTTCTGGAAAAAATGATCAGTAACTTCTGTAATCTGTAGTTGTTGTCTGTCAACATATTGTTTAGATTGTGAGTGGTACAATGGTTATAGTAACAGCATTGACACCAGCACTTTTAAGTCTCTGTTCGTATTGAAATAAATAAATACACACATTCACAAGCATTACCTTGTTGGTTATACACAAAAAGACATATGCAACTTAGATGAGACATTAAAAAAAAAGGTCTTATCTACAAAACAATGTTTTTCACTGGCTGAAATGCTGTGCTTCATATCAAACTTGCTTCTGGATTTCTCCCTTTAACTTCAATTACAGTAACACCCTGTCTTGTCATCAAACAGAGAATGGGAAAGGTACAAGCAACAAAAAAACATAGAAGAGAAGACTGAGGATGAGTTAGTTTCACTGTGAGGAAAAGTATCTAGAATTACTCTTACCCAGGAAGGAAATCGATGTAATGGTGGGGTTGGAGGTTTGTTACTAGCAGCTTTTTTTGTCGTATCACAGGGCTCCTGGGCTTCATCATTTTGTACTTCAGTGCAGTCATAGGTAAACACTCCTTCATCACAGCCAATCTCCATTTTTTCTAAAATACCTGTATCTTCTCCATCCACCAGATCAATGTCTGTTTCCTGAGGTCTCCACGGACGTATCATGCTTATAGCATTTCTATTTTTACCAAACATTCTATCAGAGCTCAGCTGGGGCTGGCTTAAATGTTTTTTTGCCAATGCTGAATTTATACTGAACACATTAGGAGTCCGTAACTTTGGAGGTGGCAAATTTGAGGGAGAATCTGATGGTGTCGGGTATTGAGATCCTGCAGAAGTTGCTAGGATTGGGTGTTTAGGAGTTAGAGCAGGGGTTAAAATTGGACTTGGGGTATTTGCCTCACTGGATGAGGATGAATAATCTAGCCTCTGAGACTGAAATTTCTTGTTCAGTTCATCTGAAGAACTATCTTGGTCTTTCTTCTTACTTGTGAAGTCTGAGTTGCACTTCCCACCTGGATTGTTCTGGCCTTTTCTTTGGGACCCTTGCTGCCAGGAGTACAACTTTTTGTGCTGAGTCCTCTGAACACCCAAACTCTCTTCTTCAAATAGAGAACTACTGTCATCGGAGGCTGTCAAATACATTTCACTTCCCACTCTACTGTACCTAGTGTTCTCTTCGGATGTGTGGCTTGAGAGCGTGGATGCACACCTGGATTTCAGTCCTTTATTGTCTCCTCCATCCTCATCTGAGCTCCAGTCACTCCCTGTAGTGCAGGAGTTCTTTGACATGTCACTGTCCATATCTTTGGATGAACAACTTGTTCTCACATTTTTGTTCTGCTCTGATCCTGAGGAACTTTGCTGCAATGACTTCTGACCTTTATTGCTTTCATGTGCAGGACCAGCAAAGGTAGTTTCCAGGATATCCTTCTCTAGAAGACAAATACAATGAACAGGAGAAAATTACTTTAGCAAATTTGACTGCTAAAGGATTTTGTCATTATGTCTGCAAATAGTAAGTAGGTAATCATTCCAAGTAAGCACTTTTTTTTTTTCTGAATATTGTATGTAATAATCTGTAAAAAAAAAAAAAAAAATTTTGAATGCAACTCAAGTTTTCATTTTCATCAGTATTTAAGAAAAAAATGCAACAGGCAATACTCCAAGTTTTAGCCAAACTAAATATGGCAATGAATGTACAGATGAGCAGAGTGGAGCCAAATGTTAAAGTAAACCAGATATGTATGAAAATAAAAACTAGAAAAAAGACAAAGCAATGGTTTAAGAGGGCATAAGCATTTAGCTGCTTTATTAAATCTAGAGAAAATTAAAGCAGAGTAAAAGCTTGACAGAAAAGATTTACACTAACAAAACAAATATTCTCAGGATATCTACAGTGTTTATTTTCAGAAATTTATTCTGCAAGCTATTACCATATTCTCAGTGGAGCATGCTTAAGACACACACGAGTGGCTCATAAAAATGCTTAGGGAAAGATGTGTTAAAAATAACTGTGCTTTTCACTTTTACCTGGTTTTGCAAGAGAGAGCTATAGCTTGAAGCATGTCAGTGAGGCCTACGTGCTTCCCCTGAGTTAAAACATATGCTAGAACTAGGACTTTTCACACAGACACTTGGGAAAGTTAAATAGCTGTATGAAGTTAAAGTGGATTGGATAAGTAAGTATACAAAATAATAACGGGATCCACGTCAATTTCTGCTTTTCCACAGAATTCAACCTGTAATGTGGGATACCATGACTAACTGTGAAGAAAATTCTGAGGCCATAAATAGCACTGTGAGACTCAAAGGATGAGAGCAGGAGTAACAGTCTCCTTCTTGGGCTTTTCATTGCTTAAGGAAAGCAGCAAGCTGCAATGGACTTGCTTATGCTTGTAATAGCATTAACAGCACATCAATTTGGTAGCATTACAGGACTTCAGGGCTTGTGGGGGCAATTGTACAAACTGTTTAGGGAGCTTTCTACTTATTTGGATAGGAAATAATAGTGCAAAAAGATGCCTGAGACTCTATTCTATTATTTCTGACCTTGACTGAAATAGTATCTTCTTGAATTAGGACATAAAACTATCACTGGGACACCAGTGGTAGCATAGATAAAATATACAGAAACCGGACTTAAATCAGATTGTACACAGGCATAAAATGAACACCCAAAGTCCATATTCTACTGTTAAGCAAACCTGAACCACAGCAGTTTCTTTCCTGGGCAGCCAGAGCACCCACCAGCCATTGCATACTGCCAAGCAAAGTATCAGTGGTGTTACTGAGATGCTAATGCCCAAAAGGATTTCTTCCTAGAAGGAGAGACTGACATTAAAGAAGGAGAAAATTCTGCTACATACTTGGAAAACAGCTGGTTTGGATCCACTTATATACCACTTCAGTTTTGGTTTCCCACCCGTGTTAGAACAAAATGACAGTAGGTGTGACTCAGTACCTAGTGTGTTTTTGCTTTCAGTGTAGTCTGACTCTTTTGATGAAGATTTGCTTATTTCTTCAAATTTAGGAGATGGTTGAGGACTTCTCGCTCTGTTTGAAAAGCATCCAAAAGTCAAACTGCTTAGTCGCTGACATTCTCCAGGTTTTTGTGTTGAAGTAACAGATTTCTTGCCCGTAGCTTCTGAAGAACAGTAATTCAGCAATTATGCTTTAGTAGGTTTTGGATGACTGTAGTCAAATGTAATAGCTACAAAATTCTGATCAGAATTCTTATTCCCTGCAGACTGGCATTCATTGGTTCATTAACAGTGCTAGAATAACAGTGATAAAATGAAGAAATGAAAGCAAACAGCTGACACAAACCCTGTCAAATCTTACTACTTGCAAAACCTTTTATGTAACATAAGGATACCAGTTCAGCCAGCAAAAAAAAAGAGTTGTGCTTTGTTTGAATGTCTTTTTAATAAAAATTAAATTATCACTTTGCTAACAACTTTATGTACAGTCACTCTGAAGTCAGGTAATTAATACTCATTGAAATCTCTGATTTTATGGAATATTTCAATTATATGGATGCACAAATTAATAGGGTATAGTAAGAATTATACTGTATATAGAGAAATGTTTCAAAAACTCGTACATTTACCTTGCAGTTTGGATTGTACTGTTTTCATCTCTTTGGTTTGCTTTTGGTTGATCAAGCGAAGGTTCTGATTTTCCACCTCTAACTAAAAACACGTAAATTTAACCTCATCCATCAGTGAAACAGTTTTAAAAGTCATTATATCACTTAATATTTTCTCTGAATTTGTTTACTTAAGGTGAAGCTATTGCAAATACTAATCTCCAATTTACTTTGCTTAACGACAGTCTATGCATTTGTATTTTTTCCAACAATAAAATTCCCTGCAATGATTATCTGCACAACTGCTTCCTCTGTTAAAATCATTCCCCCACCAAGCAAATCCAAGACACCTTTAAAAAGCCCAAATAATTAAGGAAAAGGGAAATCTCTGTTGTCACTTTAATAAAAGCAAAGGGCTAGAGTTACAAACCAACTCTTGTACCATTTGGCAAACCCAGGGGAAGGCAGAGGAATTGAAGGCAGTGATGGCACTAAAACATCCTGACATCCCACAGAAAGTATTAAATAAATGGGTACTGAAAAGCTCACAAAGAACAGATCTACAGGAAGAAAAAGACCCCACCAAGCCATTGCTGTAGCCCACTGCTAGGAATTAAGAGACAACAGAGCTGGTTCAAACACCAGCTCTGAATTATGAAAAGAGATGTGAATCTGAGTGTCCAGTATCACAGATAAGGGAGCCATCAATTCCACCTCCAACTGAGTGACACCTAGCTTCAGATCCTGCATATTCTAAACTAAGTACATAGTTTCAGTCATATTTCATGCAAACTATTTTGAGATGATTTTAGCTAAACTTAACTGCATTTTTATTAAATGATTTTAAAAACTTCCCTTGCAGACTAATCATAAATGTTATTTTAAGTTTCCTTTTTTTTTTTTTTTTTTTTTTTAACTGGAGTGTGCAGTGTTAACCACACCACAGGACTGTAACATTTACAGGCAATTTTAAATTCTTTAAATGGAAGGAGGAGAAAGCACTGCTGCATACCAAAACTGGCAGCCTTAGACAGGGTACAGATGGTTATCTCACCACAGCAGAGAAACAAGGGAGACAGCTGGTCTCTTACAGGAATAGAGCCAGTGCCCCTGAAACTATCCATGACTAAGAGTACAATGGGCATTGGAAAACAAGAAATGGTACATCCTTTTTCTGCCAGACCCCAGTAGACTTGTTCAGCTTTTGGGGGATTATTCCCACTTCAAGCACCTGCTGGAGCTAGCAAAATTTGCCAGCTAATCTTTCTTAATTGGTAGAGATAAGAATATCTGCCAGAGAGCAGTTCCGGGGGGTTCTCTCCATGAAGAGCACACAGAGATATGAGTTAAGCAAACCAGACATCAGAAGTTAAACAATATGGACACTTTTGTCCTCAATGCTGTTGTTTTCATTTTCAATCTTTTAGTGAAGTAACCATACCAACCAATCAAAATGGGAAATGTTTTTTTGACTATGGCCAATTTTCTGCATGACAAGCATTGTACCAAGAGTTATACCTCATGGAGCTTGACCGTCACCCATTCTTTTATTTTAGCTGCTTTTTCTTCTATGAGTTTTGCCTCTTGAAGTCGTATTTGCTTCTGGAAAAAAAAAATGACATAAGCACACACTTTACTTAACATTCTAGTTTGCTACAGTAGTACCGTCAGAAACAAATCCTAAAGTTTCCTTCAAGAAATTCAATCTCCTGGGTGGCACATGGTGATTTTTAAACAAATCACAAATAGGCCCTTCAGAGCCTGGAATGGAAAGCAGAGAAGACAGAGATAAGGAAGAACGTCTTGGCCCTCTTAAAAATTAGATTTCTTTCAAACAAAGTGAGAGCATAATTTGCAAGTGAATAAATGTTATTCAAAGCACACTCCTAATGAGAAACCTTCCAATCAAACGACAGAAATAATTCTAAACTTTTCTGTCCTCTATTGATCTTCATTCTTTTATTTTTCTTTTGTATAATTAAGAATGGAACTGATGCTCCTCTTTTGTAACAGTTATTTCTAACCTGTTCTTCAAGTTGTTGCTCCAATTTTTGTATTATGTCATTTTTATCTTGAATCAGGATCTCCAGATCTTGACATCTCTTATACAACCTGTTTTCTGATTCGCTCGTTTGAACATTAGCTGCTTTTAATTTTTCTTCCATTACTTGCACCTATTTGGAAGGTCAAACAACATAAAACTTTAAGAAACAATATTCCACGATAAAGGTAATAATTTGATCACAAAATCGATTGTTAAAATTGCCCCCACACTTTTGATTCAAGGTAATCCTGCAAAATTCCCAACCTTATTTGAGAAAAAATGCCAGTTTGTTATGTCACCCTCTGCATCTAATACCAGCAGGACTGGCAAAACACTTTTTTTTTTTTAAAGAATAACAAGCAGCACAGAATAGTTCTATTTAGAGACTGTATTGGCTAGCCTTCCTTTATTTTTTTAAGGTTTTTCTAAAACAGGTCACTGTTTCCTCTCCCTTTTATTTATATTAATCAATGAAGTAGTCCATTACATGCATCTGTTCTGGATTTGCTCTGTTAGCTTTGACTTTACTGAACTGGACAGCAAGCAAAGGACATCTCTACTAAGACAAATCAGTAGATGTAAAAAGAAGCTGTCTTCTCCCTTTTGAGCAATACTTTAGACAGAAAGCAATTTTCTGAATTTCTTCTGGTAACAGTACCTTAACATGCACATAGCTAGTGGAGGTATTTTTCAATTTAGATATACCTGCTGAAAAGCCCTCTCTGCTTGACGGTCAGCATCTATAACTTGTCTCTCAAGCTGCTGCATCTGTAGATAAATAAAAACATATAGTAAACCAGCCACGCCTTCTGCCTGCTGCCAGAAATACCACAGTGAAACGTATTTTCATGGTCTGTTCTGAAAAAGGAAAAGATGGGTTCTGAATAGGAACATAAAAATAAATAAGAAGATAAGCTGTGTGTCAGACTGGGGAGACGATTCATGATTATGACCACATAAAACACTGTTAAGATTCTTCTAAAGAAAAATAATTAATACTGCTATTTTTACCTGTTACCAAGAGTAGAAATATGTTTGATAATAACCCCAGAACTTTTCCCTTGCAGGGAAGGCTATGGTCTTACAGCTGCTAAGCTCCTTCTGGTCCTTCCAAAACTGACAAGAGTAAAGACTGCTTAGCACATTCTACAATTTGTCTGTTAAATTCTTCTGAAATTGACAAATTTATATTTTTTTTCTGCTACAAGGTCTGTCCCAGTCTCCTCCACCCTTTGAGTGAAAAAGGTATGCAGCAGAAGATACACTGCAGACTCAGGTACTGCAAAGAACAAGATGCAAAAAGCCACAGCAGAAATGGATGAAGACAGACCCCTGCACTGCACGGAGGAGTGCGGGTTCCTTTTGAAAGGAAAGAAACCCTGATCTGTTACATTATAATGATGCCTAGTAAATCATTGTCTCAGCCTTTGCCCCAGGCCTCTGAAAACCCTTGCATTTTATATAATTTGTTTTGAAGGGGTTTCCAACAATGTGCAGCAGCATAGGCCAGAAAGAAATGCTTTGTTAAAAGTTTGCGTTTGATTTAGGTATAAAACAGAATTATGACTTCTAAAAGAAGAAAACTGAGTACTTACGTCATATTACGAAGTACCTAAGGAAATGAATATATTATTCCATAATTTACGGGCTGGAGATTGGTTCTCAGGAAACACCTAGCTATAAACCTCTGTTTACCAAATACTTTACATTGGCATACTCAGTATTCAGTTTCAAACTTGTTCATAGGAAAGCATACAGTACAAATAACGAAAATGAAAACCATTTATTCTGTTTACTGCTTGGTTTTAAAATAATCAGTTTCATTCTGTCCTGTTTGTTCGCCATTTCTGGCATCTTTCAGTTTCTTTTTTTCTCTATATTTTTTTTCTCTCCCCAATTATGTTGTCAATCAAACAAAATAATTTTGTGTACTTCTAGCACCTCAAAAAGACAAGGACACAGTGTCATCACTCTCTATCAATCAAAAAGTGAAAAAGGATAGAATGAGTTTTCATTACCATAACAAAAGCTGTGACTGACCTTCTAGGACTTTCTCGTAGGACACAAGAACCCAAAGTCTACATTGTAATACCAAAATGCTCTACTGATAGAAGAGTGATAAACATTACATGATGCACCTGGTCCCTGAAGAGTTGTTCGGAAGGAACAGCGCTAAGGAGATGATCATCCCCATCACTCCTGTACTAAGTCTGGACAGACAGACAGAGAGACAAGCCTGCCTTCTTTCTCTCTGCTCACATGTATTGAATTCCCTGTTTGTACAACTTCATTTTGAGGTTTTAATGAGTTTAATTTGTAGGATTTTGAATTCTAAGGTTACTTTCCATCTATTTTGGTTTTATGTTCAAATGTAGGCTTAGTTCACATAAGCCACTTTAACATCAGTTTTATGACATTTCTTTTTAGTGAGTTTTTGACTCACAAATCGAGGTTGTTTCTGAGTATTTGGAGAGCTAATGTTCTGCTGTAGCAGAAGCACTATGCTAAACCAAGTAGAAGTGCAGACATTGTATCAATAATGAACACTGTCAATACTCTGTAATAGTTAATAATAATTTGTCATAATGATGATGTTATGACAGCAACGTCCTTCAGCTATTTATAATGTGAAATTCATTGTTGCTGAGTAGCAAGTAGTTCACCAATTTTCACAGGCAAACAATTTGTAAATGCAGGTGACTGCCACAGTCATAACTGGCAACTCATTTATGTCCTGTAAGTACAATTAATTCCAGCTGTAAGGTCGTATAAGAAACCTACAAGCACAGAGCAGTGGCACTGCTCTTCTACCCAAGAGATGGAGTTTGGGATGGTACAGTGCAAGACAAACCTAAGGTCCTTCCATGTTTCTACACCAAAACTGTGGGATGCACCTTTCCTAGGAATGTTGCAGTGGCCCTGGAACATAGCAATATGTTCACCTAGTCTGCTGGGACAGAGGATATAAGGGGAATAAAGCTGTTGCTAAAATGGGCGTAAAGCTAGGAGTCAGAGTAGCTGAGAGAATAATTACCAACAGAACTAGCATTCAGAGATTAAAAATGGAAGAGCAAGTTTGGTTTTGCTTCTTTAAGAGCTAACTATTTCAAGAAGATATGCTAAGAAGCTTTGCATGATCTCACAAGAGGGATGCGTCAGTCAGCTTCCTGGCAACAGTTAAATGGGAGCTGTTGTTTGGAAAATTTCTTGAGGGTCCTCAATTTGTCTCAGGAGTCTCCTATGAAATAAAACAAAATAAAATGCAAAACAAAGCAAGCTGTATTATTCAGCAAGTGTGGAATACCATAGTTAACCAAACATGAGCACTTGGTATAACGGTTAAATTGACTAACTTTTCAATAAGTTGATGCTACTTAGCAATTACTAAGTCCCGATTCTCCCTTCATTTGGGGTTTATTTAGGTTTGTTTTGCAGTGCCTATTGTAAAACTTAAAAAATAAATATATTTTTTCCATTAGCAGAAGTGATCTCTAACCATTCTCCAAAATAGTTTTACAGGGAAAAATAAAAAAAAAAAAAGATGATATTCAAAATCTGTACTCTTAACTTTTCTGCTACTCTACAGGCCTGTGAGACTGCAGATTAAAAAAGCACTGCCTTAGGATACTCTAAAGGTTATCGAACTTGTTGGGCAAAAGACTGGAACTAGTTCCCAGGGAAAGGCTTTCTCTTCACAAAGAAAATCGGAGATTTCATATCAACGATCACAGTGCTACTGTGTGTGTGAGAGGGAGGGAAGGCAGGGAGAGAGGGATGGTGAGAACACCCAAGTGGACCTAAATGAAAAGCCAAGCTTTGAACTCTTCAAGAATAAGATGCAGTGGTAAATTCTCTTTACCTAGTAAGTTTGAAGACAATTCCAGACCATGAAGAGACAGCTTAAGATCCTCAAATTAAAACAAAAATAAAGGAGGTAAATACTACAATACTATCTTAACTTGACCTCAAGATGAAAAAGGCAGGTAACTGTAGCCGTAAGACATCTGAAAGCAAAGGTTGATATGTAGGAGTTATTTCTTCTGCATCCGTAAAACATATGGCTGCACCTTGAATATTGATGACCAACTCTGAGTTTATCGAGAAAGTGATTAGAAAAAAACAAAATCTGTTGAATTAGACCTCTGTCTCGCCTAGTCCTTTTAATGTACAACTGTGAAAATCACCAGTATCAACAGAATTAAATGATATGTATCAGGTGTTAGGCTAGACATTGCTTCAAAAAAAAAAAGTCTACAGAGTCTCAACAGAAACAGAGTTGGCTTACTAGCAGAAACATGGAGCGCCAACATGACATTGGTAATATTTGGCACGTAGAGTATATTTAAGCTTAAATTTCTATGTCCTGAATAGGAAAACCTGAAATAGTGCTCCAGCTCAACAAACCTCTGATAAAGAATATTCTTGTCACGTAAATGTATGATTGTTTCAGGGTCTTGCCAAAATTCATTAAGGACTCAGATGTCTCCCATGCTAATTTAGACTGGTTTTGGTTTTATACTCTTAAAGACTAAATGTCTTCAGCACAGGAACAAAAAATACATTCGGGCTGAAAAACAGGAGCAACACAGGTATGGAAGAATGGATTGCCACTTTAACCTGCACTTTTTCCTTCTTTCTGCAAGTGTAAAAACTCTGTACTTTTCAGAAAACATGTTAGTGCATGCTGCATTAATTATTTGAATTATGGAAAATAGTATCTATTGTTAAAAACAGATTTGGTTTTAAAGTTGGTAAGGAAATAACCACTCTACATCTGACACTCATCAAATTGAGCTATTTTTGTTTAAGCAATGAACAGAGAAATGCCACAAGTATATAAATATTGGATGCTTTGAAGAAAAATAGCAGTATAAAAATGAAGAGGTGTCATGTCTTGGAGGTCTGGTCACTGAAGCTCAACACACAGTCACTGGGAATTTGTTAAAATACAGAAGCAAATCCTAGAGTGACTGTTTTTCAAAGTTTACCTGGAAGTTTCTTGACTGTATTCAGAAATGTCCAACACACGTTTTTGTGCAAGTAAAGGGATTTTCTATTTTATTATAACATCTATTGCAAGAAATAGATTCCTTTGCTCTAAAATGTTTTTGCATCTATTTTTGCACTATAAATACTCCATTTGTATGCATATACGTGTATATATACTTTTAGTTCTGCATATATAGAGAGATTATTATTATTCCTGTGAACACAAAATGCAGCCTGCCTATTGATTAAGTGCAGAACTTGCAGTGACTTGAGAGCAGAATGTTTACAGTCTGCTTTTTTCTTACATTTCAATTTTTCTATTCATCCTCACCTGAAAAAACAACCTAAACCATCTCTGGTTGAAAAATTGTGCTTCGCATCTGTCCGTTTTAAGATTTAGTGAACTATCAGTCCTCCTCATACCACATAGGGCTTACCAAAACTGAAGAAAGATGCAGCCTTTAGACTGGATGGAAGCGGCAGTGTTATACAGAATAGCTCTTTAAAAACTTAGACTAAAAGTAAAGAGGTTTGATCAGAGTGAATTCTCACCGTGAACCTTAGCAGCACTGTGCCTTCCTACTTAGCCACATTCATACCAGCAATGACGTCTGTAATTCCCTGAGCTCACAGGGGGAGATGACTGCTTCTATAAATAAGCAAATAGGGGAAACAAGGGAGGAATAAACACACCTACACCTGTCTTTCAAAGAAGCACTAAGATATAAACAGGTGATGAAGAAACATAGGCCGGAAATTTTCCAGATTGGCTCAAAAAGATTTTGCAGCTGCCTTGCAGTAGAAGCTATAGATACAAAAGATCTGACTTCTTATTTGGTGCTTGCTAAGTTTATAAATGATTTGAATATGCCTGCTGGCTATTCCAGAGCACTGCATGTGACCAAGACTTCCCCTTTTGGTTCTACATTTGTATGTTTAAACTCACACATTTAAACAAATATCTGCATTTCCTTAAGTAAAGATTAAGTAATGCTTAAAACCAACCACCTGTCCATCAGTGGCTTTGATCACCATCAGTTTTCACGTTTAGAAATATGCTTAGCCCAATCTATAGAGGTATAAAGCCTTGCACACATTTATTAGTTAGAAGTGATAGTTTTTGAAGCACGACCTTTTGAGAAAAAGGTCTCTCTTCTGGTGATTTAGCTTAAAAAAACGCTGCCACGTTCCTCCTCCTTCCAGTTATCGAAGAGCTGCCTGGGTGGGGATGTCCCACCCATATTTTCAGATGCTCTGCCTTCTGTCTCGGCACTGATTTCCCTCCTATGTGTCAAGTAACTTCCATACGGCTGATGCCAAATATTTATGCGCTACAACAGACTTTAAAGGAGGAATGGACCAATTAAGCCACACAGGCAAAACATAAGGCATGAAACCATAATATGAATATTGCACAGGGAAAATAACGAGAGGAGAGTTTGTAGGAAGGAATTGGCATATACATTGGATAAGATACACTTTGTTCTTTACTGGTTGACTTTTTATCCCCAAAGCAACAAAATAATTAGAAAGACATCTTTCATATAACACCTTTCCTTTTTAACTAAGAGAAGTCTGTCTTGTCTCACTAAAGCTGGAAGCGATACTTACCCACCTATATACACAAAATGAACCACGTCAGTAAAAAATGAAACTGAATACTTTGGCACAAAAGCCTTTCCTTAGAATAAGATGAAACCTAAAAATGTTTCTCAAAGGTGTAGATTTAGTCATGAAGAACCACTTTCTGAACCCAATCTTTTTGTTACACATCTCCCCAAATCGGATAACACACATCTTAAGGTGGCTCAAATGTTCCTTGGACTACTCAGATCAAGCACAGTGGATTTTCTTCACTATTTTACTGCAATTTTACTGTTTGACATTATTCTCTACATGAAAAGAAATCCATATTTAGATGAAATAATTAGTTATTTAGATTAAATTCCCAAAGTCACAGCCTTATTCTTCCTTTAGATCCCACCTAACGCTCACGTAGGTTATGACTGGTGCAAAACTCATTTTGGTGCTCACAACCTGGCAGCTCACAAGCTACCACTTCTCAGTGCAGCCCTGTTTTTCCTCCTTCTGTCTTAGCTATTTTTAATACCAATGAAGAGGTAAAAGGTGAGAATTCTCATGAACAAAGCAGTGCCAGCTGGTCCTCTGCAGACTTTCTATCTAACCAACTCCTCCTACTCATTTTATCTGTGTTCAGAATTAAGAGTGTAAAAGCAATTTAGCTTCATACATATATATATGTATACACATATACATACACATCTATTACTTCTTTTTGAAGACTGCTAATAATTTTGCAGTCTTCTGTCCCCACTCACAGTCCAGTCTGCTCTAACTACAAGAAATTCTGGCACTGCTCTTGTAGGTAGGCAAAAGCCACTTTAGTCTTAATTGCAAGTCTCACTTAACTCTGCTTTTTAGCTAGCTCTCATGACCTATGTTTAGCCCAAAAGCCTTTCCTGGGAACAAAATGATAAAATTGTCCTTAGACAAAAATTACCATTCTCCATCTGTTCCGTCTCCAAAATGATCAGTCTCAAAATTTTTATCAGTATGCATCACATAATGAGTATAACCACTGAGTTCTATGTTTTCTTGCAAGTTGTCTGTATTTGAACAAGATTTTAGAAATAATTATTTAGCACAAAAGTCTTTCCTAGCATTTGCTGAATATGTGAAAAGTACACATAGAAAACAATCTTTTACATTTCAGCTGACTTCATTACAGAGAAATTAATGTTTTCTTCTGGAAAATATATACATTAAAAATATGGAACAGAAAAGCCCAGGGAGAGAACTCTTAGAGAACTAGTAGTCTAGGACAGCTGCCAGTAAACATAGAGACTTACAAAAGTGAAATTCAGCAGTGGGATTTGGGGAGGCAGTGCAGTGAAGATCAAATGAGCTGCATGTATTGCTGGCTGAATAGTTTGTGCTTTTCCCAACTTCGGTCTTTCCTACGGACTTTTCAGGACTTTCCTAAGCCCGGTGAAATAATAGGAAAGTTCACTCTGGCTGTCTTCTTTTCCAACTCAGATCTTATCCTGATAGTTAAGTTGTAGAGACACAATCAAATGCAAATTACGTTGACCTCCACTCCAGCAGAAGCAGCTGTTACCATAACATTCAAAATCTTGAAGGGAGTGGAGATAGCATTTTAACAAGGTGGAAGAATGTACTGAGGCACATGGTGGCGAACTGGGAAAAAGAAGTCTCACAGGGTACTTAAAATTCTAAGAGAAATGTACCAACACCTGATTTTTCATCTCTGTGACAAGGCAGTTACCTGCTTCCTTTTGTTTTGATGGTTGTACTACGACTGCTGAAATCCTGCTACTTTTCTCTTGCTGAATTATAAGTTCTGATGAGAGCATGAACATGAATATCTAAAATAGGAGGCCTTTTTTCATGTCACTGTCTGAGGTGACAGCTTACGGATCTAAGGTACCAGTCAAAAGTCTGCTTGCCAAAGTACAGAAGTACTTGCCAAAGTCGAAAAAATTGAAAACTTGACTTGATTGAAACTGAATTTACTTATGAAATTGAAGAGTGTAGGACAGACATATAGGGAGCACGGATGCTACAGGAGCAAGCAAAATTCCAGAAATGTAAGTAAGGTGGCATGATGCAGTTTGAAGACATGACAACAGATATTTAAAGCCTGAAAATACTCTCTGAGGGAATGAAAATTAAAAGCATAAATTGTAAGTACAGGAAGAGTTGCTTCCAGGAAAAACAGAGAAAAAATATTTTGTAGCTTCTTGAACTGAAACTCTTAAAGAAATCTTTGAAAGGGCAAGGGTCTGCACAGCGCCTGCCTCCTATCTCAGCTTCCACAACATCCATCAATTGCCCCATCTCAGGTGGCTGGAACAGAACTGATGCCCCCACCTCCACACCAGCAGCAGCAAGGTTTTCATCCTCTGGCTGTGCTTTCTCATTACACAGCTTGGCTCCTAGGACAGCAGCTGATTTATTGCTTCCTGAGTTCTCTTTCATTCTTTCTTTTTTTTCCATCTTCACCCTCCTTAGAAAGAATATAGGTTTACAACATACAAAAATAGTGAAACAAAAAAAAAACCTTCTCGCTGCCATAAAAAGGCATGGCATAAAGTTAATAATAGACAAAGGATAAAAATAGAGTTACAGTGGAAAAGGTATGGGTATTGAAAAGGTGTAAACAAGCCTACAACTCTAAACACAAAAATTTAAACTTCTATTCTCTTCACCTCTCCTTACTTTCTCTTGATTCTATCTTCCCAGTTGCACATTAACTTACAATAGATTTAATTATTAAATCATACAAATGAACATGAAGTCCTCCCTGTGTGAACCCTCTACAAAGCTCCATTCACTGGTGCACAGACATGAGCAGGGGCTTACCTGACCAGAGTCTAGCGCAAGACCAGAGGCCCAGGCAGCACTCTGGCACTCTCTTTATATGCTGGTTTCAGTCATCAGCAGTGAAAACTGGGACACAGGGGCCAGTAGGGAGTTTATTATTTCATTCATGTTGTCTGTCTGAATTGCTTTCCATGACAAGAGAGTTTTTTGAAGAGCAACTGAAATACTGAAAAATAATCTTCATTTGAATATTTTTTTCAGCATTTGCCCTCTTTTACTTCACTCTTCATAATCCCTTGAATGCTAATGCAAATACTCATTACACTTTTTCACTATTTTTTGTGCAATCACTGCACAAGTGAAATGCATTATGGACTTGACCTCTGAAAACATCAACCTTTAGACTGTCCTGCCACAGATAACAAAGCACACTGCATCTGTTTCATTTGGAAATGTTAAACAACATAATTAAGTCTCCAAAACGAATACAAATACAGAAGGATGTGGATTTCGCTGCTGGTTTGCAAGCCTGTAAGTTATGAATGTGTTGTGTTTTGGAATATACTGGAAACAGTACTTGGCCTAAAGATCAAGTGTCATTCACTTTGCCTGATCTGTCCAGAAAGTATGAATATTCTTGTATTTGTCATGTACACACACGGTCGCCAGCTGAGCATTTATACAGAGTACTCAAATCAACAGATTAAAAGTGAGCAAATCAATATATATATGAAAATAATTCTCTACCTTGATCATTTGTATTTGTTGCAAGTCATTCAAACTACAAAGTAATGATCCTCTGCAAGGAATCAAACTTGGAGACATTCACGTAAATGCTGAGTGTTACTGGATGTTGCATAATGCAACATTTGGGATAGTGCCATATTCAGACCCTTATAGGGTCTGATGAAAACGAAATTCAGTGCAGGCTGCCCAAGAGCAACTTTAACACAGCTATGTAACCAATGTAATTTTAGTGATAGGAAAAATATTACCTTTACACCTCATGTTACATGCATAGTTAAGGTGAAAAATGTACTTGTTATGAAAAGAATGAGGGCACCAAATTTTACTCTGAGATGAAATGCTAGCTAGGAGTTAAATTTGAGTCAAATACTGTAATCTTTTAACCAGTGAAGGTTTTTAGTGAACTCTTCATCTGTGTAAGACTCAAGCTGCACTAAAATAAAGGCTTCTACTTAAAACTCAGTTCCACACACATCCTAAATTTGGCGTACTAGGGATACTTTCTACATCATTCCTTAAATTCCTTTAAAGACCTCTCCCACTTACAGCAGCAGCTTCTGCTTAAAACTCCAACAAGGTCTCTTTCTCTGCATGTTAGATTTATAAATATGGACTCTTTTCTTGGCAAAATGAAAACAAACAAAAAACCCAAACAGATAAACAATAGTGAATGGATTAGTTCTTTGAAAACATTGTATATTTCTTTGCTCCTCTCTCTCTTCCTCTCCCCAGAGTTCACTACAGAATTATAGTACTGGTAGTACTGCTGAAACATAATTATAACACAAATTTCTCAAACTTCTCAGCCACTGAGGTTCAAGGAAGAGTGCTTGATGGACTTAAAAAAAAGAAAAAAAAAGGCATTTGTTTTTCTAAATTAGAACAAATCTATTAGAAAAAATGTACTGAAGATTTCCACATTAAATGATCATTATTTGCAAAACCACTGTTAAAGAAAACAACTTTGCAAAGGTATTTGATTTTGGGTGTATAAGAAAAGTTTTTCAATTAATTCAATGCCCAAATATATTTACAAACACACAGAGATTGCAGACATGGATATTAAAAAAGGATAAATTTAAACAAACCATTATGATAATCTGGTTTTAGACTGAATTATAGAATACACAATGAAAAAAAGCAATGGCAGGTTATGACAAGTCACACACATACTGCAACAGGATGTAAACTTCTTTTCCTGATTCATTGCCTTGAGAAGATGTCTCAATTACACGCAGAGGAAGAAGGCTGGAGAATTACCACAGTAATTCATTTATATTACCTTCCTGTGGAGACCTCCTATTTAGTCACAATACCACTCTCGCTCTGTTTTCTGCAACAATTACATAAATTACATAATTTAATACCCATGAGGGCTTTACATCTGTCATGCTATAGGACTGTGATTTCTCTTGCTATTTTGAAGTAGAACCCTCTCTAGTGCTATTGTTCAATGTTTTACTACACACTTCATAGCACAGAGATGAGTGTAAACAAAACCACAAAGGCCTATGCTAATCAAAGTATGAGTGTGAATTTGTGTGCCTTGCAAATTATAAGTTCTTTCATTCTACAATGGGTAATAAGTCTCAGGAGCAACACAGGCTGTGCTCTTCTCTTGTCATTAATACCAGGATTGAGTACTGGCCAAGGAATTTGTAAGTATTTCCTTTGCTGTTTTCCAAATATATTTTTGAGTAACAATTCCATGCAGTTTAATGTCATAATTGTGTGGATGTATCTTTCCCTTTACAAATACTGAGAACTGTTTGTATACCTTACAATTTTTTGAAATAAAAATATGCAAAAAATAACCACTGGATCATTACAAATGAAACCAACATGGAAACAAATACCACTAAGGGTTTAGTGCAAACAGCTGGTTTTCAGTCGTGCAAGATTGATACATCTCGAGATGGATACAGTCTAATTTTGTGAAGCTCTGACCAGCCTCTTTGATGCATGTCCTAAATGACTTCCAGTTTATGAATGAAAGATTCATATTAAAAAGTCAAAGTGACAAAGTGAAGAGAAAGATCAATTTTTAATGAAGTCTAGCAATGCTCTGCTCTGGAGAGCAATACATCAAATTTTCCCAGCTGAATACTTGTTGGACCCATCCTCTTCAATGGAAAATATTTCTCCCATTTTCAACTCCTGTAAACACTTTGCTTTTTGTAAACATTCTCAGAAAATTAAGGAAAACTAAAACAAAAGGGCAGTAACATGACAAGTTCTTAAGACGCTTCTTTTCAACTTTAAAGTAACGTTTTTCACAGTTGAGAGCGAATCAGTAATTTTCCTTTGACTGCTTTGATTCAGGCACAGTGCTGAAAACCCTTGATGTTAACTCTGCACATTCTAAAATGATACAATAGTGCATACATTTCTGTGAATTTAAGAGGACTTTTCTAGCAGCTAAGAACTTGGGAACGCAAATTGTAAAGGAACAAAGTGAAAAGACAAAGGAATTCAAAGGTTACTTCTAAAATCTCCATTTTTATTTTTTAACACAGATGGTTTTGTGAAACACTGTTGATGCACTTTAACTTTTCAGTTGCCAAAATTATAATCAGCAGCAGCTGCATAAGAAATGGTAGTTATGGAGGCTGGAAAGTCCCTAGGAAAGTCACGTCTAGCGTTTTGCCACTTGAATTCTATCCCAAACAGTAGTGATCTAAATGGCGTGAAGTGGCAGAAGACATATACACGACATCTAACAGCCCTGACTGTGTAAGCAGCCAATAATCTGTTGAGTGTTATGACACAGGGCATTATACTCTGATGGATGTTCTCCTCCACGACTGATGGACATGTCTTGCTAACTGGAATGAAGGACACAAGGTTTTCCCTTTTCTTTTTTTTAAGATGAGATATCAAAGGATGGCATTTGGGCAACTGGTCATTCTTTCAGAACCCTATACCCTGCAATAATTGCTCAATAAGAATTTACCATTATGTAAAAAAAAAAAAAAATAGAATTTTCAATTACAGTGATTTCTAACAGCAGTATCTTTAGTCATGCCAAGGCAAGGATACTTGGAGTATTAACTCTAAAAATTCAATGCCAGCAGAACTCAATATTATTGCACAAAGGTTTTACTTTGTTGTAAATTTTAATGCTAACTTTAATAAAAAGACCTAAATAATGAAAAAAGTCAGATCCAGAAATTATTTTTTCCCCATTTTTTTCCATCTCAGGTTTAAGTTTTCTAACTCCTTAGATACGAGAAGGGCATTACCAGATAAAATCAACAGTGACGAACTGCCAGGACCAAACGACATCCAGTCAATAACTAGATGAGATAGTTGAACCACCTATTGATCTGTAATCTGTAGGTAGCAACTCAGTGGAAACTGTAAGAGCAGAATTAGGGGGCATGTGGATAAATGGTGGTAGGCTAAGCAAGAGTCAAAGTGGCCCTACTAAAGAGGACTGTTAGGTCACAAAGCTACTGAAGTTCTTTGAGGAAATCACCCAGACTGCAGATAAGAGAGACCTGGTTTATATAATTCATATTTTGGAAAGTGTTTAAAGGAACCAAACAGCCACAGGGTAAGAAGGAATGTTCCTCCATGAATTGGCTCAGCAATGAACAAACTTCACAAGTTTCAGTGACCAGTCAATAAAATAAAAAAATGAAGCATAACAGAAATCTAAAGGACTTTGACTAGATCCTGGAATTGTGACAGATACTTCCATGAAAACATACATGATGGTAAATTTGTTTAGCGAAGTAAACAAAACCTTAAGACTTATTAGGAAAGGAACAGAGCACATAACTGTGTACACCGTCCTTTTTATTTTTTTAAAATAAACAATACACATTTTTCCTGCTGGAATACTATTCAGTTCTGGTCCCCACCAAAATGCAGTAAAATGGAAACGATTCAAATAAGACTAAGGGTGGATGCTAAATGCATGCGTGGCTTCAAACGGAGAACAGATAAGTTTATAGAAGAGAAGCACTAACTTAAACCTGTTCAAAATAAAATTGTCTTCCCTCTAACACAGTAGAAAGGGACATGAATTTTATTTGGGGGGGGGAAGCAATTGGTGGAAGATTTAGCTCAAGGAAAAATAGAGCAGTTTCCACCAAGTAGCTTTTTAACTAGGAATTCACTGAAGGCAGTAATAATGATGACATAGTTCCAAAGACTCTCTAAAATGTTTTGTCCCTTCTATTTTTAATTACCTTGTTCTGTTGGAAGTGTTAAACCCGGTAAATGCAACAGTGTTTTTTGTTTTGTTTTGTTGTTTGTTTATTTGTGTGTGTGTTTTGTTGTTTTTGGTTTTTTTTTAAGTATTTCAAATTTGGGTTCATTTGCAGTTATCTGTTGGGATCCACACATTTGAACTTGTCATGTGAAACATTTCTCTCTTGAAAAGTAAAGTATATATTTAAACAGTATTCTTCAAATTAAATTATATAATACTTTTCAACTTCCAAGGTACCTAGACTCTCCACAGTTGGAGATGTCTTATAGGATATACAACTCGGCTGAACTATATGATTTGATAAGGAATACTAACGAAAATAATACTTCTTTTCTCCAACAGTTTTTATGTCTTAAATCAGATCTTAAATATTGTCAATACTTAACACATTTCCCTAAGTAATGTCATAAACTTGACTACTGGATACATCTTTTTCTCTTCATGAGATTTGCCTGGGTGTTTTCATTTGAAAGGAAACATCTTTGCTAGCAAATCTGTTGTGTGAAATTCTTTTACAGCATTAATACAGATATGTTTTCCTTTTTTTTTTTAAAATACTTTTTTCTCCTCCTGGAAAAAAAAATCTTAGTAGTAATAGTCTTAAATCATGAACTGTGATGAACCCCCATCATCTAATCATTTGTACAATATTAAAATTCATACCATGAGACCTACCTTTTCTGCTAATAATTCTCTGATCTTGCTTGCTTGGAGACGAAATTTCATTAACTGTGACTCCAGAGTTAAACATCTTTCCTTCCAGTTTACTGTATCTTCTGGCTCTGATAGATCAGCCATATTTATGCTGGAAAAAGGAAGAAAAAAAAAAACACACCTCAAACTGAGTCTGTTTTAAATGTTTGACTTTTTAACATATACGTTACTAAGCTGTTTTACATAAATCTCAAGAATACCCCCGGCTTCTGTACGTGTACAACTCCATAAAACTTAGTGAAAGAAAATACGTGAGCCTACAAAGGCCCTTATTGTAAAGGGGTTATTTGTGAAATCTGTGCTGATAATATTTAGGTGTACCTTAATTTAATTTCTTCAGTTATTTCAGGTTTGCAATGTGTTTTTCATCATCAGCAGTGAAAAGTCAAGTATTTTAACCTTCAGTTCCTGTGTATATCCCTTCCTGCATAGAGAGGCTTTCTGGAGAACTGAGCTCTTGTTAAGAAAATGCCTTATATAGGTGTAGCTACACAGAAGTTAGAAGTACATTTGGTTTTATGCTGGTTTACTGATTGGCCGGTGATTCAGTAAAGTGTTTTAAAATTGTTATGCTTTATCAGATCGCCTTGAAAATTTAATCTCCTTAAAGAGATGCAAGCTGGAGCTTATGGTTCTAGATGTAAAGATAGGTGAGCAAATGGGTCCCCCCAGGGAAAACAATCCCCTTGTATCAGCTGTAGGAGAACTCAGAACATCCCGGTTCATTTGTGTTTCAAGTTCACTGAAATCCATGCTTTCATCTATGTTTAACTGCTCATGCCTTCCGAAAATTAAGCTCTGTGCCCTTTTGGACAAGCACTGCTGGAAAAATTATTCAGGATGAGAGCTGGCTCATCATGGTTAGAATCTGAGAAGCCAAGAAAATCATCTGTGTGTAAGCAGAAGGACTGGGCTCCGTTGTATTCCAGCTATTTGTAGACAGCTTAGCAGAGAGTAAGTGGAGGGCTGAATGTAATCACTCAGCTCAAGACGCTTCCTTGCGAGTGAGGGCCCCGGCCTTTGCATGGATCCGAACATGTAGGTTTGGCTGTGAAATAACGCTTGAATTGTCCATGGGAATTCAATTTATCTCACACATACAAACCAGACAGCAAAGCACCATTCAGTGGAAGGCTGTAAGACCAGAACAAACACAAGAATATCAGCCATGCTGCATGTCAGTCACCTATGCCATGGACAAGGCGATGCTAACACAGGCACGTGGCCACAGCTCAGCGTCATGGAAGAGACCAGCACAGAAGAGCCAAGATGCAAAATGTGCAGCTCCATCTCTCCCCACCTCCTGCTGTTGCGGGAGGGAGCCCCAGCTGCAGGGGAAGGACCCACGGGTTTACCTTTGACACTGCTTCTGATGCCAGGAAGAAAAAAGGCAAAGCACCACAAGAGAAATCAAAGTCACGAGTAGGATTCCAAAACTTTAACATTTTTTGCGATACACCCAGTAGTACTTTTTAGTTCTTTCCTGAGTTTTCAACATCTCAGATTACTCTCAAGTTTACCATTGCTAAGCAGGTGAAAAACTGTCACAACTTTCCTTTCCTTTCCACACCCTAATTTCTTTGTTACTTTCATTCCATATCTACGTTAGAAGTAAAAAGAGAAAAGTATTTTTGCCGTAATTGTTTGCCTGAAGGTAACTGCTCCACTCCTGACCCTCTCTTTCTCTTGGTCTCTCAGGCTGTGGTTCAAGCTGTTAAGCACGAGGTTACAACCATCCCTATTCAGGAATCCTCTACTCCGGAGCTCAGGAATCCCTGTGGAACTGCTGAGATTCGAGTATGTTATTAAAATAGTTTCCTGAGTGGATCCTGCAACACCCAAATTCTCAACTTTAAGCACACTAGCATTTCTTCCACTGCCAGCCTTGTAGGTGATTGGCATCTTTATCATTTCCCCTATGGTGTTAAGCTTGCCAGAAGATTCCCAGGACTGTGAGGGAAGCAGGTTCCTCCCCTTGTCCCATCCCTGATCCCTTCTCCTTGTGCAGAGTCCCCACATGCACCGGGACACTTCCAAGCAGCAGCTTCTCCTACTCTGCAAAGGAAGCAGTGGCTTCAAGCATGGACTGATTTGGGCAGATGGTCTGGTCTCCTAACTACTGAAGAATGACAATTTCCTATTAGATTGTCTATTTAGGACTTCTTTTTTTACAGTGTTCTTCCTTGTTGACTAATCACAGCTACGTAAGACAGAGACGAACTCTGCCAACATCTGGTTAACAGTAGGATATTTCAGTGTTTGTGGTGGTGAAAATACAAATGGATAAAATCGGGAAAGAATTTTTGCTTTTTCATAGGGCGCAACATTGCAGGGTGGAGCTAAAAATGTTTGTGTTTCAACAGACAAAACATTTGAGTAGATGGATTTCTGGCAGTGAACAATGCGTTCAGCCAAGTAGTTTCTCAATGCCCAAGCTAATTAATATTCCACTGTATAAACATTGCAGATAAAAAGTTCGAGAATAACTCTTTTTATTGTGGGATGCTTGTTAGAGATTATTATAATTTACTTCACATTTTCCAAAAAGCCAATGGGTTCTGGAAATATTTACAGACACATAATACACTGTTTACAATTGTGGAGTGAATGATCTTGCTTTGAATCAATGACTTCCTGTTTCGTGTTTGAGTCCCCAAGGGAGGAAAAAAAAATGAGTTCATCTCTTTTGGCTTCATAGAGTGCTCTGAATCAGCACTCTAACCTACAGAGTCCTCCCCTTCTTCCTGCTCCAGTTCCCACTGCAAAGCCCTCCGTTCTTCGCAGGCTTTAAAAATAAAATCTTTTGAAAAGTAAACTAAAAAAGCACACATTAAAGTGGTAAGTTCTAATTATGTCATCAAAAATTAATTGAGACAAGTTTGACAAGTCTGGAAAGATTAAATTTGTCTTTTTCATTTTTTAAGTTTATAAACCTCTTCATAGGCTTCGAGAAGCCAGAATGTCACATTCTCCCCAAAGGGATGGAAATAATTTCCTTTTTTTTTTTTTTTTCTGTCTGCTTGGAAATTATCAAAATACATCTGAGGGGGAAGGAGGGAACAATGTTCCAGCTTTCTGAAGCATGTTAAAAATTTACATATTCCTTATCATGCTGTCAGTGTTTTGCTCTGTTTTTAACAAAACGCTGTGTTTAACTAAACATTTCATATTCTGTCCATATGCTCCGTCCTTTCTCTGCCGGAGGAAGCTTGATAAATCCTCCTGCTTCACTAGGAGTGGGTTTGTGCAGTGCTTGTTGGCTTGCCTACCATGAGCAGCACCATCCTACAGCGTTACAGCCCGAGGGCCCTGTACTGCAGCCCTTCTTCCACCCAAACGCAGCGCTTCCAAATTATTTTTGGAGCCAGAAAGGTTGGGCTGGAGAAAGGAAACGATGAGCCACAAAGTGGACCTGTTCGGGAATCAAGGAAGCCATTCGCAGGTTTGTCAGTGGCCAGGCAAAACTCACCTAAAACACTGGGAACTTTATTTTCCATTCGACTCATTTTGCAAAATTCCATGCCCAGACGAACTGCACCCTAAGCTACGGAAAACGGCCTTCAAACCTCGATTTAGGGCAGGTTCTCCCGCTGTTTGCTCTGTGCTGCGGGGAGTGTGTGGCACACTCCTTCAGGGACGGGACCCCGCTCTGGCCCTCCTGATCCCCTCATTGTGGGGCTGAGGGGGCAGCCAGGTGGCACGGCCCATGGAGCACCCTCAGCTGTACGTGGTCACTGTCACCGCGCCATGCAAAACCACCTCGTGCCACCATTTTGGGGGCTGCAATTTTGCGAGGTCACGGCATGACACCAAGGAGTAACCTCTGGATGGGACTGGGAAGGCTGGATGTGGAGGCACTTTTAATAAGATTGGGCTTTATTAAACGCAACGAGAAGCTGCGTGCTTCCCGCTGTCCCCTTTTCGGGGGGCTCGCTCTGCTGGGCACCCCACACGAGTAGGGACCCCAGTGCCCTCCTCCCGCAACCCTACACCCCGCGGGCTCCACACCGTGACCTCACATCACGTCACCCCCCACACCATGTCGTCACCCCCCGCCACGTCCTGATATGACGTCACCCCCCACCATGTCCTGACATGACGTCACCCCCCACCAAGCCGTCGGCATCCCCCTCCATGCCCCTCACACGACGCCGCCCCCCGCGGGCTCCGCGCCTCAGGGCAGGGAGGGCGGGGGTCGGGGACGCGAGCTCCCACCTGGCCGGCCTCGCCTCGCCTCGCCTCGCCGGGCGCCGTCCGGGCTGTGGGCGCCGCGGGCCGCCCGCCCCACCATCCCCGCGGCCAAGCACCCCGCCTGAGCGACGGCCGCCGCGGCCACTGAGGAGCCGGGGCCGCCCCCGGCGGGGAGCCCGGGCGGGGCCTGAGCCCGGCGGGGGGAGCCCGGCACAAAGTGAAGCCCGGGAGGTCGCGGCTGAATATGAGGGGGCGCTTCGGTGCTGTGAGGTGACAGAGCGCTGGGACAGGCTGCCCGGAGGGGCTGTGGGCAGCCTATGGGTCTGGATGGAGATTTTTGGATTGTCTTTTGGTTGGATTGGGAGCTAGAGGGACAAAATGGTCTGCGGGTTCTGCTGCACAAACCGCCTGCTCGCCACCACTGTTTCGGCTCCTCATACAGTGAGGTGGTCTTTTTGTGTACACTGCTCGGTCACGATGATCAGTCAGTGAAAGTGCGTGGTTTTGTGACTGAAAAAAAAAAAAAAAGGGCCTTGAAAGCTCAAATGTTCCTATCTGATCATCCACACAATTTCATTTTTTCCTATTCAGTTCAGTACAGCTTCCAGGTTTCCACTCGCTTGCAGTGACCTTAAAGTAGCCAAAGAACTCCACTGGATCTGATTCATATGCTGGTACTTTCCTGAGTGCCTCATGTAGTTTTGAAACACCACTGAAAAACATATTGAAAATATCGTTGCTGGAATAGCAAGAAATGAATTATTTTTTACCTAATATCCTCTTTATAGAGTGTCTTGAAAAGCCGCATTAAAAACAAATGAACTGAAAAAAAAAAAGTCATTTGTTCACATGAAAATATTTCTCCAAAAGAATAAAGATTATCCTCCTGCTCCCAACCACCTCTATACAAAAGGATTTAGTGTTGGTGTTTAATGCAAACTTCGTGTTGCTTTCAGCCATCCTCTGCAGATAGACCCAACGCTGTGGAGAGCGTTTGACTTTGGGGTGCATGGAGCCCAGGCAGACCGCAGGCTGTGGGAATGGCAGGCTTGGACCGCAAGAGGGAGAGCAAAGCCCGTGAGCTCCGTGAGTGTTTCTTTCAGGTTGTTTTGTGGATTGACATTTTCTTTGGCTCAGATAATAGTACTAATGATGCTCCACAGCTGTGCAGCCCTCGGTACTGACAGGTAAAGAGGCACGAGAAAAATAGTCTGGAAGAACTGGAGTAGGGATGCTGAAGATTTTCTCTGAACTGCCCTGACAGGTAATGCCGATATGTCTAGAATCCAAAGTCAGTTACTGAAGGGAATGAAATTACAAGTAGACCAGCTGCGATGCACAGAACGGAATAAAACTTTGTTTTGTAATTAGAAGGTGGGAATGCTATAAATCTTAAAGGCGTGAAGTCAACATAGAAAACTATTTTGCACACAAGTGCAGTCTCATGGAGAGGTGTTTCTCATCGCTGTTGCCACAAGTAGATGTTACATAGAAGCAATAATAAATCAGACGCACAGTCTTGCAAGTATGTACAGAACATGCAAAATATATCGCTGCTACACAGTATGTTGAAGAAGCAAACTACACCAGCAGAGGTTTGCGCCTTGGAATGATCACCTCTGTTAGCTGTCTGGCTACAGAAGTAGATCAAAGTAAATACAAAACACCACAACATACAAAGCCTCTCTCAAAGAACAGATGCCGACCGAAGAAGTGTATGTTGCTCTGCCTTTATCTCTGCAATCTGACCTTAATGCAACAAGGTAACTTCAAAGTTTTTGTTTGTCTTACTGAACAAGAATACCACATTTAATTTGAAGTATTGTGAACCCTGTATTACAAAACATCTGGTCCAGAGTGTAGAAGCTAACCCAAAGAACGTCACTAGCTCCATGCCAGAGATTATCAAGTTGTTATCAAACCTGCAAATGGGAAGTAAAATTTGGGGGTTTATTAGACTTCCATGACTACACAGAACATGGTTCTGACACACTGGATCAAAGCCTTATGAACCTGCCATGACAAATGGGGCTTCTTCTGGTTCTCTGTACCACATAGATAAGCATTGCAACCATTTGAGGCTAGGGTTAGACTGGTGTTTTTATCTACAATTGGAAAATGTATTCCAGAAAACATCTTGCGATTCCAAAACCTCAGATCAGACACCATCTTCTGTGTCATTTCTATCCGGATTCTTTAAAAGCATGATGTATTTTAGGCTTTTCAATGGAAAGAAAGTTCCCATAACACCATATATACTAGTTGTAACACAAAACTGTGATATAAAGGAAGGAATAGATGATCTTCAGTTAGTGTTAGAATTAATTAAAAGGTATCATATGGTCTTTCAAAAAGCAGATTAAAAGGTTTTGTTTAAGTGGGGAAGGAAGAAAGATAATTCCTGTTCAATTTATGGTATCACCACGACATATCTTTAAATGTTATTTGAAGGCTACAGCTTGTCTTTCACTGGTAGGAAAATGTCATCTTACATAATGGCCTGTAATGTTTGTGCTTGGGTACTTCTGAATGGAAGAATCTGTAGTTACTTCAGTTACTAGTGAAGGCTTTTTCTACTAAGAAAAATACAGCTTTTGGGAAGATCCATGGTTTCCCTTTAAAAGCACAACCTCTTTTTAATTGTTTGGCGCCACAGAGTGGTAAAATGCTATATTGCACTAAACAGCAGATTTCTGTGAAAGTTTCAAAGTAACTTAATGATCTCCCTCGAAAATAGGCTTATATGTTATTAATATAACTGCTAATTACAAATATTATTATCAATATATTTATTAATATAAATATTATTAATAGTAATAATTCTTAGTAGACTTGTATATTATTATTTATTATTATTATAGGCTTAAAATATTCTACTTACCAGATACAGGCATGCAGACCTTTAGCTACAGAAGATTAGAACTTTCAACTTCAAAATTCAGGTTTCCAGCAGTGTGGGTTAGAATATTTCCTTTGAGAGGAATTTTCACTGATTTGTCTCAACTGTAAAGTTTGTAAACATAAATCCAACCCTTAGAAAAAACATCTGACGAATTGCAGAGACCGGCTCGGCCATCACAGCAAAAACAGCCATGCCAGCTTGGTGCCGAGGGCTGCTCAGCTTGGTGCCCAGTCTCTTGGTTGTTGCGCCAGCCATTGCCTGAGGAAGCGAAGAGGCATTTTCCCAGTGCATTGTCCTTGTCTCTAGTTGCCTTGTGGTTCAGGGATTTTGTGAGCCAGAAATTTTGTTTTGAAACTTTTGCTGGATTTTTTTTCTTCCTTCTATGATGTAGCCCAGCTGCTTTTGAAGAAATGTAATTTTTCAAGAACCAGAGCATCCCAGGACAATGAACTCCATGGTTTAAATACTTCATTTCATTTTGGATGTGCCATCTGCTTGTTTCATTTGATGTATAGCAGAGCACAAACACCAGTAATTCAAAGGTCGGTTGCTCCTTACCAGCAGAAACAGAAGTTATGATCACAGAGTGACACCTTTCCAAGGTAGCAAAGTCTGATAAGCCATGATGGGCTAGCTGCTCAGTGATAAAGGCACATTTGGAGCTATAAGAACATCCATGTTATATGGTGTGGTTTTGTGTGATATTACGTGAGCTAGTTCTAAGTAAGTGATTTTTGGCTGCTGGAAACTTGGTGCTCTTGGGGACCAGAGCAAGCGTGTGAGTCCTGAGATTTCTTGAGATGCTGCTGCTTTGCATTGCACTACAAAAGTGTGCATTCTTCAAGTCTAAAAAAAAAAAAAAAAAAAAAAAAAAAAAGTAGGAAAGCTGTTTTGTTAGCAGGAAGCTGCTGGACAGTTATTCCTAGTGGGACAGAAAGTGAGCTAGGATATACTGAGCTGGAACCCTAGAAATGGTTCCACTGAAAATAGGGAGCACATATGTAGAAGATTCAATGAAATGTAAAATGTGCCAGTATTGAACTGAGCATAAGGAGCTGAAGATTTACTTCAGCTGGCTGGAGGTGTTACTTATCCTAAATGAGGATGCATCAGTTTGATTTATCTGGGAGGCTAAATCATACAGATCGGCACTCAGCCTCCCTTGGAGCTGGAGGTACCCCGGCATGCCCTTGCAAGGCACCGTGCCAGCAGTGGTGTCAGCTTGCTACAAGCTGCCACACACAGAGCAGAGGGGAAATCAACCAGCCGGCAGGGAAAAACTCAAAGCATTTCCCATGTGTATGGGTATGGCGAAACCTTTCCGTGGTTCCTCTGGCTATATGTATGTCTCCAGTCAGTCGGCAGTACAAAATGTCAGTATTAAGTTATGCAGAAGTTTGTTGAAAGTCACGAACTGAGACTTGTTGAGTTGAGGTACTTTGGGCTGAAAGAAAATTGTTGTTGGGTGAAAGTGGGGTGGCAAAAAGCGTTCGTGTTTTTCCTGCTTTTCCTCACCTAAACGTTGTAGCTGTGTAATCCCAATGGCCCCGCGACTACTGGGTGATCTGGCGCTTCACCACAGCCGCTTGCACAGCGACGCGTTCACCCTGTGTGGGATTTCCTACAGAAGACCCAGGAGAGTCCCCACTCGATACCCGGAGGCACGACCCGGCTGCTGAGGCCTAAAGCCGCCGTGCCCTGGCTCCAGGGAACCGCTGCCATCCCCCTCCCCGCCGCCGAGGGGAAGGTGCCCGCTTGGGCGCCCCGCGACCGGCGAGGTTACAGCTCCGGCCCCTCAGCGCCGGGGCTGGAGGCGGCGCCGGGGGCCGGGCTGCGGGGCGGGGAAAGCCCGGCTCGCCTCGCCTCGCCTCGCCTCGCCTCGGCCCTACCCGGCGCAGGCGGGGCAGCGGGGACCGGGCCGGGGAGCGGCGCCCCGTGCCGAGCCTCTCCCCTCAGGGTAAGGGCCGGCGGTGGCCGCCATTTTGCTTCCTCCCCGTCCCCCCCCTCCGCCGCCTGCGCGGCCTCCATGGCGGCGGGGCCGCGGCCCTTCCCCGCCCGCCGCCGGGCTGTGGTGCTGCGGGGCGGCCCGGAGGTGGGGGGTGTGAGGCGGCGGCGCCTTCCCTCGGCAGCTGGTTGCCCTCACGGGCTGCGGTGGCTCCATGTGGGAGCCGCCGGGACGCGGGGCACCCCGCAGCGGGTGGCCCCGCAGGAGCAGGGAGCCTGCGGGGGTCCCGCCAGCCTCAGGTGCTGTGTGGGAGTGGGCTAATAAGGCAGGGAAACTGCAGCGCACGTGAAATTTCCACTGCCCTAAAGGGGATAACTTCCTCTCTGCAACATCCGCTGTGGCAGAGGAAGCGCAGGTTGATGTCTCCAGGAATAAAACTCTGGTTCACTAGGTAGCCCTCGCTTCGCGTTACGTCTTAAGCGAATTTTAAACGCTCGGTCCAGTAAACTAAAGCAGCAGCAGGAGTTCTGTGGTGTAATTCCCATGTCTGCGTGATACTTACAGGCTGTGACCAAGGGACGTGTTGCAGACTACGTAACAAGTGCAGTAAGGACGCCAGTGTGACAGTTTGAGGCTTATCCAGCAAATACTGAAATCTTTTCTCAGATTTCCTCTTTGTGCCACAAAGTCTCAGCAGATTTTGGACATGCTTAGAATGGTTGAAAATCATGAAGGAGAACTATTATCTTGCAAAAGAAATTGCACAAATAATACAATAAACAATATTTTAGGCCAGCAAAAAGGCTCTTAGAGGAAGTGTTTATAGTTACGCTTTTAAAACAAGGTGCTCTGTATTTCTTTTAACAGGTGTCTCTTCATCAGCTAAAATGGTTTTAAAGAAGAAGAAAGAAGTTCAGGTTGATGCATTCTTACTTGATCACCAGCAGCTTGAAAAACTTCAGAGTAAGGTTTTTGTTTGTTTGTTTTTCCTGAACTAATCTTGTTTTTGTTTCTGTTAGTAGAACACATTTGAGTAGCTACTGAAATTGATCTTCTTTTTTTTTTTTTATTGTTTTGTTTGCGGTGTTTTTTGTTTTGGATGGTTTTGTTCTTTTTTTTTTGGTTACTGTTTCTTGCCTTTTTTAATGTAATGTAAAGTAAAATTTTTTACTGTGGCAAAGTTTAAAGAGGTAATCGTTCCCCTCTGCTCAGCGCTGGTGAGGCCACACCTGAAGTATCGTGTCCAATTCAGGGCTTCCCAGTATGAGAGATGTGGGCATACTGGGGAGAGTCTGCAAAAGCCATGAAGATGATGAGGAGACTGGAGCATCTCTCCTCAGAGGAAAGGCTGAGAGAGCTGGGGCTGCCTAGCCTTGAGAAGACAAGGCTCAGGGAGAAATCTGACCAATGTCTATAAATGTCTGAAGGGAAGGTGCAGTGAAGGCAGAGCTGGTGCACAGGACTGTGTTTGAAAAAATTGGTGCTAAGCTGTTGTTGAGGTGACTTAAAGGATATGACACCAGTAGGTTTAGTGGAATGGCAAAAAAGTTAATAATTAAGCAGTGATTTCTTATTATAAATAAGGTATTATTTTTGCTGTTTATTATAACTCCTTCTTTAAAAAAATACTTTTCTCCCAAATGTAGAGTTTTCCAAGGCTGAAGAACAAAACCTGGCATCTCTGCTTCTGCACTGTGGACAGCTGAACAATGGCATCCAGCAAATCCAGTGTATTAAACAAGTAAGATTTCACTGGTGTTAGTGTGCTGTCTTGAAACTGACAGTGTAATACACATGCCGTTAATGTGAAATGCAGCTGTAAAATAAACTCTAATGTTTTAAGCGTTCCTGGAAGCAGGTAAAATGAAGTTGTTACTCCTGCAGATGCTGGGTAGGAACGTAGTTCTAGTACTTAAATTAGCAAAGGCTGTGGTTACTGAGAATAATGGAAGGCAAGTGATAGCAAATTATGAGTTTTGTATTTATATATTGTTATTAGCAGAGGTTTTCCTGGAGCTTATTCAGCAACTTAATCTCAACGGGATATGGTAAAGTGGAGACAGTTTTTGCACTGTATACTTGAATGAGAGGGAATTACACCCCCATTAATTACAAAGGCATGTATGTAGTTAGTTTTATTGATCAAGTGCTCTGTTGATTACAGATCATGCCTTTGGTGAAGATGATGGATCAAAACTCTGCATGTGATCCCATGGTTAAAGCTTGTTTGGATATCCTGGGAGAGACATATTTTTCACTGAGCGTGAAGAATCCCTTGAAAAAAGTATTAGCAAGGTAAAGAATTGGATAGTAAGCATGGTTTGTTTTATTTAATTGCTCTCCTTAAATTGAAGCTACTAACTTCTCATGCACTGCAAATTGCTGTAATTACTGAAAAATTGTGGTACTAATATTATAAATAATCCAATGTATCATTGGATAAATAGCTTCAAAGTGAAGCATTATTTTGATCTCTTTCATTACTTGAAAGACAATTTGTGTATAATTAGCACTGAATTTTAAAATCCAATAGAGTAGAAATTTAAAATGCATCTGTATAAAGAGAAAAACACTCAACTTTGACAATGTAAAGAGAAGGTGGTACAGTGGAATCATGACTAAAGAGTGTTTTCCCATACCTATTTCTATTGTAATTATGGTTTTCTATAGCTAAATTATTATTGTATTTCTCTAGCTAATTTATGACAGCCTTAATATTTTAAGATCGATTGCTTAGCTGCCTTCATTTCTATGCACAAAAAAAACATCTATTGTTCAACTGAGACCTCACAGGGCTTCCATCCAGTATTTCATATAATGCCAGGGCTTCACACCACTTTGACAGGTTTTTGTTGCTTCAAAGTTAGAACATGTTTATTTTAAAACAAAGAATGTTTGATAGATGCTGTTGAATGCTAGTGGCACACTGTGGCTGCATGCATCTGTTTGTATTGCTGCTTTTGCCTGTTGTGACCCTTTTTATCGAAGCTATACATGCTTCTTTTAGAAATGTTACTTGAAAGACTGAAATGGGCTGAGCAGAGAACAAGCCCATGAGTTGTCAGGTATGTGGTACAGGAAAGCTTTCTTCACTTTTAAGTAAGGATAGGCTGAAATGTTAAGGAGTTCTTAGGAATACAAGTAGATAAAATGGAGAAGAGAAGTTATGCGGAGAAAATATAAGTGTTCTTAGGAGGCTGTAAAATTTCCACAGATCTAGACTCTACTTTGTTATTTTCTATCCCTGGTGTATACATTTATGTCATGATGCTACAGAAAATGTGGACACTTTGGTTTGGGAATCAATATAGAGTATTAGAACAGAAGTTGATTTACATCTCACTTGCAGGAGTAACCTAAACCTTGTGTAGACATTGCATTAAAGATACAAGAGCAAACTCTCCTTTCACTTTTTGCTGAATTAACTCACTGAAATTATTTCAGAAGGAAATCTTAAAAAATGTTTGTTGGTAAGAAAAAACTAAGGAGGTTTAATGTCCTTCCTGTATTCCAGAACAGATACAGAAAGTCATGCCCGGACATTCTTAGAACTTTCTCCTGCATACCTTGAAGACTAGAGATGTAGTTTTCTGACTCTGAAACCAAAAGGGGGACAGTAATAAACATGCTGTCAGTTCTTGATTATTATTTTTTTTTTTTTTAAGTGTTATAGGCTGCAGTTGTATAATCTGATAGATCCAATGCATCCTTGCATTTGCAGAAATGTGGGGACAGGGTTAATATAGAAAGCAACATGTCTGTTATGAGAGCTTTACCCGACGCTGACTTTGATCACGTGGTATTTCACACACCTCAGTGTGAGGTAACTGATCGTGCTGTTTCTTACTGTTGTAGTTCACTAAATGGTCTTCCTGAACAGTTGATGCCGTTAGCTGTTCAAAGCTTTGTACGCTGCCTTAGGGAAGAACTGAAAACCACAGATACGTATTTGTACAGAAAAGTACTGGACAACCTTGCTTCTTGTATGGAGGACTTCAGCTTAGGTATGACAAAATCGAATATATTCTACTCTAACATGCTCAGCATTGTTTTGCATCTTGGTGCAGAACCTAATAACGATGTTTACATCTTTATGTAAAAACATTTTTTTGGCTAGTATACACTATTCAATAGTCACTATTTAAAATGTATTTTCTTTCCTCTAGGTAAAGCAAGTATTAAGAACCTGTTTGAAGAAGGTAAAGTTATGTTTATATTAAATTTCACTTCAGATTATTGGGGGAAGGTTGTGTGTGAAGAAGTAATTTGTGGTAGGCACAAAGATCTCTCAGATCTGATTTCATTATGATACATTTTTAACGACTAGGACCTTCTTCATGGGGTACTTTTTTTTTTTTGTCAAGGATTTTTCCTTGGCTTGTACCTTTTAATTTCCACTGATCGATCTTGATTTACTGAGCATCCACAAATACCAATCTGAGGGTACTTAAAGGACTGTCAGAGGCAGTGCTACTTCATGTGAAGTAATCTCTGTTCTGCCCCTCATGATGCAGTTGAGTATGGTAACACGGAGCTGTTAACATCCAGTGTTCATATAGCAGGCCCTGGTCTGCTGTGGCAAGCATTCTGTGTGGCAGTAATTTGGCAGAAGTTTGATCTGCTGGTAAAACAATTATTGAACCTCAGCGATTCAGAGTCGCTGCATCTGTCTGGAAACTATGGGATAACGTGGCCTGTTGTGCCCTCAGCATGCAAATAATGTTCACAGCTTTTTGTGGACCTTTTGTTGCTGCGATGTTTTGAGCTCTTGGTAATTTCAGCTTTTCATCGAGGAGTCAGAACTCTGGATGCCTCGCAGTGTTAGAGCAAGTGGAAACTCTTACTTTGTACCAGGTTGTTTCAAAACAGTGTGAGATTTTGTTCCTGCATTGCCTCTTGAGTCTACACTGAATTTTGAGTTTAACTTTTTTATGGAGTGGAAGAAACACCACTAGACAGATAGCTTTTTACTGTGCCTGGGTGTGATGTGTAGGGGTGATTGCTGGGAATTTTCTGTTACACTTCTCTTTTAAGTAAATTCCTAATGTAATTATTTCCACTAGTTCTTCAGTTCCTGCAAAAATCGCTACTTGACATACAGGAAGAAAACAGGCAAGTGAAATCAATATAAGCTGTGTTTTATCTGTTTTCATTTCATTATTGCAAGATAATTTAATATGGACTATCACTTTGATAGCCATGCAGTGGTGAAAGATGCAAACGTCAGTTTACAGAGATATGTATATAAAATTAAAAAAAAAAATGTTTCTTTTCTTTTGTAGTAATATGATGATAGAGAGGAAAGGAACAAAAAGGTGGTAGTATTTAAGGCACTGATATTGTGTTAGAGCTACTACTTTTAAGGGAGGCCTTTGAGTTGTGGTTTTGCTATCTGAATTGTGACTGAACACTGTAATTAATAAATACACTTATTAAAATTCAGTTAGAGTATTTCTCTTCCACTTTTTCATAAGTGTTTAATTCAGTATTGATATGCTGTTTGACTGTCACAGCAGTCATCATTCTGTATCTTGACATTTTCCAACATAACATAAAGTGAAGCATCTTCACTGTGGTCTCTTACAATGTGCCTGGAGGATAACAGTGCTTAATGGAATGTTTTGTACATTACAGGCTTACAGCTTGTCTGTCTTCATATTAGAAGAGAGTTGAATGATAGAAATATGCTTTGTGCACAGAGGAACTGTTAAAATGAGAAGGGACCAGCATAGTGTTCTATCACTCTTCAGATCCTGCCCTGTTCAGGCAGAATCAAATGAGTGAAAGTTTCTCATGGGAACCTACAGAAACTGTCGAAAAATTTAATTAAATTGTTTAAGAAACTGTGTTTCTTACCTTCATTTTAAAACACTGTCCAAGTCCACTTTTTTCTTTCTGCTAGTTTGGTCAACTTGAACAATAATTTAATTTCTACCACTATTTCTACCTAAAGTTGACAGAATGTGGTTTTCTAGGGATGGTGAAGGATGGGTTTTGTTTGCTGTTTGTAAGCATATCTTCTCTTCTTTTTCCCCCAGAAAGAATAGTGGAAATCGTGTAGTTCAGACACGATTGATGCATGATTTATTGATGGCCATTAAAGTTCCAATGATGCTTGTACAGAAATTACAAGAAAATATTCAGGGAAGTCTTTGGAAAAATCACGAGTCTTGCATTTGGCAAAGTATGTGTAGTTTACTGAAAAGTTCCATCAGCTTCCTAATGGACGGTAAGTTTAGTAACATTCAAAAAGAAATGTTTTAATTAAGTCAGTCTTGTTTTCTTTATAGTAAACTGTGTGTAGAAAAACTTGTCTTGTTTTAGCTTGAATGGAAGTTGAACTGCTGAGACTAATGGAAGTGGGGACTAGCAGTAGGTCTTTCTGAGAGCTATGGTTTGTAGATCATAATGTATATCTGCATGAATTAGGCAGTCAGAACTGTTTATTGATGCACTGTAATTAATCATGGTTACTTCTTGTACAGGTGTTACTTTTTTGTAGTTGAACTTGACAAGTAGGTTCTGCCATGGTCCTCCTGTTCTTACCAGGCAGTTCTGTATTTTCGGTTTGTTGAAAGGTATTTATAGTTACCTGTAACACTGAAATATGAATTTGTTAATACTTACTCTCCAGGCAGATGCTACAGGCTTGTGAATACACAACTATAAGTAGTAGAGGAAAATTCAATGCCAACCTTATAATTTTGATACACAGTTCTGACACACAATGTTTGCTGCACTTCTGAGTAAAAACCTTTCTCTGCCATATAGAAACTCTACTGCAGACTGTGCAGACTACCTCGGGACTGGCCTTTATTCTGTTTACTAAAGCTATGTATGAACCAGCTGAAGAATTACCTTCCCTGGTAAGTGTGTATGTTCTCTAAAGGCTGTGAAATGTGGTAGTGTCATTAATCAGTGCTCCCAGGGTTATTTAGAGGCTTTGCTGATAGAGGTAGCAGGGCCTGCCAACCTCTGCATCTGTCTTTTGTTGGAATGTAAATCCTTTATTCTCTGTATGAAATAATGATACAGGGTTTTTGAATTTATAAGAAAAACAACACGGAGAAATCTCTTTACATCTTCTAAGGTTTGCGCTTATGTACAAAATACCTTTTCTAATGCGCTAAGGTAGCGTAATGAGTTGTATTTTGCTATTACAGGTCAGTGACTTGCTTCTTGGATTGAAGAAGCACACAAGCATGCCAGCATGGTTTGTGAGTAATTGTGGAACTCAGTGTACAGAGGAACTCTCTGACTCGGTCCTTCTCTTTCTTTGCCATGGAGCATTGGCTATGCTGGATTGGAAGAATATCAGCATGGGTGAAAGTGGAGAGAAACTGTTACTAGATATTGCATCAGTCTTGTTGTCTTTGAGTTCAGTGTAAGCCTGTGCTTTCATTTTTACTCTGTGTCATGCTTGATTTTTTACTTTGCATGGGTAACGGTCCTGTATAATTATAATTATTTTGTTTTCCTGTGATAATCATATCACCTTTTTAATACATTCAGAAGAACTCTAAGTTTCAAAATGTCTTAAGTTGCATTTTCCTCTGGCATGCTGAAATGAAATGCTCTTTTGTCCAGCATAAATTGTAGTTTTCCAGCAACTTGGTGTTAATGTATGGTAAAATCCATTCTTATTTAGACAGATAAAGTTTAGTTTCAGGACATCACCTCTAATGCTATTAAAAGTACAGAAGAATACAAAGTGTGCTAGTGAATGAAATACTTGATATAACACTTTTCTTTCCCTGATTACAAGCTTTGATTGCTTGCATCCAAGGCACTGCCAGCCTGTTGGATAGGAGATTAGTATTCTGTTCAACCATGGTTTCTGTCTTGGAGGTCAGTTTCTTGATTTGTGTTTTAGACATACAATTCTTTTTATTTATTTATTTATATGGTAAGGAAAACTTTTCTTTAGATTTTCAAGAAGCATGCAACGTAATGTTGCTCAAATACTGCCATGTGTATGCCAAATATTTTTGTTTTCAAAATTGCTGCTGTAGTGGCTTGTCACCATATTGAGATGGTTTTAGTTGTGACCAGTTAACAGTGTGTCAGGTGACAGAGCATACAATTTGAAGCATCCAAAACCTTTTTGCCTTAGTTTTTTCTTTTTCTTCAATGAATGGATAAGTGTTTCCGCATCTGTTTTAGTGTGAAGTAAGCTAAGGGGATGAATAGTTACTTTGAAACATATAATTGATACTTTTTTAAATAGAAGTGACAAATGAGGTTAATGAACTTTTTTGTTGTTTGTTGTTTGTTCTTTTAAAAAGGTTAAAAGAATCCAATATGATAATATGTTTATCGAGAACTGTTGCTATTTGGACTAATTCAGCACTAGCTGCCCTCGTTTCAGACTCCCCAAATCTAAAAATCAAACTTAATGGGAACTCAGAGGTAATTGGGAAGCTGCTGCAGTATGTTTACACACACTGGGAACACCCTCTAGATGTTGTTAGACACCAAACCAAATCGATATTCAGGAATCTTCTTCAGATACATCAAACCATCGTTTCCGGATACAATTTAAAATCAGACCCATTCTTTGCAAGGCTGACCAAGTATTTGCTGAGTTTGGAATGGCATGTGAAAGGAAAATACGCTTCTCTTGGCTGTCTTGTGGAGTGTGTGGGCACTGAAAGTATACTACAGTTGGACAGAACTATTCCAGGACAAATCTTGGATATGATGAATGATCAGTCTCTTGCACCCTATGCGAGTGATCTTTTGGAAACTATGTTTACAAATCACAAAGTGCAGTTTACTTCGAGTTGTAAGGAAAGTTCCTGGATTGACCAGTGGCACGACATCTGGGTTTCTCCTCTTCTTCTAATACTGTGTGAAGGGAACCATGACCAAACTACTTATATAATAGATTACTATTTACCAAAATTGCTCAGATGCAGCCCTGACAGTTTGAGCTACATGATGAGAATTCTTCAGGCTTCTGCAGATGCTAACCTTGGTAAGAAAATAAATAAAATGATATTTGTAATTATATTGAGTTTAAAAAACAAACAACAAAAAACAAACAAAAAAAACACACACAACAATCAGTCTTGGAAATGCAATTTCTGATTTATTATTCCTGTTAGAAGAAGCTGGGGAGAAAAAAAAAAATACAGATGGTTGTTGATTTGTGTCAATGCTTCAGGGTGGGATTAATAATAATCACGAGTATCTTCATGCCACGAGCAGAAAAAATAAGTTTTCTAACTGTGGGTGTCTTGCTGCTCTCTTTACATGTCGTCTTTGTTAAGCAGCAGTATTTTTTTCTCCTATTCTTCTGTTCCATTATTATTCCCTATATAGGCATGTCCAATAGCAGGGCTTTACAGATGGCTTTATGTTCCAAATATGTGCATATTAGATTTATGAGTTTCTTTGTAGTTTTTGATGTAATTGAATGTAATTCTTAAATAATGGCTTTTGAGACATCACAGGGCTCTTTCTCTGCATGCTGTATTTGTGAAGAAGCTTTTGGGAACCAGACTCTTTAGAATGAGCAGAATCTGTGACAGACTCTGTCTTTTGGGGTTTATTGGCTTAGAGAGAAAACAAGGTGGTATGTGGAGTTTCTGACGAGCCCTGCAGTTAGTATTTTGTTTATTGTGTTAATCAGGCTGTAATTATTGCTATATTTCGTTTTTTTTCAGGCTCTTGCACTACCAGAGGAGCTCTTGGAGCCCTGATGGCATGCCTAAGAACAGCCAGGGCTCACGGACACCTGGAACTTTCAAGTATCATGAGCAACGGTCTTGTATCTGCTGAATGTATAAAGCAGGGTTTAGTGCATCAGCACAATCAGGTAGAGGGGAAATTTTTTTGTGCGTCTTCAAATTAGAAGAATTGCTTAAATCCAAAATTGTGTGTCAGTGTTGTTTTAAAGATGTCATCATAGGTGTCTGTAACTCTTCTGTGTTTAACATCTAAATATCTTTCAGGTTTGCATTGATGCTTTAGGTTTGCTTTGTGAAACCCATCGTAGCACGGAAATTGTGTCTAAGGAAGAAATGCAACTAATTCTATTTTTCCTGGAGTACAATTTGAACAGTCAGTCTCCGTCAGTAAGGCAACAGATATGTTCTTCACTACGAAAGGTAATTTAAAACTGTAAACAAAATGTCGACTGTGCTTACTGTTTTAATTAAATTGCATATTTCACAAATTTTCCTACTGTTACAAGTTGCACATCTGAAAGAGTAGAAACTCTAAGATCAGGTCTGTGTTGTACGTGTTTTGCAACAGAATGGCACTAGATTATTGCGTGCAAGAGTGGCTTAAACAAAAAATTACCAATAGTAACTCCATCAAGAATAGTAGTGAGTGTTGGTTACCTTGTCAGTATACCCATACTTGACCAACAGCAAGTACAAAGCAACTTTGTGCTGTAGAGTAAGCCCTGAAGCTTGCATTGCTCTTGTTTTGCACTAAGACTTACTAGAGCTCAGGCAACAGTCACTTGGTCAGCCTCAGCAGCCTGACTGGGAAGGCAAGGTAAAGGAATATGCAGGCAAAGCTGTGGTTGGCTTGGTGTGTGGCTGTAATGTTATAGTCTGCAGAGACTGAGTGCGTTGACATTGTAGGTAATGCCGGGGTCACATATGGAAGAGTGTGGTGGAAGAATGTGGCAAGGATGAGGAAACCATGTATTTGCAAAGAATGTTTTTGAAAGATACCGGTTGCAAAAAAAGCAACATGAAAGGAGAAAATAATTAGTTGGAGAAAGAGGAGGGGGAAATAGGCTTGGCAGAAAAAAAAGAGTAGAAGCCCTTCTATTTCATTCTTGCCTTATATAAGCTGAGGAATCTGAGATAAAAAAAACCTGTGTTGGAGGAAGTGTGATAGGAAATAATACTAGTGGGTAATAAAAGCTGGGGGGAAGCACTATAGAGGTGTGTTAAGCTCTGTAAGAGACACTGAAGCTATAAAAATGACGTGCATTAATTGAACTTGTCTTAGATAGAACTTATGTCCCATAGAAAATGGGGAGGTGGGAGAAGAAGAGTAGGTGTGAATTTAAGGAGGAGGATGGAAACAGATATTGAGATGTAGAGGCATGGGAAAGAGCGTGGTCAGAAGAGATGGGGAGCAAAAAAAAACCCTTGTTTTTGGAGGGAGAGAAAAGGATCAGTTCTGTGTTACACTGTGTACAGACTGCTTAAATATTATAAGCAACATAATCTGGAAATTAAGCTGAAAGTCCCCCTTGCCCTTATTTAAATTTCAGTGACTCTTGCCTTAGCTATGTTGTGATTTTTGTTTTATAAGTTATTTTGTAGAATACAAGAAAGTTCTCAGGTGCTTTATAAACTGGAGCAAAATAAAACCAAGCAGGAATTACTTGAAGACTCAACTAGAAGGCATCCTTCAGGGATTTTGCAGCAATATAAAGTAAGTAGATAAAAATTAAGTTAGATTACTAGAGGTATAGATGATAACAATAAGAGGTGGGAAGGTGTTCCTGAAAAGTGGTTAATTTTTCTGGAAACCACCTCTGGGTAAGCTAGGTCCTGCCTGTATTAGGAAACTCTGTGGTGCAGAAGGAATAAACCTGAAAAGTGAAACAGTGCTGAGGACCTCGTCCACACTGTATGTTGCTGTGCAAATTAATTTCTACTAGATGTGGTGTTGTCATATGAGCTGAGTGCCTGGTAGTATTTGGAGAGTATCTTTAAGCTTAGTTTTGTCCAATAGCAATCCAGGTTACTTTCTGAGGGATTGCTCAGTGAACTGAAACAGCAGCAAGCGGGGACTGACTGGAGAGGTATCTCCAATCCAATCTGAAACCTTCTTGTGAGCTCACAAGACTGCCATCTTGTGAGCTGCTGGCAGTTGAGTCGGAAGTTTTAAATGATGTGCATTACTTTGGTTTGAAATAGAAATCTCCTGAGCTTCTGCTAATTAGCAGAGTTGGCTTTCTGCTAATTCTCCAGGATGGTCAGTAAGGGAATGGATGACTTAGCTGCTGCACAAAGATTTCAGTATGAACACTTTTTTTGTATTTGTCCTATTTCTCCTCTTTAAAGGCACACAAAATTAGTTTCTTTGCGTTAAACTGCTTCTTGCCTTGACTTCTGCTTTGCTGGCTCAACTGCTTTTTAAGGCTTCGATAAAATCCTGATCTCTTTGTGGGAGTAGGTAAGGTAAACTTTTAAAAAAAAAAATCTGTGCTCTTGGAAACAAGAAGATGGTCAATACTACAAATGTGTAGGCCTCCCATTCCTCCAAGTTGAACTGGAAGTTCCTAATTTTGTTGGGTAACACTTAAAGCAGAATGTCTGAAAATTAATTATTTAAACTCCTGTTTGTGGGACAGCAAACAAACTGTCTTAAAATCTCTCCTTTGATCTTTAGGACTTCATGTCATCTGTATGTGACAGACTTTTTGAGGCGCTGTTTCCTGGTTCATCGCACCCAACCAGATTTTCTGCTCTAACTATTTTAGGATCAGTAGCTGAAATATTTTCTGTTCCAAAAGGTGAGAGACCTCACTTAAAGGGTGTAGGAATGGGAGTTACAGATAAAAGATTGTTTGTTTCATGCTCTCTGGTTAATAGCTAACCGAATTTTGAAGTAAATACAACTATTAATGGTCCATTGAATATCTCTCTTAAATTGGGATTTTAATTCATAGTGGTTTTTTCAGCAAGACTTTCTCACTGAATTTTTGTTGTCATAAATGAAGATTTTGGACAAGATTCAGTGTATTTAATAACTTCTTCACCTGTTTTAATATCTTAATAATACATTATTTAAATTTTTGAGACAATAAAAACTTAATTGAAAAGACTTGCATATCCTTGAAGTATTTTACACTAAATAAGGAATACTTTAATTGGACAACTGGTAATAATCCACTGCTGCTGTTACTTTAGTTTCTACCCCATTACGACAACCCCAATTCAAGAGTTAGAGTCTTAGCATATTGGTGGTTTTGCTAAATCCTGTCTCTGTATCATATGGCCAACTTAAAGCAAAATTTTGTTAAATTTGAATTATTATTGTTTAAAGAAATTAGGCATGTAAGATAAAACTTTATTTTGAGAGGGAGAAGAAAAGACCTTATTGGTAGATCCTAATTTCTTAAAACCTGTAATAAATCATTAATATGTTCACTTTTTTATTGTGAGTTTGTGGTATGTTGTTGCTGCATTTAGTTGTTTAGCAGAAATTTTTATTGGGAATCGTTTATAGGAGCCTTAACATTTCAGAAGCCTGACGTTCCTTTAAAAAATAAAATAAAGATTATTTTCAAAGCTGAATAGATGAAATTGTTTTTGACAATAAGTTACTTTCTATATAACTGAGAGTAATATTTTTTATATGGTAAACTTCAAAAATAAACACATCATTAAAGAAATACTTGTTAGTATTGAAATGATGCTTTAGCTAAGCTTCCATTTTAGTGTTTCTGTTAGAAGAGTTAAATAAAATGTGAATGCAGTCCTGATTCTGGAAAAAAAAAAAAAGCCATAACATTAAAATTGCTTTATTTGAACAGGACAGGTGCACGTTTTTAAATTGGATCAGGAGATTGATTCTGCTCGTGTGCAAACTTTGATTCAGTGTTTTGCCAGTACTTTTGAAGAAGTAAAAGTCCTAGCATTTGAGCTTGTGATGAAACTGCGTGATGTTGCATTTAGTTTACAGGTATGTAACTAAAAATAGTTTAAAGAGAATCATTTCGTGAAACAGGAATGTTCTCTATTGAACTAGGTACTTGAATTGGGTACAAAACCTAACTCCTGAAAATGAGAAGTTGATCCAAACTGACCTCAGTAGTGTTCATCCCTAGTTTTTCTATATATTTTTTTGCACAGCTTTGACCCTTACCTAAGGAGGCTTGTTTCACTAATGGATGAGAGAGTTCAGGAAGTCCATTGGGTATGGCTATGAACTTTTTTGCTAGGCACACTTTAATACTGAGAAAGAGTACACATTTTGATAATCTGGTATCAAAGAAATGTGTAATACAAGCTCCTTAGCTGTGATATCCCTTTATAAATTATTGAGGTATTTTGACTTGGTTGCTCTTTAATTTTAAGAAATTGAGCTCTGTGTTTATTTTCCTCTCTGATTTGGTCTCAGGATTTAATTTCTGATTCTTTTTCATTTCTCTCAAATTTTCACTGTCTTGATACTGATTTTTATGATTATTTTATGAAGTACTACTTTTAAATTCAAAATTACAGGCGAACAAACACTGCTTCCTAATAAAATGTGATTATCTATGATGACCGTTAGCAGATAAAACACAGTGTTTTGAAAACAGACTTCCTTCCATGACATGCAGTGTGTTTGAATACTGCTTTATAAATGGGTGTTTTCATCTTCAGTGTGTATGTAATTGTTTATTTGCTAAATACATGCATATTCATATTCTGTTTTTACAGTGATCAGTGTACAAAGTAAGTGTTTCTTAACAAATACGTACCAGCAAACTTGGTGAAAAGCACATTCTCGGGCTTCAGGGTGCTACCTAGTTTAGTTAAAGCAATATGGCAGTTCAATTAAATGAGTGATACTGTTCTGTTCTGTATTTTTCAGGATTCTGAAAACATAGATCTGCTGTTCCAAGCAGCAATGGATCTTAGCACGAGTACCAAGCCATATGATTGTGCCACTGCATCGTATTTGTTGAACTTCTTAGTATATCATAAGGAACTGCATCGTATTTGTTTAGGAAAATGGATTGAGCATAGTCCCCAGATGGATGAAAACACATCAGCAAGTACCATGGAAAAGAACACTTTAGCAGGTAAGTTTTCAGGGAAATTAACACACCTGGTTTTTATATTTATTTGAAACCTGACTGCTTTTCCTCAGGGTGTTTGGTAGGAGGCTTAGTGAGTTAGAGGTGCTTATTCCTAAAAGATTTTGATTTTGCTGTTTTATTTTTATTTGATTTTGCTGTTTAAGAATCAAGACCTGTTCATGTTGAGGCTATTACACGTCCTCAGAGGATGGATTTCATTACCATTTTGGTTGAAGAGAAAGTGACATTGAGGCCCCAATAGTTAGTTTGTTGAAGATGTATACATCTGCACATCTGGACATGTGGCAGGCTGGACATGAGCCTCTGTTTCCTCTGAGAGCTCACTCACCCAGAGTGAAGGCTTGTCTGTATCACGCTTAAGAACTTGGTATTTGCAGTGCTGGCACTTGGAGCTCTGAGTTTGCAGTCCTGTGTGTACGTTGTGCAGTGATTAGGCTTTGTTCACATGTGGAATATTCTTGGTGCCTCTGGATGAAAGCAGAGTAGCTCTTGATCCAGAAGATCTGGTAAATTTGTTAAACAGACTTCCTCCAGATTTTGTAATTTGCAATAAAACTAACATCTGTAAGTTCATAATTTGTAATAATGTAATCTTTAGTAAACTCAGGATTGTATGCTTTTTTTGCCCTTATTGGTTTCTTTGCTAATAAGCTTTCTCTAATGGCTTATTAGTATTTTCTTCATATGCAGTGAAATCATGTTTTTGAGAAATGTTTATGATCACCATAGATGAAGGAAATGTACGTGTGATCTAATGTCTTACAGAGTGTGTCCTGTTGTTAATGATCTGCAGTTCATTATTTGGATGTGAAGTTCATTCTGATTCTGACATCAAAGTGCTGCAAATACAAATGCAAATGAACCTGGCACATACGCCCTTCAAAATTGAGCAGCTTATTCAGCAGCTAATTAAAGATGCAAATACTTACCTGGAAGCTTCTGATATTTAATAATCTGTTGAACTGTTTGTTGTATTAAGCTGCCTCTAAAGGCAAAGTCTGACTTCTAGTATGTGGCAGGTCACCTCTCTTGATTTCGCCGTGACCTGTGGGATTGTCTCTTGAGTTCAGCATCTGGGCTGTGCTTTTTACTGCTGTTGTTTGGTTCAGACAAGCTAGATTGAATGTAACAAATGTTGCTGGGTTTCAGTTACCTAAACTCCTGCAATCATGCCCTATTTAAATGGACAGAAGAGTGAAGAGTGTAAACAAAGTATTTTCTGTACATTTTCCATTAACTCGTATAAACATTCTTCATTCCTATTTCTTCAAAGCAGGTTTGTTTCTTGGAAAGAATACTATGTATTTGTGTGTATAATTTAAAACTGTAATTCCTTGTTTTTAATTTCAGTTATCAAGCTTTTATTAGTGAATGTTGAGGAAGAAATATTTCAAGCTAAAAAGTCTCTGCTTCGAGCAGCAGCATTGTTCCCGATGTATGGGAGAGTGCATTGTATAACAGGAGCTTTGCAGCAATTACCTTTTAAGTAAGTAAAGCATTCTACAAAATAGTAAGTTGTAACTCCATAATTAAGTACACAGCAGAGAGCTGCTCACTGGAACATAAAAGCGTAAGATGTTATTTGTGAAGAAGTCCAGTACCGGTGGCTTATAGCACTCAATGTTTTTTCCACTGTTGAGCTAGCTGTTGTATACTTCCTTTGTAAGTATTAAACTCAGGACTTGTTAAACTGTACTTTATTAATAGTTTTCTTAAATACAGTTAGCTGCAAATGTTTCTTCTTTTTTTTTTTTTTTTTAAGGTAAAATTATTTTAATCCATGTTTTCTGTTTTTCTTTATAAAAGTAACTTGACGTTGGTGACTGAATGGAAGCAAATGGTGGCTAGGCTCATTCTGATGTCATACGAACTCTCTGCTGTAGTATCACCAGTAGTGCAGAGCTCATCACCAGAGGGTCTTATTCCAATGGATAACGATTCAGGTAAACAAACAAAAAGAAGCTGTAAAATCTGAAGCTCATGAAGTTCTTTGTTCTTCACAGCAGTTCAGAACTACACCTAGCACCAGGCCTTTTCAGTTTCTTATTTAACTTCTAATAGAGGTTGTCTTGGCTTCTGCAGTAAAAGGAATAAGCATTTGCAGATTGCGTGGTTGCATCTGTTTCAAAACAGGTGACTGTGCAGCCTAGTTTTCTTTCTTTCTTAATCCTTGTGGTCACCATAGTTTTCCATATATATATATATATATATATATATATATTAACTGCTAAAAGCTTTCTTTTTTACTTACATACCTAAAGTTAATTACATTTGTATAAGGAACTGGAAGTCAAAAAAAGTAGCTTAAATATTCTTCTTGTTTAATGTATAGAAATGGCAGATCGACTGCAGATGATTCTGCGTGAGATACAGCCACAGGACACAAATGATTATTTTATGCAAGCAAAAATTTTGAAGGAACACTGCAAAATAGAGTCCGAAAAGCTGGCTGTCCGCAAGCCAATGGAAAATATTTGCACAGAAATGAGAGGTAAATCAAATGCTGTATTAGTAATTAAATCAAGATACAGAGCAGGCATTTTATGTGGGTGATCAAAGTTGGAAGTTATTTGCTCCGTATAACGTTTCACTTCTTCAATAAATCTGTCAGAAGGTAGTTATTCATGGGCATGGTTTTAAAGACTAATTCACTATGTTTCTGGAAGATTGTGGTTAATCTCTCTTAGAGTACAAGTGAAAATGAGTTGTTTTGGTACTGGCCTAGACTCTATTGCCCGAACTGCACTGGCCAGGTAATCTTCAACACCTTTTCTATCAAGCAACGCTTTAACACATTTCTTGTTGAAAGGTGTTAGTGTGATTTTGGTCTCCAGTGTACACAAGACTAGTGGGGAATATATTCATGCAATAAAACTTGTTGCGTGGGATCATATAAGCAGAAGCTTCTGTTTGAAATATTCCAGTGGTAAAATGTTCGATAAAGCAGACAAGCAGTAATAAATAGCAGCTGTACGATTCCTCTGTTTCTGCTGTTGAATTTCAGACTGCAGTATATTCCTTGTATGCCTGCATAAACTTGGGGAATATCTGTTCATTTAAAATGTAATAATTTATATGAGCTTTTTAAGTTTTAAAAACAAATATTTGATCTTTCTTTCCTCACATCTTTTTCCTGTGTACAAAATAGTTTTGGTTGGGCCATGTGTTTTGTTTTGTGTGTCTGTAAATATGTTAAAATCACATAATGGCCACTAGATGGTGGTGTTGCATTAAAGAAAAATGAATTTGTGTGGTCTATGAGTATGGGGACATCAGAGTTTTTTAAAAAACAAAAACCCAAACACAAATAACAGATAGTGAGTGATGGACTGATGATTGATGCAGAAATTTGTTGGAGCCTGGCTACAAAGCTGTTGATGTTTGTGGAGTTCAATGTGCAGTTGAATGTTGATGTTGACCAAAAGACCTGTACTCTTTAAAACAGTAGTAAAGGTGTATACTGCTGTGCTTTCTAAGCAGAATTAAGTACAGTCATCATTCCAAGAAGGGAAGTAATTAGGGTTAACAGAACTGACTGATCTTTTGGTCTACCAAGTTTAGAATTGTTTCATAGTCAACTGTTTGTGCCTGAGAACCTTAAGTTACACTATTGCATTTGCTGATTTTTATTTTTAAGGTAAAGAAAGGCAAATGTGTGACGTCACAGCTCAAATGGTTCTTGTATGTTGCTGGAGAAGCATGAAGGAAGTCTCTCTGCTGTTAGGGACACTGTGTAAGCTTTTGCCTACACAGGCTGCATCTGAACCTTCAGACGGGTTGATTACTGTAGACCAGGTAGGGAAGTACTTTTCATTAAATAAAAAAATCTTCATATTGTTGGTTGGGAAAAAAGAGTTTTCAAAAAAACTATTTGTTTAAATAAACCTATCTTCAATATGGGGAAAAAAAAAAAGCATTGTAATTGTCACGTGCATGGTTAACGGTTTGTTTTTTGGGGGATAAAATGGTATTCAGAAGGCATCATACCATAGCAACAAATAAATGAAGAAGTTATTATATATAGCTAACAAACTCCTCAAGAAACATTCTAATTGTTTGGGGTTATTTACGGGTTGTATATTATATTCAGGAAAATAATTTTATTTTATATAGATACAGATATGAATTATAAATATGTTTTTATGGAATTGATAAAAAAATCTTCTAAACAGACTTGATTTTTAAACAGTCTTCTATTTCATTTTGAACTGTAGATGTTGGTAATTTGCTTAAAGCTCTTCATTAATTGAACTTCATAATCAATAATTCTGAACGAGAAATACGCTGACTAGTCCTAGTCTTGTCTTACATAGGAGATTGAATTATGGATAATTTGTGTGTAATGTGACTCTCTTTTTCCTCCAATGTTTTTGATTTCAGAGATCAGAAATGTTAATATGCCATCTGGGTCTCTTGCAGAATGTTGAGTGCAGTGTTTACAAGAAATTAGATTACCACAGGCATTTATTTGGGAAATATTTTCTGTTTATTAAATTTCTGTTTTTAATTGATGATCTTTTCATTTCCACATGGTTTTGACAAAATCAGTCCATCTACATGGAAGATGGAAATTTGCGAGACATACTACGTTTTAACTTCTTTTTTTTTTTTTTTCTCCAAGACAAAGTAAATAGTTTTCCCCTAGGTGTTACTACTTTCTATCATAAAATAATAGTGTACAGCAGGTCTTATTTCTTATGTTATCTCATGTTGCAGTGCCATGGAAATAACATCAGTATCTTTATCCTTGCATTGTCTCTAGCCCCTGTGTTTTCATCTGGTTAACAGCTGTGCTTGTATTGTTGCAGAGATCTGGAGGGTAGATGAGAGCAGTGTTTGCACCACTGTGTTCCTTAATCTGCTCCAAGTCAAACAGGAATTGCTATTTTAGCATGAATCAGCTCTAACTTGTAGCATCTTCATCTTTATGTAGAAAACAGACGTGAGCAGTTGCCTTTTCAGAAATGCTGTGGTATTAAGCAGTATATCCTCTTTTCGTATAGCTACCTCATTGGATTCTTTGTGCTTCTGACATCTTCCTGTAGAAACATCATCTGCGCTCTAATTTGAATAATGTTACTTGATAAGAAATCAGTTTGAAATTCTGATTTTCCTCAGGCTAGTAAGGAAATAACTGTTTGGCTGTATGTAAAACAAGTATTAGAGGAAAAGATATGGCCATTTTCACTGTACTTTTTGTAAGTGGCGTTACATTATTGGACAAAAACCATAATTTCATCATAAATGAGTAGAAACGCCAGTACCAGAACTGCTGTGGCTTGAGACTTCCATGAAGCGCTTATTTTTTCAGTGCTGAGAGATTAAATGAGTTGGATTTTGATATCTAATCCACATTCAGCTTTCCTTTACAGTTGCCCATCTTTTTCTTTGTTCTGTAAGTGTCTAGAGATTTAAAAACACCAAGTGGTCAAACTCAGGAGAAATCCTGGATCCTATTGCTCCAAGCAACTGGAGTAAAAGCCTCTGCGTTTAGTGAGGGCGAAGTAGGTGTTGAGAAATCCTGCTGCAAAACTTCCCTTCCTAGTCTTGTACCTTTCTTCTTGTCTAGGTCAGTAATTGCGTTAAATTGTACCTTACGGGATTCGCTGTTCCTGTCACAATTTATTCACAAAGAAGATTACATTACATCTTGAATTTGCACATACACTTTCCCTTTCTAACTGAGCAAGCAAATGAGAAAAGAATGCTTTTCATTGCTGGTCCATGTTAAGAAATGGCACAATGCAACCTTTGCTACTAGGAGGTGGGACGATATCAAATCTGCACTTTCCTTGTATTTAGGGGAACCGATTGGGTTTGCATGGCATTCCAGTGCCACGCTGCGCAGACTCTGCACAACATTTTCAGCTGCTCGTTGTGGAGGTGTGTGTACGAAGGAGCCTAGAAATTCTGCATATAACCTGGCAGTTGTCAAAGCCTAGCTCCTGTTGGCATGACTGCTTTGCCTTTACAAACAGACATCGGACATGCATAGTATATCTGGAGGAATCTCTCCATTCAAATACGTGCTCTGTCTTTTATTCTCCATCTCGCCCAGAAATGGGTAATGTCAAACTTAAGGCTTGGCCTGTCAGGATAATTAATACAAACAGTCTTCCGTAGACAACAAGTCCAAGTAGCAACCAAGTAATTAACCGAGTGATACCCAGCAAAGAGTCTGATGTTGTCCCATGACAACACGTGATGTGCACATCATGAGACAGTGCTCAAAGCCTGGAGGAACTTGGAGCTCTTCCTCAAACTCCTATTTATTTCCAAGGAAAGTTTGAAGATAATTTTGGGAGATAAGCTTTCCAGTACTGTGTACCAAAGTGAAAGGAAGCAGATGACAGAAGTAAAGGCTTGGTACTGTCCCAGTGCCAGGGGTTCTGCTTGTGTTAGCCCTGACCATCAGAGGTGGCTGATGTGAGCCTTGTGCTGGAGCCCTGACACATGCAGAAGACTTTCAGAATTGGCAGAGCTCTGCACTTGTTATGTATGTGCGCAGCCAGTGCACGTGTGGCTCCCATTGTTGCTTCAGAGTTTGTTCTACAAGGAACAAGTTTGTTTGTTTGTTTTTGTTTAAAGCCAACAAGGAACAAAAAACCCACACCAAAAGCCAGCTTCTCTCCAGTTGTTAATGTAATGTCTCAAGCAGAGTTGAGTGTGGTTGGCAGTAGTTCATCAGCTACAGGTTGTTTCTGTGAGGTTTCTTCACACTCCATTGTGGGTTTAAAGTCATCCTCTTCTAAGATTTTGGAAAAATATTCCCTAGAATGTAGTACCAGTTAGTGATATCTGTTAAGATAGAGAGGCATGAATGTACCAACCATTTCCCAAAGCACTTTGAGAATCTGTTGTACCAAATACGTGTCTTGAATACAGAGACTTCTGGTTTCAACAGCAAGCGTGGCCCTGTAAATTTCAGTTCTTATGTTACTAAGACCAGCCTGTCATACTCCCACTATTTGGTCAAGGTGATCAAATATATTTAAGATATTTGCTCCCCACTCCATACCTGTGTATTTTATGTTAAACTGGAGTGTTCATTGCTACAGTCACTCTTTTGTACAGTTGCTGTATCTTCATGCTGATGAGGAGAACATGAATTCCTTGATTTGTTCTCCATCCTGGCATTTGGAGAACGGGTTTTATGATGCAGGGAAGCTACTCCAGCTTCCAGCTACTCTAGCTATGTGTTCGGTCCTAGAGGAGTAGAAATGCCGCGCTTAGGGATGCTGTTAGATAAGAACACGTACTTAGCACTGATCCTGAGGCAAGTTCCTATGTCATTTGTGAAAACGGAGTTAGGGCAGTTTTTTCTTCAACCTCTAGTATATGAATGAAAGTGAATACCTCAGAGTTCAATTTGATGTAAGCTTCTAGTCATTGTAGCTGTTGCAAAAAGCTCAGAAATGTAAATAGCAAAGTTGAAAGTTATGTGACAAAAAAATCCCATGCTCTTCTAAAAAAAAGAAAGGGTGGTGGTAGAGCAGGGCAGTGATTTGATTTGCATGTGTATGGCTTTCTTGGTTAGGTTTTGTTTATACAGCTGGAGAGTTGGTCTGTCTGTGGGTCAGTTGCTTCTGAAAAAAGGCACTCCTGCTTTTGGGCTAGAAAGCTGAAACCCCACAGATACATTAAATAGCTTAAAGTCCGCTCAGATAAATAACTGTTCAAGCTCAAATATTTCCAATTACTGTTTGGTTTATATTAGGTCAGCTTTAGCTGCAGGAAGTAGTATATTTTCCTTTCACCCATTTTTTTCAAACTATTGCACTCTCATTGTTTGGATAATATGAACTAACAGTAGGGTCGAAAACCATATACAGCTAGGTATGACATTAACTCCTCTGGTGCCTTAATTACTTGTCAGGCTATTAAAGTATAACTAAGAGAGTAAGAAGAATTTAATAAGAAGCTTGAAATGGTTTTATACTTGGTTTTTATATAAAAGTTTTGAAGAACTGCTTGCTGAAGAACTTACAGGAAATGCTCCTGAAGAAAATTTTGCATAAAGTAATGAAATGCGTTTCGTATTTTAAACAAATGAAATTGGAAGTTTGATTTAGAACTTGGAAGTTTATGCAAATTAGAATCTTTTTTGTAGAATGAGTTTATGTGGCATTGTAAGCTTCCAACCAGCTTTAAGAACTTGGTGTCTTGATGGAGTAGTTTCTGCTGTTAGAATGTAGTGCTGATTTTCTTTGGGATTTTAGGTTAAGAGTGAAGGCAAATAAGGATTCAGAACGCTTCCTCTGAAAATCAGGGTTGTCCCATTCTTTTTTTAAAATCTTAATGTGCTCCTCATGGACACAGCTAATTTTATATCCCTTTATTTTTTTAGTTTTCAAAGGACATGACGCTTGCCTTTAACCTGAAGAACTGAATGTAATCTTTGTAATCTTCTAAGTGTTTTTTACAAGAGGTCTTCTGATTGCTTTTTACTTTTGCCATTGGCCTTTTCAGTCAGGAAGAATTCCTGGTCTTAGTTGTAGAAGTATCTTGAATGTGTAAATAATTTGTCTATTTCCAATTCTAAGTAACTTTTTTTTTTTTTTTTAAAGGTTAAAAATATTGGGGACTACTTTAAACACCACCTACTGCAGTCAAGGCACAGGGGTGCATTTGAATTGGCATATGCTGGATTTGTGCAACTTACAGAAATGCTTTCCAGGTAAAAGATGGGCAATTTATTATGTATTAACTTATCATTATGCTTTCGATATAATTTACCAAACGGTGTCATCAGTCTTGAAATTGGCTGTGCAAACAGGTCCTTGATTTCATGTGGATTTTGTTTGAGTTTGGTGTAGGCACAACTGTGACATTATTTACATGATGTCTGTGTCTTTGGATAGTGTTACTTATGGCCAAAGATGGTGCTTAGGCATTGAAAGAACACACAGACATTTTATGCCTGTAGCATTTTTCTCCTTTTCTGGAGTGTGAATTTACAGAACAACTCTCAAAAGCTCTTGGGGAAAGTAGGAGTGTAGAATTCTCCCCCAAGGCTCCTCCTTCTTCTGCTCTTCCTGAAAATGAATGCCAGACGTTTTGTTTTCAGCCAGGAAGTTTTCCTGGAAACTTTTATTACTTGTCATTGGATGAGTTGTGTATATTGACATTTGGAAGACTACCTGGCAGTGCATCACAAGATGCGATATGCAATCTTTCAATTTTTTTCCTTCCCCTTGTAATTTTATGCTTTCCTAGAAGAACAAAATAAGCAGAACTTTCCTGAGATCTAGGCAAGGGTGCATGTGAATTTCCACTACGTGCTTAGTTACCTATTTTCCAGAATAAATACAAGTATTGGTAATGTTACTTTGCAGCATATTTTATTTATATCTATCTATATGTTTAATAAGATGAATCAAATTCTCTAATGACTTTGTGGGTTTGGTTATTTTTTAATGTAGTTTTTGGAAAGACCAGTCAAATTTTGTCAAAATCTGGTGATGGAAACAGTTTTGGTGGTTTAAACACCAACAGAACAGCAGCCTGCCCAGCTTCACTGTGCGCCTGAGACAGTTTCCCAAAGAGAAATTAGAGTATGGGCTCTAGCAGGAGCATGCCAATGGGGTAACTGCTTAGCTAGTAGCACTGCTACAGGAAGAGGTGTTCTACACATTATGGCCTTCATTTTGTTATACCAATGAGATAACCCATGGTTCTGGGTGACGTTATCTGTAGAAGGTATGACATTTCCTTTTATGTGCTAGCGATCTCTGAGGAGCAATCTCTCGTTTTAAATTGGTCTGTGTAGTTAGTTTGTTGAGAGCCCACACAATCTTGGTTAATATTTGCTTATTTACTTAAAAAGAAAATAATTACTGAGATACAATACTGGTTTTGCTTAGCTTCTTATATCAATATAGGTTGTTTGTGTAGATGTGTTTTTTTTCTATACTGTGAAGACATATTTGAGGAAGCTTCAAGGTAATGCACCAGGTGATTGCCCAGTGGCACTTTGTGGCTGACCCCCAGTTAACTTTGCTGCTGGTCTAGAGATTTCCTCTGTTCTGTACTGTGAGTATTGAGAGAGCAGATCCTGCAGGGAGCGAGGCAAGACGTGCCAAGGTAGTTACTGGAAATATGGCCAACAGTTGAGATACTTCCATTTATCTAGGCACCTTTCTAGAGAAATGATTGGATTTTCACATCAATTAGTGAACCTAATTTGAATGGAATATGGAACAGATGTTTTATACTTATAATTTTCCAGGTTGATTACAAAGCATTGTTTGCTGTCTGGCGTGTATTTCTGACTGCTGGTTCTAGATGAAACGGAACGTTACGCACTGTTTTGTTCAGTCTGAATCTGATGTTGATTCAGGAGTGGGGAAAAAAAACAATGCTCATTCCAGCAGCAAAAAACATTCCTTCTTTTCAGGGTTTCTCATGCAGACTTATGACATAATTTAATTGAAGACGTTCAGTATTGTTAGCTAAACTTGGTTTCATGTGTGAAACTTGCTTTTTTCCCCAAGGCAGAGAGAAGTTCAGGTAACAAAACATTATCAAGTTAAGACACTGGCCTTCTCTGTACATACATAGTGACAAATTGAAATCTGTTGTGCCATGAGTTGGTATTTTCATGTCAGGTAGCATTTCCTTGAATGCTTATTAAATGAATACAGCATTCCAAATAAAGTAAGCTCTTAACAGTATGGAATGCATAGAAATAGTTGCTGAATAATGAAGGATGTTATCCCGAGGTATGTTGCGTGTGAATACAAGCATGTATTGATGTGAAAATTACATGATTAAGTTTTAAAGTCTACTTCTGTTTCAGTGGATTTATTCCTCCTATCAGATTGAAGAGGCTGGCCATTAGAGTAATACTGGGGAAAAAAAATAACTCTTCCCTCTCCCCCTTTACTACCAGAGCAGTTTTGAGAGGAAGAAGGCAGTGAGCCAAACAGGTACAGTCCCACTAGTCTAATCACAGTCAACGTGCAGGACCTAGAGCAGACTCTGTAGGAAAGGCAAACTAAAAAGGAAATGCTGGAAAACATTATGAAATGTGCTCTGAGCCTATAGCAGACCCTGCACATGGCAGAAAATTGCTTTTCTTTGATTTTTTTTTTTTTTAATTTCTGTAAAAGCTCAGGCAACTGAACTTCAGTCAAGTTCCTGGTATTTTCTCACTGACAAATTGTAGGTTTACAGTGACAAGCTAGAGATGATGTTAGCTCCCTCTCCCCTTTTGTGCTATTGTATTTAATGAAGCACAGTCGACTTAAGGGCAGCTTTATATGATGCTGTAAAATGAAGTGCCAAGCTCAAGATAACTCTGCTTCTTTGTGAGTTACTGAAACATTAAGCAGTGTGCATGTATCATCAGTGAAAGGTTATGATTTAAGTAATTTTCCTCTTCCGAATTATCAGTTTTCCAAAACAGTCTTTTGATAATGCGTACTGCTTAGTATTTAAAAAGTTATGATATTTCAAGTGGAACAAGTAAATATTACTTTGGAAAAATCAATTTTGTAAGAATGAGAGAGTAGCTCTGTAGAAATGTATTTCTTTTAATAAAATAAGGTATTTGCCAGGAAATAGCGGTCTTAAGTATTTGTGTTTAAAATAAAGAAGAAGAAAAGGCTAATTTCAGAATAGCCAGTAATTCTTTGGCTTGGTACTCCTGGGACACAAGGGATTCGGGTCAAAGCCTCTTCTCTGAAGTGGGTGAGCTGAGTCGTGCAGCGAATGCAGTTGTGCTGTAGGTCTGTTGAAAGTCCTGGAGTCTTTCCATTTATCCTGTTGGAGCTGGGAGGCTCTGTTCTGCAGATAAATATGAGCTGGCCTACATCTCTACGTAGCTGACAGTCTTGAAGCTTAGGTACCGGAATCTCTACTAATTTACTGTTGCATCCACAAATACTGGAGGAGGAAACCTTTGTCGGAGGCAGCTGCTAGTTGTACACAGCTTAAATATGATGTCCTGCTGAACAGAGTTGAACAGAGTTGAACTGAAGACCTGCAGAAGCATCGTTGACACTTTTTAAATTTTTCTTTAGTTAAGACCCAGCGAAAAAATCTAGCATGAGGATTGGTAGACCCCCTTCCCATGCTTCTAGGAACAACTGGAGATAAACATGGTGCTTCATTTCAATAGCCAAACATTTGCTTAAAACTATTTTCTGGAATATTTGCCATCTTTAACTCTATAGTCCCTAAATATCAGTTGTTAGAACAACCAAGAGTAGAGTCTCTAGACAGAGCAGTGATATTCAGGCTTGTCTGAGTTAGTGGTCAAAGAAAAATCATTCCTGCACAGAGATTTCTTAGGAACCTGATGAAATCTGACCTCTGTGCTGACATTCATTTGGATATAAATTGCTGAGGCTGTTCAAAATATGTCAGTTCCCATTCTTCACTTTCTCTGTTCACATTCCTTCTACTGGTGTGATGCTCCTTCTGTTTAGCCTGCTTAATATTGTCTGTCCACCTTCTGAAGGCTGTACAATTACAAGATCAGCAGCATTCATATCAAGGATCCGAGCAGTCTTCTTTCAGAGAGCCTGTCATAGGCCCTGAGAAATTACAGGTGCTCATTTGGCCCAGTAACCTGGTAGGTAGGCAAACTATCCTGGAAGACATCTGGCATCTGTTTGGGTCTGTAAGAACCCACGTGAATACCCTCAGCACTTCTTTGTTGTAAATGTTGTTTTGTCTGTTTCGACTTTATTTTATTGGGGGGAGCTTTTCTGCGAGATCAAGTAGAACAAAGAATTCATGGAAATCTCAAAAGTATGGTGTTGCATAACTGCCTGTGCTGCTTTGCTTCACTGAAGTTACCAGAGGGAAGGTATGGGAAGAATTACACCATGCAGCACAATATGCTTATTCAGGAGTAATGGATTTTGATCATTTGTAAAGAAACAGAGCTTAAATTGAACTCAGTGAACGTCCAGTATATCATGAAATGCAATATATAATAGTAAGGCACTGCTCAGTTCAAAGGCATATTAATTTTTAACTCTCTGTTCATATATTTCACTGTTTCTTTTCCTCTGTGCTTGGTGAAAGAGCGAGCCTGGGCTAATGATACTGTCTTTCTGAGATTTTGGAGGTTATGCAAGGTTCTCTCTGCTCAGCATTAGTGCTAGAGAAGCCCTGAAACAGCAGCTTTGTGAGTGCAGCTGTATCACTTAGAAACTTTTGCTTCCTTTAGAGCAGGTGCTATGAAAGGGAGGATGCAAATGGACGGACTCCATAGCTTGAGAGGAGCTGTTCTTAAAAGCAGACTTTCTCTAGGCTGGTTTACACCTTGAACACTCCTGTTCCTGATGCTCTAGATTCTTGCCTCCTTGTTTGTCTGAGAAGGGCAGTATGGAGACTAGGTCTATGAAGAATAGAAATCACCTCACATATATGGAAAAATAATAGTACAGCTCTGCTAAAAGAGAAAAATGATGAAAGAAATCCCCCCCCCCCTTTTCCCCAGAGAGGCATAGATTACAGTGATTGGAAACAGTGAATTCTGGATGTACCCGTGTAGAAAATGCTTCTGCTTATGTGAAGTTTATGCCACAAACCGCCAACATCCAGGAAAGCCAGATCCAAGCTTGACCCTTTGTTCTTAACACACCATTAATTTTGGATAAGAGAAAGTACAGCCATAGGAGCTAGGGAGAGGGGTTTAGCTTTAACTTTGAATTGCCAGGCTTTTTGGAGTCATTGAAACTGACCACAGAAACTGTTTTGGGCATGTATGAAATTTTTATAACCGGAAGACAGACAGACAGAAATTTGTGGAAAAATACTTCCCTTGCTGCATCTTAAGTAACTTATATATCAAGTTACTGTGTAATAATTTAATTACCAACATCACTTGCTTGATCTAGAAATAAAAAGTCACTATTTTGTTCTGGAAAACGACACTTCAGCTTTTGATCACAATTTTTACATTGTAAAGCTTCATTATCCTTAAAATGTAGGGCCACCTGCTTCTTCAGGCGATACTCTTCTTGCCAGACCATAAGGAGATATAGCTGCCAAGTTGAAGGGAGTAGTCTCCTCCATTGCAAAGTCAATAGTCTCCAATTTTTATTTTTTATTTTTTAACTTTAAAGTAATAATACTTCCACATTAAAATAAAAAAAAATACTTTATGGAATTGGGCTTTGGTGGGTTACTGAACAAGGTAGAATTACTTGTGGCAAGATCAAAGCAATACAGATCTAAGGGAGTCCAGAGTTTAGTGGATTTCAGTATATTTTTCTTCTTTATGCTACTACCGAAGGGGGAAAAACCCCTCGGTTTACTGAAGTATAAAATATTCAGTATGCTGTGTAGCAACTTTTAAATATTTCCTTTGTGCTTTATTTTGTGCTCTTCTGCGCCACAGCAGATGTGAACACGCGTCCTGGAATGTTTGTTTTAATGCTGCGATAACATGCTGCAGAGATTAGCACTGATCTTGGCATGACTGAACAAAGACATTCAACTTCTGCCCAGCTCGGGAGGCAGGACCAGCCGCAGGCGTAAGCAGAAGCAGCAGGTTTTGTGGGGTGTGTTGGCTTGGGTGAAGAGCTGTAAAGCACAGCCTAGCTGGAGAGACCCATGGAGAAGCTCCCTAGAAGATTGGTTTGTTCTCAGCCCTAGAGTTGAATCCTGCTTTTGAATCCAAAGCTAGCAAAGGAATACAAGGTTAAAATAACGAGGAAAATAACGGAGGAAGGAAAAGGAACAAAAACTGACCCTTAGTTTTCAGAGGAAGGTGTTAATTTAATTGCTTCTGTCACAGGCTTGGGGAAGGAAGTGGCCTTTTATGCTCTTGTACTAGGTGGCATACCTATTGCAAAGCCAGGTTTCTCTTGCTTTTTGTACTGATGGTTCACATCCTGGCAACAGTTTTAATAGAGAGGTGCTGCCCCTAGAAAATGGGGAGGCCTGTCAGCTGGGTGAAAAACCTATGATGGAAATCCTAAGGAAATTACTGGAGAGCAAAAAATCTGCTGTGGCTTCTGCTGATCTATCTGGTGCTTCTGTGACCTCCATTTTGAGCATTATTAATTTTTCCCTTTTTTTTTTTTTTGTAAAGGAAGCAAAGGAGGTTCACACTACGGATGAAAGCTTCATTTATGGTCCCATATCAGGGTTTTAGCTGTCCTAAATTCTTGCTTTGTGGGAAGCAAAGAAGTGTAATAAGAGGAGGGTAAGGAAAGAAGGTATAAGATTTAGACCTCATGTTCAGTTTTGGTATTCACATCCTTACCTGCTGTATTTAAGCATTTCATTCTCTATTACCAACACATAGGCAGAAGACTAGACTGTGGCCATACTGTGAGGTCTCACTGCTTGATAATGAATTTAATTATAGCTTACATTTTTTGGCAAGCCCTATGCAGTTAATTGCAGTTATATTGCCCACAGTGATTAATTTTTTTTTTAGCTGTTCTGAGTGATGTGTCCTGTTAATAGAAATTTTTGTACCTATGAATGATCCTTTTGGAACATTGATGGAAGATTAATGAGCTGCTCTTTCACACTGAATATACTGCATTTCATTGAACTGGGCAGAGTGAGGAATTGAAGTAGACTTGAGAGTTTTCCTTGTCCTTGAAAGTCCTTTGTTTTCAGGTAGCGTCCAGTTCTGTAACTGCAGAGAAGTATTCCATGACAGGAGAGCAATTTAGGTGCTTTAAGAAAAGTTTGACTGACTCAATATTGTAAACAGAATATTATGTCTTGTTTTTTATTCCGTTCACTGCTCTGAGGTTTGCAGGGGTATTTCCACAAGCCATTCTTACTCTGCAAGGCTTTGATTTTGTTGTGTATGGTTATTAATAACAGTTGTATGTACTAGTTAATGTAAGGGTCATACATCAGCTACCATGTGACAAAAAGGACAGGACTTTTTGAAGTGTCTTTTCCTACACAGTAACTGATGTGTATGTCTTTGTTTTCTTCTCCAGAGTAGGATAATAGTTTTGGTTGAAGAGAAGTGTTGCACTGCTGAATGACAGAGTCCTGATGTTTGTCTAGTGAAATACCTTTTCCCAGTGTCACTTAACAAGAAGGCTTAACATAATTTGTATTAACAGTGGAAAAAAAAAAAAAAAAAGTAAAATTCCTTTTGAAGTTTATCATATTTCTTAAAAATTCTGCATGTGTGCTTGGAGATGTTTACATTTAGAGGGAACTGTTTCTTAAGGTCATTAACAGCATTGACTCTGTCCTAGTTTCTTATTTATTTGTTTCATGTTTCTTGTTTGTTTCATGTAGATGCAACAGTAGGAGTCTGCGCAAGATGCCAGAGCAGTGGCTAAGCTGTGTGTTGGAAGAAATCAAATCCTGTGATCCTTCATCGACGTTATGTGCAACCAGACGTAGTGCGGGAATTCCGTTCTACATTCAGGTACCAAATGATATTATTGTGCCTGATTTGATACATTTTTTTTTTTAATGCCCTTTCTGGTTAGTATGTATATATATTTTGTACTTCGCCCCCCTTTGGGGCAATTACTTTGTTTTATCTGCAGATTTTGGTAGTCTTTGTGCAATCAGGAAGCCAAATGTAATTAAGCCATGTTTGATGCTGTTTAACAATCCTATGGACTCGTAAGACTGCACAGATTTTCAGCTTGTTGTTGATTCAGAAGCATTTCTAAAGACAGAGCTGCAGGCTCAGTGTGACTACTGTAATAATCCCTGCAAATTAATAAATTAATTCAAAGATTAAGTAAAGCTTTGTTACCATGTAGCTCTGTGCATCTTGCATGTGAAGTGGTCGGGTGCTAAAATACGAAGAGAAAACTATTGAATTGTAAAATGGTGGCCTAGAAAATACTACAAAAAAACTAGGGAAGTCCTCTCAACTGTTGTGAAGCAGGATCAAGTGATGTCAGTCACTACTGGTTGATGTGACATGGAAATCTCAACACTTACCTCTTTCCATTCCTTTGTTTCATTAAAGTAGACACGATTGTTCTCCTCTAAATTAACCTTCACGATCTTAGTTTTCAGCCAGTTTTCTAAGACAGAAATCCAAGATAACTACGTGATTTGTAACTTTCTCCACTCGCTGAAGCATATTCTCAGGCATGTTCCAAGAATGTGAGGGACTGCTGGGAGCAAGCTCTCACTGCCAGAGTAATCCGTCTTGCTTGTTTTCCACTTCGCGTTTGCCCTGAGAAAGTTGAGGCAGCCTGCTTCTGTCTGACCTCTCTTCTGTCAGTCACAGCCTACTCCTGGCTTTGCTAGATGTGTGCGCACTACATAGCAGAGATCACAAACAGAGCATTGGTTTTAGGGATGGTTTTTCCTTTTAAACTTCAGTGGTTAAAGATTTTCCCTTTTATATCTGCAAAGTTTCTGCAAAATAGATTTGGTGACTTCATGTCTGCTGGTTTCCCCATTCACACCACAAAGTTTGAATCCAGTGGGCAGTAGCCAGCTTTAATCCTTAGAATGTGAAAGAACAAATGTCTTTGAATCAATTTTTCATGTAAAACCTAACGCTGTTCAATGTAAGAACTAGGTGGACCCAACAGTATTCCACTGCAGAAAACATTTGTGTAGTCTGCAGTTGGCCTACATTGCTGAGTCCATATGGCAAAGCTTCCATTCTGCCATAGCTGTTAGGATAAATAGGTCACATGCCTCGGTTCTGACAGCTCTGGAAGAGTATGAAGTTAATCTAGGCAATTAATGAGAAGGTTTGAAGTGAACATTGGGGTTAGTCTGAAGTCGTTTATTTCTGAACTATAATTTTATTGTAAGGAAAGTTGGTGGAGCTCTTTGCCAGTAGTTCTGAATGTGTCTGTAGTACTCAGTAAAACGAATTAAGCCTTAAATAGCATGTTGCATTTAGATAATAAAAATATAAATTGTAATGCATATGCTAACAGTACTGTAATAAGGTTATTTTATTAATGCATAAAATCAAGACTCATTGTGGTCTGTTTGCCATCTGCTTCCTGTGACATTTATTCTTGTTTTAGTAGAACACATCTGTTTTAATGATAATATGTAATTTTAAGGTTATGAACATATTAAATGACCTATTTAAAATAGAAATATGACTACCTAGCTGTACAGAGGTACAGCTCCAATTAAGGGGTGAGGAAATGGTGGGAAAATGCTACTTACAGCTTCGGTGTTCTTAGGTTATGGAATCTTTGCTTTATACTCCATAAATACTATTTTTTTCTTCCCTCTCTGTTTCTCCCGTTCTTAAAGACGCTGATAATATGACATTGACTCCATCTGGGTATCTGCCTAACCTCTATACTTCATTTGGCTTGAAGTTTTTCCGTTCAGTTGTTTTTAAGCAATGTAATGTACTATTAAATAACTTGTTTGAACTGATGCTGAACAGACTCTGGGTCCCAAAACACAAATGGATAATCATTTTTATTAGAAATAAGTGATTTATGATTATCCGTTTGTGCTAAGTCAGACAAATTCGACAGGAGCTGCTAGGACAGAGTGAGAGACTGTTTTAACTCCAGTCCTGAACTGAAGGATTAAATTAGAGTATTTTCGTCTCAGCTGGATATGTTGGCAGCCATTAAACTGTTGCTATTTGGAGGTTGATGCATCTCTTTTCTCTTTTCAAAAATGTGCTGCTTATTTTATCCTGTTTTGAAAAACAGGTTTTATTCTTCAGCCAGGCCATGTCATCTTAAATACGTATATTATTAAGCTAAAAAATTGTCCATAGTAGGAAATATAAGCATGTATAATATGGCAGATACTTTTGTTGCAATAAATACTCTGATTATGTGTGTGATAACTTACATTATCACATTACATTATTTTACTATTTATTACCATTAATATATTACTATTACATTATTTTACTATTACTATTTTTTATTTACATTACATATAAATTATCACATTATCACATTATATTCTGTTATATACAAAGAAATCTCTGTAGGCAGAGGTATAGTGCAGAAGCGGTTTTCTAACTTAAACATTGAGTGCTAAGAATGCCTTCAACAAAACTAAGAGTTAAAACTGAAACTTGCTTTTGCAACTTTTTTTCAGTCATGGTCAGAAGCTAGGCAGCACTATGGTGAATACAGAAACCTGGAGCAGAACTAGCAGTAAACAAAACTGGCTAGAAATAACAGGGTTTTTCTGTTAACTTTTTGTAGGCTTTGTTAGCTTCAGAACCAAAGAAGAGCAAAGCAGATCTGCTGAAAATGACCATGAAAGAATTGCTGTCTTTGGCTGCACCTTTGAATGAGTCATCAAGTGTCATTCCACAGGTAAAATACAGCATCTCATCAAAAGGCAATTGTCAAAAAAATTGTTTGCATTATTTTGAACAATTAAGGAGATCATGAGTGCTTTTAATAATAATTTGTTTTTATTGTCTATGGCTGGATTTTAAAACCTTTTGACAAGCAGAGGTTATAGAATCGCTGGAATTGGCAAATGCATAAAATATTAAAGGGGGTTGGATGTAACTTTGTAGTTTTTTCTAGTGTAACAGATATAGTCATATCCATTTTGAATTTATGTGATCAGTTTACTGTTTGTAGTGTTTTGTTAAACAAGCGGATGAGCAACCTTTAAAAGGAAATTAACAAGCAAGCATTATTTTTACTTTTAGACTAAACAAATGAGTTGCATAAACCATATTTTATGTAGCAGAAATACTATATGAAAACTAATTTTAAAGCACAATTAGTAACTTCTGTAACTTAAATATATATTTTTGGAATGCATAATAATTGTAAATTCAAGATCTTTATTTTCAAATACAGTTATCAAATATTTAAATGTATTGTCAACAAAACGTGGCTTGGACTTCCAAACACAAAGATTAACAGTGTTCTAATGACTCTGCCAGATCTTCTGCTGGTAGAAATTTATGTAGCCTTGTCAAAGTCTGTGAAGCTACACAGATTACCACCTTCCCCTGCAGAGAGTAGAGAAATATCAGAAAATTCTCCATATGGTAAAGCAACCCTGGCTGTCAGTTTTAGCTTAATACTGTCCTCCTGTGAGCTGTAGTTTATTTTTTCTCACAGTATCTATTGCATGTCAAGAATGTTGGAAAAGATGATTCTAAACTTTGAAAGTTATTTTTACAGCCATGATAAGCTAAGGAAAAAAGAATGCTGGCCTTCTCTTGTAATGCCTGCACTGTATTTATTAGACAAATATATTTTTAAACCATAATTGTTTTTATCAGTGCGTTCTGCTGTAGCATTTTAATTTATTAGTTTTAACAGTGTTCTGTATTTAGTATGCTTGTGAAACAAAAATAATCCATGTGCACATTTACACCTTTCCATACTAAACACATGTTGTTATGGTAATTAACATGCATTAGGTTTAAGATTTTTGGTTGAATTTATATTTTTTTCCTGTATTTCTCTTACCTCCACAGGTTCATGCTTTAAATATCCTGCGGGCACTGTTTAGGGATACACGTTTAGGTGAAAACATCATGCCTTATGTTGCAGATGGAATACAAGCTGCAATTCTAGGGTTTATGTCACCTGTTTGGGCAGTAAGTTAGTTCTGTATTTTGCTTTTCTGATGTAACAGTATTTATAGTGGTGCTTTTCTGTGAAGCTATGGTTACATTTGGAAATGATAGTACTGCAGTTACTGGAATGTCACATGATGCAGTACTTTAAGATACAATAAAGAATACTGTAGACTTGAAAAAAAAGTCATGGTTTTGTTTACAGTTTTTGGTTTTGTTTGGATTTTCCTCTGTAATGTGAAGTGCTGATGCTGACAAAAAGTAGAGACAAAGATTGCCTTCTAGATAAGAACACATCTGGCTATTACATTTTGAGTCAGTATTCCTAACTTGTAAGTATATTTTCATTGATTCTCACTGTTACTTTGCTTTTTAATAAGAGAGTATTCCATATGGAATGTGAAGGTAGAACATTTTATTATCTGCCATGCATAAGGTAGAATCCTTTTAACCAGTAGAATCTAGATACATCCCCTGTGTTAAAGATAGACATCTCCAAAATCTGATTTTCTGTTAGTGCCATCTTGACTGAGAGGAAAGATGTTATGAAATCCTTGTTTCTCTTTTTTAATTCCTGAACAGTAGGCATGCACTGTCCTTCACTCAGCTGTTTTTCTTTTCTACATTAGTGTCTGTATTTAAAAAAAAAATTAAAAATTCCTTCGATTTTTTTTTTTTTTTAAATTTAAAACCACATGTTCTTTTCTTTTTTTCTTTAGGTAAGAAATTCATCTACCCTTCTTTTTAGTGCTCTAATTACGAGAATTTTTGGGGTTAAAAGAGAAAAAGATGAAAATTCCAAAAAAAATAGGTAAGCTTCACTTGGTACCAATTTTAAGTTTGCAAAACATGACCTTAGCCAAAAACAATTTGAAAATGTTGCTTGCTTTATGGATATATTTGAATCATGATGTTATGAAAACATCTAGGTTTGCTTAAACTGTACTGCCAAGAAATAAGCTCGAGGGCTAAAAATATGTGCTATTAAACACCAAGAGTTTGTACTCACGTGTGATTTCACAAAAAGGAAATGTTGCTCAGAGGTGTGGGTATCTGTGTCTCTCACAGATGTCCTTTGTGGCCATAGACTAGGCCTATGGCCCTTCTGAGAGAGAGGGGGTTGAAGAAGAGCGGAGGCAGTAGTCACTTGTGTGGTCCCCTATCTCTAGAGCAGGCCTGGAGGTAATCTTACCCATACTAATTTGAGATTTTTACCTTTAGTCACTTCACCCTAGAACATCCTATTCCTCCTTCACATCTCTTTCCTCTAAGCTCCAAAAATACCAGCTTAAAAAGCTGCTGCTTTTCCAGGGTATTCTACCTTTGACCTCTGTAGTTGTGCTCCAGGTCTTCTACTGTCTCCCATTCTTTTGTAAGACAATTTTTCTCTGACTGTAACGCTCTTCCCAGTCATGTGCATTTCCATTTCTCTTAGCTCTCCTGTTCGTGCACAAGCAGAAAAGCAGAAGCTGGCTGTTGGAAGTAGGCATTCTCCCACCCTCCTGTTTTCTTTGGCCTTTAGGCCCTTCCTTTAGCTTCTGCGGCAAATGAGGCATGTCCATGCCCTGTGCTCTGTAGCTGAGGCTCCTGCACTGGGAGGGATGCAAAAATAACCCCAGACACAGAATAAACTTATTATTAAAAATACTCCTTGATGAGTCTGCGGGGCCACAGAGAGGTCACACGATGGATATTATGGTAACCATTTCAGAAATTCCTAGTGGATTTTCAAATAACGGGCAAGGTGTGAGATTTCTGAGAGAAGGCAAATTTTACTACTTACCTCTGAAAATTTCTGCTCATTTCTATTCATTGTACAGTGATTCCTTTTCTGTGTAGCTAATGTAATTCTCCTGCCCGTGATAAGAAACCAAATGTCCTGGGATGATAGTAGTCTGTGGTGGTGCTGTTTTAGCTCTTCAAAATACTTAATTTCAGGTGTAATTAAAAAAAAAATAAATTAGTTACTATGCATATGTGAGTGGGAAGAAGAATTATAGGTGAAACATTAGAGGGAGATTTCCCTTAGAAGATAACTTCTCCCCAGACGTGGTTTGAAATGTCATCTCTCTTACTGCTTGAAATAAACTCTGCTTTGTCTTACATCTAAATTGCTTTTCACCTAAACATGGAATTCAGTTCCACAACCCCTGAAAGCCAAATAGAGCAATAACAAACGTTTCTCATTTCTTGCCTTTTTCTTTGTTTTTGTAACAAAACCTTTTTTATTTTTTCATTTCTCTATTGAGCCCTTATTGAAAGTGATATGAGCCTCAACTTTCATAAACCTGTATCCCAGTGAAAAACTCACCACTAGCCTCTGCAGTGTGAGGGTAGACTTGACTTCTCAAATCCAAGCAGTGTGGTGAGATGTGCAATCTGCAATTGCTGTTTGTGGAGTTGCAGAAAGTAATGCATCTGTTGGGGAAACAGCAGAAAAAAGGAAAGCTAACTCCTATACATCTGAACTCCTTACAAACTATGTTAATTTTTTATATGACTAGCTTTGTCAAGTTGCTTCTCTGAAGCTGTTTGCTTATGGTAATTTGTTTGTAGTCACTTTGACCAAAAGATATCAAAGCTGGCTTGGCTTCTTTCTCTTTTTTCATTTTGCACTTTTTCATTAAACATTGTATGTCGTTAGTTCTGTCGTTTCCCTTGTGTAGTGGTCAATGCTGCAAAACAGGGCCAGTGTGAGGCAGCAGGTATGAAAACGGAGGCAATTGCAGGTCATGCAGCATAGTTTAGGTGATTTGATTTCAAGCTTGACTCCTATCTCTGCTGGAGGTATTAGTTTAGAAGGAAAACGATGCAGAGGTGGTTTGGCTCTTCTGCTTGCAGTGCTTCTCCCTCTTACACCAGCAGCCATGGGCTGAAGCTCGCCTGAGGCGTGCAGGTAGGAAGGTTGGTCTGGCGGTGCTGCGGTACCGGTAGGTGTCACCGTTGCTGCACGGCTGTGTGCAGCCACGTCCCTGGGGTGCAACTGCACTTGGGCACTTCTCTTGGGGAGCGCTAATCTTGTTTTGTTTAGTGTTTTGCCAGAACAGAATTCGTATATTAAACCAAAGTGATCTTTTTTTTTTTTTTTTTTTTTTCTTTTCTGCTTTTAGATGTGGCACTTTAACTTCAAAACAACTAGCGTTTCGGCAACTTGCATCTACAGGAGCTTGTGTGAAAGTCAGCTGGTTTTGAGATGCTTGTCCTGCTGTCTGCAGGATATTCTGTTTGCATTAAGGGGAAGTCTGTCTGTAGACACAGACTAAAACGCTGAGGCAGCCATCAGGACCATGTATAGGTTTCCAGTTTGCCCTTCTGATTTTAGGGTTTTAAATCTGTCCCGTGTCAGCAGGGAGCTGTGTTATTGCTGGGCTTCTCTGTCAGAAAAAGATTGACTTTGTGGTCATTTTCTCAAGAAGAGTTCCTATGAAGTTGATACAGTTTGGGGGGAGGGGATGACATTTGTGTAGACTTCCAGCAAGAAAGATTTTTTGGAAAAGTACTGGCAGCTTAACTCTAATTCTGTGTTACTTTACTATTTTTTGTTTGTTTTATGCTTTTTATTTTTATTTTATCTCCACTAAAGTTTCACACATAGTATCCTTTTATACAAAACTCACAGGCCTATCAAGTTTTGTGCTGCTTTTTGTTTGCTGATGCCTTTTGTTCCCCTTTCCCCAAATTCTGGTGTCATGTTGTCCATTTGCGATAGAAAAAAAACTGTGCAAAGAGGTCCCCCATCTCAGGGAGAGATTGAGAGGGGATTCTTAAGTCTGCTGGCAGAAGTTTTAAGTTGCATCTGCGGTGTCTGTTCGCACTGTTGAGCAGAGGCAGAAGGGGCACGTTGAGTGGGCTTTCTGGTCTTGGAGCAGGTACAAGGAAGGTCAACCAGAACTGTCTTTCTGAGGACAAGGCAATCCTAAACTATGCTAAAGAAGGTCCCTTCTGTGGAAGCTTGGTGTGTGCTTTGAGGAGATGCTGGTTGAAGAAACGATTACCTACACATCGTGGCTCCTGCTTCTTGGCTCTGCTGAGGGTCCCCTGCACGTGTTTGCAGCAGCAGCTGTGTTGGCACAGCTGGGGAGTGGAGAACTGGGGCAGTGAGGGAAAGGGATTTCTTGAGCAGAATTCTGTGCTGATGCCAAGCTTCACTCTTAATGGTTCACTGGAAATTTGAAGGGACTACTCCACATCACGCAGTATAGCAGATGCAGTCATATCCCGTTTTTATTAAATTCTGTGTCTTTTTAATTTCAGCATGAGTAAAGAAATAATGAGTTGGAAAACTAATTCTGGAAAAATAACAACTGCATGCAGCTCTTACAAGTAAAAGAAAGCATGTGAAGACTCTTTACAGTGCTCTGTGCAACTCTACAGGTCGAGCATTTTTTCCTACTGAAAAAGTTAGAAACGAAGAATTTTTTTAGTTCTATTTCTTTCTCTTTCCGAGAAAGACTGTATCAAAAATTTTAACACTGCTTTGTTTGTGGATGCACGCATACATATTTGGCTAAATGATGCTTTGAATTGCAGATAATTTGCATTTTATAAATGGTTTTGTTAACACCTGTAAGGTGGTTTGGTTTAGTTTCTATTTACTTGATTTGGAAGTATAATTTCTTAAACATTGTGATCATTTCAGATCTGTGAGACCGTAAGTGAATTTTTAGCCACACAAATGCAAAATACTGAAGTAGCTACCATACCATCAACCCCATTCTCCAGCCCCACTGCCATTCAGCTTTTAGTCCTGTTCTCCAGTTGCTGTGGCCCCAGTGCTCCAAGTGCAGCCTCTCACTGCCTTCCCTAGCCATGCTGGTCCTCCAGAAGCACCACTCTGAGGAACACGTCAAAAACCCAAGTACTACACATGGCTTAGTACAAATTTGTTAAAGTAGGACTTTGAACAGCACTGAGTGTGGTAGACTGGAGAGCCACCTGTGGCAGATGAGCTTTGCCTCTCGTGTTTTGATTAAATTGCTGTTTCCAGTCTTGTGTAGTCAATTCACAATGTAGATTTGCTGATCCCGTTCACTTCTCAAGAAGCTGGGGTATAGCGTGTACTTTCTATTCTGTTTTTTTTCCCCCATGGGTATTATTTAGCATTGGTACAGATCACAATTCATCTAAAGTAAATGTTTGCTCTAGTTGATGTAGGCTCGTTTTCGTCATATGAAGAGATGAAGAGATTCTAAAAATAAAAAGGAATATATATTGTGATAGTTAATGCACATCTGTACATGAAAGTCAAAATAATTTACATATAAAGTTAACTGAAATTAATTCTGAAATGTAATTAAATTTCTCATCATAGAGGAATTCTTTTCTAGCCAAATACATTACAGTAATAGTAATGATACTTTCACCTACATTGTTACATGCTTCCACATGGGCTATATGTATATATACACATACATGCATACCTTTATCCACACGCAGGTGTCTGTGCGTATATTTGTATATCAGAGGCCTTGTTGGTCTGTAGTCCAGTGCTAATTAAATACGCTATTGCCTGTTACTAGACAAGACTGTTCTTATCAAATATCTGCTATTTCTGGCTTTTATCTTTTTTCAAGGATGGGCATAATCAGAAGTTGTCTTGGAGGCAGTTTGCCATTTGAACTAAGGCATGCTTCAGTCTTTGGAGCAATAAAAAGGGATTGTCCTGGCTTATCTGAAAACTGAAGTTTTTTGGGTTGGCATATGAATGTTGCAAAATCCTCAGAAAGAAGAACCAATGGCTTCAGAGGCCGGGGTTAAAAGAAAGAGCAGGGGGAGGATTTCACTTGGCTTCTGACCTTGATGGAGGAGGATTGAGTAAGGAAAAGCTTTAACTCTTTTGATTAAAAAGCTGTGTTGTAAGCAAGGCTAAAATGGTACAGTGCAACCTCATGATTTTTACCTGAAGTAACTTAACTGGTGCATAATACAGTTTGCATTTTTGAGGGGAAAAAAGGTCTTAGGTATTTTGATTTTAGTGAAGGGAAAATGCATATGCAGAAAAACACTTAGAAAGCTGTCAACACACATTTTGCATTGAGTAAATATTCATTCCTTTAGGAAAATGAGTATGAATGCAGCCATGTTGTCAGTATTGGTTTAAATATGTTTAGAAAGAAATGAGCATTTATTGCCATCTACATAGTACTTCTTTGAGTCTTTATTTTCGTGATAGCAATCAGTAAACGTTGACGACTATCGATAACTTTAAGCACTTGAAAAGGAGAAACTTATGTAATTATAATAAGGTAGATGAAAACTATGTAGATATGAACAGGCTTTGAAGATGCACTCCAGGCTGTGAGGCAGCCAACATGCATGACTGCCCTCTACTTTCTTTGTTTTTATTGCAAGTTGAGTGTTCAGCACTTCCAGTAAGTGGCTGCTTGCACGCTTGAAGGTCACTAAATAGGACTAAATTAACTTTTAAAAGCACTGATTTTTTTTTTTTTCTTCTTGCATATTGACATGTGCTTGTTCCTTAACATTAGGGCTTTGTGTGAACACTGAGATTTTAAGATACTGCAGTTTACACTGTGAAGGTTTAGAGGAAAAGACTGCAAATGGAACACCCCAGTGCAAACCTTTCTTTTCCAAATTATTATCCCTAAGTTAAATTAATCTGGTATTATTTTCCTTTTCACCAAGCCACTTTAGAATTGCAGCTTCACAAATGTTGGTGGCACTAATTTGGTCAAGCTGCGATGGCACACTGGTGTTGGAAAATGGGGCAGCCCTGAGGAGAGTTTCAGTTGGGGTGAAAGCACGGCTTGCCTCTGAGCTCTGTGTCTCTTGGACTGTGTGCTGCAGAAGGAAGGGTTGGGATTGCTTTATCTTGGATCTCCTCAGTGCTGCTTCCACAGCAGCTGAAGTGTTGGGTCCATGACTGGGATTTTTCAGGAGTTGTCTGAGCCGATTAAATGGCCTTGCTCTGTACTTTGCTTCTAGCTCCTTCTGCATCACAGTTTGCAGCCTGTCCCCTCCTTGCCACCTTGGCTGTTCCAGTGAACAGTGATTGCTTGCAAAGTAGTCATTTGGGATTTGGGACATAGAATTGTCTTGTGAGGGGGTTGTTTTGTTTAAAGGAGAAAAAAAAAAAACAACCTTCCCTTTTTTGTCTGCCAAAAATAGGCCACATATATTTTGCTCAGCTTTTTTGTTTTTAATGCTCAGGCTCTTTTTTATTGACTTTGACAGATTTAGAAGACTTAATCTCAGAGCTGTCTCGAGAAAACATGCAAAAGTTCAGGCTGAATCAGATAACCATGCTGGCTTTCACTGATTAACAATTCAATAACAATATGCTTGTTTAAACACAATTTTGAACAAGCTTCCTATTCTGAAGTGCCTTTGTAATAGGAATGATGATAAGGTGCTATTAACTTGTAAATTTAAGATAAAATTTGTGAAAGTTTTATGTAGAAACAGATGTAAATTGAGAACAAGCTTCTAAAGAAATGTGTCCCCCTCTTTACCCCCCTCTCCCCCCCTGCTTGTTACTACTTAAGTTATTCTATTTGTTTCACTACTCTACTCTAAAATCCCTTGCAGCTGAAAAAAATGACTGTTTTCCTTGAGGGTGAGGATGTTCCTATAGGATTTCTGCTGACTTTAGGAGAGCAAGGCATGTATTTGTGTGATATATGGAAAACCTGCAGAACCATTTTTACTTCAAAGTTCTATTTTGTATACACAGAGTCATAAAAACACCCAAATCCCAGCCAAATCTTTAGGACCTAAACACACACTTATAGTATTGTGCATGTGCAACTGTGTGTCCGTGCTCTCCTCAGTAGGGAGGAACTTCATAATATGCTGTCTTCAGCTTTTCTCTGGCTTAGAAGCTTTTAGAGAAAAGCTTCAGCTTTTCTCTAACTTAATATGGTAAAGCAACCTGCATGAAAGTTTGTCCAAAGTTAATGCTGGCCTGAGGTAACCTAATCCATTCATCTTAAATAAATGAATTAGGGGCATAATGCCTCTACCAAGTGAGTAAAATGTTTTCAATGGAACAAAAATTACTGTAAGCCTAACCGCATGAGTAGATAATGCAGTTTCTGTTGTAGTGATAAAAAAAAAAATCATTAATATGAATTGATACAATTATTCTGTTTTGTTCCATGCATAACGTATACATCACTTATTCATGACCTTCACCATACTAAGTGATAAGCAGCTATTCTTCCCAGAATATTCCCGTATAGAGATGAATAGTGTGGGTTGTTTGGAGGTAAAATTTACAATGCTAAATTTGTGGCAGGAGATTAAAGATAATAGCTACACAGGCAGTGATTGTACAGAAACATTAGAGGCTTTCTAAAGATACATAGATAATACTTCTGTGTGTGTGTGTATACACACATACACCTGTACACACTTATGCAAATACCATTCAAGCTTAAGAAAAATAATTCTTAAATTATTTATTACAGATGTTTTATTTGTAACTGTTTATATGGTTTTACATATATTTATATGTCATATATATATATATAATTTGCTGTTGATTAATATCCTGATACAGGTACCAGGTTGTATATGTGATGTTGGGTTTAGTTGATGTTCCCTATTTTTATTGTGAGCCCATTGTGCATTTGTTTTTCTTGCTGGTACAACAACAATAGTGCTTTTGGAAAGACTTGCTAGTTATTTTAGTAAACTGTGTGTTGCATAATTGCTCCTCTCAGTCACACTTTTCCTGAAGTATTTGTTCTACACAGGTGCTCCTTCCGTACCTGATTACACAAAGGGTATAATAAATAGCAAAACAAGAGGTATAAAGAAACTTGTACTTAAGAGATCAAAGCAAACCAGGCCATGCAGTCCTTTGGAAATCTTGGCTAGCTCTCTTGTAAATAAAAGTGCTTCTAAAGCAGAAGGTATTTAACTACTGTATTTATATAGGTTTTGATTGACAGTTCAGTTATTAACCTCATAAAAACACAGCAACGTAAACTGGTAAGAATGTTTATTCTAGCACTTCTATCTGAAGGAAAATGAAAACCAAGATATAGTGGCATATTCTTAGTTCCTTTTAAGTATTTATTTTAGGGCTGTGCAGCATAAAAGAATGTTTTTTTTCAAGTCAGTGAACTTAAACTATTTTGCTCACCGTTCTGGGATTTAGGTATTTTTAATTCTTTGTAAAACAAATGTTAAATTTATTGTAGTTAGAGTCACTGCATCTTTATTGAAGGTGCAAAACCGAAATCTTCATGATGATTCTTCTATCCCCTTCATAGTATTTTTCATTTCACGTGGGGTAAAAACTAAACCTGAATCGTTATTTGTAACTAATTTGATAAGGTTACAGAGTTGTTGGCATTTAGTGTCACTGAACAGGCATCCTGTATCATGGTAGGTCTAGAAAAACAAGTATGCAATAATATTTTATATCCTTATTCTTGGGTTTATTAGCTGATATATTGCACCTTTTTTTAGAATTATTTTTTTTTCCGGTTTCATTCAGTCTCTCCGGACTTCTGTCCAAAACTACATGGCTATTTTTTCTTCTATGTAAGCCCTAAAATTCTCTGTAAATGCATGTGGAAAGTTTGTTTTTAAGTACTTTCTCCTGAGAAAAGAAGTAATTTCAGAAATTTAAGTCTTTGATAAGTTTCTTAAAAAATTTTATCCCAAGTGCAACTCTAGACATCTATATAAAATCTTTACTTCCAAAGGATCTTTCATGTTGCTGTTATATTTGGCTCTTAGTAGGAGTGGTGATGAGTCTCTGGATGTCATTCAGAGGAACTGCTAATCAAGAGCTTTCATAAGTATATACTACTTATGAATTAAACTATTTTAAATGGTGATTTTTATCTCATGTCAGGTTGGTATTTAAAGCATTACAGTGTATGTTGTGCTGAACTTAAGACCAAATTACTAGCACTTTTTGAAACATGGGTAAATCTCATGAATCTTTTTCTTAACAGGAGCTAATGTTTGCTGAAATTGCAGTAGCTAGTGATGGGGGCTAGAAATACAGGAAGATGAGGAGACTGATCTGATAAGAAGACGTGCTTAAAGCCGTGGTGCTGGAGTGGAATGTATTTGGTGGAATCGTGGAAACATTGACTGGAAGGGGGGTGCTTGATTCCCATTCTAAGTCCGACTCTAAGCAACAGCAGATCAGGTCAGCAGCGGCTTCGGATGAGTTGAAGATCTCCAGTGTGGAAATTTCACAGTTACTCTGTGTGACATGCTGCAGCTCTGCTTTACCTGACTAAGTGCAGATTTTTTTTTCTTGTTGCCCAATTTAACTCATGGTCACAAATCACAGCTTGGGAGTTTTCTTTCTGTATTATCTGCAATGACCTTCTCTCTGTCAGATGTAGCAAACCTGGCTCCTTCAGCTTCTCACAGGGCACGTACTCTAGACTGTCCATCAGAGCAGCTGTTTGCTGGACCCCCTCCTGTTTCTTCTAATCTCTTCTGAGCGTGGCAACCCAAAATTGGATGGAGGATTCCATGTGCAGCCTCGGCGTGCCAAGTAGAGAAGGACAGTAACTTCCCTTGATCTGCTGCCACGTTCATCTTAATGAACACAGGCCAGTCTGTGGTTTGCCTGTTTGCCATGAGAACGTGCCATTGGCTCACACTGAGCTTGGCATCCACTGTAACCCCCAGGTTCTTTGCTGCGGGGCTGTTACTCTGCCAGCTGGTTTTCAGCCTGTGCTGATGCTCGGGGTTATTCAGCCCAGGTGCAAAACTTTGTCTTTCTCCTTGCTGAACTGCATGAGGTTTCTGTTGGCCCAAACCTCAAGTTTCTCAGGGTCTGTCTAGACTGAACTTCTACTGTTTGGTGTTCGATCCATTCCCCATAATTCAATGTTGTCTACAGGTTTGCAGAAGTTGTTTTCTATGTCATTAACCAAGTTGTTGATAAAAGTGTTGAAGCAAGTAGAGGCCCCAGTATAGACCCATGAAGTATGTTACTGGTTACCGGCCAGCGAGCAAGCACTCAGCCACTGATAACTGCCCATCGTGTTCCATGTCCTCAGCTTCCAAATGAGAAAGCTGGGATAAACTGAACCTGGTTAGTGTTTTCCAGTCCATTTTAAAATTTGCTGCCATAGTAAATAAGAAGTTTAACTACTTGCCCTATGAAATACAAAGAAACAGATGCCAGAAGTGGTTTTAAAATTAAAATAATTGTTTTATTAATTGTCACAAATCCGCTTGAGTTTCATCCGACTCTTGGATGCTCTCTGCATTTACAGATGAGTTTCTTTAGGTGGGTTTCTCTGTTGTTTTATTTAATTTTTTTTAATGGATGTGAGACTCTGAAACCTGGCAGGTTTGGATTCTTTTCAGTGGCACGTACACTCCCTTCCCAAACTCCATTTATAGTGCTTGGCCTGGAATTTGTGGACTACATCCTTGGCTGACCATAATGCAGTCATGTTAGGATAAATTTAAGGTTCTGCTCCCTCCTTTCCTCGAGTGAAACATGCTAGTGCAATTCTTTTGGAGGCTGTTCTGGTTTTGATATTTTAAGGAGGTGTGAGCCACCTGTTTGACTGTTGAGAAACGCATTGCAGACTTCAATTTCCTTTAAAAAGAAAGGACTAAAATACAAGCAAGTTACAATACTGTGTACCTGAAACTTCTCTAAAGAAGTTTGAGAAATGTTTCCCTGCTCTTCCGGTGCGCATGTGTGTGTTCTGGAATCTGCTTGCATATTGTCTTAGTCTGACTGATGACAGGAAGGGTAGGATTTGAGAAAACAACTGGGCATCATTTGAACTGCATGTTTAAGCAAGGATGGGAATTTCCATGTGGATCAGCATGGCACAAAATCATAGGAACACGTGGCAGTAAGGGTCCTGTGGGAGCATTGACTGAATTCTTCTAATAACCAGGCTTGCTATACTGTGTCTTTAATGAACTGATCAGCTCTCATCTGAGAAACAATTTGCTTTTTCCCACTATTCCTGCGGGAAGACTCCGGGAATGCCCTCTTCCCAAGCAAGTCTTCTCAACAATCCTGCTGCTTTGATCATTAGAAATTTAACTTGCAGCCTATATTTATTCATGGCCATTTAATACTCATTTGTTCTTATGCCAGCATTGTCCTTTATTTTAAATAATTATTCTCTCTCCTGATGCTTCCCTTGAGGTATTTGTGGATGTCAGTCGTATATTCCTTCTATGTTAATTTTGCCAGACAAAACAAGCTGAGGTCTTTAAATCTCCTCGCAAAAATTTGTTTTCTATTCCCTTGGTCATGCGAGCAGCTTTTTAAAGCATCTCGCCTAGCTGGAAATTAGTTGTGATGTATTCAAGTACATCCCACTTGACTGTTGCAGAGTGGCATTAATATTTCCATGTCCATGCTGACTGGATCACAACTGATGTGTTACAGAATCAGTCTTTCCCATTTTCTTCCTCTTCGTGATGAGGGATCTGAGATACCAAGTGGTACAAGCTTGTATCCTTTTGCTGTTTCCAGCTGATGAGGTCCAAGTTGAAACACATTTTTAATTAGTCCTCATACACCTCATACATGCAATCTTTCTGTCTTCCATTAATTTCCTGTGTTTTTATGGTTCCAGTCCTCAAAGATACCTAAGTTTTTTGTTTCGTAGTGTTTTAATCTTGCCTCTCTACAGACAGAATTTTGTTTCATTGATGGATTTTCATTGGCACTGCCTTATTTCTCTTACTGTGGTCTACAATTAACAATGTTGGTCCCTACAGTAGATTAGGTCCAGCTTCAAACATGTTCTTCTGGGTCTCTTTTAATCCCCGTTCCTTCGCTAACTTAACCGTTTTATCTAATAGCTTACCCTAGCTGCAGTGTGTCATATATTTTACTGTCACTTGTATAGGTTATACCTAGAGTTTAATCTGTTAAACCAAAGCTGTAGCTCCACCGTGGACCTCATGTAAATATTATGTCAATGTTATGTAAATTTTTCCTCAGGCTACTTCTTGCTGTTTCCTTTTTGTTTTGTTTTGTTTGTTTTTTTAACTGTGAAGGAAGGATGTGAGAACTGAATCTCTGCTCAGAGCTGCTGGAGCTTTCACACTTTTTCCTTTTAAGCAAATTTTGAATAATACGTTTGCAGATTTCAAGCATTTCGTTTGTTGGTATAACATTCAGGAGGTGTGTATTACCAGAATCTCTTCATTTCCTTTGTCTAGGAAAATGATTATCTGGTAAGGTATGGGTCAAGTTGACACAATTTAGTTATGAACATTTCTGCATGTTGCACTTCATTCCCCTTTATCTTATTTCCTTATCTGTTCAAGTTTATATTTTCCATAAATTCCTGTATATTCTTGAGGCCAGAATAAAGGTCCGTAGCTTCCTGAATCATTCTTCCCACCAGCACTTGGAAATAACTTAAAATGTCATATATTTGCTTTCCCTGTTGTATAATACTATTCTGTCTTGGCATGTTTTAAATTCACCATAGAGGTTATCCTTTGAGTTGGTTGGGGTAAATTCTTGAATTTTGCTTCCCCTTCATTTAGGATAACTTCTGTTTTCTGTGTCTTATAACCTTCAGGTGTCCTGTCATGAAATGAAGCTGTCAGGTTCTTCAGTGATACTTAGGGAGCAAATGCTTCATTTAACTCTTAGAGCATGTATAGCTGAACTGGCTTTGGTCTTTGCCATAACTCTGTTATAAAATAATGTCATCCATTCTTTCTTGGTGTTCCTATATAGTTGAAGAAAATGCTTTCTATTTCTTTATTTTTTTTATTCTGAAGTAAATGTCTGTCAATAGGGAAGTATTTTTTTTACATATTCCAGGGGATCTACTTTCTTAATAAATGATAAAGAACAAGACATTAGCAACATTTTAATTCAAAATGAACACCAAAGACCCTTGCTGCCCTAAGAAGATTTGTAGTCTCTAAATCTCAGCAGTGCTAAAATGAAATACGAACAGATTTACTGCAAATGTTCTTTAACGTGTCACTTACTAAAAGCAGGATACAAGGTTATAGAGCCTTTAGTTCTTCAGAAAAATCACTGAAAGAACAGAAGCAGGTAATCTCTGACACATGTCACAGTAAAATGATATGTATGCCCCAGTGTCACAGCAGAACTTTAATCTAGAGTATTCCCTTAAGTGTACAGCACAGCTTAGAAAAAGAACATTGCACCATCCACGTTTTTATTCTCAAATGGTTTTAAAATGCAGTTAAATAATTCACACACTTATTGTGGATAAAGATAGAACACCTAATTAGAAAGATACTACGTATATATGTGCAGATACCAACCTTTGCACTATACAGCATTAAGTCGCTACTCAGACAAATAACGTGACATCTCTGGTCATTGTGCGGTTTTTCATAGCGTTTACGAATTGGGTTCTGGAAGTCTGATGATACGCTTATGATTGTCTTCATAAGCAAAGGAGATAAGATGGAAACTTGCACATACATGATTTTTATCTTACTGCAAGCCACCCAAGATTCTACTCTGAAAAGTCATAAAAGGAAATTTAAAAAAAAAAAGTGTATATACATATAAAAGTCCAGGGGCGATTGAATAGAAGAGCTAATGACAATCAAGAATATAATAAAAGCTTCTAGTCTAGGAGAAAAACATATTTTTTAAAAATTTTCCTATGAAGCAGTAGCAAAGCTGTAAATTATACTCTTGTTTATGGTTTAAAATGGACTTTTCCCTAAATTTTTTTAGATTTGCAATCTGTTTTCAGTTACATCTTCTGTTTTAAATTTTACTACTAGAGCTAGTAGTTGATTTTGGTTAATTTAGCTGTGACTCACTGTTATGATCCAAATGCTTCTGCTAGGAATCAGATTCTGTCCTTTGTTGCATCCCATGCCTTCAAAGTAACTTTTTGCTAATTTATATGAACACTATGTACTCTGAAACTCCTGTATTGCTGCCATCCTCATCATCTTTCCCTCCTGAATAGATTCTGGATCAGACAAAGGTGAGAAAGAGTTAGTTTGGCTCATAGTTAGGAATGGTAAGTGCAACTTGATTCTTTGGGATGGTGCTCTAAATTCTTACCTGCCCTTTCTGCTGAATTGCTTGCACATGACCAAGTATTCACCTTGTGAAAGTGAAGAATCTGAGGCATAGGTGTTGCATATTCCTTCCTACTTACATACAAAATTATTTTGTATTTACGTGGTTTTACAAATGATTTTTTACAAGTTATTTTAGGAAGATAAGGGTCCTTCCATTATTTATCTGTGGGAGTTTTGATTTTAACCACTGTTTTAACTGTGTGTTTGGATGACATTTTACTCTGGGGAGTGGGGATTTATTGTAAGCATCGTCAGCCCACTGATAATCTTCCTGTTTCATTACACTGCTTCCTATTTCAGTAAATAACCTTCCACCAATCCATTGTTTAGATCTCAGTAATCCCATTTGAAATTGTGAAATTGTGCTACTTTTGGGTTACTATTAGGAAAAAAGAAAATACTATTAGAGAGTCCATGATACCGTCAAAGATGAGCTCTGATGCCATGTAAAATGATTTCAGCTGGACTTGAGAGACATATTAGTGTCTTAAGGCTGTTCATAATTCTCTTACAAACATGTTTTAGGGAGGGTAGCTTTAAAGTCCTGTAATCTGCAAGCTATTGATTTTAAGGATTTAACTATGGGTGGTTATAACATCAAAACTATTTTTGAACTGTGTTTGTGACTAACAGAAAGAATGAGTAGTTTTCTGTACTTACAACTTCAATCTGTCATTCTGTCAGATATAATTTAGAGAAGGAGGACAGTGTTTGTTCCTTGAGAACCGCTAACTGATTTTGTGATTTGTTTCAGTCGAGATTTGGTTGGTATACTCCTTTACAAATGGGTGTATCAAGTACTTATCTCCTTTTAAAGATACGGATAAGTTATTACTTGCGAAATCTAGCTCAGATCTGTGCGTGTGTACACATGCACGGGTCTGTTTATATCACCAACATGCATGAGCCAAACCTTAAAGTGCTGGTGTTCACTTTTCAAAGCAACATGCTTATGATGAAACAGAAAATAGGTGGCTCGGTGTCACGGACATTTTTGACCATCTGAGCCATTGCATTTTCTGTTGTTGTTCACTCTCAGTTACTGTACACAGTCGCTTGTGCGTGCCTAATAACGCGTGCACGTTTCCAGGAACAGCAAGCACGGTCAGCAATCAAAAATGAGACAACTAAATACCTCTGGGTTTTACTCACTCTAGCTGGTTTGCTTTCTGTTGATTCTTCATTACAAACCTTCCCGCCTTGACATTCCCAGGCACTGGATTCACACTCCAGTCAGCGCTCTGTTTTTCACAAAGCCTTGTCATTCTGTAGCGTTTCTGCTAACCCCAAGTCTTTTTTGTTTCCTCTCTGAAACAAGATGATCTTGAAACCATTGCTGGACATTCAGGCTGCTCTTTTTTCTTTTTTTTTTTTTTTTTTTTTTTCCTGAAAGTGCCTTTGGGCATCTTTTCTGCAGATACCTACTGATTAATGGTTTTGATTAGACTATCTTCTCCCCTCACGTAACCTGTGGAACAGGGAGAGGTTATGTAAGTTAGCCAATGCAGTATCTGTTTGCCTTCCCTGTTAAAAAGGTTCATGAAACTACTCTAATGACAAAGAATTTTAGGGCTGCCTTTGTAAGAATATTCAGTTCCATATGTAGTATTGATTCAAATTTGGTTACTGAATTGTTAACATACAGAAAATGAGACTGTTCAAAAATAGTTGCTGCATGAGATGTTCCTTGCATGCAGTCTTCTCTTAAGCCTCTAACCAAGGGCCCTACTTTCCATAGGAAACTTAGCCTACTTTCTGCTTTTGCCTGATGCACTGAATAGCACAAGAGGTGGAGATGTTAAAGCATTTTTTTGTCTTTTTTTTTTTTAATGCAGAGTTTTTAATGTTTTACATCTTACTGAGCTTTTACATGTAATGCCATGAGCTTTTTGATTTCATATTTTTATGTAGCTCTTGCTTTGTGCTGTTTGGCTCTTTTTTTGTCTTCAGCTTGCTACGTAACATACATGTATGTATGGAAAACTTGAAGGTGTTTTGAAGATGAGCTGGAGACGTAAAGTTTTGAAATCTGTCTGTGGGACATTAGGAGAATTTGGTGGCTGGCAGACGTGTGTGAGAAGAAAGTGCATGTGTGTTTTCTGTTTAAATAACCACTGATTATCAGCAGTCCTGAGGTGTTAAACCATCCTCATTAGTACTTCAGTCTAAGTTCATTCACAGTCAGAATGTTTTCGTCCACATTTTTAACTGATTTTTTTTTGTAGTCCCAATAGCTATTGCAGACTCCTTGGTCATGCTTTTAGTTGCAGCATTTCAGTGTACTGCTCGTACGTGCCTAGAGGAAGCTTCCTGTATGTACCTCTTTGTTTGAGCATTTGGTTCCGTCTGGCAGTTTTTTCACTGTATTTATTTTGTGGCCTGTGGGTAAGCCTGAGTGCTGGAAGAAGCTTTGCTGGTAATTGTCACGTGCTGATTTACTCTTGTTTTATTTTGTGCTTATTTTTACAAACATTTAGTCTTGCCATCTTACCATGTTGTTTTGTAGACCTGGATCTGTTTGGTAGTTTAAAGCCTTGCATTGGTGTCATGCTAAAACGCACTTAATTATCCTAGCTGATCGCGTGGCAAGTAAACTCTGTAGCTGGCTTTTTTGTTGTAAATGGTTGGCCTTTTATTTATTTGTTTTTGAAGGAACTCTGTTTCATCTGCATAGCACATCCATCTAATTAGAACTTCCCTAACCTATCAGTTGTTCCTGCTTAGAAGATGCTAGATGTCTTCCTACAAGCCATGATGTTGTCCTCTGTCTGGTCAGAAGGCTATAAAGCAAACAAAAGCAGAAGACTTCTCCTCACTCTTTTTATCTTGAGTTGACTTTCAGTTGTGGCTTGAACTCTGCTGACTTACTAGTTCTGGCTAGTAGTGAGCTGATAGGTATCGGTGCTTTGTTCTGTTTTGAATGTGGTGGTTATGGCTGTGCGAGGCAGCCTGTGGCCTGGAAACATCACCCTTGCCACGTGCTGGAGGCAGCACTGTGAAGGGAGCTAATGGAAGGTCAGCCATGGCTGCTGCTGTGTTTTGCATGTGGAATTATTATTCTGAAATACTGCTCAGTATCAGTAAAATATGACCAACTATTAGTGAATGTATTGCATACACTTTGTTAGCTGTTTGGTACGTGAGCTATATACTAAAGCAAATGCAGACTTCTCTTGATCAAACAGTATGTTGTTAAAATGGTGCCAGAATTTAAGACGCTGTGTCTTTTTTTTTTTTTTTAGCATGATTAAGGGGCTAAACTCTTTTTTTTTTTTTTTTTTTTTTTTTTTTTTTTTTTTTTTCCTGAAAGGCCTGAACAGCTCAGCAGACAAAGTGCTAGCATGCACACATACAGGCAGAGTTACTGGAATTGGATAAACGATGATGTATTGTCTCTTATTTTTATGAAAACATTGTGTCTTGTTTGAAAGCAGTTCATTGTGAGTTCATGGTTCTTCTGGTTCTGAGTTCACCATAGCATCAGAAATCTACTAAGTAAACCAGTATTTTGAGCGTAACTAATTACTGCAGAATGCTAACTGTAACTCTTCTTCATTCCCTTCTGCAGAATGACAGGAAGGGAGTTTTTCTCTCGATTTCCAAGTCTTTATCCTTTCCTTCTCAAGCAGTTGGAGGTTGTAGCCAACACTTCAAACAGGTAAGATGATATCTCTGAAAGCTTTACAATAATAAAGTGCAATGTAAAGTTTAAACTGAGTTGTCACATATACCATAATGCTGCTATTTTCATCAGTGTTCTTGAAGATATGTAGTTCTTCTAGTGCTTTTCTAAGCCTTTTTCCTACAACTTGCACGTTACAGTGAGGCTCTGGAATATGAAGTACTATTGAATCATTAGTAGCAGCTTTTATTCCTCCCTGTAGTTGCTGCATTCCTACGATCAGGTATTAAAGAAGGCATATTTTTCAGGGCAGGACAGAAACTGGTTGTTCAACTGTCTCATTTTTAATGAGACTTCCTAATATGTTTAAATGATAGAAGGTCATAGGCCTAGTGTGACCCAAAATGACCACTTTCTAGACTGTGACACACTGACTTTGTGGAAGGTCCTTGATCTTTTTTTTTTTTTTACTGAGTCCACAAATGGTGGCTGAGAGCTCCAGTTTGATCAATGCAGATGACACAGTTAAGGATGATGCTGATGCTAATACTCCCAGGTTCATGAACTTTTAAAGTAAACCAGTACTGCCTTTGTTTTTTCTTAAAATGTTATGGTATAAACTGTGGAAGTTCAGCGGCTGATTTAGAGGAGAGCTTCAGCTGTCTGTTTAATGGGCCTGTGGTGAATAGTTGGGAAGAAGTTGTTTTGACAGTCATTGCATGTTGTGCAGTCCCTGCTCTAGTGCATATATCCTGTGCAGCAGTCTGCTTTACCTGACAGCTTGAAGGGTGACAGTGTCATTGCTAGAAAATTTTGGAAGTCTTTACACTGAAAAAGATGGAAAGCTGTTGCCTGAGATACTGTCCTTTAATGCTTTTTTCAGTGCAAATTAAATCTTGCCTTTTTTTTTCCTCATTAACTACATAAGGAGTTGTTGATTTTTTTATTTGGATTTCTGGTTGTTTTTACAGCATGAATAGTAGCCACTTGCTGTTGATGACAAGAGCTATTCTTTAATCCAGCCAGCCATTTGCCAAATGCACGTTTCTTTCCCAAATGAGAGAGACTCTTTTTTTGTTGTTGTTCTAAACCATCTTTTTGTAACTCAGCTTTCTCAGTTGCTCAGCTCTTGGAGTAACAATACCTGTTATGGTGTTTAATGCTAATTCAAAGCAAGGGCAGCTCGCCGTTGTTACAGATAAAGGAGGCTTGGGACAATGTAGGATAGGAAAGGCAGCACAGCCTTAAGGTGCTTTCATAGAGGAGTCCTCAATGGTGCCCTAGATCTGATGCCATGTTTGATCCTAGCAAAGTTTGCACATCTTGCCATGGTCTGCCTAGCGCATCTTCTTGAACCAGAAGTGCTGAAGAGTACTGTGCGTGTGGAAGAGTCTCAAGACCAGCATGAAGGATGATACTTCACCAAATGCTTTTTCCTACTTTTTTCTTTAGTGAAGCTGAAGAGCTGAAAATCCATCCGAGTTTGTTCCTTTTGCTTTTAATCCTGGGAAAGCTGTATCCATCTCCAATGGATGGCACTTACTCAGCACTCAGCATGGCACCATTTGTACCATTTATTATCAGGTAAGGTAGTTCTCTGGTAGTTTTTCATATAATGGGAGTTCTTTGTAGAATCTCTGGGTGTGTTTGCTTTTTTAATGAAATGCCTTTTTAAAGCTTCTCTTCAGCTTTAAGCGTTCTTAAAGGAAAAACACTGGTATTGATTGGTTGTATTTTCATTTCTTATTAAGTCTTGTTTGAGGGGAATGGAAAGAATTTCAGCTCATGCAAGCCATTGTGTGACTTGTTCATAAATTTTCATCTGCAAAAAAATGATTACTTGATTACTGCCAGAGAGGGGGTAGATGTAAACTGATGAGCTTGACTGGCTTTGTAAAACAAATCTTGCATTGCTAAACTCTTGATGGTATTTTTCAGTCCTGCAAAATGGTTGTTGGTAACTCATAAATAGTCAGTAGCTTATAAACTCACTAATTATTTTTTGTAGGTGCATGCATGTGCATACCTAGCTCCATATCCTATTTGTATGTACTTACATAGCTGCATAGAGGTGGACTTATCCTATATCTAATATATTTCTAAGATGACTTTAACTTTCATTTATATGGTGGTCATATTGAAAGACTCAACAGATATTTCTGCTTTTCTGTATGATGCTGGTGTGGGATGGGATGCCTGATAAGGGGACAGGGCTGTGGTGGGTGAGGGAAAATAAGCATAATCGCTATTTGAGAGGAAGTCTTGCTATATTTGTGAAAGCTTCAGAGCAGTAGGCTGAGAAAGTTCTGTGCCAGATCTTGTTCCTTTGGAGATAAAGTCATTTCTACCCTAAGATCTTCTGATAGATTTAAGTTTAAAAAAAAAAATAACAGCCTGCTTATTCTTCACTGTAAATGTGATGTATCTCTTGCTTCTTATGATGTTTATCTGGAATTCTCAAGAATAATTTTTTTTTTTTTTTTTTTTTAAGTAAAAACTCCTTAAGCATTTTTAAATGCACTGTGTTTAGCCATTTAAAAGTTTTGTTCTTTTTTTTTTTGCCACATTAAAATCTGAAATGCTTCGTGGAGAAACATTTAAAGCTGTATTTGTCGGTTATGTTCATTAACTAACATTGTCTTTTTGCCTTTGTTACTACACCAGAGAAAGCTTATGTTTATTTTCCAGTAGAATGTTTCGGCATAGTTTCCCACGTCAGTAATAGATTTACCTTTGATAATCTTCTGGTTACATCTTTGGTTTGTTTTTTTTTTGTATTACCTACTACTTTTAGCAAGGTCTGTACACCACCAGCAAAGTAAGTCTTTGACAGTAGTCACAATTACTTTTTGTGGTTATTTAAATCCTTTCAGAAGACTTGAGGAGAAAAACCCAACAACACCTTTGCAAGAAGAACCTGAAACATTTAAGACATTGGGCTTACCCTCCTTTTAACTACTGTTAGTGACTGTGTTCCTAAAGAGGAGTGGTGTGGTACAGAACGATGTTTTTTCCATTTGCTTTCCTCTGAATGTGGCAGTAAGCACTCTGGATTCTGGTATAAGCCCAAAATAAAATACATATATATTACAGACAGCAAATTGTATTTGAGTGTACACACATGGGTTTCTCTTGGGTTATGTAGCAAAACATTGGCATTTTTTATGGTTGCCAGGGGACAATACTTTGGGATTTGCATGGCAGTAGAATGCATTTAGGAGATAGCTCGATGCGATATTAGTGACTGCATTTCCATGTACAGCTCTTCTGCCTTTGTTCTGTGAATACCATGATTGTCTTCAGTTCACTCTGAGTTAGCTGGAGTGAATGCCAGGGATTTACCTGGGAAAGATAAATACCTTGATGTTTTCCCTTCTATTCTGCTTGTGAATTTCCTTTCTACAGGAGCAGATGAACTGAAATAATTTTTCCTAGTCACTTGGTTGTTCTTTGGAAGGCAGTAATGAAGATGGCTGTGAAGTAGTCACTTGGGATCAAAGAGACGGCCTGATGCCAAAGGCCATGTTCATTGAGACATTAAATTGTATGTATTAACCAGTGCTTCGAATTGCTCAATACAGAATTATATTATATAACATCTATGTATACATATAATTACACGGTAGCCTATTGCAATTATAACATCTAAGTGCTACAATTTATTGTGAGATTTTTAGTTTTTTCTTGCTGTGACACTGTCAAGGATAGATCCTGCTTACATGGTAGGGAGAGAGGAAGGGTGGCTTTAACTCATCGCTGATTTTCAGACTCTTTCCAGGGCTCAACCCTCAAATGGCATTCATTTGTTGCTCTGAGAGGATGAGCAGAATGCTTAGTTTGCAAGCAAGTGAGCAGTTCTCTGAGCAAAACGGGGCTTAGGAGGAAGATTGGTAATTAGGCTTTTGAACAGTCTCTCTTAAGCCTGAGTGGAATTTTCCATCCAGTGGGAGTGGAGTTGTGGTTGCTCTGACCGTGCTGAGGAGAATTGCACAATATGAGTAGGATTAAATGCTACAAGGACAAATCTCAATCGCCATGCACATGCTTGCTACTCCCTGTTGAACTAGGGCATTTGATTGCCTTTCTGCAGTTTTATTAAAATCTATGTTTTTCCCTTCCCCCACGCAGATGTTTTATTTGGAAGGGAACAACCACTATGATTCACAACTTATTACCTCCAGCTTTTTTTTTTTTTCTTTTTTAAGAGCTAGATAGGTCTGCTTTACTGATTACTTTCTAAGATGAAGGAATGTACAGAATGTTTTTGATTAACAGGGGAGGTAATCGGGAGGTAATGTTTTAAGTACGAAAAAGAAACATAACCTCCCTTTCTCCTCCCCTAGCCCCTTTCAAAAACCTGTAATCTCTTCTGAATGATCCAAATTTGAGTTACCTTATGCCCTCTTGTACCGTAGCATTGCCAATGTGTTTGTTTAGTGTTAAATGTTCTGGACTGAATCATCTGAAGGAGTAAATGGGTATTGCTATATTGACTTGGATACTTTCAGTAATTGAAGTCTAGTCCTTTTTAGGAGCATGACTTCGAAATCATTTAAGCAGTTAAAAAAAACACACTAGCTTTAAAATCCTAAACTCAGTATAAGGTGGTTGTTTGGTTTGTTTTGTGTTAAAAACAAAACACAGCCTCCTTGGGTTTGTCTGGTGTTGCCTCGAACAAAACCTTATTTATTTATTTACTTACTTATTTATTTTGGTGAAATTTGGCCTGTAAAATTTTGTCAAATAAATTTCAAGGCAGTATTACTTCTAGGTACATGTTGTTGCAAGTCGTTGAAGAAACTCTGAGAAAATTTTAAATAGAAGTGTGAACATCTTTCCATTAAATTAATGTAGTTATGAAACAGACACATCTTTCTTGTGGAAAAATCTATAATTTGCATCTTTCTGTAAAACAGAGGAATTGCTTTCAAAAATCCCTTCATGCTGTCTTTAATCAGGGACCAGGGATAGATGATAGTGGAAAGTAGTAACTGTTTATTGTTGTTCTCTTCCCCCCTCCATCCACCAGACCTAATTGATATTTATTTATTTATATATTTTTTAACTTTCTACTACTCCTGTGAGCTTGTCATTAATAGATAAGGATAATTACTGTCACACTTAGAGTTAAAATGATACTAGGATGCACAGAAAGCAAAATTGCATATAAAGAAGAAAAAGTTTTTGGCCCTGTTGTCGTAAGTCTCTCCTAAAAGTTAAGTTTGAGAAGGACAGGAGATGAGTGCATCAGCTGTGAACACAGTGCTGGCTCAAATTTTTCAAACTTGGAAGGAAAAGCAAAATACAATAATAATGATTAAAAAAATCTTAGGGGCCATGATTCCACATAAGTCTTCAGTGCATACATACCATGTAGTACTCTAGGTTTTATTCAGTGGATAAATGCCTTAAGTTGTGTTGACTTCTGGTTAAATCATTTCTTAACAGATGCCAATCCAGGCTAATAAGCAGGATATAGAAGATTTTTCTTACAATTTCAAAGCAAAATAAAAGTTTCTGTTATAAAAGATTGTACTCATTCAGTGAAGTCTGAGTGGTTCAGTGAGCAAAGTGCAGGTTATATATTTGTCCTGTACAAAATGCTGTTCTGAGATTAAGTGTTGCCAGATAACCAGTATTTAAAAAATGCTGTTATTCAAAATACTATTCTCTAATAGAAATAAGAACTTGAATTTTGATCTTTTATCACTAATTTTCTTTTTCAGTTCTTATTGGCCAAAGGGAATCAGTTTATCTTGGCAAATATTTGCGTGAAATATAAGAATAGCCTTTCAGTTGTGCTCTGCTTGAACGCAGTACAAAGGGCCATTTTCAGCAGTTTTCTGATTAGTGAAGTATTTAAGATCTTTCCCATGTAATGAAGCAACCTAAAGATGTTAAATAATACTATATTATTTAACTGCCCAAATATGGCTTTCAAATGCTAAGAGGATTTTATATACTTACATTATTACACTGTCTTTTACCATTGACTGATGTATCTCTGGTTCTTCGATTTTTATTTTTTTTTCCTAAGATAAAAAAGGTCATTCTGATGCAGTTTTGCTTGTTCTTTACTGTGTCAATTCTTTTTCTACTTCTGTTCATAAATTCTTTGCATATTCCTTTCAGTTTTCATTGCTTCATTTACTTCACTGCAGATAAGGAAGAAATACTGTTGCAATAGTTTGCCTTTTGCTTTTGAAAAACAAATTCAATTGTGTAAAGATGCATACATAAAATTATGATCTTGCTGTTTTAACCTTTGTGTAGTAATATGGTAAGTAATTGATTTGTGCATTTTAGGCACTTTGAAAAAATGTGAATTAAGTGAGATTAATCCCCTTTTATTTTAGCTTCTTAGAAAATAGAGTGTCTGAACATGAATTCAGACGCTCCCTAGGAATCAGAGTTGTCTTAATTTATAAATTTGTGAGAACTCAATTCTTAAGGAAATACCTTAAAGAAAAAGACCCAAGTATAGAACTATTACTATTCTAGGAGGTGTTGTGATTATAAATATTTACTGGTCAATGATGTTACTTGCATTTGGGCATGTGGTTTGCTCCTTTGAAAAAGTTAACTGTCATTGATTTATGCTGGTTACTTTTATTGCTTTGTGTTGTGTTTAAGTAATTTCTGTTGAATTTTGTCTGGTCTGTCAGGCATCTGGTTGTTTTGGTAAAGCCCTGTGACAAAACCTGTATAGGCTGCATGGGAATTGTGCCTGGGACGTGACGGAGTAATAAGGCAACAAACTTCAAATGTAAAACCAAAAGTGTGTATGAGACTTGGAATTAATTGTAAGACTTAACACTGAATAAAAATCACAAAAAGGGGGGAGTGAGGGAGATAGGGAGATCTAATAATAAAGCGTCCTCAGTTTGTTTGGGAAGAGCTTGATTGATCAGGAGTTGGACTCGATGATCCTTGTGGGGTATTCTACAATTCTATGACTGATTGAAATCATTCACTTATTTTTTGTTAAAAATACTGGTTATATATCTGGCTAACTGCAGGGTCCCCAATTTTCATTTGTTTCACACATGTACAATTGTGCATGCGAAAGTAGCACATCATCTTCTGTCTGACTTGAAAGCAGTTACCTGACTCTCTCTAGGCTGAACACTAGGATCCGTTGGCTAAGTGGTCAAGCAAGATAGCTGAATAGTTATGTTAGTGTGCTCCTTCTGCCTTTCTCCTCACTTTCTTTTATTTTAGTATATATGGTATGGCACCAATAGGAGAATTAATGTTAAAACTTGCTGGTTTTCAACTATCTTTACTGTACAACTGGGAATATTATCAGTGGTCTGATAAGCAAAGTACTTTTGTGGGAATGCCTTTTCATATCAGATGAAAAGAACTACATGTGTTTGCTGCAGCTTTGTTGTATTAAAATAGCTGCTCTTAATTACAATTGTTTGTAAAAGCATCTCCTTGGGTTTCCATATCAAATGCACATCTTCTTGGTCTTTGCTTTTTTCATCTTTTTTTTTTTTTCTTTTCAATGTGTTGTCTGGTCAGTGTAACTGCTTAGCATTGGAATTGTCTAAAATAATTTCTGACTTGGAATACCTGTGATAGTCAGAGCAAGGGTGTTGACCCCTTGGAATGCCCTGTCCTTGTGGAGATGCCCTGACCTGTCAGCGTATGATAGGGGCAGATGCTCTTTTGAATACAGGTAAGGTTCCTAAAATATATCTTGCTGACATAGGCATACAAAAAATTGAACAAAACACACCTCTAAAACATGCATTGTTTTTTTACATTCTCATTGTTTTGTAGTGTTTTCTGGAACTAAACCTATATAGTGAAACTAATCTTGATTTTTTTGTGAAAAGCTTTTTTTTTTTTTTTTTTTTTTCAAGTCACAGAAGCTCCTTCAGGCCTAAAGTGGAGGAATTGCACTTATTAGGAACATGGAAATGAAATGTCTTCTGTTAGAGAAAGCTGACTTGGTCAAGTCCCCTGTTGTGCACCGCATGCATGTGTGCACATACACTTCTTTTTCTTCTCCTCTTCTCTCTGACCCTATCCAGCCACTTTGGACAGAAGTGTAAGAGAGAAGTATCTGACATCTGTGATGGAACTTGGGCGTAGTAGTGGATTAATAGAGAAATGCATTTCCCTTCTTAGTGTAATTCCTGTCTTGGGAGTTGGGACTGCACTTGGAATTCTTCAGGTTCTAGTTAGAGCTTTCTCTCTGTGTAATCCTAGTCACATATTGTTTGCTACTGATCTCTACTTATGGTTTGCCTTGAGTATTATTAATGAGCAGGTTTTCAGACTGTTTATTTTTGTTTTAGAATCTTTAAATAACAAATGGTAAATAGCTTGGCATTTGTTCACTTCAGATTGCAGTGATAGGGAAGACGATGAAATACTTCATCGGCAGTGCACTGCTCAAGACCTTCTCATCAACCAAAAGTCAATGTACAACTTGCATGTTTTTTGCTGTAATTTGCAGCCTTTTCTTTTAAATTGTGGGCAGATGTTCTCTTCCCATTCAAATGATGCCAACAGGAAATGTTGCTGCTTCTAGGTATTCATTGCTGATTCCTTATTCCAGTTTTTAGTTTTCATCCGTCTGTTGCTCATTGGCAGATTATCATCTGAAGCAATTTAAGAAGTATTCACAAAATGTAGGAATCTGTCATTTGGGGGGGGGAAATAAGTGGTGATGTGTGGTCGTGAGCACTGGTAGTGAAAATATCTTTCTCCACTATTGCAGACTCCTGAAAAGGTCCAATGTCAGTGAGCAAGGGTTAAAACTTCATATGTGCTACTTAAAACATGAGCCAGTGAAAAATACAATGGGGTGCTCAGCTGTCAAAACAAAATAGGTCAGGTTAAGTAATTGTATTATATATTATATATAGTTAAAAACAGTCAGTGATTAAGTACTTTGCTGGTGAAAATTAGGCCAAAAAATTATATGGTCAAAACTATATGGTCAAGATATGTAGCCAAATAGTAACATTTAGCCTGATTTGCAAAAGTATTTGCAGGAAGGAACAGTAAATGGAGAGAAGTAATGCACACTATGCACCTATGCAGAGGAAAGTAGGTATGTCATGGAAGGAAAACAATGTAATGGGAATAAGGGGGAAAAAGTCAGTATTATTTAAAAAGACCAGTCCTGAGTTTGAGAAGTTTGAGTTCAATATCGGGAAAGCCTTATGGAAGTGGGCTGGCGACTTTTGGTGGTACGGCTGGAAGGAAAAAGTCTTTTAGAACCCAGATCCTTTTGTTACTTCCATAGGTCTGATAAAAAAAGTTTTCAAAATTGCTTGTTAAATTCTTGTTTGCAATCAGTTGAAACTTTAAAAATAATCACAAGGTGCTGAAATTTGCTTTATGCATTCAACTTGCCTTTCATAGTTTAAATAATGATACAGTCATATTTTTTTGTCGTTGTTTTTTTCCCCACTACCCCCAGCTATTTTGGTATTAAGTGTTTTGTGTTTCTTTCCATTAATCTGCTTTTCTTAAACATCACAGTAGCTTTTCTCAAATTAACAAATTTAGAATAGAATTTTGAATGAAGGAGGCTGTAACCTCATGTGATTTCATTTCAACAAATAGTTAAACAAACCTAGACTGAAGTTAGCTACCTGATGATATTATTTGAGATTCCTCGATGGGAATGCAAGAAAGAAGTGCCATTTGAATTGTTTCAGCATGTTTTATAGCAAATCTCAATTTGAAGTGAGCATATTTCTGTTGCTCCAAAGTTTGCATGCAGTATAAGTAACAGGGTTCCTACCCATCCATGTTAGAGATCCCAGTTTATTGGCTGGCTGAATGACAGCAATTTAGGTTTCTGTTGTTGATCCAGCTTGTTATCAGTTGGCCATTTTTTACAATAACCTAGGTCTTGGTGACAAGGAGAGAAATGTGCACAGTTTCTTCCCAGAAGGCTTTTGGAAGCATGTGGAAAAACAACTCCTGGCATGACTTGTGGGGAGCCTTCACAAATAAGTCTGTGTGCTTTGCCTACATAGTTTCTGCAGTATCTACAGCTACTCTGATTCATTAAGTACTTGCTGGGAAGCATTGCCTGTACAAAACTATAAGGTGTTATCTTGATTGCCCGAGTTGGAAGAATAAAATACTTAACACAGTGTATAAGGAGAACAGAAATTTGGGCAACCATTAACTTCACTTTAAAGGAAATTGATAAGAGTGTAGAGGTTTAGTACTATATAAATAACCTAAAATTAAACTTGATCTGTGTCTGTCTATGGTTGGGTTCAAACATTTTCTGGACTACATGCATGTGTTGATTGTAGATCTATAATCTACAACAAACTCTTAATACTTTTTATTATGTTTTTCTGCTTGTCAGGTATATATTGAGATGCTGTGTCAAAATTCCAGTTACTCTATTGAGATGGGGTTTTTTGTATGTTTTGTTTTGTTGTGTTTTTCTTAATTTCAGAATAAAGAACAAAAATTTGTCTTTAGGCCAATTAAAATACAGGTTTCCACAGGGAAATAAGCTTTAAAAATAAAGTGCTTTGCATATTTTAATTGCAAGGGAACAACAGAAGTGTGACAAAATGGAAAATAAGTGTGTTTCCTTAAAAGAGAATCACAAACCAAGCAAATCCATAAATAAAAAGAAGCTTCAGGTACGTGTATAGCAGGTTACTGTTTATATTCCAGGAAAGATTGCTCTCCCATTAATGAATGGGGACAGTCATACCAATTTGTCCTGAAAACAGAAGTCCAAGATACATTAATTGCATGGAAGCATGGTGTTGTCTTTTTTTTTTTTTTTTTTTAATGCTATCTTTGCACCTGTCTTTGCTTGGGGACTTCTTATACTGCATTTAGAAGTTGCTAAATGTAATATTTCGGGACCCTTTCAGTGAAACTGGTAGTGTACCTGGTTTGATTGGCAAGGTCGCAGACCCCTTCTGCAGAATGTTCCCTTCCACTGGAATGTGTCCAGTTTGGTCTCCTTTTGTTCCCATCCTGTTCTCATGGCTGCTGTTCCTGATTGCCTCGTCCAACATACAGTGAAGGCGGTGTATGTGAATGTATTTCAATTGAGAATGAGCTTACAATGCTGTAATACTGAATGTAGGAACAATTATCTATAGTACTAATAAGCTGTGAAGTAATGAGTGATACATAGATCACTGTATGGTGTTACCCAGTAAACCTGTCAATAATTGTTTTTCTCCTGGCTAAGCCTTGTTCTAACAACTGTAGGTATTACTTACTTTAATGAATGTATCGCTTACAGCTACAGTTACAATTCTTAAAATGACTTCAATTCATTTGTTTCTGTGACATTCATATAAAAGGTAATCCTTAGTGTGTTGGTTTGGGTAACACAAGGTCTGTTGAGAGGGAGTAATAAGGAAGGGAGAAAAAGAATCACATAGGAAACACCTGCAGTTCTTTTTTAAAAAAGCAACGTGAAGATATTTTTATTTACCACTAGTGTTCTGTTGTTCATAGCTGGAGTAATAAATTAGATACTTTTGATGTGTGCAGAGGAGTGCGGAATCCTTGTGTGCCTTATGAGAATTGCTCATATAAATTATGTCAGTCAGCAGCTTTGTTCAAGATCTAAGTGTTAACGCTGGAGCGGAGCAGTGGAAATACACTGAATCTACAGTTACACAAAGTGAAAGCTGTTCAGATTTATTGACTTTTTGTTCTTGATCATGAACTGTTTGAAGTAAACATGTTTACATCCAAAACCTCGTGCACCTAGATAAACAGTGCCGAATTTAACATGGCCTGCTACTTCAGTGGTGGTTAATAGCCCTGAGCATTCAATACAAGTGTATCCCATAAGGATTTTTCAAGTTTTCTTTGCTTCTTGCTACCTTGAGATATAATAAAATGTGTTGTGCTGATGTGTTGTGTGTTCTAACAAAGACAACGTTTTAGGCATTACTTAGATTTGAGAGTTTACTTACACATGAGCTGCATGTAAAGAAGGTCGCCTACAGAAAACACTTCTCGTTTTCCCCACTTGTTCTTCAAATCAAAGCAAGTAAGATTCAAATAGAGGTACGCATGCACACACATGTTGCCCAGAGGGGTGCAAGGCTCTGCTGCTGCTGCTTGGCCTGCAGGGACGCTAAGAGCAGGTGTCCAGGCACAGGTTTGGTTGTGGGGTTGTAGCCTGGGCTGGGGCTGCTGTTCCCCTCTGCCAGCACCGGGCTGGGCAGCTGCCACAGTGGTGACACCGCTCTGTGTTACGTTGTGCGGCTCCTTGCAGGCTGCTGTAGCCAGCAGCAAAAAGTGGCTGCGTTGGGCTGGATTTGTCTTGTGTTATCCAGCTGTTTTATTTACTCATTCTTCCTCTCACTTTTTCAGAATCGGTCCAGATTAGTTGTAATTACAGGTAAGAGATGATATCCACATGGCATCTGGCAAACAGCAGACCTGCCTACTCTTAACTTAGGGTGCCTTTACAGGCTATGTGGAAAAAACAGTGTTTATTTTGACATTCTTCTGTCAAACTTGTTACATGATTGAGGAATGAAGCCAAGTGCCTCCAGAACAAGCGAGAAGCACACACACATTGAGTGCCTTCAGGGTATCCAGAAGTTCAGGGATAGGTGACTAATGGTGGCCTGCCATGATACCTGGCATGTGCATGTGAAAAGGAGTGTTCTTACATGTTATCTGTGGTGTTTGTTGGGGTATGAAACAAAACAGCTTCCTTTGAGTATTAGAAGGGAAATGGGAAAAGAAACAGCAGAAGTGGGAACCTTGCTCAGATTTGAGAAGCTGTTTGTAAGTATGAAATGTCTTCCTTGTGTGCCCATAGGTGTTCATGTGAAGCATATGCTTTGTTGTTCTTAAGCTTTGTGATGCTCTTGTTTCTTCCTAGGAGTGCTCTTGGAGGCTTTCCATGAATTTTTTAAGTTAAGTGGCTGTACTGCAAGCTACGTAGCCAGGAACAGCGTGAGAAGTTGGGGTTTGTGTTGGGGTGCAGCAGGTGCACAGCACGATGGCAGGCTGGTGGTTGGGCAGCCCTTCAGGCGAGCAGAAGCTGTGGGTTTGCATTTTCCTCAGGCTCAGAAAGTTGCAGAACTGGGACTGCTGCGTCCTGGGCCAGCTCTCCACCTGCTGGGCACCGGGGTGTTTGCCCAGGGGAGGGAGGAGGAGGAAGAAGAGGAGGTCACTGCCTCCTGACTGAGGATCCTCAAAGTGCAAAGCAGAACCTGACCTGAGGGCCCCAGTTTGGCTTCTTTGTGGGGTCGAGGTGGGGGAACACTCACCTGCTGAAGTTATTTTTTAGAGAACAGCAGTTTGGGGCATGAAGAGAAGTGAATATTAGACTTGTCTGTAGTTTTGCCTTAAGCTTTTGCCTGACATACATTCAGTATGAATGCTGAGGTAGCAGTCTCCAACCATTCCCTCTTGTGAAGCTGGAATTCGGGGAGCTTTACTCTTGATTTTAACCTTCAGTTTTACCCTTAATGTGAAATTATTATATATATAGCAGTCACTTCTATGTCTGTACTAAGTTTGATAAAATAACAATCTGGAGTAAAATGTAATATGTAAAATAGTGTATGTCCATACATGTATAATGTCTGTGGTAAATATTTTTTTTTTTTTTTTTTCAAGAAAGCCAAGTTTAAATCAGGTTATTTAGAAGTTGTTCTCAACTCTCATTTTTAACCAGTAAGAAAAAAACACCACACAGCTCCATTCTAATTTGTTGCATTGTGTTCAAGGACAAACCTCCCTCTGAATCACGCAGTTTTGGAAAGCACCCTTGCACAAGTTAGAGGAAAGCCTGGCATTTTCCCCATTTTCCACTGTTCATTCTGAAGGGATGTCAGATTCCTTGGGAAAAAATAATTTGTGAAAGGTCACAAACAAAATAAAGAACATTCTTGAGTATACAGTTACAGCTAATTGAGAGCTGGACACACAGTGCAACAACAACGTCGCTCGTGTTTGGAAAGAGCATCTGTATGCAGGGAGGGCTGGGTTGAGGAACCGTGGTGTGGCACAAATAAAGGAATGGTTGGGGACAAATCACTTTTCAGGTTTACTTTCAACATACAGTAGAATTAAAATGTTTTTGTTTAAAAAGACTGAACTTGTTTTTGCTGAGGGCTAAGCTGGCTTCTTGCATCATGTCAATACAGGATTAAAGCTTTTCCATATGGAAGAGCCTCCGGTTGTGACTGCTCCGCTTCCGCATCCTGTTGTGAAGAGCCTACTCTTTGCTTTTCCTTTTCAAAGATGATCTTCCTAAAAATCATTCCCTAAGGGAAAAGATGGGAAGGTAGAGGATAGAATACGCTGCCATACCATGAGGGTGAAATTTCCAACACAATGTAGTTTAGGGTAGCATATAGCTCCATACTTCCTTACCGCAATATTTGTGTGTTTCAGGCACATTGTGGCCTACCAGAACTAAATTGTCAGAACTGTTAGGCTATTTCACTAGGTCTATTTAGTGTCTTCTGTTCAAAACCCTTATTAATTCAGTTGCTGGCTCAAGATGGAAACTGTTTTCTGTATTTCTTTGAAGTGAGCTAAAGCAAGCAGCTACTTGGGGTATTGACTTTAAATTTGCTAGAGGTATTTGAAACTTTAGAATGTCTTTTAATCTAATTTAATTTTTTAAATAAGTAAATACTTTTAAATAAGTAAGCGTGACCCTGCAGGCATTGTTTGAGAGCCCTAAAAAGTGGTTTTCCTATCCTGGCAGAGGACATGATTTTGTCAGCTGAAAATACGTAAGAAGCAATTCAGGAAAAAATGGGGAGGGTCGGAGGAAGGAAGGACGTCTCTCTGGCTCATCCTACGCAGTATCAAAACACAACTTCTGCCACAGTGCATTGTACATCATATAAGCTATTTGGACATTGATTTCAAACCCTGTGATAACTTCCTTGGTTGTCTGGGAGTGAGTGGCTGAGCTGTGCTGAGCTGTAGCTGTGTTACAAAAGCTGACACGTGCACCAATTACCAGCTTTGAAAGCCTAACCCTAACCGACTTCCAGTTTGTAAAAGATTTCACTTCAACTCAGTGTACATGCTACTGAAGTAGTGTACAGCTGATAAAATATTACTGTAACTGCGTAGCTGAATAGTTAATTATATATATATTCCTACCTCTACAGCTAGTAAAAAAATTAATAGCGTAAGATAAAAAGTCCTTTTCGGCCTGTGTCTTATGTGCAGTTTTGAGTCTTATCAGTTCATTCTGAAAAAATAAAAACTATTTATTTTTGAGATAGTCATTACACGTAATAAAAAAGTTTTTTTTATGTGTCTGTTACTTGTAAACCTGTTTTCTGTCTTTAAATGTATTTTAAGAGTCAGCGGGAGATAAGACCTAAAATTCCTGTAGACACTGTGTTGTTCTGAGGTGAACATCTGATTAAGAACATGGAGTGTACTTCATTGAAATCAAACTCAGGATATGTTAGAATTGGTGTTTAGTAAGTAAAGTAAACAAAGAAAATGGAATGGCACAATGCTTGTACCTGTTTCGTGGCATAATTGTATCTATCTGTCTATTTATTTATGAATTTATCTAAACACAGAAACTTATGAAGGCAAAAAGCCTTCAACACGGCTGTAGTGTGGCTTCTGTTTCTGGGCAAATAGTCTTTCACTCCTGAAAAGAAGGACTGCATTTGATTTGTGATGAGTGTGTCATTAGGTTGTCCTTTGTTTTATCCTGTAAAAAATCGCACCTAATCCAAACATTTAAGTTTTTAGCCACAGAAGTGGATTGCATCTGGATGACCAAAACTACGTATTTCTTTTTCTAGGTGTGGGCATTCTCCTGTGTACCGTTCCCGTGAGATGTCAGGTCGGGCCCTTGTTCCATTTGTTATGGTCAGTGAAGTGCCGCACACAGTAACATCACTGCTGAGGGAGCTTCCAGACTGTACCAGTCCTTGCATACGACAGAATAATATTCACGGAACGCTTTTGCAAGTATGTTTTTATGGTGTCTTTTGTTGTTTTTTTGGTTGTACTTTATGGTCAGATAAAATGCAGTGAGCTGTGCTGAGTGTTGACACGTTGTTAAACTATGTATAAAGACTGCTTTTGAGTCGATTCTCTCAGATGATAAATATGGGATGCAAATTTCAACAGTCATTAGAAGACTGCAAGTTGTAAATATCAACATTTACATTTCGTATAATGTTTCATCTCCGGAGATTAAAGTGCTTTGAGAGCAAATATCTTTATCTAAACATATCTAGAGAGATCCGTGTGACTCACCCAGAATCACAGAGCAAATCTGCGGCAGAGCTGAACTCCGAGCACCAGAAATATCATAGATGTTGAGACTTGCTGCTTACCTACATATTTATGTACAACTTGATTTGCCATTCCTGCTACATCATGGGCTTCACGTCAGTTTGCTGTGCACGATGTGATAAGTTTTATACTGTATTCTTCAGAAAACATTCTGGAGAACAGCTCGCTATCAGTTGGGAATCAGAAATTTCTTCATTCCTCATACATCATTCCTTTGGTTTATGGCAGTCGGTTCAGTGTGTTTGATTTTTAAGCTATCATGGTAATAAGTTACCCATTTTTATTGCCTGTTTTTCACAAGCAACCCTCCAACAAAGGCATATTGTATATGTTCGGCTCTGTTAGTCTGCCTCTGTTAGCTGGCAATCTGTCTTGGAACACATTCCCATTGTAAAGTGTGTGGTGTTGTGTGTCTGTGTATGTGTTTGCGGGATATTATTTTTATGTATCTCTTCCAGCTTATTATTTCCCTTTCAAATCATGACCTTACGGGAAACCCACGATAAGGAAATGAGTAAAGTCTCTCTAGAGCTGTTATTGCCAACTTTACCTGTACCTCTCCACACTGATTATCAGCTTGTTTCTAATATATATTAACTGACAAGAAATAATTGGAAATCTGATAATTCCTTCAGTGTTTTTAGAAGTTGGTGTCACTTTGCTTGTCCAAAAAGGAATGTTGATAATTTTGGAAAATTGGCATCTTGTGAAAGATGCCAACTAGCTGGATTGGGATCAGAGGAGTTCATCCAGTTTAATTGGGATTTGGCAGATGACGGGTAAGAGAGAAGGTCGTCCCAGTTTGTGGTTGAGTCTGCCCTGCTGCAGATGTCAGTCCAGCAGCTGTGTAGGACTGAGGGGATTACCATCATCAAACTACCTGTATCTCTACCAGTGTGCCACAAAACTGGAGTCCTTCTGGAAGTGTTAAGAGGTGGAAACATTTTGTTAATCTTCAAAAGGTTTATAATCCTCATAACAAGAGTATGGACTGGCTGTAACATATAAAGCCACTGTTGCCTTTTTAGTGACCTTGTAGAAAAGTAATAGTAGAGGGTTTGTTCTGAAACTGCCCGAAGGATGATCTGTTTTTTAAGCCGGTGTTGCTGACAAGATGTTATGCATAGGTCTAGGAGGTTTTCACTTCCATCTGTGTGAACCAGGAGGTGTTTTTATTCTCAGGTCTTTTACTGTGGTCTCTGGGTCAGTTTGGGAAGTCACTAGGATCTAGTACTGAATTGCTACTGCGCTGGGGGAAGACTGGTGCTGTCAGAGTACCACATTCTTCAAAAAAATGTCAGTGGTGCCATAGAAATCCAGCGATGTTTGGTCTCTTGTGTGTCTTGGGCTTTGTTTTATGATTCATGTTATCAAGGTTGTGCAAAGTGTTCGTTTAATACTTAATCAGATGTAGTGTATGACTGAAATGCTAAAATAACTGTTGATAGTTAAAAATAACAAATATTCAGAAGAAATACTGAAGGGTGATGGATTTACAAAAAGGGAGGCACCGTTCTTTGATGTTGTACCTGTAAAACACTAGTGCCACGTAGTTCCCCACATAGTGCACACCTACTGTAAATAGGAGGGCAAAGAGCAAAGTGCTGTGACTTCCAGGGGTTTTGGATGGGTGGTTTCAGTTTCCTTTTTATCATTGTAAGAAGGGACTCACAAGGCTTATTGAATGGAAGGGTGTTACCAGACTATTTATTAAAGCTTTAAGACAGGGATCTGACAGTGTTCAAGACTGCACTGCATTTCCAAGGCACAGTAGAGAATTTATCTTCCTCTTCGATATGAAAATCCTTACGAAAAAGAGTGAGCCTGTACAATGCTCGATAAAATTTAGATATTTCTTTCCAGCAATACAAGGCCAATGTCTTATGAAAATAGAATTCAGTTAATTTAATTTCATTTCTTCGGTCACATTAGTCAGAAGCTGACTGTTTTCACTGCCTGATTTTTATTTCAGTGGTTATATGCTGTCAAGTCTTGAGCAGGAAAATTGGAATTGTTCAGACTTAAAACTTAGATGGCAGTGCCAAATGTAATAAATTTTGAAGGTAAATTACAGTTATGTTTCAGGGTAATGTAATTGCTTCATCTGTTGCAAGCCAAATGTTCATTTATAGACAGATCATTCAAAAAAAGTTCAGACTGCAGTGCTTGTCCAAACACGGGCTGGTTTTCAAAACGCTGAGATTGACAGGGACTATTTGGGACAGTAAATACAAATGTGCTGTGTTTCACTTCAGCCTGCTGCATCAAGTGAAAACATGGCTTTTGGCCCCCAGTGTGATAATCTTGACTCAATTTATGTATGAATATAAATGTGCATGAGGATAAAATAATTTTAAGGCTTACTTGTTTTACATAAGAATTATTTTCAAGAAAGGAGGAATGTTGTCGTTCTGCAACTCTTACAGAGCTGATGGTAACCTTCAGGGAGTAGGTTTGCACCAGAAGTAAATGTGTTGGCTTAAAAAAGACAAAAGTCCACTCAATGCTTAGTGCTTCCTCTATGAATGCAGTTTCTAATTCTCTGTTATCCAAACTGATATGGGGGCTGGGGAGGGACTTAAGCTTGTAGTTCACTAGAAAATGTGGAAATCTTCTGTTGGCCTTATTAAATGATGAAATTTCTGGCTTCTGTTGTTTCAAGATCTAGTTTGTTGTGTGTTTATTTTATTTTTATTTTTTTTTTAACCTGATTAGCTGAAGGGAGGAGCTTGTCCAGGGCTTTGTCTAGAGACTTCTTGTTTGCAAATTTTTTTTGACTTTTGACAGTTGCCAAGGATCTTAGAATAGTTGGGAAGATTGTGAGGTATCCTTATCAACGGATCCATGAAGTAGCCAAAATCTGCTCTCCTGAAATCCAGGGTTGCGATCTTGTTTTTTGCCTTGCTGCCTTCTCTCAGGATCCTGAACTCTATCATCTCCTCACTGCAGCCAAGCTGCTTTCAACCTTCACATCCCCAATGAGCTATGCCTTGTTTGTGAGCAGGAAGTCCAGCTCCTTGTCTTTTTTTTTTTTTTTTTTTTTTGTCAGAAAGTTGTCATCGGTGCTCTCCAGGAATCTTCTGGGTTGCTTATGCTGTGCTGTGTTGGTCATCCAGAAGATACCAAGTTTGGTGAAGTCTCCCCTGTGAGGAGTGGGGCTTGCAAACTTGAGGCTACTTGTAGCTGTCTGTAGAAGGCCTCATCCCTGTGTTTGGTCCTGCTCAGGTGGCCTAGAGCAGGCACACATTGCAGTGTCACCTGTGCTGCCATCTGTTCTTGAGCCCTTACCCTTAAGCTATCCCACCACGTCTCTGTGATTCCAGCAAGACCACAGCCCTGCAAATTGCACACAGACATCTTAATGCCTGGGATTCGTTAACCTACCCCTTTGGTGCTTTAAAGCAGAAAAAAGTTACAGGATGCCTGAGCATGGTTTGTCTGGAAAACAATGCAGCACCTTTAATTCATCCAATTGTAGTTTATTTATAATGATTAAAAAACTCCCAAGTGCATGAGCTGTCAGATTGGTTTGCCAAAGAAAGCAGATGCTAGACTTTTGCTTTTGTTTTTATCTTGTAAGAATCAGGTAACATGATTGATGCTGGGTTTCAAAGGCTCTGCTATGTATGTAGACCTAGCATCTAATTGTTACAAGTACAGGAGAAAGCAGCAGGGAGACTGAGGCTTTCGGTCACAGTTCTGCACTCACTAGTTTTCAGAAATCTGCTCACATTTATGTGTTCAAAAATCTGTACCTACCCTTACACTATCTTTATATTGAAAATAATTCACTGGTCTGCTGCAATTAATCACGGAGCAGATGTAATTACTGTTAAGGTTTCTGTCTTTCTCACATGAAAGAATCTGCACATCAGCTGGGTCATCATCTTGTGTGTTGGCAGTTTGATCTTCCTCGCATTCACTTTGGCAAGCCTACAGTGATGCATTTTTTGAACACAGATCAGATAAATGAAGGTTATTAAAAGAGCCAGCGCCTCTTCTTTTAAGTTCCCTGTGCATTGTTTTGCCCATTTCTGAAACGTGCTAATCCTCTTCCTAGCGGTCTTGTGTTGATTTATACCTAAACATTGGCAGTTCCTGGCTTCAGGCTGCTCTCCAGAATGGTACCACAATTTTTGCTTCCTCCATCACTGTCCAATTCACTATGCAGTCCCTGCCTTTTGGAGTGCATTTTGCATTCCCTTTGGCATCGCTGGGCACAGATTAGGAGAAAGGTGGATTCAGTGACTTCTCCCTCATCATTTGATGCTTGTATAGGAAGAGAGAGAACTACATGAGTTTGTATAAATGTGCATGCTGCCTCTATTTGCTGTCTCCATCAGGAGATGGATTGAACTGTCCAAGATACAGTTTCTCATAGAAGTTGACTGTGGGTTATGCAGTTGGACACATGAGGAACAATTTCTGTCTGGAAGCTTCTTTGGTTTTGAAGATTATTTAGTTTTTTGTTGGTACCTTACAGGCACAATCAAACAACTGCATATAATAAAAATTCTCTGGCCTATCTTGTCTTTGCAGATGGATCCTTCTTGTTGTGACTGCAGCTTAGTTACAGAAATTCTGCCTGGTCCCTGGGAAGGTTTCTCTCCAGTTCCCCTATCTTCTCATCTGAGGTCTAGCTGGTAGCTTCTATTCTTTCTGGTCTTTGCAGTCTTCCCACTTGCTGTTATCACTTCTACTGATTTATCCTGAAATTTGTTCTCTGAGCATATGCCATTGTTTACATCACTAAAGAAGAGCAGTCTCCCCTCCTATTTGGGGGGTGCTCATGACCTGCTCTTAAAAAATATATATTAAAAAAAATAGAGATCTGCTAAGTGAAAGATGAAAAATGATTTGTTTTGATGCAGGGTTAGAACTTTAGAAAGACAAAAGTGGAATATCACTTGATGATGGTTCCAGTGTCATCAACCAGTAGTCAGTTACTCTTCACAAATTGTTACTCTTAATGTTCAAATTTTCTCCACACACCCACAAAACTCTGTTAAAACTGAAACTCTGTTTCAGTTGGCTAAATCAATATTACAGCATGATAGGAGGCTGGTTCAAAGAAGAATGTTTTGTTTGTTGTTTTGTTTTTATTTTTACTAGCTCAGACAGTTCTCTTTGGCGTGTGAATGCGAAGTCCTGTGCAAAGAATGTTGGTTTGAGTTTTTGAATGTTCTTTTGTTTGTTTTGCTTTTGAAGCCAGTAGCACTGCTGCATCTTCCACGCATTTAAAGAACACTGAGTCACATCACCTTAGTTGCATGGGACAAAAGATAAACCTAGTAAGATATGAAGGGCTTAATAACTCTTTACCATTAATGTTAATCAAAGATTAAATTTTCCACCGACTTTAAGTGGGACAAGAAATTAATAGTTGAATAGCTTTTCAGGGAATGTCAACATCCCATAGAATTAGATTCATCTTTCTGAAAGTAGCGTACAGTAAAAGAATCTAGAAACTTCTTATAAAAATGAAAAACCACGATTGCATGACAGATTTTTCTGACAGCTATGCAGGGCTTTCATAAATCTGATCTTCTGGTTTAGTTTTTGTGGAGTTATTGATTATTATTATTTATGATGGTGGAACTTTAAATTCAAAAATTTAAAAATCAGCGTCGTGGGTATGATGTTTAAATAATAATGGAGAGATGGAAGAGGTGACTGAAAGATGGAAGAAGTGATTGAAAGGGTGGTCGATGACTTCACTAAAGCAGCAAGAAAAGCGGAACAAGAATCCAAGTTGAGAATACTCATACTGGGTCACGCAGATACTTGTCAGAGTCAGTGTGGTGCTTCCACCAAGGGCTGATAGCACACGCCTAGGAAAAAGAGTAAGACCAAGCAGCCAAAGAAACGTGTGCTGCCCTAGCTTAGAGCACTCTTGAGCTAGAGGTGTAGGGATGTGATTTTGAACATCAAAAGGAAGTACATCATTGTGCTGATGAGAAGAAGCAGTTTATGATGAAAACATCAATATATTAGGTAGTTTCATTATCCAGAATACTTGTATCAAGACAGATTATTGTCGATGAAAGTAAAGCCGACCTAATGAACGTGAATGCTTTTTTACCTCCTGTGAGAGAAGGAGGATTTTTAGCTTAAGCTGCTACAAAGGAAGGTCAAGCTGCAGGTATCTGAGATTACTATCAGTCCTGTATTTTATGAGTTTAATACTTGGACACTTACTCGGGAATAAAGGCCTTTTAAATAAATACGAGCATTTGAAAATAAAGCAGAGAAGAATGATGCCTGGAGAAGATCTAGCAAGCAATCGCAGGAGCTTTATTGCAGGACTGAATAGGTAATAAAAACCTACAGACTCCAGTGGCTAGGGTGTGTGATTATGATAACAGGAGACAAATTAGGCAAATATATTTTGAAAGTCATTCTTGGATGTTGGTTTTTGTGGCTGAGTGAAAGAGAGAGGTATACCACTGGTTACCTTGGCCCAAAATCCTTGATGTGAATTACCAGCAGGGGTGTCAGTGACCGTATTCTTTTGTGTTTTGTTTTGAAGACAAAGGATCGCCAGGGTCTGAGGGAATGAATGGGGAAGTAGCATATTGTTTATTTGGCTTTATTCAGTAGCGCAGAAACATCGACTATGGTGAATTACTTTTTATTTGTCTTGGCAGCAACGTTTGAAGTATAGCAGTTCAACATTAGCTTATAAAAACTCAGTGTAGTAAACAAATGGTACATTATCTACAGATCAAAGAAATAAACCTGCTATAATTAAATGTTGTCCAGTGAAACTTCCTTCCAGCTGTTTCTTTTCGGAGCTCAGTTTTTAGTGTTCAAGATAAGCCTTACTTTCAAGATTAGTACAAAGAGAAAAAGAAATACTGATGTCAAGTTGAAAACACATTCACTTACATAGCTGGCAGCAATAGAGCAGTTCTCATTTCTTCGTGTTGTAGATTTGTATTAACTCTTATCCAGAGGGGTACGCAGCTGTGAGCGTTTGAGAACAAGATTTGTGTTTTCTATCTGATATTACATTAATGCAACAGAAACACGGCTAGGTTTCACGAATGGGAGCAGACAGCTTCTTCGAGGAGATCACTGATGAGGTTTTGTCAGAAGTTTTCTTACAGCTGCTTTTTAACGAACTTTTGTGGTACCACTAAGTGACTAGACAGATCTGCTAGTTGGACGTGACTTTGAAGGCGCTTTTGCTGTAATTAGTAATGCTCCCAAATGCCATGTCTCTGACTCCTAAGAGATATCATTAGTTTTTAAAAGAACATGGATTCGTGCAATTTTTACTACTCTCTGTTAGTTGTTTTTATTCTGTTTCTGTATGGTTTTTGATTTCCTTCCCACAGCAACTAAGTATTTGCAGAGATACAAAAATGTTGAAAACTTCAACAGAACTTTTTTTTAAAAAAAAAAAAAAAAAAAGTGTGCTTTTAGTAAGTGGTATGCATCAGATAGGAAAAACAAGGTGGCTACTGCTGTTCTTTATTGAGAGGTAAACATAGTAAGGGCTCCTTCGGGTTGTGCTGGCCATAGTGTGAAAGCTGCACCCTCTGCAAAGTCAGACTTGACTCCCTCTCTCCCACAGCCTCCGGTTTGATGCCTGCTACCCTGGGCAGTTGCTGTGGCAGTGGTGTGGCCACCCTTGCCCAGTGCACTGCTCCCACTCTTTACTGAAGGAAAGCTTCCCCAAGGCGTGCTCCTCGTGTTGCTCACAGGTGCAGTGCAGAGGCTGTGGGGTGGATGTCTGTGCGGCCACTTGATGTACACACGGCCTGCCCTTCAGTTACAGCCACAGAGCATCACGAGCCTTCGGGTTAGGTCTTGGGTAAGAGCAGGGGCTGAAATGTGAAGTACTGATGTGGCTCTGTAGAATCACTTTTATTAGGTGTTAGGATTAAATTTAAGGAAAGAGAAATCCTCCTATAGGTGCAGTTTTACAGTGGATAGATTATTTTCTCTTTAGGTTTCTCCTGAGAGATGTTAGAAAAGAATACTGTTGGCACAGTTTCCTCCTTACTACTGCTTCAGGCACGGGATGGTTAACTTGATTTAGACCTCCCAGAACAGCAGTTGAACTCTTGTGAAATCTAATTTTTTTTATAAGTGTTCAATTCTGTGCTGAAGTACATATTTCTCACACCTGTTTTGTATTACGAATCTTTAAGTATCCCTCATGATTAGTCGGGAAAGCAATACTATCACTCTTCCACAGACAGAGGATGTTTTTACAGTTGGGAAGGGAAAAGTTGAAACTTGTAAAGTGTACTGAAGATATAATATTCTCCTAGGTGGTGCAGTGGATTAATTTAGTACTACACGGAGTTCATTTTTCATCTCCTAAAACATGTTTTTAGTCCCACCCGCGTAGGATATTTTTCTCCTCCTTTTGATCTAGAAGCCATGTCTTTAAAACTTTCAGAGCCAAAAGAAAGATAATCCTGGATATACTTCCTGGATATACTTTTACAAATACCCATCCATGATAAGTTCTGACTGCTTGAGGACGTATAAAAAATATTTATGAACAGCGAGGGCTTTTTTATATACTGTGTGCTGTGTTTCCAGAAGATCAGGCTACAGTAAGAAATTGTGGGAAAGGGCCTCGCTTGGTTTCTGGAAGCCTTCATAGGCTGTTTCAAAGCAGAAGATGCCCTCCAAGGAAGAATAAAGTTGAGAAAATGACATTTTAAAAGATTGCTATTGATGGGAGAAGTGAGTGAGGAGGTACAAGGGCTTTTAAGTGGGCAGTTACTCGGTAGAGAATCACCTGGACTGAAGGCCAGTATGCAGAACCTCAAATTGTGGAACAAAAAAGTTGGAGAGAAAGAAGAGGAGAAACTTGGAAATCTTAGAAAATGTAACAAAGTAAACACAAAACCAGATTAACAGACTTTCAAAGATCTGAAAATCTATTTCATGGTGTTCGTGAGTCTAATTACAAGCTTTTCAGTTAAGGAAGGCCACTTTGTCTTTCTTCAAGTTTAAAGCATGCTGCTCGTACTTTTTACTTCTGTTTGTGTCCCAGGCACTTCTTGCGGTAGTGTTTTTTACCATTGTTTCTCTTTTTATGAAGTATTGTAGAATAACTCATTTTGGAAGTAGTTATTATGGCGCTAGACTTTACTAGGAACAGTTTTCGCATGGCTGTTTCACTTAAAAGTGGTTTATTCACTTAGACGCTGAATCTGAACTGACAACGTACTCTGGATGTTGGCTTTATTTCGCTGATGTTGTTTATCCATGGGCTGAAGAGAAGAATGGGAAATGGATATCCAGGCTGAGAAAGGATTGTGCAGAAATCTCCCTGGCATAAAGAAACAGCATGGGACAAAGTTTGTGTGGGGCAGGATGAACAAGAAGCTGTGTTATACTTGTATCTGGTGGGGTTTGAGGGGAGGCAGTTCTTATTGTAAGGGTCTATCTGTGTGTTTTGGGTTTAGGTCAGGGGCTGTTTGGGGAACAATGCTCTATTGAAAGAAAATTTGTTTTCCACTCTCTAGTACAACATGCTCCCAGTTTGGGGACGTTGCTGCCAAACCCACCCAAAAGTACTGTGGATTCTGAGTTGGATCATCAGAAACACAGCTTGCAGCGGGACTGCGGGCAGCACTTAGACTTAAAGTCCCCTGCAAAGTGTTTTTTAGGCCCTTGAAACAGCCTAGGTGTGGTCTGACAGCAGAAAAGGGCACGGGGAGTGCCGAGAGGGTGATAGGGATGCTTCTAAATTTATTACCTGTCAAGGACCCTCCTTTGGCCTGCTCCTTCCCTCACAGAGCATTCCAGTCATCTCTAGATCATCGGAGCTGCCTTGTGTTTGGGAGTGTGGAAACCTCCCACAGGGCTTCAAGCAGGCAAAGAATGACTGAAGCCTCTGAAGGCCCGATAAGCAGGTGCTTCTCTTCTGTCCTCCCTCATTCCTTCACAGCCTTGCACCTACCTTATCTTGCCCCGTTTCCCCTGGCACTCCCATCTCCCTTCTCCTCCCTCCTGCCAGCTCTTGTTTCAGGTGCTTACTTTTCCCTGTCTCTGTTCTGTACCACGTCCTCTTAAAGAGTAGCTGCTGTCCTGATAAGTTGTTGCTTATTTCGGCAGGGTTATTATTCTGCTGGCAGAGATGTCTGTCTGTCTGTATACTCAGTTGTATTCAAAAGCGTGTAATTTAGATTCAGTGCGTCCTCATGTCTGTGATGAATGTCTGAAGTGTTTTTGGCAGGAGGTCCTTCTAGTTGTTGTAGTTCATTCAGGCCTGTGGTGAATTTTTGGTTGTTATTGTGTTTGGGTTTTTGTTTGTTTGTTTTTTTGTGGGAAAATAAGCAATGGTTATTAAATTTATTCCTAAATACACACAGTTATTTCCATAGATGCAGAAAAGTCTTTGTCAAAAGTGGGTGTTGGGAAAGCTGTTTCTACTTGGAAATCACCATTGTCCTTTTTTGATGGAAATGCACCAACAGTAAGATTAGAATGTTTATTTTATTACTAGGGATCAATTAAGAATCCAGCTCTTAAATATTTATGTCCTAAATTTAAAGATAGTGAGTGTTTACAGATCATGTTGAGTTTAACTTCAATATATTTAAAACTAATTAGCACCTTCCTTTCCTTTCTACAGTGTAAATGCATGCATTTGTTTAGCTTTAGAGTATTAAGCTGCTATTCTTCAGGGGAAAAAAAATAGTTTAAGGTAGGAAAAGTCAGCTCACAACTTATTCCGTTCCCTACAAAACACTCTTAAAGCAAACAAAACGCCTGTTATGTACTCATGTTTGTAAGTTCCAAGAAATCATTCCCTTATTCTTTTCTGGTTTTCTGTCTTGTCTCAGTGGTAAATCAGACACAATTGGCAATTACAGCCAGAAACTGTAAGGAGACTAATAATTACTTCTTTCAAAGAAAATATAAATGTAAGTATTCTTGAGTGTGTTTGACTTGTTTCTTTTCCTTCTATTTTTTTGAAGTAAAATGTGTCATTCAGTGCTGTAAGAAGTTCCAGCTAGAACCTTCACTCTTTGAAGCAGAGGCATTTGAACCCTAATTGACTCAAGATACAAATAAGAAAATGTAAATCGTACTGTCTGCATCTTAAGTGAAACACTCTGCATTCTTCATGTTTTTAGTTCCTGTTAATGCAAGAGTAATTAATAAGATCAGGGGAACGTGTGTGCGCCATGGTGATGCTGCTATTGTCACATCTCATGAATACCACCCACTCCCCCCAAAAAGCCTCAGAAAGATGTAGAGATGCACATCTGAAAGACTTCACATGTATATGTCGTTGCCAAATAGTTGTTGTTATTTCCAGATGTACCATCTAATGAACATATGCAGTGTTTGCGTATCCTGTGTTGCAGCATAAAACCACAGCCCATAGATAGTTTCAAAAGGACAGGACTTTGTGTAATTACCTTTGGGTAGACTTCACAGGAGAATGGTTGATGAGGCAGAATTTCAAACTTCAGTGATGGTAATAGTTAGAGTTGTATTAAAATAGAGACCTTGAGAAGAAGGGAGTGAGAAGCCCCAAGTGCCTCCAGCGATAGAAATGATTTTTCGTTGGTGTTTTGAGTCAATCATTTACACCTCTGAATTATCATATGATGTGCAATTATTTGAAAATTAATCAAATTAATGTAGATTCTGGAGGTCTTAGGAAATGACGATATAATGCTCTTACAGCCGTAGGTATTTCTCCTGGAGCATTCTAGACATGTAAAAATGGTACCACAGCATCAGGTGGTTTGTGCTGTCAAAAATGAAAGAAAGAGATTATAAAAACCAAAATGATCACTTTGTTTAACTAGTTTTAAAATAAAATATGGCATCTTGGCACTTGCTGATTACTGGGGAGGAAAAGCATAGTTTTAGTAAATTCATACTGTATTCAGCACTAAAAGCATAATGCTGTTTTCCCTGAAAGTAGGGGAACTGTTGGTAGTAGAAGTATTAAGGATGGAAATGCAACTGCAAATAATGTAACCATAGAGAGTTGTTTCACGTTCTTCCTTTTTTTGTTTTCTTAAAAACCATAATGTGTTCTCGGGTAGGTAAAAAAAAAATAAAAAATAAAAATTAAGTTGACCTTTCGGACGACTACAGTGAATGTGGAGTGCCCTCTGACAGAAGATTTAATAGTCCTAATGACATATACAGCTGTTTTCAGTATTTTACGTTGTGGTGCTTGTGAACAATTTAACAAGAAGTTCATTTTATGTTAACTTTAATTTGTGAACTTTGATATCACATGGTCTAAACAAATTTTTTTATCCTAAGTATTTCCAAACTGGAGTTGTGGATGCTGTTAAAGTTATGCTCAGCTCTCAAATTGTCAAAACAGTAAATTCTTAGTTTTGTTGTTGTCTCAGAGTGTAATAGGCTGTGATATTAACAGATCTCAGAAGAAGAGGTGTTCATAACCACCTCAGCCTCTGACACTTTTTTTTCCATTAACTGACGAGTGCAGTTTTGCTGATGTTTTTCCATCGGCCTTTTCCTTTTAGAGGAATGTGTTTTCCATCTAAGTATTATCTTTTAGTTCAGCAGTATTTATAAGGATTACATAGGGCAACAGTCAGTATATGAGTGAAGTTTATAATGGCTTTATCTACATGGGTGATCCTTGTGGTTTTTAAGAAACAACTTTGCTGTACAGAATTACAGTACCACTGTCAGCCAAGAGAACCCTTGAAACAATTGTGGTATTGCAGTTGTACAACATAAAACACTTTGGTGGTGTCCCCAAATGATGGATGATAACATTCAATGAAGTGTCATGGGCAGGAAAAAAGTTCATGGCTATAAATTCTTAGTTTGGGGTAATTTTCTTAAGTTAGTGTGATTTTGCAGGGACAAAAGGAAAAATGGGCTATTTTGAGCGGTAAATGCTAGTAGTATGTTTTGTATAGTGACTGAGAAGTAGGTGGTAAATTTGAGGAATTTTAAGTTCTTTTCTATTACTTTGTAACACAAAACATTCATGTGCACTATTGTTACTGCACACAATGTTAGCTGTAGGGATTCTCTTCACACGTCTTTGTAACGAGAACTGTGTCATCAATTAGTGCTTTTATTTGACCTTTTAACGCGTTTAACAAAAAGCTTTTTACTCTATTGTTATCTTTAACTTAGAAGAGAGCACTTCTCTTTAACATTAAATACATAAATAAAAACTTGAGCTCCTTTTTGTAGCTGGTTTATCATTTTTTTAGTGTATTGTAAGGCCAAAAATACTAATGAAGTGCATAGAAGCATAGTAATTGTAGGAGGCAGGGGAGAATGGAGCTTGGTTTCAGATAATTTTCCCTTATTTTTCCAAGTGCTCTTAACTTGTTGAATTGTGTGGAATTTCAGTAAACTCGTAGGCTACTTTTGTGGATTCAGTAACTTCTGACAAAGTCATCTCGTTGCTTCATTTTGTTGTTCTCTTCTCCAAGACAAAATAATTTTGTGACTCGAGTGTATTTGAAGCACTCGTCCTTCATATAGCTGTATGTTCTTTTTTCTACTATTTTTTTTAGTTTGTAGATTTTACTGCTTTTAAAAAACGCTCTGTTATGTGATGATCCTTAAAGTAATTCAGTATAAACCATCAATCCTCAGCAACATCTGATGATGAGCAAGATCTTGGACATGTTGTGGTCAGGATTTAGGGCAGGACAGGGCACAGCACAGACACCTCTAGGGTTCTGAAAGGTTACAACGCATTGGTAATGGATGTATTTACACATAAGATCAATGTGATGAAAAGCCATTCTATTTTGCACCTTTTTGCAGCTTTAATTATGGTTTATCGTAGGTTATGAACAAAGTACCAGGACCATGCCAGGGAGGGTAGTGGTGGCTTCAGCTTTCGCTCGTTTGCTTTTTTCTTTTCTGCCAAATTTAAACTGCAAAGTGACTTCAAGCTGCAAGCTCTCACTGAAATAGAGGTGGAAAACAGAAAATATTTCATCTGCCAACTAAAAAGATTTCAGTTGCTTCTGTTGCAGTTGCAGCCACTGGTAAAATATGAAAGTGACGGGATACTGTCTGTGGAGTGGTAGGTGGAGACCAACACAGGCAAGACCAAATTGATACTGACTGCAAAGAGGAAAAATTCTGAAGAGCTTCTGGAGATACTCTGAGTGCCTTCTGTTTGGCTTGCGTGTGTTCCTTAGCTGTAAGTAAAAGGAGTGAGTATCGTGGTTATTCCTTGCATCACTGATGCAGAATGGCTTTCAGCTGCCTTGAGTAAATCTGGCTTGTAGTGAAATGGGCGCGTTGTCCAGGTGTTGCTCTCAGTGCCAGTTTTGAGGCTGTATGTTGGAAGATTTCAGCAAGCTTGTCATCTGTAAACAGCTTGTGCACAGCAGCCCACATCCAGCTGCTCATCGCTAACCCTCTGGTGGGCGTTGCAGCTGCCACAGATCAGCCAGACGCGATCTTCTCTAGGCCATTTCAGTGAAAAGGAGCAAGATTGGCTCCATTTCAATAGCAGGCCTCTGCTAACCTGACTCTTACAACTGGATGGAGTTGAGAGTATGCTTTCATGTGAAGCCTGGCTAGGTCTGAATTTGTCAAACTGTGGCAGGATGCAGTTGATGAAGAAATGGCAGGCATGGTAACGTTTGCTGTTGACACCATCGTGCTCAGAAAATAACCTCTACGCAGTTCAACATGAGAAGTACAACTTCAAAAACTGTTGGTAGATCTATTATTAGAGTCAGGCAGCTGTACTCCTCTGGGATGGTGAAGTCAAAACATGTGCAAGTGTTGGAGAAAGTAGTCTTGAATGAGGAAATGCACTGGAAGAACTTGCTTTACAAAAAAATAATTTTGTCATAAGTACTGTTCCTGTTCCCTTTTGTCAAAAAGGTGTCTTACCAATTGCATGAGAGCTGAAGAGGCAAGGGAAAAGATAAGGAACAGATAGATCTTCCTGAACAGCTTCTAGCACCTCTAAAGAGAAAAGGCCCCAGCAAATTCCATCGTCTTGCTCCAGAACTTGTGTGTTCTGGTGCATTTGCAGAGACTGAGTTTGTGTGCTGTGGTGCTCCTGATAGTAAAGCAAAGTGCACCAGCTTACCACATTTTTAAAAAATGTTAGATAGCTTTGAGTTTGGCACTTGCTGTGATAGTGTAGGATGCTTGTTCGTCAGGGGAAAGAAAAAAAAAAAACAACCACGACAAGGCTTTATGGATAATTAAAATCAGGAGCAATATTTGAGCTGTTTTGGGGAGATATAATCAGCTGGCTAGCTAGATTAAAGTTCGGGAACAAAAGAGAAATATATTGCAGGTAGAATTTTAATTGTTCAAAGCATAAATGCAAAATTCATTAAGGCCGTTTTGTGATTATGCAGTTAGCCCTTTCCTTGCCCGTAAGTTTACCTTGGCTAGGGCACTTGCAGTTAAATGGCACTGTGAAAATTACTGGAAAACATTAACATTAACTTGTTATTGTAAGCTGACATCATGCTGAGCCTGATGGGAAGTAGAATTTATAAATAGCTTGTCCATATGTGTAAGGCAAAAATCTGCTGAGTTTCAGCAGTACCATGATTCGTGTATTTGCTGGAGTTGAAGTTTCATCGTAAGTTATCTATGTTCCTGTGGACTTGGTTTTATAGTTTCAAAAGGTTCATCACATCGTACCCGTGTAAAACTTACGGAAGATCAGTGGTCCAGAACTTAGGGACAGTGAGGAAATACTGTCTTTACATTCTCTGTGTGCTTTTGGTGGTGCATTCTACAAGTATTCGATTGGGCACATATGTAATCTTCCCACTCTTCTCTCTGGAGAGCAAAATGCTTTTATAAAAAATATACTTAAAGGATTTCCTAGTTGCTTTTTTCCCTAGGTAAATTCTCATACACATGCCTACTATCTGTGGATTTGAACTTAAAAGATCTGAGTTAAATCTGTTTCTGAGATGCATCCCTTCTAGATTTTAAATAAGCCACTTGATCTCTTTCCTTGTCTGCAAGACTCTCTTCTATATTCATCCTTTTGGAATATGAATTTTTGAGGACAATTACTGAAATTGAGACTCAGTGTACCATTACAGACATGAAATCTTTATTTCTTCTCTATTCATCCAAAAGAAGTACAAGGGTAATGTCTTCAGGAGGCCAGTCCTCTCACCTCTCAGGTGATGTACCCTGTTGGAGGTGCCTGTATCCACTACCACCTTGTACTACAGTGAGATTAAAAAAAAGAGGAGAGCTTTTGGGCTGAGGATTGTCCTTCCCCACTCTTATGCCACAGATTAGTGGGATCTTCTTACAGGAGTTACTTTCCGGATGTTACTGTATTAAATAATTAAAAAAAAAAAAAAAGTTGGCATGACATTTCCCTTGTCAGTGTTTCATGCTGTTGTCCTACAGATACTGACTTTGTAAAGCCGAACGACTCATTATTGCTGTTTACAGTTTGAATTCCTTTTGACTTACGCACAAGTTAAGCACACGCATTGTCTATGTTGTCTTGATAGAAAGCTACTTTTTATTCCATGTTTCAGTTGCATGTGCTTTTTTGTAGGGATAATTTTGGCAGAGGAAAATTCTTACGGGTTCTACGTTCATTTAGTTATGTTACTCTGCTGTGGAGCTGTTACAGGTATTTTCAGAATATTTTTCCTGATACGATGAATACAGTTTGCTAGAGGTAATGCACTATGTGATTTATTTTATTTTCTTCAGCAGTCTTGTAAGAAGTGATCACTTCTTACATAGACCATTGGTTCAGGAAGACTCATTGGCTATTCCCATGTACTAATTTAAAAATGCCCAGGGCTGTCATTTACTATTGAATCTGAGATGATGTGGCATCACCTATGGCACATATTATTAGACTTCTGGCTTTCTGAAGTGGGCACCTCAACTATGCAGCCTGCTGGGAATGATCCCTGGCCTGCTGTCACTCCCTCTGCATGGCTGGGAGGTGTTTCAGGAGAGTGCCAGGCTCCTCTGTGGCATCTGGAGAGTTGGCATTTGAGTTCAAGGTCTGGGCACTGATGCTGCTGTTTGATGTACCTGCACAGATGTCACCTCTAGTGGTGTAATGGCCACCAGAAACTAACCATGTGAGAATTTTCTTTACAGGAGGGATGCCTTTCCCTATTTCTGACACGTGGAGTGGTACAGCAATTCCTGCAATGGCAGAATAATCTTACACTATGGTCAGCAGGCTTTTTACTACTGCTTTAGAGAGTAAGCAAAGAGCACAATTGGTGATAGAGTTCCTCAAATGTAAATGGAGCCACTAGCAGTGACAGTATGCTTATAAATATGCAGAAATGGAAATACAGGTTGATCCCTCATACATGGAGGTACATAGAACAACAGGTTATGACTGACTTGGTGTATTAATGGAGAAAAGCTTTGGGAAGTTGTTAATATGGCTTAGAAAAGCACCACCTTTTTCATGGCTATAGCTACCTGTGCTTGGACATTTAATGTCACAGATTATTCATCACGTTTTAAAAATATTGAATGCTTTTCTTTTGTTTGAAAGCAAAAGACTTTTCTCTAAGTTTAAAATCACTAGCTGGGAGAAGAAAATTGTTTTCTGAAGCTGTGAGTAAGTTGTAATGTAAAGTCAGAAATAAAAGCATCAAATCTATATAGCTTAGTTCTAATTATTTTCTCAGCTTGTGTGCTAATGCAGGCATTCCTGAGACATAAGATCAACTCTCCTGAAAGCAGCACGGCTACAGGGTCAAGTAGCAGTATGCTTTTGTGCACTCATTATAAACAGTTCTTACTGACCGTGTCTATTATGTGTCGGCTTTTCAGTGTCAGTATATCCTTAAATACTCTTCCAAATTGTAAGTATCTCTTGGTAAACAAGGGTGTGTACCTTGTTTTTTTATTTGCATTTTGTCTCCTTCATGTGGACGTTTGCAGGATAGCTCGTTATGAGGACATCCTATGGAAAATAATTGTTAGAAGTTGTTTCAGACTTTTACCCTCCCATGCCTCCAAAAAAAAAAAACCTCACAAAAATTATGAAGGAGGGGGAAAGCTTGATATCCTTGCAAGTAGCTGAATTAGGGCCATGATGGGTGGGTTTTGATGATGGCAAGCTATATAGACTTGGAAGAGGGGAGTTTATTGTATCCTTCCTATTGTGTTTTTTTGTTTTAGTTTTTGAATCAAAAATCCAGGCTTGGCACAATCTTTAACTACTTCCAACATACAATCTTGTGTGTGATTTTGGAGGAAGTATTGATCTGCTTGAGGGCAGGAAAGCTCTGCAGAGGGATCTGGATGGGCTGTGTCCGATTGTATGGTGTTCAACAAGGCTGAGTGCCAGGTGCCACTCCTGGGGAACACCATACAATGTACAGGCTGGGGGAAGACTGGCAGAAAAGCTGCCTGCCAGAAAGGGACCTGGGGTGGTGGTTTAGGTTACGTATCAGGAAGAAATTCTTCTCAGAAGGGGTGGTTGGCATTGGCAGGGGCTGCCCGGGGAGGTGGGGGAGTCGCCATCCCTGGAGGTGCTGAGAAGATGTGGGGATGTGGTATGTAGGGGCAGGTTTAGAGGTGGACTCAGCAGTGTTAGGTGATGGTTGGACTTGATGATCTTAAGGGTCTTTTCCAACCTAAATGATTCTGAAGTACCTTACATCCAAATAGTAATAAATAGGTAAGTCAGAAGTACTAAGAATCGTAAGGAGAGACCTGACAGCTGTTACCAGGTTTCTGTGCAAACAGGCAAACTGGGTGCTTCTCAGAGGAAATGCAGCTAGGATGTTCAAGTTAAAAATGTTAGTAAATAGGACATAAGCTGGCTACAATCTCATTATTGTTCTGTTTTGTCCTAATACAGTGTTTAAGTTAAACACATGGATTTTAAGCTAGGAGTCAGTTTTGTACTCCTTTGACTAAAATAAGTTTTTGTTTGGGTTTTTCTTCCAAATACAATGGTATTGTAAGAACTTTGATTGTGAAATTTCATATTTGTTGGCTTGTTTTAGTCAGAAGGTTTGAGTTATGGCACGCTAGTTATTTCATTAGTTATGGCACATTCATAATTTTCAGTTTATTAAACAGGTGTGTTATTCTTGCTCAGTTACATGGACTTAACTAGTATTGTATTTTTATTCATTACTTCACACCCTTTCATACCTTACTTTACCACTTCTTAATTCAATCTAAACATGCTTTCCTACTTTTTAATTAAAACAATGTGATTCTTTTTTAAACCTGCTTGATGAATTTTGATGGACATATGTGGAGGAAGGATTTACAAGCCCTACTTTCTCATGAATAATAAACCCAAACTGTAATTAGATGATGAAATATGCTGACAAAACAAAGCTGAAATTATGGAAAAATCAAATTGTGAACCAGCTGTTGCTTTAATGTGGCAAAAAAAAAGATAGTTTTCAGAAAAATATTTGCAAAGGGAAATACTGCAATTTCAGACTGAGTTTATTAATTTGTACAAAGACAAATTTGAGGAAGCAAGTCATATTCGTGTGTAGTAATGATATATGACAATCATGTAACTTATATTTTGCAGAAATAATAATCTGATTTGTCAGTTATGAAATTAGCAGAGAGAAATTAAAGACTTCAAAGAACAGAGGTGGTAGGAACAAAGGGATAATGCTTATAATTGGTATATGTAAATGATGCAGGACTGAGAGCAAGGTAAGTCAGTAGCTTTTGAAACGGTAGATTTGTGTGAGTATTGCAAGAGAACTGATACATGTTTGAAACTCCTTTTAAATAAATTGTCATTTAAATGTGGAAAGAAGTTGAGAATATTTACAGCTGGTGTGGCAGAGGTTTAATCATCTGCTATCGGAGCACGGGGCGTACGGGGTGCCACCAGTGCTGTCTGGTGCAGTGTGTTCATGTGTGTGGGCTAAAGCCCCGGCCACCTCACGTGTAGGATCCAGCCATACATTTAGTCTGACCTGTTGCTGATCTGTGCACACATGACACAAGACTTGCTTCTCATGCATATATCCAGAGCATGTGTGATTGCTTGGTATACATGCCTTATTTTTCTGCCACTTCTCAGGCTGATTTTTTGGCAGCAGCAGCATGTATTCTGATGGCTCAAGGATGGTTGTTACCACACAGCTACTGTTCAGATTTGAGTCCATTCCTCAGGAATGCAGAAAAATCGGTTCATTTAGCCTCACCATTGTTACCTAGGCATTCCTAAAAATCATTGATCTGGCCCTACTTTTATGCTATAATCCTGCAACTTGTGTAGCTGCTTTTGTTCCTGAGAGTAGGATACAATTCAAGGACTGTGTTCATGCCATACTTGCTGCTGATAAAATATTACGTTTATTTTGTATAATTTTTCTTTTCTTTTTTTTTTTTTTTTTGCAGAGTAGGAATACACCAGAAGGTAACCAGATAGCTATAAACTTTCAAATCTGTATTTATAGAAGTATCTTGTTGGAAAACTGCAGAAGTAGTTGAGGTTTATAGTCCCGTTATAATTATCACACTGTTTTTTTGCACTTCTTATCTTTAAAAAATAATAAATAAAAGGATGTAGGGGTTGTTTTTCACTAGAGACATGATTATTGTAACTTTGAACTTCTTATCATCCTAACAAAAATGCCTTCACCTGTCGCAGCAGCTTGCCAGATTTTATCTGCGTGGTCTTATTAAAAATGAAAGAATGGGTCTTGTTTTCAGAATACCGAGATAACTTGGCAGTTGTATTTATCATACAATGAGAATAAAATTTTATCCACCTTTAAATAACAAAAAACGGGGGGATAAAAGAGCTCGTTTGAGGTTTTCTCACTGGCCTGTTAATACTCAGGCTTTTGATGGAGCAATTCCAAAATACCACATTTGGCTTAGTGCAATAATCTCTTTACTGCTGCCATTTTGCAAACACTTTTTTTTTTTTTTTTCCCTCTTTCCATGTTGCTTCAACCTCCACAGCTTGGTGAGTGGAATATGCTTGCGAGCTTCATGTTTGCACGGTGTTTTATTTCAGCTGGTGAAACATCTGTATTTTTTATGTATTTAAAAAAATAGGGAGGTAAATGATCTATGCAGAGAATGTATAAGGTGATGTCAGTTTGCTTTTTTTTCAAGAAGCCCTGAGATGAACACTGAGAGCATTGTTTCAGTCTTGCAGTTAGGAATGTGAGTATTTGTACTGTGTACTTAATTTCATACTAACATAGCTGAGGGCATGCATGCAGAAGTTTTTATTGCTTCAGGTCAGCTTAAGGGGAGAAACGTTTAACTCTGCTACTTCACTGAGAAGTGTGCAATTATATAATCTTCAAAGTGTTTTTGGAAAATCTGATTATATAAAAAGGGTACTTTGTGCAGCTACATGTTGGAGGCTGTGTTTTCTTTTGAGTATGAACATGTGTGCTTGCACACAAAGTATCGCTAATCACTATTTCACATCTGAAGTTAAAAATTTATTGTAAACTTCAGAAATCTTTGTTTCTCCTTTAAAAAAGAAATCTCTTTTAGGCAGAAAGTTTGTCACAGTAGAATAACTTTATGGCTATTAAAAAGTTGTGTTATTTTTGCAGTGTCTCTGTAGATATGCAAGAGAACTTGTGGCATCAAACAAATTTAAAGGCATTATTTTTTTTGTTTGCTTTGTACAAGCTTTCATCTACCATTGCATTGCTTCGTTATTACCATAGTCTATTTCACAGCTTGAATATTGCAATTTGAGCTGATATGACAGCTTCTAGAGATATGATCAGCATCGTATCATATCAGAGTTGGTATAGGGGAGAAAAATGTTTCTTCCTGCTTCTCATGATTTATGCATTTGACTTAACTGATGTCTAATCATTTAAGTATTTTTATTTTTTTTAAGTAGTCAGCATTTTTTTTCCTTGATGGTCCAACATGAATATTTGGAAAATAGCAGATGCCATGTCTAAGGTCTGCTTGGGCACAAAGAAAACTCAGCTTTCTGATGTCAAGACAGTGACACAGAAGGCTCAGTACTGCTTTTGGAAGCATGCTGTTTGGTGGGGGACGGATGCGAATAAGAGGAAGGGATGTGTGTGCCAATTGACCATCAGGGAAACAAAGCTTCACACTTCCATTTCTCCCTCTTCCCTTTTCCCAACCTCCTCCACTCCTTTCCTTTTCTTGATGCTTCTGAAGCTGAAGAACAGGGATGAAGCATTGCCAATCTCAGATCTCTTTGTCCCATTGACAAATTAACCCCATTCCAGTTGTGGATGTCCCATTTAGGTTGTGGATGCCCCATCCCTGAAGGTGTTCAAGACTAGATTGGATGAGGCCATGGTCAACCTGATATAGTGGTTGGCATCCCTGCCCATGGCAGGGGGCTTGGAACTAGGTGATCTTTAAGGTCCCTTCCAACCCAAGCCATTCTGTGAAGGCAGACAGGGTACTGGCAGCTGTTGAAGGGTGAATGGAAATAAATGGCTGGAGAACAGCACACCACTTGTCTCCATTGGCTTGCCGGGCCCTTGGGGTTTGCCAGTTAGGATGTAGCACTGCACCTGAGCTCACCTGGTACTTCTGCCGTGTTAGTCTGCGCTAAGTCCTCCCAGACTGGAGCTGCGAAGGAGCACAGGTCCCTGAAATGGTTTTACCTGAGGCAGGTGAAGACCCGCTGGATCAGCATTGGTAGAACACGGACCAGCGAGTGCCAGGATGGCAGGTGGCTGGATACTGTTCCTCGTTACAAGTCTAAAGTGCCTGAGCTTCCCATGGCCTGCACTGTTTTAACAGCTCTTGCCCAAGTTAATAGACAGTCGGCAGAGCCCTTCCAGTGTATTAGCCTGACAACCTGGACATCCCAACAGGGGAAGAGAAAAGGATTGTGAGCATCCAGAGACTTGGCCATCTTCAGTGCACAGCTCCAGAGAAGTACAGGCAATACCGTGGGTGTTGTCTTCGGTCCTGTTAGCAAGACTCCCAGTGTGTTAAGGCTGCTTTCTTGGTGTTTACATCACATCAGATATAAAGATAAATTTGTCATCCCGCAAGACTGCATAAACCTTTCTCTAGATATGATGCAGATCTGTTGTAAAACTACATTTTAAAAATATGAATGCATTGTCTTAGTGTAATAAAAGAAAAAATACCCAACACCCAAGTACAAAAGAAACACCATGACCTCATTGCATTTATGTGTAAGTGAGGAATTTAGCAGACCGTTTTAAATTGAGAACTTGGGGCCCAAAGAAAGCTCCGTGCTGGAAAGCTTGTCTGTTTTATCATCTGTATCAAACAGTCTCACAAAACTTACTACCTCCACATGCAGACATTGACTATCTTGCGGTCTCAGATCATCAAAACTACAGCAATATTACTGAAAGCCAAACAATAACATTTCACACATGTTGGAAGTAGAGCACTGCTGCAGTTACCTTTAACAGATTGCTTGTTTGGATACCTCCAGTTTTAGTTTGCATTAAATACTGCAGGAGGCTCTGAATAAAACATGCCAGCATTGATTTCAATTTCAAATTTAGTTGAGATATTCTAAAATGACAAAAAATATATAATTCTTTTGTGAGGAAAACTTACTAGGTCTCTGAAGTGAACAAATGATAGAGGGCTTGCATCAAAACAATGAGAAAATCAGTATTTTTGAATATATCATATGTCAGACCTGGTAAGCCACAATAATTACGCATTGTCTTTGATGAATGCCAACATTTTTTTGGAGTGAATCAAACTCTTACGTGAGTTGTACCTTCTAATTCTGCTGCTTAAGTATGGCTCATGACATCCTCTGATTTTTAGCATTAGAATAATAACATACTGGAAGGGTATGGTCTGTCTGGAAAGTAAATTGCAGTGCAGTTTTGGTTGCATTTTCAGTACTGAATTTTCTGCGTGGACTAATTTAAATCCACACATTTGATCTATTTAATATACACAGTTCCCCCTCTTTCAAGACCTTTTGCTTGAGCTATCAACTACTTTGATTTCCGGCGCGTTGAGGAGGGAGGCACTTTGGGAGCTGTTTTCAAAGCTGAAGAGATAAAATTAATTTGAGCTTCTAGGAAAAATATGATAGCCCCTTCATAATTGTGAAACAGATTTTATGTTATTGCTTAGAGGTAAATCCCTTCCTGTTCCTGGAAATGAACACAAGCACAGAAGAATAAAATCAGAAAGGTTAAGGCACCAAATGGTCTTCAATTAGGATATAAAAGGCAGTAAGAAGAGCCTCTACATACACAGCATTTCCCTCTTCCATCCCTAGTTTTCTGTAGTGTTAATTACTGAACAGGGGTCAAGGGCAAGCCACAAAATGCACACAAAAACTAGCAGTCATGGCAACTCTGTACGTTGTTTTTCATGAAAAAGGTTAATGTCAAATAGATAATAGTGCACAGTTTTAGTAAGCAGACAGTGGCACAGGCAAGAGCATGCTCACGAGTAGGATTCAAAGTGGAGATCGGTGAAACTCTCAAATATTTGCAGGTTTATACTTTTGCGAAGTGCTTTGTAGAGAAAGATCAAAATCTAAAATGGGTTTGGGAAAATCAGAAAGGTAATATTTCAGCAAAATGGTGCTCAGTACAGAGGAGTTCAGAAGATTTGAGAACAAAATGAACAGAAACCAAACCGCTGTCATTCCAGGATGTCTCTTGCATGCAGAACACCTGTTAACACATGGAGAAGAGTTTGTTTCATTGTTCCTGTCATGAGGGGCCCCAGTTGGATCTCTCTGTTCAGTAAATGCCTCACTAGGAAAAAATCTGGACCAACTGAACGGCGTCCAGAGAGCAGTTGTTTACCATGAGGGCAAAAGTCAAGGGTGGGAGTGGAACACCTTACTTCAAGAGATTGGATTTTGCGTGCGAAACACTTGAAGAGTTTCCATACAAATGTTTTGGAGTCTGCTTTATTGGCTGGTTTCAAGATATTAGGACAGGCAAGCATTTGTTTCATCTAAGAACGCTTAGACCCTACCTCGATGTTTGTGTGGATTAGATAGTCTCTTGACATCTCTGCTGTTCCTGTGCTTGTTTGAAATTGCTGCAGCTGTTCTTCCACTTGAATAATTTCACAAAAAATAGCCCAGATGAAATTGTGTCAAGTTAATGCTATGCGGCAGTGCTCGTGTTTCCAAAACAAGCAAACAAACAACAAAAAATAACCCTGGGAGCAAGTGACAGCTGGAATGTGGGAGACCAAGATCTAAGATGTAAAAATCTGGATATAAAGGCTTTCTTCTTCCCAGAGCGAAGCGCAGGCCCCCGCTTGATCAGTTAGCCATAAAATAACTACTTTGTAAGTATGAAGTGCTTGTACTCTCACAAGTTAAGGATTTCTATATAAAATGCTCGTGTATGCGTTTTTAGAAGTAATCTGTAACATCTCTAAAGCGTCATAAATTCCTAATGTCACTGGTTGCAGTAAGTAATCAATGGAGGACATAATTCTTCAGCTTATGTAGAACCTGTCATGTCTATCTATGTGTTTAACCCAGGCAGGTAAACAGAACTTCAGATTTGGAGGCTGTAAGATGAAGTAAAGGAAGAGGGAGGGTTAGCACCCTGCTCCTCCAATTCCGGCTTCCAAGCTACCTGGGCACCAGACTCCTCAAGTCAAACAAGGTTATTCCCACAAGGCTACAGTCCCACCCCATCTATCTCCATGTTTTTCCATGGAGGTGGATGTTGACTGTTTACTCACAAATGAACAGGAAAGGTAAAAGCAGAGTCGGATGATGTGGACATTGTGGCTTGTGCCCAAGGAGCGTGTCACACACTCTCCTTCCCATGCAGAGGGTGAGACCTGCTGGGGCTGGCCTCAAGAGCTTGCCTCCATTCTGCACCTGGTATCAGCTTTCAGCTGCTATCTGATATTTCCTCTTCATCCTTGCAACCTAGATGACTATACATCCAGATGAACATATGCTTTTTTTTTTTTTCTTAAACTCCATTTTACCCATATTTTACATAGCTTGGAGAACTTGTTTTTAAATAGCACAGGAAGGTCTCAAAGAACAGGAATTACTTGCTTTGTTGACCAGGCTACAGGTCACGCTTTCTATTTTGGTATCGTGAATATTTTCCTTCATGAGGGTAGGATTTGCCTTGCAGGCTTTTACAAGAAGCTCTGGAGGAGGTAGCACAGTGACTTCCACAGCCCTGTGCAGGGAGTTCAGCCAGCTCCGTCCTTGGAAAGAAAATGGAACGAGCCTCCTCCTCCCCTGTGAACCCATCTGCCTGCTGTGCTTGCCCAAAGCCCTGAATGAAGGATCTCAAGGACAGGAATGAAGAAACTTTGCTGTCAAGGCTTTGGAGCAGTTATATATGCTAATTCTTCTGCCTCCAAAAAGCTCTTTGCTCAGGGTGTAGACTACGAGGTGCTGCACGCTTTAAAGAGCATATGTAAAGTCTCTGGGCTTCAGGTCCCTGAATACCTAAATTTTAAGTTTGGATTGGGTTTGGCAGCCGTAGGTATTTGATATGCCCTGACTAAAGATTCAGCTGTATTTATTTTGCTGTTGGAATCTGTCTTTTGGTTTTGTACTGTAGGAGAAGTTCTCATGCCATGAACAGAGTAGTCAGGACTCACGGCACCAATTACTTCAGCAAACCAAACAGGCTTCTTGCACAGTTGCCCTAATTCTAGCAGACTCCTATGGCTAACACATACTCATGCACCTATGCTGTAATTCAGCAGAAGCTCCTCTCAGCAGCATTGTTGACTTATGTGGCATTTGCCTTTGCTGCAGCTCTCCACCCTCGCCTGTCTCCTTGGTTGTACTCGTGCAGTGCAAACAGCCCCATCCCCTCCAGCAGGCCAGGCTGCCGACGTGCTCCACGGCTGCTTCTGCTGGCACCAGTGAGCAGATGGCACCAGGAAAAGGTGGAAAGCTGAGGGATGCTCAGGTTGGCGAGGGCCAGTAGTAGTGGCGTTCAGCAGGCTGTGCTCTGTTCGCTCCATGGATGTTAGTTAGCATCTTCCTGCACTTCTGTGTAGTGTTGCTTACTAGCTGTGAAAAGGGAATTTTAAAGAATCTGCAATTTAGGGATTCCATCTGTTCTTATGCCAGATGAATGCATGTTTTTGCCTGAATAACAGTTGTTCATTTTGCAGGTGGTTTTCATTTGAACTGTTTGGAGGAAAAGCAGTGCCTAGAAACTGATTTGATTTTTTTGATTTAGGTTTTTCACTTGCTGCAGTCGTACTTGGAATCAAAACAGTTTGTTAATTCAGACTTTCAGCGGGGACTGGGTGACATCATTACCTGTATAGGAACCAAACTGTGGTTGGCTAAAAGGTAAGACAAAACACAAGATATATGTATATATATTTGTACATATAGGTTGCTAATGTTTTAAGGGCTGGGCTCATTTATTTTATTTTGGAAAGGTGGATGTATTTATTTCTCTAAGAATTGCGTAAAATTTAGATTCTCTTTTTTTAATCCAGATTTTCTTTTCCAAATATTAAGGGATGAAAAACATCTGTATTCTTTACAAATGCTTTCTTATTTTTCAGTCTTCTTTTAGTTCGTTTTCAGCTAAGTATTGTAGTCCAGTCATTTAAAACAAAAACAAACAAAAACATTGTGGATGAGAATGTCTACAGTTGCAACCCTTTTGAGGAAAGGATGAATGTTGCTTCTGGGCTAAGAAAAATGCACTTTGCATATTTTAATGCTATGTTCTCTGACTTGGCCTTTACAAAAAGAGATGTAGATAAATGTTATAGCATTTGCTGAAACTGTCAAAAGTACTTAGTTGGCCACAAACAATTCAAGACAGCTCTGGGAACATTATCCTTAGGTTTCTGTAAAAGAAGGCCATCTTCAGATGGGCTCCACACTGCTGTCAAGAAACATGTTTTTTTTTTCTTTTTTCCCTCTGTTGGAAATGCACTTGATCTTAGCAATTGCTTTTGAATGTTCCTCACCAAAAACTTTAAAGGAAGCAATTGTTATGGAAGGGGGGCGCAAGTTCTTGCATCGGTAAGTGGGTAAAATATTCTCCAGTACAGTTTGCACAGTGGAAGGAAGTCACCAGTAAAGTCCAGTAAAATCTCTGATAGAAGCACAGGCTGCTTTGTGATCATCAAAAGCAAAATCCAAGTGATTTGGAGGAGGGAGGTGATTAGCATTTCACTGCCAGTGTTAAGTGAATTGGGGGAATCGAGTTACAGTTGATCTTCAAGAGATAGAAATGTCTTCTGAGTGAGTGGGAGTGAGAATGGCGAAATAGCAGGTAAAACTTAGTGTAAGTAATTGTGAAATGATGCTCATGAATAAAGCAGTCTGAACTTTATTTGGGCAAACGTGGTCAACTCTGAGCAGATTTTTACCACTTCAGAGAAAGATCTTGACCTTGCACTGTGGAAAAAAAAAAAGTTGCCTTGATTCTCAGTAGAGCCCAAGAAGAGAGGGGGGTCAACTGTTATAAAAGGAATGGAGAACAAACAGAGAACACACATCCTGACTTAGTTTATCTAGTAGCCAGTGTTTATTTGAATATTGTGTAACTCCCAAAGAAGGTACAGTAGAAATGAGGAGCAGTAGAAAGACTGGTGATGACTACAGAATGGTTTCTAGATGGAGAATGACTAAATATGCTGAGATACGTTTTTTAGCCTGGAAAAAGGACAACTGGGGGATGACATGGAAAACATTTTTCATGCTGCGAGTCACATGGAAAGGGGAACAGATGGTTAGCACGCCTTCCAGTACAAGGTGGCAGATCCGAAATAAACAAAATAATGAAGATTTTCATGTAATTTTAGTTCAGCTGTGGAACCCCATGCTGCAAGATACTGTTGTTTTTAAAAGTTCTATGTTTTCAAAGTTGTTTTTCATAACTCACCTTTTTAAGGTATTTGTCATATTAGTACTAACTTTTTTGTAGTATCCTGAGAATGAAAATGCTTTCTGTCTCTCTCTGAGGTTGTGGTACATGGTACCAACCTTAGGTACATGGTACCTAAGGTTGTGGTACATGGAATCAGTATTTGCCTAAATAGATCTGGTTTCTCTATCTGTTTTCTATGAAAAAAAAATCATTTTCATATTCATACATTCTTAATTACACAGTTAATGCTATACACACACACACACACATATATATATTTATACACATTTAAAGTCTTTCTGCCAGAATTCCCAAATTATATGTTAAAAGCATATAGATTTGCAACACTACATTAAGGTGTTGTTGGTGGTGTTTTTTTAGACAGAAGCGCATTTTGCAAATTTCTAATGTACTTGATCGTTCTCTCTAAGCCCATGCAGTCGTGTCCTTAGACACACTGAGGCAAGGATGTGTTTTCTGGTTTCTCCTTCTCCCCTTTTCTCCCTTCCTTTATGTGAAAAAGGAAAGCGAGTATCCATTAAATATTTGGTAGCCAAATTTGCTTCCAAATGTGTTTTCACCTTAAGACTACAATAAATAATAAAGCTGAAAAAAAATTACTTGCCTGTTAAGTTTGTACTCAAGATAAACATGTTCACTGTGGTATGATTTAAAAAAAAAAAAAAAAAAAAGATATTGAATGCAGGGTATTTCCTGGTAGTTTTGGTTAGAGAACCTGGCAGCTTCCCTCAGATTAGTCATGGCTACTATGACTATTGCAAGATGCAAATAATAACTTAACGAAAATTTGAGAATTATACTTCAAGAATGATTGTCCCAAGAGGAATATCCAGGGAAATCTCAGAAAATGCCATAGATCTGTCTGAGAATTCAGGTAGAATGTAATTATAGCTGCACTGAAGGGAAATTGATTCACACCAAGTGAGAGTTGAGGCTGGTGTTTTCACGTTTCTGTTGCTTTGCTTGATAGTTGTCATGGCAGCGTTCTAGCTGTGTAAAAGTCATTTTGAAGGAGGGCAATCGACGTGACATCATAACATTCAGAGGGACATTTGGTAATGTTACGCAATCAAACTCAGTAATGTTAATAACTTTTATTTACAACAAGAGGAACATTAAGAATAGCAATAACGATAATAATTGCTTATTTTTCTTGGACTGTCAAGTGAGTATCCTAGTACTGTTTGACTCGTGTCTCAGCCTTGTGTGCTTCTCAGTGCTGATGTATTTGAGTGTGATGGATCCCACAGACTGGAAATAGGAAGAGGCCAACATTGACCTTCTGTAAGATTTCAAGGAATTCAGGGGGGCGGGGGATTGGGTTTGCTATAAATTAAAAATACAGATGAAAAGTGAAAGTTTTCTGTTTTTTGGACTCTTCCTAGCAATATTCCATACAGGATTTTGGGCTAGCTTGGGGGGAGAAGGATTGGAGGTAAGGGGCTCCATTAGTACGTGCTCTATCCCTCTATGTCCATTTCAGTGTGCATCTTTACCACGGGTACTTGGCTCTGTGGAGCTGAACGGAACGGCTCTGTGATGAAGGACGGTGGGCTTGTTTTCTTGTTTTGTTTTGAAGGAGCTTTGGGAGGTTGCTTTGCATACAGCTGTGCTTATTGCACAGCGTCAGTGTGTTTTCTATAAAGGTAGTCCCTGCTAACTTGTTAGAGTTGTTTGGGGGAGTTAACAAACACATAAATAAAGATGATCTGATTGATCTGCGTTGATTTCCAAAATGCATCAGACAAGATCCTTTACCAAAGGCTGTTAAAGAGATTAAGCAGTTGAGAGATAAAGGCGCAGATCTTTGAATCGTCAGATTATTGGTTACAAGAGGAAACGAAAGGTAGGAGTAAAATGTTGAATTTGCATGGTGGGACCAATAGGGGTTTGTTAGGATCTGTCACGCTCAACTCATCAGTGACCTGGAAGAAGCAGTGAATAGTGAAGTGCCAAAATGTCTTCTATTTGGTGATTATTGAATGTAGCGAAAGTAAAAGCCAGCTGTAGGGAGCTGTAGTCTTAGGAGATTGAGTATCACGATGATAGCAAGACAGATGAAAGTTGCATGGAAAAAGTGATGATATCTGTCTAAGTTTGCATGTGGTGTGATGGTGGTCTGAGATGACTTCGGAGTGATAAATGTGTTTTGTTCCATAAAAATACTAGTGCAGTGCTCAGAGGCAGACTGAAACAGGAAACTGAAAATTGATGGTAAAGAAAAGAAGGAGAACAAAGCAAAGCATGTTATCCACCAGTGTGCAGCTGCAGCGGGAATGTGCCACTTCTGGTCTTTTCATCTCAAAACAGTGCTGGAGAACCGGGGGGGGAGCATGGCAAGAATAATCCAGGTTTGGAAGCTACTCCATGTAAGAAGTGTCGGAATACACTAGGACTATGACACTTGGAAAGCAATGATCTTCTGTCTGTCTGCTGAACTGGGGGGTCGGTGGGTATTGGTTTATTGGGTTGTTCTACCTTTGTAGGACAAGAACCTAATTCAGATTGTGATCAGTGGTGTAAAATAGCTTGAGAAGCTATTGCATTATTCCCTGTTAACATACTTGTCTCCTCCCTTCCCTTTGCCCCCATCAGATTTTGCTTTAGAGAATTAAAAAAAGGCTCAGTTTCCCCACACAGAATTTTGAAAAAATAGTAATTTTTCTTCCACTGGTATTTTCTGTCTGTTAAGGCAGACTTACGATGTGAATGGGACATGGCTGCTTTTTTCCTTTTGTATCATATATTAGAATATCAGAAGAGCAAGCATCTTTTTTGCACCTTTGTTGTTTTGTGCATATCTTTTAAATACGAACCTCTCTGAGTACTGAAAAGCAGTATTTCTGTTTTTGATGTTTCGATGAGAGAGCCCTGTCTTCCATCCGCTTCTTGAGATGAAGCTTGAAATTTCGTTTACAGGTTTACCTTCAGTTGGCGTTTTTTAGTTTGCTTTAGAAATGGGTTTGTTTGTTGGTCTAAAGAGTTTAAAGTGGTTCAGTAATGTTATTGCTCCCCCCACCTTGGGTATTGGTTGTATTTTTCTGCAGAGATGAGAGATGCGGTGTGTTTGAGAAGAACAAATGTTCCGAAGTGCATGAAATACGTCTCGTTTGAGGACCGAGGTGATGGAATGAAGTGGCGGAAAGCAGACTGAAAGCTTCAAAAAATAATCAGCCCTTGAAAGATTTCAAAGCTCTTTCATGTGACTTAAAAATAAAAACTTGATTTTTTTTTTTTTTTAAAAAAAAAAAAAAAAGCTCAATTGCATACCAAGGAGCTCCAAGGCGAACTCGAGGTGCCTTCTGTTTCATAAATACAGAGAGCTGAAAGAGCAGCCTTTGGAACTGGTGATTTGCTGCACAGAAGTCCCGGAAATACCTGTCTTGTTTCACTTGTAGCCTTTGGCATGGCAAAATATTGGTATTGGAAAAATTGTGAAACGGCGTTGCACAGCTTTGCTGTAGGATGCTGTCTTCCACAGTGCTCTCAGTCTGCTTCCCCCCTCCCCACCTCCCCACATTCTTAATGGAGACCACAGGAGGGGGAAAAAGACTTTGAGGCTCTGCCAGACGTCAAATAATCTATGCTGCTAACCTCTAGTCATGTGCCGTTTCCTAGCTGAGAGCTTGTCTGCGCTGGGAAAGTTTACTTTTAGGGCTGCTTTCCTGAAACTAGTGTGGAGTAGCCCTGTCTAAACCCACCAGGCTTTGCATTTTGCAAAGAGTCACTGGTTGGTCTGGCACGGCTTGCCTGCCGGCTGTGCACCCACCCAGCTTTGTGACCCCAGTGTCCCCTGCTCTGCTGAGCTGCTCTGAGCCCTCTGCGTCCTGGTTGGGGCTGTCAGAAATACCAGTGGGCCTCTGAAATACCTCTGATGGAGGGGCACAAGGTTCAAGCTCACTTAACAGGCACATGCAAGAGTGATTCAAGCCTTGAGCTCAAACCCAGGTTCACTGCCAGCTGAGGTACTTGCTGCTCAGCTTTCTCCACGCTGGCTCCAGGATGGTCCAGCTAGACGTGCTTTGAATGAGGGAAATCCCACGTGCATTTTATAATGCTACAGAATACATTAACTTACCAAGCTGATGGCTGGGGCGTTCCACCAAGCCTCTGCTGTCCCCTTTCCCACCAGCTTTTGGCAGGATTGTGTGAACAACAGCAGGCAGGGAATCAGTCTTAGGAGGGATTTCCTGCTAAGGGTGTTTGGGCTTGTGGCTTCACTATGGTTTCAGGACTTAGTGGCTCAAGAAGTGTAACCCAAATAACGTCTTTATTCTTCTTGCTGTCTCTTTGGCCAGACAGTAGGTCATTTCTAATGAGCAGACCTTGTTTTGTGCTCTAATGGTAGCAGCACGAAGAGTTTCCAGGGGTGTATGCAGGCACATTTAGGTGTAGATACAAAGTGACCGTGGACTTTCTGCAGGTTTGCAATAGCCCCTTTGAAAGGACGATGTTATTTGGGAGCTGGGAAGGAGTGTATAAACTTTTCAGAACAGCAAAAAGGCAACAAGCAAGAAGAACTCCTTCGCAGAGTTGACCAATTCTTCAGATAGACCCCTTGCCTCTTCCCCTCTGTCCTTTTTTCAAGGACAAACCTTCTTGTCCTTCAGAAGCCATCTCTGTCACTTTCCTGTTTTCTAACTTTTCCACTCCTCTGTATCTGTCTTTAAAATCTATACTTTCAGAAGTAAGTTATCTTTGATCTGTGGTCTATATGCATTAGACAGCTGCGTTCAAATCTGAAAATAGTTCTAATGACTGAGCCTGCCTCTATGGAAATCTTTTTACAAGGTTTTAAATCAAGAGGTTGCTTTCTGTCAGCTGGGCTGGAGCAGTAATTCTTGTGTACACTCTTACACAAGCGAAACATCGAGGGAGAATGATTTTTGTCCTGTTCCAGCTGGAAGCTAAGCATACCAGTATGAGCAGTTGCTGCACATCAGGTGTGCAGTGGTAATTTATTAATCTGCACTTACTGAGCCATGAGCCTAATTTAGTGTAGTTTGTCTTTTATATTACTTCTTTTGAGAGCACAGTCATAACAGTTACGTCGTTCTTTATAAATGTATTCTTGGAGGCTTGCATTTAGACCTTACGTGCTTTTAGCAGACTAAGGCAAGTTTCTGCACTGCTCCAAATCCACTCTTTCACTAGTATCCTTAACACAGCTACAAATTGCTTATTTATTCAGTTGATGATTGCTTGGTTTGGAACATTTGCTTTGGATATCAGCATAGACATGTTTTAACTTCAGACTGGAGTTGAAGATGTACTTTGCATAAGATAAAATGTTCTTCGACTCCTGTTCCCAGGTATGCTCCTAGCTTAAATATGCAAAGTCAGGGAGTATTAAGAACTGAGGAACGTTACTGAAGATGTGTTCTCTCCACCACTGCAATGTCCAGAGTAGGCACAAAACATTACAGTTACAGGTTTAGGGCATAAATCCTTGCTTATGTCTGAAAATGATTTCCAATAAGTAAACCAGAGTTTTAGTTAGGTAAAATTCATTAAATTTGCACATGGGATTTGTTTGACCTCTCATATTTTTAGGAGGCTGCTAAAGGATCACAGGTGGTTCTCATTAAGGGAACAAAAAAGAAAACAGGATTATTTTATCAATCTGGTATGCTTTAAAAACAACAACAAAAACCCCACACTCTTCCAGCATCATTCACCAAGGACAACCAGAGCACAGTTTTTTTTATTTATTTTTTTTTTAATAGCTGAAGCTCAGGCGGTTCTTGGTGATATCACAATGCACCTACCAGGTAAACTGACATTACAGCAATATACTCATCTGGCTTTGGAGTTATCCTCCCACCTAAATCACCAGACCACCAACATTCCCTTGGGAGAAATAAATGTCTGCTATAATGCAGGATGAGCTGATCTTATAGCAAGTCACTCTTAATAGTGACTTGGAAGGTCTTCTAGCAAGTCAATGGGGCTTTTCACATGGTAATTACTTCAAGAAGATAGCAGCAGCACAAATAGGCAATCAGATGCCCTGTTACTCGATGTTTGTATTTCTGTGCGGGTGTTCCTGCACTTCCAGGAACTCAGCAAGGATTACTTGGTAGCGTAGGCTTCGTTTTTTTGCTGTACTTTTTAAAAATGCTTTCCATTAACATTTAGGTCTATTGGCCGTGATGTTCACTGATGTGCTGGTTTTGTATTACATGGTTAAAAATGTTATGGCCAAAGTTTAATAATTAAATCTATTATTAATGTCTCCTCAAGAAGAACAGAGGAAGGCCATGCATCTTTTGATATTGTTGTTTCAGTGCTACGTGGCATGGGCTCCAAGAGTAAATAGATTAAAATGTGAAGGTTGCCTTCTAAGGAAATACACCCCCCCAAAAAAACAGTCTTTAGACTAGTGCAGAGTTGAAAAGCTACTAACCAAAACGTTAGGAGATTTATCTTTTAATCAGCTACTTGTTATATGTGTAGGCGTGATTTCCATAAGCTTTGTGGTCGCCATGAGTGACAAATGCTTATTTTCCACATCTCTCTGCGTGGTCAGTACAAGGCCAGCTTGGCCTGCTTCATCAGCAACACTGTAAGGATAAAACTCCCTGTGGGCTACCCCCTAACGGTTAGGTTGAGTTGACTTCATCAAGATTCAAACATCACAGGAGATGCACTTGGTGGTGCATTTAGAAGATTTTTAGCTGATGATTCTAATCCAGGTCTTCCCAAATTGGTGAGGGAGATGGCTGGGATTTTTTTGTTTGTTTTGTGTCTGTCTTAAATGTCAAGTTCCCCTTCCTAATTTAAGTCCTACAAAAATATTCCCAACAATGTAACTGAACATCATGCACTGTATTGTAGAGTGCATAAGCGTCTACTAGTGAAAAAATGTAGCAGAGTAAATCCCTTCAAATGGAATTGTATTTTTGTGGAGCAAATTGCAGGCTCCACAGAAGAAGAATCAGGCCGTGGAAAGAAAGAAAATACTTGGCAGAGATTTGCCATTCTTCAGGAAGAAGTGAGCTGGAAATTAATAGGGAGAAAAGATATACTGTAAACCTCAAATTTACTTAACAGTTGGCCAGGCTGAAAAGGTGAGTTTATGGAAGACGAAGGCTGTGAAACACAAAATAGGAAGATGCATCACAAAATGGGAAGTTGCATAGATGTTGTCCATACATACCAGCTGATGTGAGAACATGTTGGACCTCAGTCAGAATTCTTCCCTCAGGTACCACGACTAAAGATGGAATTCCAGTCTCCATCGTATGCAAAATGTCGACTTGCCAGAGAAGTTTCTGAAGTTCAGAAATAGAAAAATTTGTGCAAAGGCTTTTGAAGTATCCTGCATATTTGATAGAATATGGTCCTTATGAAACCAATTTGATTTGTCTGTTGGAAGCAAAAACTCTACCTAATAGTGGTGGCAAGAAAGTAGAATTTGGGGCTTAAATTCAACTGCAACAACCTGATTTTTTTTTGCCAGCTGAAATATTAAACTTAATAGATGTTAGAGTATTTTTTTTAGACAATAATACATTACTTAAGCAGAAGAACAGCATGGTGTTTAGCTGTTGCAGGTTTGTTGTTTTGTTGTTTTTTCTTTAAACGCAAGGCTTTTCCTAAAACATAATTGAAAAGCTTAATGCCACAAAGGAGTGTTCTCAGGAATTTTAGTTTTTTTTTTCAGCCTTTCCAAATGCTCTAGAAACATACGGCATTCCAGCAACAGTGACTTTTTCATTAAAGACCAGATAAGGAGTAGGCAGGTCATGTAATTAATCGTTAGCTTTGAAAACCAATGTGAAAACAGTTACCCAAGTCATAAGGATGGGTGTTGTCTTGTACTCAAGGCAGCAGTGAATCGGCCTTCAGAAGAGCTGCCCTTGTAGTCTTGCTGGCACTGGTTTCTTTACCCAGACACTTACGAGCGTCTTGTGAACGTTTTGGACAAAATACAGGGATTTGTAGGCAGCTTTGTAAGTTGTGTAATTTTGACCGGAGTTCCACATTAGCTTGATTCATGAGCGAAATCGCATCATCAACTTTTAAAGATTGGGGCTGCAAGTAACCAATGTGAGTGTGTAGATTAGACATAGCTGAAGTCTAATAAACATAAACACTGTACTTTACTCTGGGAAAAAAATAATAATGCTGATACCCTGTGCACTTAATATTGTTTTACTGTGACTAAAGGTGATTCACCTATTACATGTTATTAGGAGGAGATGTATTTGAATTTTTGTTCTTAATATTACCTTAAAGTTATTTAATACTAAATTCAAATTTAACAAACGAGATTAGCTTGTATTCGTAAATCAGCACGGGTTGGAAGAATTGAAATCACTCTGACTCTGAAAAGCTTGGAAGCTTCAAAATGCAGAACTTTTCTCAGAGCTTTTCCACAAGTGTTTTTTGGGTGTCCCTAGGATAACTAGATAAGTACACTAAGGTATGTGTAACTAACTCACAGGAGAGATGTTCGGGGCTTTTGCTAAACAGGCATCATCTGGCAGGTAGCGTTTGAAATTTGTTACAAGTGTTTGTTCGCTTGAGTTTGAGCAAATATGCTTTGATTTTTATGTCATTAGATGTTTAGTAAATATAAGTTGCTGTATGTTTATAGTTCTTGTTCTGCTAGTAGTTATGCAACATCTGTTTCCGTATGAGGAAAAACTATGAGCAAAGAGCTCTGCCTCTTTGGAAAATACTGAATTTCCACTGAGTATAGAATAACTGAAAACTGGTATTAGTTTATTAACACCACTAACTTCCTTTTCATAATCAGTGACTTGTATCTGTCTTACTTATGTAACAAATGTGATATTATTATTGTTACTGTTGTTGTTTATACCTAAGTGAGGTGATGCTCTTTCGGAAAAAGAGGAACGTTCCAGGAGACAAATATTTGTCTTTTTTAGTCATCTGACTGAGCCTTGTTGGAAGTTCGGGCTTTTGAGAAGAGAATGGGAATCTTCAGAAGCTGTGCATAAAAATTCATTGGTACTTGCTCTACATAAATGTGCCTTAGCCTTCCTCATTTATATGTAGAAATTTTGATGGTCTTCAGACCTTTGTGAGTAGAGGAGCAAGAGGCTATAAATTTAGTTTAATTGTTTTCCCAGTGTTCTGACAGAATCGAGGCCAACTTGGTGAGCTCTCCAAGCTCTCCATGTTCTTTCTCCCTTGTTTCCCTTGGAAGAGAAGGTAATTGGCTCTGTAATTCATTAATGCTGATCTTCTTTAAAATGAGCAGTAATAGAAAAGACAATGAGTATGAGAAGTTAAGCCATATGTTCCTGATGCAGTTGGAACTGTGTATGAGCAGGAAGTCTGTGACCAAATACTGCTGATTGCTTCAATAAATGCCAGTTTGCTTTGTGTCAGATTTACTGTTCAGAGTCAGCAAACCAGTGACTACCTTGAATTGAGCATGACTCAGTTGTAGAAGGTGAATCAAACCTTTAAAGATAATATTTGTGGAGCTCCTCCTCTTGAGAGTCTAGGATCGATTGCATGTTGCACAAGCCTAAGGTGCAGTCGATGGTAAAGGTGGCACAGAAATCAAACCAGACCCAGCCTTATTGTAAGGCTCCAAAGCCAGCTGGACCAAAATGCAATACTGCACAGGAAACTTCTGGACATTGTGATTTAAATTTACATTTACAGAGAGGGAATATCTTGTGAGGGGTATGCTTCCTGATTCACCTACCAGTCTGCTTCTTGTTTAATACACATAGCTTACTGTTACTCCAGTGACACGGTATTCTGTGACTGCTTTAACTGGTCCTCTTTGTAGGTGTTTGAACGCGAGCCCATGAATTTAAAAAGAGTATTTAATTTTGTTAACCCTTTTATCTTAAATAAATAAATAAATAAATAAAAAATCCCTGGACTCAAACAGTTAAGAAAAGGATTCTTTCTGCAAGCAACCTCCAAGTGTTTTCTAATTTTATATTCACATACCACAACTTAAAATGATATTGCAAAGTCTGACAACCTCATTGCCAATTACTTGCTCAGCCTTAATGATAAGAAATTGGCCAGTTTTGGAACATCGTGTTTTCAGGGTCTAATCCAGAAACCTGCTGGAATGTGTCAAAATTAATAGTTCGGAACGCAATGACTGTACTTTCAAATTTGTATCGGCAGTTCAGCCACACCTTTAAAAATAAAAGAAAATAATAGAATATATATATATTTTTTTCCAATTGGAAAATACTGTTACACTGGACCCTAGGGGAATTAAAAAAAAAAATCTGTAGGTCCTTTAAAATCTTTAAGAACTTCAGCATTTTTGACTTCATTTGTTTCAGTCACCTTGCATCTTCTGTTGGGTTTCATGATGATCTAGTGGGAATACAGCAGCTTATCCTGTCATTGTTTTGTTCTTCTTTATGAAATTAGAAACTCATTACCTCTGGGCCTGATCCTTTCTAAGCAATGATCCTTTCAGTTTCTGCATGTGCTTCTGAAGGTTGCAGGTGTCTTCTCCCATTCTACCTGGCAGGGAAAGCCTGTGACGGTGCTTACCTTTTTTTTTTTTTTTTTACCTGTTACTCAGTGCGGCCTGAACTGACTTCAGTCCTCAGGACAGCCTTTGTCCTCTCTTCAGTCAGCTATGTTGAAATATTCATACTGGCTCTTGGTGAAATGAAACTCAGTGGTCCTCTGTGAGCTGATTTATATTGCCACCTGGGAAGTCAACAGCCAAGTTACAGCATCTGGAAGCTGTGCTGGAAACTGTAGAGCACTCTTCAGAGCTCAGTGAGATCCCTGCGGTAGGCTGGCTATGAAGTAAATCCTAAGAAAAACAAAAAATGATGTGATGAACTTCTGAAAATTGTGTTTTGAGGCTTCTGGACGTGTTACACAATGAGCACGAGGTCTTTAGTACTGTTAGTACTGTTTAGTACTACAGCTGTTTGACTTCACAGATGTGCTCTTGTTATACCAGCCTACCTCCTAAGCTAGACAAAACATTACCTTAACAAGGACAGCATGGATCTCTGTGCTAACATCCCTAGCCTGCTAGTAGTACATACACATGGTTGTGCCAGTACAGTACTACTAATTATACACTACTGCTAAGTACAGTATAGTGTCTTGAGATCCATACTAAATTTCTGTGTGGACATACCCCAAGATATGAGAGTCCTACCAGTCTCTAGCTCAGGTGCAGCTTATCATCTGGAGTGAGTGTATGATGGAGTGAGCGTATGATGTATTTATTTCCATTAATATTCAGGTTGGAAGGGAAGTGAACTAATTTTGGGGGTTTGGACAACTGAAGGAACGCTGTTCCAGATGCCTAGAGCTCCCACCCTTGCTACCACTGTGACTTTCTTGTTTGGAGACAGATTTCCTCAAAGCTTGTTTATGAGAACACCAGTTTATTTGGGTATCTGCGTTAAACCAGAAACATCTTGTACTCTTTCCGTTCTCATTGTTTAAGTTCTGCATGAACAGGTCATCTTAAATACTGCACAGTGTATCATTTGAAATGTCCAGCATGTGATTTTTGGCTCCTAGATCTGTTATGCAAATCAAAATCTGATTGTCCTGAAGACTGAGCTTTCTGCTACAGTCTGAACAACGCTGAAATTTCTTGGTTTTGGAAAACCGAATTTCCTGTTGTGTCCATCTGGCGCATACGGCCGAGAATTCACTAGCATCACCAGAGCGATGGAGCAAGCCAAGAACAAACATTTGGCATGTTCCAAGCTGAAAAAGCCTCATTTCAAAATCAAAACATGCATATGCGTGTACTCAGAATGTAGTAAATGCTTAAAAGCTGGACCAGAATGAAAAACGTGTCAGTATTACTGCTGTCACTTCTTCAGTAAAGGTTGCATCAGCCATGTTTTTCCCAAGACAAGGTTTGTGAGCTGGAATTTTTCTTCCCAGTGAAGCAAGTGAATAACAAGCTTTTCAAAGGAGCTGAAGTGCAGTAGGTCCATTATGAACCTCATCTTAATTTAAATCTGTCATGGCTGCTTTCATCCATTTTACAGGTATCGGAGACATCCCAGTTTCTTCTAAGGTTTTGACTCATCTGTCTCTCACTTTTTTCATGGGTTTGGCTTCCAAGACCTGAGAGTATTTCTTGGTTGTTTTGTTGTTGGTAGGGTTTTTTTGTTTTTGTTTTTTCTTCCACATAGATCTGCCAACAGCTGGATACCCAAGATACAGAAAAGAGTTCTGTTTAGTCAATGTGGACAGAAATTAAATCTTCCTAATACAGTTTTTCAAAAATAGGCCATATTGAATTTGCCTTGGCTTCTCATGGTTTCGGTTCTTACTGATCTGCATCTTCTCTGCAGGCAGGCTTTTGGCTCTCGTGCTTTAAGGCAAGTGGTAAGAGGCAAACATGGAAGAGTTTGGGGAGGCTCATGAGTCCTTCACTAGTAAGGAAGTTCAAAAAACAAAAATCACTGCTTATGCAAAAGAAAAAAAATCTGTTAAAAAAGAGAGTAGTAGCTTGTAGTTGACTGTGTGTTATACCTAATAGTGTAGACCATGGAATTAAGCATAGATTGTTACTGAGTTGATGACTGAAGGTGAGAGTAGTGTTTCTGGCAGAAGTTGTCTTTTTAACATGAATGTAGGCTAATTCTCCCCAGGCAAATACAGCTGCCAAACTTCTATGCAAGATCCTCAGACCTTTCATTTTCATGTCATGATCACATATTTTTCTTGAAAAACTTTTTTTTTTTTCCCTGAATTTTAAAGATGTTACAAAGTTCAGAATGTTTGCTGGAACGTAACTAATTAACAATTTTTTGAAAGAGCTTCAAATGTCAAGATAAACACACACAGTAAGTGCCAGATAAAATAAAAATGAAATATTGAACAGAATTAGTCATACTTTAAGATTGTGCCTCTTGATTCTGAAAGTTTTGTTTTAGAGCAAGTCCCATTGGACTCATCAGAATAATTTCTCTGTTTTGAACTGGATTTCCTGTTCACATATGAAGTAATACTTCAGGAAAGGTTTTCCTGGCTGAAACATACAGTGATAATAATATAAAGAAAAATAAAGATATTAACCTCATTTTACATTTCTAATTGGAGAGAAAACATTTATCATTTGTTGCGTGAGGAGATGGAACAGGAAGTAGCCTCTTACCAATCTGTATTATATGCACAAAATCCCCTATATTCTTGTCCAGAAAAAAAAATAAATCTAATTTTAAGAACGTGCATGTCTCACTAGTCATCATAAAAACAATGAAAACATTAGTAGCTGAAGATTTATTTTTGTTAATGCATTTAATTATACAAGTTAACCATGCACAAAATAAAGGCTTTCCAAGGCAAGCTGAAGTATCAGTATCCAATAACGATGAAATGTATAAACTGAGATTTGGATGGGGAAAGGTGTTGGGATTCTGTTAGGGAAACTGTCATTTGTAGTGGACCAGGATGTGAAGCTTAGATAACTTGGCCTAATCATTCTGCACATGCAATCTAATTTGATGAGTAGTTGATCTTCATTAATTAAGTAAAACTGACTTAAGGCAGTCCATCTAGCAAGTGACACTTGCAGTAATGCATTTTTCTAATTTGTTGGTTCACTGGTTGTTTCTGAGCATGGATGATATACGTATTTCATCATAATTAATTTGATTTTATAGGCCAAACCCTTGTTTGGTGACCAGAGCTGCTTATCTCGATGTCCTTGTGATGCTGAGTACTCACCTGGGAAAGTTCCAGAAGCAAGGTAAGTCAAATGTGCTGCTCTAGAAATCAGATTGAATATCTATGTGGAAACTTCTAAATTGTGTTGAATCTAGAGAGACAATAATATATTACTTGTACGTGCGGTATCCACTGAGTGTTGGAGTCCCTCAGGTGATCCAGCTGCTTCATATAAAAGGGCCATTTATTGTGTCTTCTGTAGAGCTAGTCCTGGAGACTGGCGATGAGAAGAATGGGATACTGCTCTGGGTCAAAGCCTGAAGCGATGATTTTGCAGTATTCCTAATTCTAGAACTGTGTAACCACAGTAAACATGCCCTCCAGTTTCCCAAAATGTTTTGCTGAACCAAGGCCGTAAAAACAAACTAACCACAGAACATTCCTGCTTTAATCTTTCTTCAAAACCATGGAGACCTTCTGAGACACCTGGAATTCTTTCAGACAAATCGCATTTTTTATATTTAGAAATTTTATAAGAAAGAACTAGGAGAACTTCTCTAAATTTCTCTTTTACATTGATTTGTTATCACTGTCAAGTTTTTGAAGGACCAATCAGAATTATCAGCTGTTTTAATGATTGCAGGGTGTTGTTTGCAGCAACACAAAATGTACTGTAAGCTACAGAGGAAAAAAAGGACGGGAAACCCTCCCGAGTGTGACTGTGCATAGGCAACATTAGGTCAGGTGTAACTAGCTTCCTTGTGTGCCTGTTCTATTCAGTTCTTAAAAACAACAGAATAATGAATTACCTCATCAGTCTAAGAAGGCAGTTAAAGAATAGTGTTTTTTTTTTTTTCATTAAAATTATTAGTGACTAACTATAATACTGCATTTAATGCATTGGAAGAGTTCTTCATTTCAGATAGTCTTCTTTTGAGGGCTGTTTGTTTTAAAACTGATCCCTTTTGTTTGTGGTGTATGGCAGCTGCTATTTTACTCTGATCTTTGGTAGAAGTATTGCTTTTAATTCTGTATTTGCTGTTCATATGCTTTCATGTGAACATGCAGCTCAAGCAGTTGCTCAGTGTTGGATAGCACTGGCACTACCACATGCCCATAAAGAGCGATAGCTGTCTGGAAGATGAGTTGGTGGTGATTGTGTCAGGAAATAACTTGTTCAGGTAGGCTGATGCAGAATCTAACCCTTAATAAATTTACATATAGAGAAAACATCTCTCACATGTGGGTTCCACTGTACCAGAGAAGACAAGGCAATATGGGACTCTTAGGGATGGGTCAGATCTTTCTTGTCCTGTGAAGAGTCAGCCTCTCACATGGGTCCCAGATGCCAAGGTCTACTGATCAGTAAAGGGAATTTCCAGATGATGTTGCACCATAGTTCTCATTCCATCGCGTACTGACCACCATGTGTGACTTAGATATGGGCTACATGCTATATAGGGAGGAACGCACTAGGAGTTTCGACATGGCCTGCCTGCAGGGAGGAGTTTTTCTCCTGACTCCTTAATGTTTATTTTGGGTTATACCTATAATCAGTAATTGCCTTCTTATAATGTATGTTTACTTAATTTTCGTCAATCCTGATATGCCACTGGCCTTGGTGATTATCCTTTGTAATAAATTAAAAAACAAACAAACAAAAAATCTAGCTCTGTGTCACATCTGAAAAAAAAAAAAAAAAACAGCCCCAAAAGTCCCTTAGTCCCTTTTGACATATTTGTGCTCATCTTTCTTAATTTTCACAACTACTTTGTTAACAGTAACTCCTCTTTGGAATCAGTTTTCACACTTTTCTTTTAATCCTTATCCTCTACCTTTTCATCTCTTGCGATGTGAATCATCCCAGTCTTTTTGTGTTCTCTTCATGTTAAATTTTTTTCCTCTGCTTCTGATGATTCTCATCACTCACCCCTCAACTCTATTTCTGTATTTCCTTTTCCAGGTGAGTGCTCTTCCTTTGTTTACTTAGTGGGCTTCCTATATCCTTTATCACTCGTTTCCTATTTCTATTTTCTTTAGATTTTGGTCTGTTTTGTTTTTTAAATAATTGCTGCACATTTGCAAAGGTCTCTATTGACCTCTCCATGCCAGGAAACTCCTCTCTTTTTTCAATGCCCCTGACCAGTGAAGAATAGCCCTTTGAGCCCGAGGGACTGCAGCATGCTGTGGCTGGATTACGGGCTGTACTGGATTCATTTGTTTTCCAGAGCTCATGCAGAGTGTTCTGAATGTGGGTGCTGTATGGTAGAAGAGTTTCTCTAGAAGGGGAGCAATTATTTTTGCAGACACTCTCTGTTCATTAGAATCACAGAATCAGTAATATTGTCTTACTTAAAAATTTCATTCCTGTACAAATTTAAAATGATGCATTTCAGGCAGTATCTACAGAGAGTAAGAACTTAGAATGGAAATATGTTTTTGAAAACTTGAAGATACATTAGGGGCAGTTTTATATATCAAATGCAGAAGCACTTCTGAAGTGAAGAAGTAATATGTTTATATTAACTAGAACCTGAGTGTCCCATGACATAGTGAAAGAAAGACTGAACTCAGCAGTTAAAAATGAATGTTTTGAGTCTCACATTAAAATGTTCTGTAAGGAATAATTATTAACTGAAGCTTTATACTTCTCTGAGATCGAATATCTTACTCATACATGTGTATCTCTGGTTGTGAGCCAATTTTTCTGTTTTAATCTTGATTTGTAAAGTTGTTTCAATGAATAAAGGGTGAAGGACAAATCCAAATAAAACTGTTTCTTGATGTGTTTATCTAAGGGGCCCCAGGAAGTGCTGTATATGAGTTCCAGGCCACAGGCTGAAACTGATTTTCATCAACATAAACGGGAATGCAATGTAATGAGTCTGCAACTGGTTAAAATCAGACCACTTCTAATTGATTATGCCTGTCTAAAGGGGCTACAATTACAAAGAGATTTTCAGTGTACAACCCTGTCTGGGCCTTTCCTACGTTACGATTATTTTCTGTAAGTGATTTGTTGTCTTCAATTAATAAAATCTGTCTCTTAAAGTGCAGGACAGCCCTTAGGGAATTTACTTCACAAATTCAAAACAATTTAAAATGTCAGATAAGGAGGGCAGGGAGTAATGGATACCAAAAAGCATCTTTTTCCAGCTAAAGTTTTATTGCTAGCCAAATGACGATTATTTATCTTAAACCAAAACAACAACAAAAACAATGACAACAGCAACCAAACAAAAAACCCTATAGTTTTTCTGATTTGTGGATTTGGACAGAAATGTTACCTGATTCATGTCTGTTGGAAAATACAGCTTTCTTTTCCTGAGTTGATATGCGAAATCTGGAGCCTTTGTTCCATCTCCTGATGAGGGTCTTCTGATGTACAGAAACAATACATAATGCCAAGATTATGTAATTTATTTAATTTTTTTTGCTTTTTTCAGTTACCATTTGCAGTTAGAATGCAGAAGAGACTGAATCAAGCCATTTTTAAAAACAGAAATGTTAAAATATTTAGATAAAAACACTATTTTTTCCTTCATTGGAAGCAAACAAAAATTCTTACAAGATCTACGATTAGCTAGGGTAAGCTAATGCTCATTGGATGCTTCAGTATTAATAGTGATAAATAATAACATGCAGTCAATTTGTTCTTGCACACCTCTTTGATGTATTGTTTCCACAGTAACTGTTTTTACAGAATCACAGGTCTGAAGCCTTTCCAGTCTAACAATGGACTGGAACAATGGTGGAACAATGCAGTCCTCTCCCAGAGGATTTTCTGCTGCTTGTACCCTGCTAAAGAGCAGTTAAGTTATTCTTCCATAGGTGAAACAGCACCGAAGTGGGTTGTTCAGGAACAGGGGAAAGTTTCAAAACTTCGTGCTTCAAACAGCACTGGAGGAAGCAAATAACCCTCATAAGAATTTTTGGAGGGGAAAAATGCCTCCGAGTCCAGGTGAGATTTACCAGGCATGTCCAGCCTAAGCTGTGTTTGTAAACGTGCAAGTCTTGATCTGTGGGAGTCAGGAGGAGGTCTCTCAAGCTGTCATGCTGCAGATCCAGGTGAGGATATGTAGTGTCCAACTGAGGTTGTGCACTATCCTCCGATGCTCTCAGAAATGGGCTTTGCAAGGGGCAGAACTCCAGACTGCAGAGAGGCTATGCTATGTTACAGTGCTTCAGAGGATAAGATTCCTCTCTGAATATTTGAACTTTTGACAGGCGTCACAGACATTCCTGCTTTTAATTCTTCTTCTGGAAATTCATGTGTGAAGCTAAACAGTAAGATGAGAGCATTGCTGTGATCCTGCCATGTTGCTAACACAGGAGCCAGGGCAGTGCACTGTGGTGTAAGCTCAGATCTAGGATGCTCTTTCTGTCTGTAACAGATGACAAATGCCAAAAGGCAAAGTGGTCAAATTTTCTTTCTTGCTGGCATTTCAGAACACTTTTTTGATAGTATTGTGTACCAGTTGTGAAGGATACAACTCACAAAAATATGCTTCACTAATAAAAGCACATTTTACCCTGTGTTGAGTTTAAAAAACAAAACAAAATATTTCTACATAAACAATATTCTATTGTGTTGATAAAGCAAGTCAATATAAATGTAATGGGGTGCAAAACACAAGTCAGGGAAAAAATGAAAGGGAAAATCTACTAAAGATAATCCTGTCTGGTCATTCTTTTATCTTATATGCATACTGTCAGTCTCCTGGTTGGTTTAACCAGGAGTATAGTGTATTAAAATTTTGAGTTCAATGAGAATGAGAAGACATTTCAATAGGAAACCAAAGTTGTGAATCAGTAATTTAGGAGAAGAAGCCACTTGAAGTCTAGCCAGGCATTTTTCCCTTCTGCGTTTGTAGGGGAAAGATTTATAAAAGTTCTTGTGATTAAACAAACTCCAGTGTTGTTGTCGTCAGTGGTAACGAAGTTACTCAGTGTTTATATAATTAATCCTGTTCATAAATATCCAGTTTTGGTATCAAAATGCAGCAGCCAGTATTCTGCTCTCACTAATACATTTTTCCTTGAGTTTTGGAAACAAGCATTTCCATTTTCTTGCTGTCTTCCAAACAGCTTAACCTTTTGTAGGTACAGCTTAGTTAAGACTCTTAAATTCTCCTTTTGATTAGCTGGAATAATTCTGTGGTTTTTGTTTTTGGTTTTGTTTTTAAAAAAAGCATTGCATATTTATGTATGATATTGGAAATACGGGCAATTATGTACAACTGTTTTTATCCTTATCCCCTTTTCTTGGTGTTTTCTGATGTGACAAAATACTGTGTTTTAAGTAACGTATTGAAATACCATTCTCCTAGATACACTTGGTCTTTTTGATTTGAAGTTACGTATTGGTAGAAATAGTGTGTAAATGTTTAGATGCTTTGCAATGAAAGCACAATTATATTTTTTTTAAGTAGCAATCTCTCAAACATTTTGCCTGAATGAAATTATAGTTAAAGGGCTTTCAAATAGCATTTTAAGGTTGTGCCCACCAGTTTATTTTCTGCTATATATTGTACTTCTTTCTTTTTCTTGTTTTGAAAGGAAGCTAAATGGTAAGTAAGGTGAGTTTTCCTGCAGGCTAACTTAGAATCTGATAATGTCTACATGGTAAAAAATTGGCAAGAATAAATAGGTTAGTTATTTTAATCATACTGTAACTTCCTTTACCTAAATTCGTAAGAAGTGTAGCCAAGCAATTATTGTGAACAAAAACATTGGCAGTTTGCTAATGCATGTTTTGATTATTTGGTCTAATTAGCTTAGAAAAAAAAATCCATCTGAACAAATTGAAAGCAATTTTTGTTCATTATGTCACAAATTATATCAACTCAGTGTGCCAATGTATTGTCTGTGGCACTTGGTCAGTGTTACTGTTTTGATTCGAGAAAAGTAAAGATTTAAAACATTTACAGCATCATCTGAATGGTCTGTGCCTGCTGACATTGCAGTAGACAAGTCGAAAGGAAGTGTAGACAGGTAACCAATACAATTCATAATTCAATCCATACAGGTCTGCTTGTCCTGAAGTATCTTAGCATTATGGGCTAAAGATGCATCAAGATGGCTTGCATTTTTGTTGCTTCGTTTTACCAGCATGCATTCAAAATAAGATCTTAAACACAAACCCTCCCTTTCCATTGTAGCTCATAACTGATGATCTTCAAGATGACAAAGTAGCTTCCCATTTTACATATGGAAAACTCTCTGGTGCTGGGTTTATAGAGATCATCGGTATTGCCAGCTCTTGATGATTTAGCATGGTGTTTGAATTCCCTTTTTAAAACACCCAAATGAGTCTCTGATTCTGGGGTTATGAAGCTTGTACCTCATCTGAAACAGCCAATAACTCCCGGGTATGTCAGCACTGTTGATGGCAGAATTGCCCAGCACAAACATGGTCACTGCATTTCCGTGACTGTGCCAAATAAAGCTGAAACTAGAATACCCACGTCACTGGCAGACAGGAGAATGAAAGAGCTGAGGATTGGATCGTTGGAGGGCCAAGATAGAGGGAGTTATTTGGGATTGCACAGACAGTAAAATGCTAGGGGCAGATCGAGTACCAGGTGTGCATTTTTTTTTTCCCTTTTCAGAACTTTCCCTTTATACTGATGCTTACTCTCTGATGTTGAAGATATTGCAGTAGTCTTTAAAAGAAAACATCCTGCTTAAAATATGGCCTTCCCCGATCATAAACAGTTATCTTAGTTCTGCATTGCAATAAAAGAGGCTTTTCTGTTCTTTGCTTTTTCTTCTCATTTACCAGTGACTTCTCCTAATCCACTTCTAATAAAAAGGGAAAATATGAAATAAAATAGTTTTCCTTGATACTCATCTAGGAAAATCTTTTCTTAGCTCTGATTACATTTCAGCCTTCCCTATATTCCTGCAGCCTCTTTAGATAGCCTTGGATAGATGGTAGTTTTTGGGTGCAAAGGATTTTAACCTCTCCTTAGTCCATAAGAGATTCCAACTTCCTGCAGATCTTGGTGCTGAATATCCAGGTTTTTGTTGTTTGGACCCTGTTCCCTTCCCATAACATCATGCTGCAGATGCAGCAACATGTTGTTGCCATTGTAATTCTTATTGTCTGACTTCAGAGTGTGTCAGTACAATTTCTGGTGTCTGTAATAATTTCTTCCCTTTCCCCCTACTCTGTTCTTGTCTTCTGGAGCCTTTAGTAGGAGGATGGTAGATGGCATGGATGCTTGAGGGGCTGCATGCAGGAATTGATCTTAATATTTATCCAAAGTGTGAAGATACTTAAATGTATCATAATCACAGATTCAGTAAAAAAGCTCCTCACAGAGAGGTGTCAAATTGTAAGTAGCCTAAATAATCTCTGTAAAGTTACCTGGTCTAACAGAAATACATAACCAATGCTGTACATCGGTTGACAAGGTGATGAAACTTCAGGTTTTAAATATAGAAGGAATTCAAATGATGTCTGTCATTTGTGGATGAGCATGTAACTCACTTTAAGTACGGTTTGATCACAAATAGGATAAAAAAGCAAACTTTCAAACCTGCCCCCTCCCAAAATGACAACCCTGTCAAAATTCTATATCTCTAACTGTCAAAAATAATACTAATTTTTTCAAAACACTCTTCTGAAATAGTACAGGGAATGCATGTTTTGAGTTAGAGATCTACTTTCCTAAGTATTAGTTGTCTCTGTTGATGATACGGATGCTGTGTGCGTATCTCAGTGTTGCAGACATAAAGGGATTGAGGAAGACTGCGAGATGTTCGTGCGCTGTGGTGAGTAGAACCAAGTGGTTGTGTAAGATGTGTCACGTCCTAGAAGAGAGCCTTCCTGTCCCACACAAATGAGGCAATCCTTAAAGGGGGGAAAAAAAATTAATCCACTTAATTCTTGGGGGCTTTTCTGCATCTCTCGGCATCCTGGAATAGACTGCCCTTTGCTACGGTCCATGTTACGTCAGCCAAAATTTGTTCTTTCTTGCGGCAGCTGGTCGTCAAAATTGTACAGTAATTTTTGTTTGTAAATAAAAGTGTGCCTCTACTGCGTCTTAACAGCACCAGGCATTCACTCTGGGAACCAGTGTGCTTTTTTGGTTTAGTCAGATACTTTGTTTTAAGCCAAAGAAAAGAGTTTACTTAAAGTTAAGCAGAAGAGAAAACATTTACATGAAAGCCAGGAAAGATTTCATAGAGATGAAGTTGAAGGCAGGAATATTTCCACCGCGTTGTAGTAAGACGGGGGGGGGTGTCTTTCCTTCTGTACGTATTTGTGTGAAAGAGAGTGTTGGAATGTGTAGACCACAAGATGAATGTAGAAGGATTTGCTCTGTGGCGCTCTGAGGCTAAGCAGAAATGCAGACAATCGCATTTTGCTGTCAGTCTTCCTGTTGAGACATCCAATTTTGAAGAGACCTTCTGTAAAATAGATGAGCCAGGCTGCCCAGTCCTTCACAACGACATGGGAAAAACAGAAGTCATCCAAAAGGCTTCCAGAAGAGAACAAGCATCTGATAGGCACCAAAGGAGAGCATCTGTGCCATAAAGCTATTGCATTGCAGTCTCTGCAAGCTTAGGAGCTCTAGGAGCTAGTAGCTCTGCCAGGTTTCTGTATGGAAATAATTTTCCAAAGAAGACGACACAGGGTGAGGCTATGTTGGCCTTGCAAAATTCAAGTGAAACATCGGATCTGAAACATGGAGCATGGCCAGCTCCTGGCTTTCACAGGAGGGCCACTGCTCGCTGTCATAGCTGTCCCTCACTGTAGAGCAACGCTGACAGGACACGAGGCACTTCTTGCAAGTCTTAGGAATACCCAGGGGGTACGAACAGCTAGGGGAAAAGCCTGTCGCCAAAATGCAGCTGAGGGCAGCAGGTAGAAAGCTCTGAAACTGAAGCCATTTCTCTTCTGGAACCGAGGCACTCGAGCTCAAACCTTTCTATTTCAGCTGCCTGGGATTGCTTCTGTTGTAAAACCGGTGTCTGTGGAGTCTGGCTGTGTAATAAATAACTGGGACCACGGCCTAATCCCTCTCCAAGGCAACCAGACGGTTCAGAAATTAAGGAGTTCTGGCAGCTGGATACTTGTCGTGTGACATAGGCATTAATACTAGTTTATGCTATAATTCTGGTATTTAATGCCAGTCTGTTTGGAGGGGTTTTGGAAAATGTGGGGAGTAAAATGTACCGATTTGCATGTTAGGAGATGGAAGCCATCTGGGGCATCTTGAGGATTATGCTGTGACATGGGTTCACGGTGATGCTGCAGTTTCTTTGGCTACATCAGATCCACTCAGAAAACAAACTTTGGTGAAAACATGTATGACAGAGCTAATATGTCTGCGAATCTCTTTCAAACACCAAATTTCTTTGAAGCTGGTCCAGAATTACTCAGAAAATGCTTCTGCCTTCTATGCTGGACAATCACAACCATGTCAAGTTTCCATGTAAATGTCAAACATGTTGAGATGGCTTTGCAGGCATTCGGATTTGAGTATGAAAGAGCAGGAAATTTCACTGTAAATAGAAGGATTAAGGAAATGTCTTCAAGGGCAAAAAAATAAAATAAAAAAACAGGATTCCATATTTGCATCACAGCTTCATGTCAAGTTCAGCAATTTAATGGTAAAATTTGGGTAGGCTTTTTGGTAGTACTCCCTGTTTACTGAATTGTAAGTAGCAAAATATGTGGCAGTGAGTTAGTCCCTTGTAGATACTAAAGAAAACTAGCTAAGTTTGCTTTAATCTTTGTATTTACTTTTAATGCAATTTGATACAACAAACAACCTTCTAACATCCTGCAGCACGAGTTGCAGCATTTTCTCTGGATGAGTTTCTCTTCAGGACTTTCCCTTATTTCATGTTTATATTTGAATTTTGTGGGATATAGCATATTAATTTCCTCGCGGCACAAGCAACACAAACATCTCCAAACTGGGCAAATACCTCGGGTTCAGTATCACAAAAGTCTTTGTTCCTGCTGGAGATGGAGATGGTTGAACTCAAGGAATGTGAGGATTTCGGTCTGCGTCCGTAGGAGGGAGAGGACTGCTGATTGTTTCTTTCATTTTGTGTCAACATCGACAGCTTCCATGGAGCCGGAAAGCCTGTGGCACTGCAGACAGAAGTGACCTTTTTGTTAACTCCAGGAGGTGGTGGTGCCCTAAAGCAGGTTCTTGGGCTGTGCTGTGCAACTGGGGGGCAGTCACAGCAGTGCAAGGTGTTGCAGTTCCTGCCTCCGTGTATGAGGTGGATTATTACTGTGCACCTCTTTTTATTTATTTTTTTTTAGGCATAGGAAAAACATAACTTTTTGTTGTTGCTGTTTTTTTAAATCTATAAATTCTTTAGATTGGTACAGACAGGAGAGATCTATTCATGTAGCAAGGGCATCTTAACAGTATCCTTTACTGACAGAAGCTCTGCAAAGGGTGGGACTTCCAGAATGACCACAGTGGCCCTGTCCTTGTTTCTCCTGACTTCACTTGCAGCTGGGTAGGCTGACAGAGAGCACTTTGCTGAGCCAGGCTCTGATTCTAGAGCTACTCTATCAAGGGGGATATGATTGTATGTTTGTATTGATCCTTTCTGACTTTCCAAACTACCTACTTGTTTTTTTTTTTTTCATATATATATATATATATGTAAGTATGTGTACATAAAGCACTTTTTATAGTGACAGTGCAAAACATATACAAGTTGCTGGACTGTTATTAGCAACTTGGTTTAAGCAAACTCCAATGGTTATAATTGGATGAAAGGCGATCTACAAAGTCTTGTAGTAGCCTTAAGTTGTCTGAAGCTCTTGCCACATGATGGACAATTTATAGTTTTCAGAAAAGTCTGTGCCCTACTTATTTGTATTTAAATATGAATAGATATGATATCTAGGTGAGCTTTTTCATAATTTACAATTAATATAAATCGAGAATCTATTTTTTCTTTTTATTCCTGGATTTACCTTGGGGAGGCCTTTTGCATACCTGAAGATTTTCAGCTTCAGAATCACTTTGTTGCCTGCAGCAGATTGTAACATCATGGATTTGCCACTTTACTTAGTTTTATTCTCGTTTCAGGAATGCAGCTGCTTGAGTTCTGGGAAGAGATGAACAGAGTTATCTCAGATTCTGAACTGATGACAGGAGTTCCCTACTCATCTGCAGTACCTGGACTGACACAGTATCTCCAGAGCATCACCAAACTTGTGATATCCATGCTATCGGTGACAACAGGTGCTGACATCCAGAGCAGCAGTTCACCTGTTGCAAAGAAAATAGCCAAGCCACCATTGTCAATACATCATCTCCTTCATAGCGAGTTTCATGAAGTACGTCTGCTTGCATTGGAAGCAGTATTGCTCTGGCTGAAACTAGCAAATGCCAAACAGATTGCAGAAGAAGGTGTGTTGTGTTTGCTTGTTGACTTGGAAGGCATTCTTCTCAAAATGGCTCTGAAGGAAAAGAATCTCGACTGTTTTTATAAGGTAGGAGTGTGCTACTTTATTGATGTTGGTATGTTTTAACTAAATGATATTCTTAATTTTTGTAATATATTTCAAACATACATGATGTTTTAAAATACTGTGTGAGTAGTTTTTTTGTACCATTGAATAGATCTTTGTTATAATTCTATAACACGTTCTTTAGTAAAGGTAAGAACTTCCCTCTTCGCTTTTCTAACACTATCAGGAGAGAACCTCCTTAGAGTGGGGCTTAAGACAGGTTTTTATTAGTCTCGCATGTACACATTCACATTGAGATTGTTTGTAAATTCTTTTTTTGTGAATTGTGTGTGCAGGTGCTGGAAATTCTGTACATGATGGATCTCAGAAAAGTACTTCCGAAGACTGACAGCTCTATAAAAATGAATCCAAATGAGCTCTTAACCTGGAGTTTAAACACTGTAGATACCTACAACAGGTATGGTCTGGCGCGAATATTAGATAGTTGCTTTTGAAAAACCTCGAATATTCAAGTGTCAATTTATTGGGTTTTGGGGCTATATGTTGATTAAAAAAATCATGTAAGCATGGCCTATTTTGAAAAAAGATATCTTCTGATGAGATTTTTTGGAGAAGTTAGACATGGATCTGAATTGTTAAAATGGCCCTCAAGTCATACTGGCAAGCACCCTATAAATGTCCAGCAATGCGGTTCTTGAATAATAAGTTACTACATCTATCAGATGATAGCAAGTGACTATAGCTCTTCCAAATGGCAATCAGGAAACACGATTTATGCATAGAGGTGAGGATTCAAACACACACTAAATCACTCTGCATCTGCTATCCATTCTATTCTGGTTTTCTATGGACAATCTGTAGAAAGTGACAGACCTGATTTCACTTATTGGATTAGCAAAAGCAGTTAACCTTAAAAATAAAAACCTAGGCCTAACTGGTCTTTACAAGATTATTTGAATTTAGGCTTTGTTTCTTGTGCATTGTGGCCTGTTCAGCCATGCTTAAATTTGTGTGTTGTATATTCCATCCTGTAGACTGGATGCATATTCCCAGTACTGATGTTACTCATTTTTTCACATTATTTGGATGCAAGTATAAAGTTTTGAATGCACAAGAGAAGAAAACTGAGACTTAGCTGTACCTTCAGATCTGGTGCACACACTGTCCTGAAGTCTAACTGGACAGGGCTGGCTGCTTCTGCTCGGGTTTCCTAACCTGCAGTATATATTGGGAGAAATTGATAGTCTAAGCTTAGATTCAAGTGTATAGCACATCTTTGAATGTGCCTCCAGAGAAACCGCACTGTCTGTCTACTGTGTGCTCCCCTCCATCAGTATATAGTTATTGAAAGAGCAATCCTTAATGAGACTGGGTCTACAAAGTCAGCAGTAAGTGCTGGTTTGTAGTTCACACTGAATTAGATGGCTGTGTCCGTCTGTTCATAAAAGAATGGACAAACAGGGTGAAAAGTGTCCAGACTCTGAGGGCAAGACTGCCCTGTTTCTAGTAGTGGTGGTTGTCTGTTTTGGAAATCATATAAACATCATGCCACCATGTTACCAATCTATAATATTTAGGATTTAGAGTGTAGGACAGCATGAGATAGCTGTGCACATTTGTGGTTGATTTGCACAAAATTTGTCAAGTTTAAATAATGATGTGGTGTGTTTATTTATGAAATTTATTTATGAAATAAGATACACTTGGTAAAATAACACTGGCTGGTGCTATTGAAAAGGGAAGTCATTGAAATAGCAGACCTTATTGCTCAGGTGTTGCCATTCCCTGCTGAGAGACCCACCCCTTCAGGAGCCATGGTGCCAAGCACCCTCTCCTGAGACCTTCTGAGCAGTACCGAGGCTCAGGAGCCAGCAGTTGGTGCATTGTGCACTACTGACTTTCCTAGCAGTTGCAGAAGAGAGATTTCTGGAAAGTAATGCCAGCTTGAAGAAATGCTCTTGTTTATCATTGCAAATAATGTCTGGTTTGTTTGACTCAGGTTCCAGTTTCGAATGTATTTTTCTACAGAAAGGTAAAGAGGTGAAGAAAGAGCGTATTTTATTTGCATATTAACTGAAAAATTAACCAACATCATGATCTGTAACGTAAAGCTCTGAGTGCTCAGCTTGCAAAACACCCATTGGTGATAGGAATGATTAAGAGCTGGCTGTTTTTCTTCTAGAGATGAAATGATGACAGAAGTTACTGCTTTGTTTTGATATGTTCTTTATCTTTTTTTTCTCAGTGCTGAAATTCAAAGCGTAGCTCTCAAATTTGCCTCGAAGTTGGTTATGCATCTTCTACAGAATCATCAGCAGGTAAGGGAAAATGAGCAGCTTAATTCTGGAGTTTTTGATGGTAGAAGTAATGTGGCTCCTTTTGGATAGAAGCCCCAAGCTTGTGTTTTCCTGTGTCATGCCCCAAGCATGTGTTTTTCTGCCATTACGCCTTCCCTTCTGAGCTAAGCACTGCGTTTGGAAGCGAAACCTCCACCAGCAGCACCTCAGTACATCCCTTTGAAAGTTATTCCAAGCTAAAATACGTAAATATTTTTTTGATGGATTAATTTCAACTTCTGAGACCATCCAAAGTAGTCACTATGACATGGAAAGAAAAAGGCTGACTAATTAACACCCTGTAACGAACCATCCGTATCCTGAAGTTGTGGTTGCCGGTTGCAGGGGGGCAGCAGGATGGCCTCACTAAAGGGAGGCCACAACGTGTGGTGGTGTCAAGGCTGATCCAGCCTTGCCAAGTCTCAGCCTGGAGTCACTGCTTTCCAAGCACTGCAGCCTGCTGTTTGCGTGGAATTTCTCACTGAATATCCTCTTTAAAATTGTTTTTTGAACACTAGAATAAATATCAGAACCCTTGTAAAATTCAAGACTCTCTGTTCTCTGTTGCTGTTTTTATGGACTATTTGATTGAGACTGATAGCAACACAAATTACTGCCTCACGTTTCTTTAGATTTCAAGTTGTCAGTCTGTGATATCACATATATATGCACAGAGCAGTGCTGATGCAGCTTTTAATACCAGGCAATTTTTATTTTTTTACGTTTTCGAAGATGAAAAACACACTTTATGGATACTTATTTTTTTCCTTACAGCTGTTGTATTTTATAAAATACACAGCAGAATTGATTCACATTGTGTGTTACATAAACTTCTGTCTCATTAAAAAAAGCCACAGAATTGCACACGAGAAGTGGGAAAATTAAAATGACTTATGTTGTTAATTCTTTTTGTTTAAGAAAGGCAAAATGCACGGACTTCAAGTCATAAACAATAAAACACCCATGGTAAACTTGGGTTCACAAATAGACTTGGAACATAATGTTGCTGTGCAGTTTTCTGATAATTTATGAAGAGGAATTAGTGAAAAATGCTGGCACGATCTGAGCTGTAGTGACGCTAACACAACTCCTCCTAATAAGCTTGTAAATCATGGGAGACCTAAGACATCTGTATGGAGGGTGCCTTCTGCTTTATAAAAGATCAGGTACACCAGGAGTTTTACATCTAAATTTCTTTGGGCTTGCATTCAGTTTGTGCATCTGTAGGAGGGGTTGCTTGAGATAATGCATGTGTCCGTTCAAAATTTGAGTAAACGCAATCTTTGAGGAGATTTTTATTTTTTTTAGCCCATTACAAACTCTGTAGGAAATGCTCAGGCTTCCGTCCCTGCGTGCAGCACTGGTACACAGGCACGAACCACTCCCAGTGAGGCAGAGCATGAGTGAGGTTTCATTTGCCCCTCGATGAGTCCTCCTGTACTTCTGTGCCCTTTAACTCGGCTCACCTTGACATTGGTTCTCTTCTGTACCTTACTTGCTTCACTTCATTTTTTCACTTCTTTAGTAAAAACAAAATTAACAGAAAAGGAAAAAAAAAAAAAGTATAGTTGCACACAGCCTAAATGTTTCCAAGCTGAGCTTGTGCTCCTTTTCTTTTCATACACGAGGACTACTACTTCCCCGTTACAGCCCAGCTGTCTGAATGGACATCAGAGTTGACAAGCCTTGGGAGCACAGTTCAGTTTGCAACCAAAATGCATGTTATTTCTTTCTAAAAAAAAATCTGAGCCATCGCTACATGTCAAAAAGAGTCAAAGCTTTGGTCCATTATTCCCAAGTTGTCATTTTCCTAGTGTATGACTCTGAGGACTAAATATTTTCCGCAAGGTGGCAACTGAAGGTTTTTTTCTTTCCTGTTCTTCTAGCAAGCTTTGCTGCATATCAGCCACCATTCAACCAAGATTCCTTCATTGTTTTGAATGCACATGCTGTCAGAGCCCAGGTTAGCTCAGCAGTATCAGTAAAACCAATTGTCCATCAGTATCTGCAGAGGAGACAGATGCAGCTGCTTTCTCCTGTTCACCAAGCACTGTACTGTTACCAGAATTCCTACCATGATTGATTGCTACAGTTCACATGCTCTTAGCTGTTTTTCCAGATGCATGTACCAGTCTACATGTAGGATGCTCCTGTGAATTCCTTTTTTTTTTTTTTTCCCTGTTACAGTCTAGTGTATCTGTCTTTAGCTTTCATGTTTAGAATAGAGGATGAAAGGACATGTTTTGACTTGTGGTCATTGGTGAGTCTAGTGTAAAGGGACAGAGTAAGAGAATTGACTATGAATATGGGTACAACTAAAGGAAAACCTTCTATCTTAACTGTTTGTGACACAGCAAACCAACTTTTGAATGGACATAAGATTGACCATGTTAGAAAAAAATGGGTTTTACTAATGCATTGTATCTCTTTGGCAGTTTAATATGATAGTCACCAATACCACTGAGTGGTACAGCATATTTCTCCCATGTGTTTTCTGCTTTCAGATTTCAGAGGAGGTCTTAAAGAAATGGGTTCAACAGATAATTTCTTTTTGTGGAGATGAGCAACAGACAGAAATGCTGTTAGCAGCTGCTGAGGTACTTAAAAGTATAACACCATTCCTTCTGATCAATGAGAAGCTCGTTCTTGGTGAGTAGTTTGAACACACTTAATTTTCTGGATCTTTTTAGATGAAACCTGGTTATCACATGACTGTATTATGGTACATGTATATGCACACATAGAACACATAATCAAACGGTATTCTGCATTTTTTTATAGGACAGTGTACTAAACATTACTTACTTAAGCTATGAAGTTATTTAAATTCTGGTAGAAAGAGCACATGTGTAGAGCTTCTTGCAGTAATTCTTCGGAAGGGGAGTGTGAGGTGCTGTAATGTCTGCAGGCCACTCTACATCTCTGTACAGATTTACTGGCTTGCAATTACTCTGACCCAGGTCTTTCTGACATATTCTGTTGGTGATGTGGACATGCTTTTAGTTGCCCAGCAAAACTCTGTTGGCTGAATGTTGAAATTAAAAGCTTCAGTCTAAGAAAACATTCTACTGTGGAACAACACATTCTACTATGAGAATGGTTAGTAATTACATCACATCATACTAAGTACGATGTGAAGTACGATGATTTTTTTAAGTTAATACTAAACAATCTACTTAGAAAACCACCCAACAAACAAACAAAAACCCTTCACAGCCTTATTCAACAACATATTACTGACTGAGAGACAAAGCTATGAGAAATTCTGTGGTCTACTAAACAGAAGAGTTTATTGTTTTTTTTGTGTTTTTTTTTTTTTTTTTTTTTTATTTATTTAAAAAACTATCCCCTTTCCCCCCAACGCTCCCTTTTTTTTCCCTGTCTTTTGAAAGCACAGAGTAAGAGGATTTTGTGACTAAAAGGCTAGGGTTTATCCAAAATGATAAAGAAATTGTTTTGCATCTTGAGCAAGGCAGTAGGCTTTAAATGCTTTTGGTTTCTGTAATAATTTGAAGACAGCTGTTTATAGCTTTCTAGTTTGAGTAGCTTGAGTCCACTCATATAGACGGGATACAAATTTTTGTTAGGCAAGAAGAATGGTAGTATTTGTTATGCTGCAGATAATGGTGTTTTTCAAAAGTGAATAGTTTATTTTGAGATGTCTTTTAAGAGGTATTTATGATATTAAAGAGAGCAATTTATTATGCTTGAAATCTTAGTAAAGCGAAACAAACAAACCAACCTGTAAATAAAAGCCCACAAAGCATCAGTGGATGGCCATTTAAATTGGCTCTTTGCCCTGAAAATCGGACCTGGGTAAGAAAGATGCAGAACTAATCCTCCAAACAGCCTAGAATTGCCAGTCTGGGGTTCTTCACAGCTCTGAAACTGTCAAGTGCTGCAGCGAGAATCAAAGGCATGAGCTCCTCTTGAGCTGCAGTGATATAAACCCAGAATCATTCTGTTAAGGGGGTCATGCTGGTCAAACAGTTTTGATTTTTATGCCTCATTCTGCATCAGCTCGTTTGACCACATATTCCTGAAAGCAGAAGCTAAAGAAAAATGCAGTTGTATGAATTGCAGCTGTAGTCTTTCTGATAGGCTTCCTTGAAGTACATTCAAGGCTTCCTGAAGCGCATTCATAAGAGGAGGGCCAGTGCAGGTCAGCATGCACTGGATTCCCCCATTTTTCCATCACGTTGCTCGAGTGTTCAGAAGAGTCTTTCTGGAAAATGCATTTGCAGTCTTCCACCTCTGGCAGGTACAATACCAACTTGTCTAGGTCAGAAAGCTGGTGATTGAATGTAGAATAGGATAATTATTCTGCTCCAGCTGTGCCAGCATAACATTACTTGGCATATTGTGCTATAAAAAAGCAACTACTTTCTGAAATTATTATAGTCCATGCTATTCCCAAATAGGCAATTTATATGAAATACAGGAACGCTTCTTCTGCCTGTGAAGTAAAGCCTCAAGCAGTTCACTTTGGCCAAGCAGTGCAATAGACTTAATTGTCTGGCCAGCCTTGTAATATAAATCTCTGATAGACCTGTTGATAACATGCTTGAAGCAAACCAGCGCAGCGGTGAAGCAGCCATTCTGTTGTTCTCTGCAATCACCAGAAAGTGATAGTATCTCACAACTGACTGCCTCTAAGAGGGATGTTCCAATGGATTCCTTTAACCAGGATGCTCAACGAGAGCTGAAGTCAGTCCACTTTAATCATACCCCAGCAAACCTATGAATGCAGTGACTTCTGCACTTCAGCTGGTCAGCCTTCATGGGGCACCCCTAAACAGCACAAGGGTTCTGTAAGCTGTGTACAGCTTGTGATGTGCATTGCCTCCGGGGTGATAGGTGGAGTCTGTCTGAGTTCTAAGAATTATAGGAAATAATAGGAATTATGCACTCCAGAAACTATAGAAAATTCAGAACACCCAAAACTTAGTTAGAGCAATCCATTGGAATGCAACTGGAATGGAGCGATCTACTGTTTAAGCCAAGCTGAGACAACCACCTAGATAAAGTTCACACACAAGCAGAAAATATTTTTATTATATTCCCAGTTGTCTTCCTAGTGGATTGCCAGTGCATTTCTCCTGCCCTTATTTCAGTGTTTAGCTGAGTTTGTCATGTTTAAGGGTGGAAACATAATTATGTAATTTATTTGAATGTTTGTAAGAAATGGCATTCTATTTTTTTCTCCATAAATACATATAGGTCTCTCTGATACCCTTGCAATGTGGAAATGTGTGATTCTTCTGCTGCAGAATGAAGATTTGGTAGTAAGGGATGCTGCTTCTGAGGTTATACAAGTGGCACAGTCTCAGAAAAAGAGCAGTAAAGGAACAGGTATGTTAACTTTTCTTCAGTTTTCAATAATATGAGATACTTGAGAGACAGAAGTATTTCAGTTCTCATCACAAAATTCTTGCTAACTGTAAAATGATCCACATATCTCACAAACGCCTACCATAGAAGATAACAGTAAGTTGAGATTTTACACCCACCATGCCTTATTATTTTGTTTTTACTGTTCTTGGTATAATTTGCAAATGGTTATATGGGTATGTGAAAAGGACAACAGCAGTGTTCAGCTTTATGGTTCTTGCTGTGATGAGTCAACTATCACATAAGGAGTAATGCTGGAAATTATTTAATGCCAGCCTTGCTCTAATACAGCGCAATGGAAGACACTGTTTGGGTCTCTGGTCATTATAATAGCCTGGTCACAGTGAGGAATCCGGAAAAACAGTATTCAACTCATTGATTCGTTATTAGACCTTGAAATCCATTTAGTTCCAGATCAACAAATACAATTCTCAGAACACCCACAATGTGCTTTCAAGGACGAGGGCCCTTCTGTCTGCATGCCCTAGTTTACTCAACCCTGGTAGTTTTAAAATAGCCCCTAGTTTACTCAACCCTGGTAGTTTTAAAATAGCCACAAACTTGAGTAGGCTTAACTAATTAATGTACTTTGCTTTGAGAGTCTTTGCTGAAGCATTCTTCTGTGTGCTGTGAATAAATACGAAAATTGCTTCCAAGCTGCTCTCTCTCTGGTGGACCCTCCTGGTCCGTGCCATTCACTAATGCCTGTACCAGCTTGGCTGCAGTCAGTACAATGTGGTCGGTCCTCTCCACGTGAACTTCTGCTAGACTGTTGATAAAGCAGCTCTGTGGTTTAAAACAACCATGGCGGTAAAAATGTGTGTTTTCTGCTGCTGTAGACAGAAGTAGCTATGAATGTGCTCATGTGGCAGATGTAATTTTGAGCTGGCGCTGTTCAGGCATGGTGCTGTGGGGTAGGAGAAGGAAAAAGGAGGGATGTGTTAAAGATGGCTTTCATCATCCTCCGAGTTCCCACAGCTCTGATTCCAGCACACTCATCACAGCTCTGATGATTTATCTGGTCCCTGCTACAGCTCTGTTGAGTATCAAGAGTCTCTGCGTATGTGTCTCAGGTCCCTGACAGCGGCATTTCGGGGCCATCCTCAAATACCTCTAGATAGTACTTTCTCTGGAAATAATGCAATGCTGTTCCCTGGCTCCTGTATTTCATCCCTTTTTCCTTGTTGTGTCTGCATACCATGGGATACTCCCCTATAGCTGGATGAGATGTTAAGGGCTCTGTCTTCCTAATTAATACCAAGCTGATACCAATACTGCCAATTTGTTAGAGCATAAGTGGCCGTAACTGAGGAAGTAATATAATTGGTTTTTATTTTCAATGTTCCTAATTAGGATAGGGACCCCCTCCCCAAACTTGGGTTAACCCCTTAGTTATACTTAGTTTTGCCTTCCTGTACTTTCATTTAAGTTGCTTCTAATGAAATCAACATCTTTTACCTGTTGTGAATAGCAAAGTACACTACTTCTGAAAAGAAATAATAAAGTTTCTTTCCTCCTTCATTTAGCATTTCTATTATTGTTTCTTCCTGTGACATTTTTCCTCATTAAACTCCTTTTATTTCTCTGTGCTTTGCTTTCTAACTTTCAGGTTAGGAGGGCAAGGCTTCTCACCACTGTGGCTTTCGTTTACAACCAGATAAAAATGAGGATTACCTTCTAACGTTGTTAGTTGCTTTCATTTACACTCTTTGTGTCGTGTTCACGTGAGATAACACAGTATGTTTGGGTCTGGGGTTTTCTGCAGACATTTCATGAGTCACTAGTGCTCTCTGTCCTGGACATTTTTAAATGACATTCAAATCTCTCTGTATGTTTTTCTCAGTTTTCATTCTGTGGAAGTCTGTTCCTTTATCCTAGCACTGATTTTAAAATTTCTAAGCTAATACACCAGAATTCACTAGAAGCCATAAAACAGCTCTTTATACCCTTGATTTGATAAAAAATTGTTGGGTATTTTACTCTGACTGACTTTTCATTTCCATTATGCGATGATAAATCCATATTGTGGCCCAGCGGTATTATCATGCGATCAGAATGCAAGATGACTCAGGAGACCAAGACGAGAAGTGGATGACTAGAATGCCTTTTTCATACACTCTGTAATTGTTTTATCGCCGTTAGCATTAGTTAACATGAGAGAGTAAGCGGTCTATTATAATTTCAAGTTTTTAAGTTCATCAAACGTTTTTATGCCCGAGTCGACTTTATATTTCCAGAAACACTGCATTGCACAAAGTGGTTGTTGCGAGTGTCACCTTTTACTGTTGTTAATTTGCTGCATACAAAGTGGGAATGCTGCTCACAAAATCCAAGCGTTGGATTTGCCAGAAACGTTGGCACTAGCTTCGTTATATCTGCTCTTGACAAAACTCTCACCTGTGTGTACAGCGTGTAAAGCAGTAAGCTGTAACTGTAGAAAGACTGAATTGTCCAGTTAGGGAAGGAACACTTTAAGTTTCGGATTTATGTCTGAGATCCAAAGAAATCTCTGATTATGGCCTGATAACTCTGATTATGCCTACGTAAAGGATAACTGATACAAGCTGGCATCTGCTTTTCCTGTGGCAAAATGCAGCATGAGAGAGCACATACTTGTATGCAACAGCTGGAGTGAGTCTGAATTTTTATTCTGTTTCTGGAGGGTAAGATGTTTGAAGCTGGACTTCTGTTAAATTGTAATAAACTTCCAGATTATTTGCATAGATTGTAAACACAACTGTTACAGGATATTTTTCCCTTGCATGCATGTTCCTGAATTACAGCACACGTGTAGCAATGTGACTGTGTCATGTAATAAGTATTCTCAGGTCATTTATAGGTGGTGAAACTGGAGGCAATTGGTCCTTTCTATTAGAGTGGTTTCACTTCCTGTAACTGCTCCTATCTTGTGTAATTCTTTGAAGTGTTACGTGAGCTCCTGGAAGGGAATATGAACTTCGTTTCTTGTTATTCCCTCATGGCTTTTAGTGAGAGGGGGAAAAAAAAAACAATACATGTATCCTTGAGTAACTAATCCATGCAGCTTTGGATTGCTCAAATGAAGAGAGCAGTAACCTTGCAGAGTCTGAAACCCAGGGTAACATATGTGATAAAAAAAAAACTCTGTCAAAATTACAGCCCCCATTTTTAGCTGAAAGGAGAAAAGCTCAGAAGACCAAACACTGACACACAGCAGGGCTCCTATGCTCTGCCCTCCTCTCCCTCAAAACCTCCTACAAAACATGTTGTTTTTTTTATCGAAGACAATGACTTCCCCTGATACTGGTAAAGTTCATTTTTATTTATGTTATTCATACAGAAGAACTTGATTTAAATTTGTAATACAAGTAAAAACTTATAATTATGGGGGGGCAGGGGGTACTGAGGTTGGCTGGCTGCAGTCATTTTCAGAACAGAGCAGGTCAAACAGAATCCTATCTCACCAGAAAGGAGAAAACCTTTTGTTTTGCTTGCTAAAAATAACAGCTTAATAGGTAGTTAAGGTTTTACTGATAACTTGGACAATATAAACCTGATCTGTAACTAGAGGTATTGCATGTACACTTTGTTGTTGTTTCCTCATGCGTTGAGGTGTAAACTTCTGGGGGATTGTTTTATTCCTTTAGTATGAGGGAGGGTGCAGGAAGTATTGTATTCAGTGTAAATGTAGAATAGCTGCTTTGAAATCTAATTAAATTAGTGACCCATGGCTGTGTAAAGTCTAGACCTATTCACAGCAGCGTTGCTTATCCAAGAGGGTTACTCCTTACAAGAAAGCAGATTATTTAAGTCACATGGAATGGGTTTACTTTCTCTACTGATGAGTGCTTTGCTGAATATCCTGACCGATTCAGTTGCGAGAAGGAAAGTTGTATTCATTGTTGTCATTTTCCTCTGTGGGTTTTTTAATCTAGAGAAGTACTTCCTAAAGTAAAATTGTCAGTATTAGAAAACTTGTTGATATTAGAAACATTTAGATAAACCATTTATCATTATTTAAGCCAATACAATTCTAAAAACCACATATGTTTAGATTAATCTTTATGTTGCTAAATTACCAAATGAACCTGAAATTGGTTTAAGAGCATTTTTAGTGTTGTCAGCATTTGCACCAATTTAGCTGGCTTGATTCAGCTCTGACAATTTTAAAAGTGAAGGTGAACAATTAGACTCACAGAGCTGGATAAATCTTTAAATGCGCCTGAATGACATAGGAGCCTAAAAGTCCTATTGAATGTGATTGAGGCCCTGGGGAACCTCTTCCAGTATTTAGTTGGTCAGAGGTTGGACTAGGTGATCTGGGAGGTCTCTTCCAACCTAGATGATTCTGTGATAGTGTGGCAGAGCAGTACAGGACAGAGGACAAGTTAGCTCACTGGCGGCTGTGTAGCTGCAGCAGAGCTTCACACAGCATGCAGGAGGTAACCAGGCCCACTCCAAGCAGCACAGTCACTGGACACACAAGCATCTTAGATAGTCAGTCCAGTGTTGTCAATATTTCCCTTGCTTCCAGCACAATTCTGTGGATAGTTTGTGGCTACAGATGACGTAGTCACTTTTGAACATATTGCTGATAAACTCACTGAACAAAAATTCAGGTACATTGATCCTGATCCTTCTGTTCCCATTCCACATGCAGTAGAGGGTACTTGTACTCTTGGGTTGGGAGTTTCTTCAAGAAAGGCAATGCAAATCTCTCTTCTCTTCCAGGGTGTTGTTCCCTTTTTGACTCTTTATATTTGACTCTTAACCTTCAGTAAAATAGTGAAGATGACAAACGTGCTGTTGGGGAAGGGGCGGCACAGGTCTGTGTAGCAGATTTGGTTGAGGTTTTGTGGAAATTGGGTATTGACCACCAGTTTAGTGGCCTCCAGTGTCTCAAGCATCTCCTACTGTGTCAGACTAAATGCATGCGGACTTGCCTTTCTGTAACTTTTATTTTGCCTATTGACTGAAGAGTGTACATGTGTACAAAGGGAGAAGCTAAAATGTGCTGCTGGGGGCAGGAGGGGAATCATTTAATCAGATTAAAGAAGGAAACGCAGGGTAACTTTGAATTCTTTGCGAGGCTTCAGCATTTGGCTGAATAAAACCTGTCTATTTGTGCATCATGCTGTCTCAGTGACAGGAAGCAAAGCAAAGCAGTTTGTTTCTTATGCCTTTTTCCCCTCACGTGAATATAGACAGTAAATTCAAATATAAACTTTTTTATTGTAGATTCGGGGTCTCTATCATGCAGGTGTGTGCAGAAAGGCCTATTTAATTATCTTTTTGGAGGTGGGGGGTGTAAATAAGCCTTAGCAGAGGTAGGCAAGGAGAAATTAAGATCAGACCATATTAACATGTGAAAGAGAAGAAATCTTGCTTAGATTTATGTTCTTTGATACTATTTCCTAAAAAAAAGTGTACAGGAGTTCTCATACATATGTGCCCTAACAAGATCTCATAAATCACTCAGAAGATAGGAGATAACTCAGGCTGTGTGATATTAATGTAGCACAATGGTCTGGCATTCATCATCAACACCACAGGTGATATCAGCAAATCATGGATGAGTGGCATGATCTCAAAACGTGTACCCCAAAGGTCCTTTATGACCAATCCATGAAGTATTCCAGAACAAGGGACTCAGATGAAATCTGCTAGTGAAACAGCTAAGCGTAAATGCTGGGCAAAAGTCAATGCTAAAAATACCAGTGGTGTTCAGATGCATGATAAGAGCATCCCACATACAACACAGGAAACAGTAAAGAAATGCATTTTACTTTGATTATTGCCTCAAGTCCTTGTTGGCATTTGAAACTGAGTGTTTTCAGACTACTCCTTAAAGTACCTAGAAACCTTGGCCCTAGCAAAAGGAGCTGTTCTTCCACATGTTTACCTTTCGGTGAACATGTTAAACAGATTTCTTAAAGCTTGAATTCATCACAACATCGAGTTAACCCTTTCCTCCTCCCCAGACTTAACTGTTACTTACACGGTGCCGAGTCCTTGCGGGGGTAATGGAGCTGGCGAGGAGCTGGGGGTTGGACGCTGCGCACCACCGCGTGCACTATGCTAGCTCTAAGTCCCTACCTCGCGCTCTCCTGGTGAAGAAGCTAAAGGAGGAGGACTGATGAGATGTGCAGAACTCTCTGTTCTGTATAACCAACGCATTCATCCTCCTGCCAAACCTGGGGACAGATCCACTGCTTTTGCTCTACTTTGGTGCTGGCGTGGCTTTCTAGAGAGGCAAACGGGAGGAGTGTGGTGAATAAAACGAGTTGGGTTACTCTGATCCTGGACAAAGATTAATGTATAGGGTTCAACTTTTCTCATGCACTGGATGACTTGCCCTGATGTTCAGGTTAGGCTAATAGACCTCTTTGTAAGCTGAGGCCTCAAACAACTCCTTTAATTGCATCTCTTAAAACCAGTTCTGGCAGCTGCCTGGCTTTAAGAACTACATGGTAATTACCTGAACGTAAACTAGGGAACTGCATGCATGCACTGTTTTGAGGATGTATTAGCTGGAGTCTGTGGCAGGATCACAGGCGTTAGATTTCCTCTTCTTGGTTTAAGTAAGACTTGTGCATTTTTTTCTCTGTTTAGATTCTTTTGAGATTGATGTAAGGGTTAAAAAAAACACAGGGTCAGAACCTGCTGTAGAGTGTGCTGTGCTGAAACTGCCTGGAGTTTTTCACTACCTAACCCCAAAATGGAGACTTTTAGTGCTGCATGCAGAAGATTGAACATTTTCGTTCTAGGTACATGACACTGAACGCTGCTGTGTGAAAAGCTAAGAGCTTCCCACAATTTCAAGACCTTCCAACTGCCATAGGTAGGGAAGAGAAAAAAAAAAAAAAAGAAAAGAAAAAAAAAAAACAGCAAATTGGAAAGCTCATCTACAGAGTTCTTACTACCACCTGTGCTTCTTAAGCTACCTTGAGAGTCTTTTATAATTTTGGAGCTGTTGGCTAGGAAAATCTCCTCAGATCCTGTGATGTGTAGCAGGGCTCTTGGGAACTGTCCACAAGTTTTAAGAGCACTGTGTGGGTTATTGAAAGAAAGCTGCTCATCATGGTAGCCAGAAGATGGCACGTTCCTGGTATTGGAGACAAGTGGAAAGAAGGTTAATGGAATTCTTTTCTGGGATCTGCTCCGGTATTTATTTTGCTTTGTCAGTCTCCATACCTGCATTCTGGTAACCAGATGCACAACTCAACAGAAAGAGCTGGATTTCCAAACCTGCTATAAAAGAGTTGTTTGAGCCAAATGTTGGGATTAAACGGGAGGGGGCGTTTATCCAACTGGCCCTAGAGTAGTGGACAGCAGAGAATTACATAGACAAGACCCACCCAGGCAGAAGCAGAAGAGGTCACGATAAAAACTAGAAACAACCAAAACCAGAAAAACCTCACAGCAAAGCAGAGCTGCTCCTGTTGCAGAACAAGATGATTTTCCACAAATGACATTTATTTTAAAAATGTTGTGCGTGGAGACAGTGTAATATCCTATATTAAAAGGATGTTGCTGTGTTGTTCTTGCAACCTCAGTGGCAAAGTATGAAATAGCAGCAACAGTTTGCAGTATTATAATCAAACACAGTGTGGGACTGTATTCAGAGACACTGTAAGGAGGTGAAAGCTCTTCAGTTATGTTAGATAAAGCGTGTTGAGGACGGGAGGAAAGGCCACACAGCTGTGTGCGTGTTCCTCTGCACTCTGCGCTCTGAAGTGCACTGGATGTTACCGAAAAGTACTGTAGGCCGTGTAAGGCAACATCACAGATAACATCCTTACGCTGTCGGTAATTGTAGGATCATAAGTAGAGTAGGGTTCACAGAGGACAATGTGGTGCTTAAAATGGTGCATGGTTGGTCTTCTACTTAAGGGACAATACCTCTAGCCGTTTCTATTTTTTTTCCTCTTCTGTACTTTAGAGGTGAGTACTGTACAGTGTAGGATTTATGCAGGACTGTTTAAATCCTGGCAAACTGAGTAGACAGTAGCGTTAGTCAGTGACTACCTGATGACATGACTATGATGACCTTACATTTAAGAAACTTGTTCCAGAACGCAAAATGACACGTGGTAGAGATTATGAAATACTTACTGTGGCTAGAAGCTATAATTTGGTGTTTTTCACATCTCCTGTAATAGTTCTAGGATGGGCACAATTACAGGTCAGTTGCAAGGATGAAAGAATTGAGGTCTAGAAGTGTAAATGAATCTGGTTTCTCTGCTACAATAAATTTGGTGCTGTTCCAGGAGCAGATTTGACTTGTAGTCTAATTGTACCATCTTTTTATGCTAATATGTATATTCAAGGTCTTTAATATTTCTTTTACAGCTGAAGTTCTAATTTTATACCCCAAAAATCTCGTATTTTTATGGAAACTTTTGGAAAATCTGATGGGGAAGTAATTGCGGTCTATCAGATTGTATTTACAATATGATTGTTTCCTGTTTCAGTGGTGACTCTTGAATTCAAATTTTAGATATTTTCCTGAGATACGGAGGAAAAATAGGCTGGAAAAGATAGAAAATGGGCTTAAATATTTTGTTCACAAAACTCTTTGGAAGTTGACTTTGGGTTTAGGGACCCATCACTGAATGTGTTGTTTCCCTCTGCTTTTTTTTTTTCCTGATGCCATTTTTTTCTTTACTTACAAAACCAGAATAGAAGAAGGCTGTTCATGATCCCCACCTTATCTGCTAAACTTGGAGTCTTTGCCTGAGTGAAATATTAATGAAGAGCCATTTACTTGAAGCCAGAGAGAATTCACATCCTTCCACAGCTATTTATGACACTTCATAGGCCTATGAAACCAGGTTTTCTGATATATTCTGTAAAAGCGTTGTCCCTGTTAACAGCCATGGGCCCTCTTGATAGAAGGAAAATAGCACCATTATTGATCTTCTGCCTTTAAAATACTGCACTTTATTTCTGAGAAAGATCTATGCTATCTTAGTCTTCAAAAAAAAAAATCGTGTTTTATTGGCTTGCTTTTTACTCTGTGACCAATTATAGAAAAAACAAGTAGCAGTGATAATTGTATTTATCAAAAAACGGTTTGCAAGTCAGGCCACTAAACTAGGCAAAATCTGCCTCTCCAGTAGTAAACAAAAACTGAAGAACTGATCATGTTCTTCTGAACAGAGTTAAATCATGCTTTCTCTAAATGAGCTGACAGTGCAGAAAATCTGATGCTTTGTAAGCCTTTGGAAAAAAGCATTCTCTTTATAAGTGAGTGGAAGAATGGCAAGGGATGCTAGGGGAAAAGAAATTGTAGTATCTGCCCTACACCGACTTGTTCTTAAAGGTAAGTTATGAAGAGTCATGAAGAGTTGTGGTGGATTTTTAGTTTGTTTAGTCAGTTGGTTTTATTCTGTTTTGTGTTCTGTAGCTGGCATTCTACACTCATTATTTGGGGCATGCTGAGAATCAACAATGTTCAGCTTCATCGTCATATCTAGAATTTTGAGATGAGATCTCAACAGAGGTGATAGAAGTTCCATGATATTATGAAGACTGCAGGACCTAGCATATAGCTGTGTGACATTTTGCTATGGTATTCAGTATTCATACCAAGATTCAAATGTATTACTTGAATAAATGGACTCCAGCTTTACTGGTTTGGAAAAGCTGAAATGAAAATTTGAAATACTGTTGTCCTTCATCTGTAAAAGTGAAGTCTGAGCACACACTGCATTGTTTGGAGGCCAGTTGCTGCAGTTCTCTAATTCACAGAATCATAATTTTATTCATACTGCTCTTTCCCTTTCACTCTTGCTAGGAAAGGATGAAAATATCCCAAGATACTTATTTTTGAAAGACCAATGGCTGCAAACTTGAGCAATTTGATACAGGACAGTTATTCAAAAACAATATATTTTTAAGCCAGATTGTGTAGCAAAATGGTCAGACAAACAACAATGGAAAAGAAACCCTGTTACATTAAGAAGAATTGTTCAGTCATTAACAAGTAGGGGAAGGGAATAGGCGAAAGAAAACCACTAGAATTATGAAAGGTAGTTGCATACAATTCAAAAGAAAATAACTTATTTTTACAGGGAGCTCACTGTCTTGTAGCATCCAACCAGGCATTAGCCACGATTGAAAACTGGGATAGGGAAGCTGGTGGTAGCTTGTCAATCATTCATTATTTGGCAACGGTGAAAGCTGGCTGGCGCTGGTGTAAGCAGGACTGTGTGCAAAAAGTCTTGAGTTACTCATAACCTGCAACTGTCCCCGTCCTCCTCGGATTGCTTAAGACAAACAAGGTCACATGAAGGAGAGCAGTCCAGATGGATGTGACCCAGCATCTCTGATATTTTTGGTATCTCGACCATCTCCCTCACAGGGCAGTGGAGAGCGGCTTTCTGGAAGGTCTGATGTGAAAGATGAGCGAGAGGCTTGGCTACGTGCATGCGGGCACACGTGGTGTGCTGTGGAAATGCTCAGATGGGATAACAACTGAAAGCACGTGATGCACTGGAGAGCTTGCAAAATTTTACAAGTTTGTAATTACTTAATTTCATATCCTTGTTACCTCATAGCCCTAAGTGTGCAAAACTTTTAAAGTCTTATCTCAGTACTGTAGGCATCTAGTTTGCACACTGCTCATATTTAGGTTAAATAGATTATAATTTAAATACTCATCTGTATTATACATAGACTAGGAAGATGTATGCTGAGAAATACGTGTCTAATGCTATGGGTCCATTATTTTTTGGAAATATATTGCTCGTGGAAAACCCTAATTGACAGCTGCGGAAGAATGAAGGTCTTTCAGCAACAGAGGTGTAACAGAGATGTCAACAGTGCACGTTTCCTCTTGTTCTGCCCTATGCATCAAACTTCACCATAAAACACCAGCTCTGAAAACATGACACCGATAGCCTGCACAAAGTATTTGTCCCCTGCAAGGCCCAAGGCAGGCCCGTAGCATACTTATATTTATTTGCAATGTCATTGTGCACCGAGAGGTGTTTCACCAAGGAGGAGACAATGCGCTTCTGCGAGCAGATTTCTGCACACCATTTCATTTGGGTATGTGTGGGTGGGAGCGAGGCAGGGAACGTAAATATCTTTGCAGACCAACCTAAACCACCTCCTTGTTTTCACATAAGTCAGCATTCAGCATTTTTAATGACCAAGATAGAACCTACCGGTGCCAGGGCCAAAGCAGCACTGTAGAATGAAAGATGCTTTTAGTGTATTACCAATTCCCTGAGCCATAGCCTTTCCACTCATTTGGTTGCTTTAATTAGTGGTGTGGCGGGGGTGGGGGTGAAAGCAGTCGTGGGACACAATGGGCCCTTACTTCAAAACCTAAGATGTGTAAAAGTCAACTTCTTTTTTCCTATAATCAGTTCCAAATGAGCTCTTACAACGGGAACTTGGAACTGGCTTGGCTGAACAAATTGATTTCTCATGCATGTGAAAGTCAAGTTAAACATCCTTGGGAAGCCTAGAAATTTAAATTTCAAGAATTAGATTTTTTTCATACAGGGCTTTTGATTGTTAGATGTAGAACAAGACTGTTGAAATCATTTTGAGGAGCAGAATTATTTATGGTAGTTGCTTACAGTACCAGTGTAATGCCACTTTCGCATGTTTTTAATTTTGGTCTTTTGCATGGTCTGTGCTGTGTTAATGATCACCTTGTCATGCTAGCAGTGGAAAACGTTTGTATAAATAATTCCCACTGGTAAGATGAAAGTGTTAACAGAAATATTTCAGTGAAGGTCTTGATTAACTTATACACTTGGCTTGATCACAGCAGAGGTTAGACTTACAATATCTTATTACCAGGACTAATAAAACCCATTCATTTTTTCATGCTCTATGTTAATTACCCTTTTACTTTCCCTCATGTGCAGACACACACAAAAGCTTATTGCATGTTTGTGTTGAAGACCACAGTTACACTTAGTAGATTTTTTTCTCACCATACTCATTTTTACAAATTCATTCCCAAACAAAACTTAGCATGTAACTGTTTAGACTACAGGGTGCTCAACTTAACCTACATTTGCTGTAAACATTAAAAGATGGATTTTTTCTCATTTCCTCCTACTTACTGAAAGGCCTATCTAGTGTACAGACATAAAGATGCACAACAAAGTTTAAATTCCATGATATCTTTAATTCATATTCCCCAAACGTAAGTTATTCAAGTAAATCACCGTACTGCAATATAGTATATACAAACACACCATATTCTCTTACCACCACATCTCAGAAATGTCCAGAAAGCAAGGCATGTCCTGTGATTTCTGAAGTCTAATAGGGGTAGAGTTACATAAATGGTATTAATGAACAAATCAAAGGTCCTTCAGAAAAGATGTTTCCAATATTATTTTCCTTTTTCTAAAGTGATGTACGATGCATAGACTAGTTTAATCAGGGAAAATCATAGTGAGATGAGAAACGGTCTCTCGGGTTATATCCCAAAGTACTGAGGACTTAATCGTATGGAGCTGATGACTTTGAGCTCCCATAATGTGAGGTTGGTACAAACCCTGGAATAGAAATTCAGCAGGATGTAAGGAGATCCTGGAGTTAGGGAGGTAGGTTATGGCCTTCCCTGGAGCAAGCTCCTTTGGAACAGGTGGACTGAAAAATAAGATGTTACAGACAGAAAGAGTCTTTGTGGTAAAGACTTGTGTGTCTGTGTTAGAGACCTGTGCCAATATGGGGTGTAACTGCGTGTGGCATCTTTAAAAGTTCCTTGAACAGTGGAATGAAAGGAGATTATTTTTTTTTTCATGGATTTGTTTTGCGGATAAGTGGATTTTCTTATGTTTAATCACTGAAGTTTCAGCTTTTCACTAGGTGGGATGGTAAGAGGGTCTCTTTTCCCTACCTAGCTGGCTGGTTACGTTAGAAGCAAGACTTCATGTTTTGGATTCCTTTATCCCTTTGGTCCGTCAGGGTTGAAATTGTACAGCTGGTTTAGAGGTTGTGGTGGGAAACCACGTACGCAGGAGCATGCCTGCTGATTTCCTTTTTTTTTTTTTTTTTTTTTTTAAAGAAAGTGGGGGGGGACGGGACAGCAGACAGAAATCCCTTTGATGTTGTTTACTCTTCAGACTGCCAATGTGATTGGAAAAAAAAAATACACCAGCAGCGTGACCAGCACTGTGACTGTTTTCTGTGCAGTAAGTGCCACCTACATCTCCACCTCCTCCAACTTCACCCTCCCAATTTCTAGCACCTTCTCTGCAGAACTTTGACTTCTGTTAGCTCACAGCCTATTGCTTTTTTTTTGTGTCTCCATCTTCTCTTTATAATTTGTCTTGTAAATCAGATTAATTGTGCATGAATTGTGTATTTTTATAAGCAGGGTTGATGGTCTATTGGTAGCGTTCCCTGACACTTCTCATTATAAAATCTTATTTTTCAGCTACTCGTGTTAATTCTTAATAGTTGGTACTGACACTTGCCATGCTGTGAAGAATTTTGTTTTATTTTTTTTTTTCTTATTTATTGCGGTAGACATTAATCTATATATGAAGTTAGGGAAACATGCTTTCTTTATGCAGGCCACAAAAAGAATTTCAGGCCTTTTCTTTTGAATGCTCTAACATTTATGCATTGGAGCAAGCTACATTGGTAAAATATGTACAAATTTCGCTGAGAAGTAGGACTATAAAACGTCTTGGTAGAGACTTTAAGGAGCCTAGAAGCTAAAACCTGCAAAGACTTTTGTGTTCACTAAGCAGCTTAAATTTCTGTGCTCCTGCAGCACGTACCTGTGCTCCCAGAAGGGAGCTGAGTGCGCTGTGAGCCAGGGGTGCAGAGCCCCAGAAGGACTCTGCAGTTGTCGCTGGGGGCAGCCGTGGGCCCAGCTGCCTTTACATGCTTGAAATGAAAACTCCTGCACTTTCAATAATACCTGTGGGTGGTCAGCAAATACGAGAAATGTGCTGTCGTTTCTGGTTAGGGAAGGGAAAACGGTTAATCAGAAAAATTTCTGTGGGCTGTTGAAACAGTCGAGCTGAACTGCTGAGAGTAAGGGAGCTGGAGCTGGATCCCCGGTCTGGTTAGGTGAGGAGCCGCCTTCTTGCCAGTGTGAGAGAGGGAAATAAAGGAGGAGAAAGATCTTTAATGAAAATTGTGGTGAGAGGAGGCTGGACTGAGTCCAGCAGAAGAAGAATGTAGAGAAGAAGATAAAAGGGGAACTTTCCTGCATTTTGGGATATAGTGTGACTGGAGGTGGTTAAGAGGCTGAGTGTCAAGCCCTGAGTTTTCAAAGGAAAAGAAGAACTTAACTGGCCAAGACAATTAGACCTGTGTTATGATACTGGGGGGTCTGCTGACAGGGATTAGATAGAAGACCCGGGAGCAGTGCTGTCCATACACCCCACATCTTCTGTGATGTTACCGTTCCCTCTTACTCCACTAGTTTCCAGCTGCAGATGTCTGAGTGGCCAGGCTTGTGGTACCACTGTTTCTCTGACTCATGAGCTTCAATATAATGTCATATTACTTGGATAAGGTACAGATTTCTTTTTCTGTTTTTAAATTTGAAAAATTACACATATATATTGCCATTTTCCCCCTTTGCTTACACTAAGGGTATTAGTAAGATGTGAGATTGTAAAGCCAGGTATAAAAAAAAAAAAAAGGAAATGCAACCTTAATTATTATGTGCTGCATGTACTAGGGACTAGCTACCTTATCACAGGGTGTTTTTTCGTTTGATTGTTTTGTTGTTTTTGTTTTGGTGTGATTTTTCTTCTTTTTTTTTTTTTTTTCCTCAGTAAGTTCTTGTACAATTCAATAAGCAAGACAGGTTTGCTCTAATGATGAATCAGGAACATACAGTATAGGAAATATCTCCAACAGTTATTACCTCACTTGCAAAACTGAAAGTGACAAAGTAAGACAGGATCACAAGAAGGAACATGCCAAAGCCATTTAGTTTTGCTCTTGTGATTTGCATCGTATCCCTGCCTCTCCCAGAGAGCTGTTTTGTGCAGGTAAGCAAGTCACTTCAACCAGAGTTTGGAAAGGAGGTCACTTGTTTGCTGAGTGCTCAGCAAGATTCCTTGGAGGCATGATTTGCAGGAGTTAAGAGCACATACAGCTGAAGCCAGAGGCAAATGCATTTCAAGTATTAAAACACGGGATGCTGAATACTCAGAAAACAGGTCATGATGTCTAAGGTTGGACATCTAAAATCAGTCAAGATGTTTTAATCTTAATCTTCAGGTCTCTCCTCTCTGTCAGCAGAACACAGGTAGTGCCATTTCTTCATTCTGTGGACATCGTACAAATGCAAGTGACTTGGGAAGTAAGTACTCCACATAATGATGCATGAATGAGAGTCACATGCTGGCTAGCCATTCTGTCTTCCTCACCTGCTTGGACTACTGAGAAATATGTGGGATGAGAGGTTCAAAGCCATGTGTTAAATGAGGAGAGAATAGAAAGAGAGGTTTCTTTCCAGTGACTGGGAATTCCCTGGTGTTGCACAGTTGATATCTGTGTTCATATGCAAGACGTTTTTTTCTTATTATCTTGTGCAGGGACTGCTTATTTTCAGAGTATATCAGTATACTGGGGAGAGCACTCAGCATTATCTCAGTTCCCTCTCAGCTGAAGAGACGCAATGCAATTCCTCAAAGGACTTTGAAGGAAATGGAAAAGGCGAACGTAAATTCTGTTCCATACGAGTCTATTTGTATATGTGTTCGACTTTCCACTGAAGAACTCTGATTACTGATGGAATAGTATTCATCAGTCAAGGAGTCCATGTATATATTCACACTGTATGCAGGACCAAGCAGTTCCTGCTCCTCCTGTAAATTCACTTGAGAGAAGATCTCACAGTGATTCATGCAAGCCATGTTATGATTTAATGATCACCTCAGTGTGTGAAGGCCCTGAAGTGGTGGTGTGGCTGATGGAGATGCAGGTGAAGTTGCAGGTAGCCACCCCTCCGATGTCTGGGATAGGGACGTGACAGCCAGCAGTTTGCTAGCAAGTCTTGAGCTAGCTGTTACTTATTTGACTGCAGTTGTTGGAGCTTAAATTGGAGGTATAAATAGGCCGAAAGATTTCCAGAGAGGTGTGGACATGCCCATACAAAGAAAGGGAAATGCCCTGGGTTGTGGAAGCTGCAAAATCCAGAAATTGCCTAGGAGGCAAGAGTTGTGTGAAAGAAAAATGGGTTTCTTGCTTTCGGGTGAAATTGGTAATTCATCGTCTTAGTCCTGATACCAGAATGTCCTGAGCCACACTGGTGTGATTAGGATCAAGAAGCCTTTGTGTTGATACAGAGGAGTGAGGAGTACATGAAATGCTTCATTTCACTGTGATGTATCTGAAAGGAAGCCTAGAAACCAACTCTCAGATGAAATCACTGCTGTGTCATCCTGCCTTTGTGAAGAGCAGGTAGATCTCTGATGGGCTGGAAGCTGTTGAAAATGATTTCTGAGTTGGGTATTTTTCATTCAGGATTGAGACGTGCAGCTGGGCTTATAATTTGTCTATCAGACACCTGCAGGAGAACTTTTGCTAAGTGACATGTAAGCTCTCAGTGCTGGTTGCTTTGGGCAGATCAGCTCCTGGTAGAGCTGACAGGCACATGGTACGTGTGCCCTAGCAGCAGCATTTCTGCCTCTCTTCTCGGCTAGTGCTGCTTATGGAGGTGTGCTGAATCAGGACACCTTCTGAGGCTCCTGAGCTTGGTAAAAGGTGGAATCTCTTCCTTGAGGTGGACTGAAAGATGCCCCATGATCACAGAGGAGCCTTTAAGCCTTTTGAAGTTGTGGGTCTGTACTAGTTGGAGGGGAGCTGTTGAAAAGAAGAACCCTGGCACATCAGCCTGTCTGTAGACCACAGCTGTGCAGTCAGGCAGACTTTCTTCAACAAGATGCCAGCAAACTAGGTAACAGCAGATCGATAGACTGCATGGAGAGCTACTTGCAAGCAGGCATTAAGATCTTGGCAGGGAAAGGAAGAATGTCCTCTCACTCACTTGTTACTCACGCACTTGCAGTGTGAATGAATTCATAGTTACGGTAGTTCCTACAGTAAGGGTGTGTTCACAAACTTAATGATAGTATTATGGCATTGTGTATGTGTGTGAAGATGCCAGCAACAAGATAAAAATAACACTGCCTGTGAGCCGTTCTTTCAACACAAGTTTCATCCCTTTGTCCTATTCATCTGTTGTCTCTCTGGACTGTGTATGTTGGAAGGGTTTGATGCAAGAGTTCTTTTCATCAGGTCTTTGTGTAGTGACAGCATCTGTGGGGTTTTGCACTTTTAAGTCTATACTCTTAGATGCTGAGAAGATATGTGGGATTAGAGAACTGACCAAAAGAAGATGAAAATATATCATGAACCTTTTGACAAAAAATATTTTATGTAAGATTTATGGTCCTTTCCATAAGAACAATCTTAGTTCATTTCAAATGTCATCCTTTTTAATAAGTAAAATGAAACAAAAATAAAATGAAATACAAATCATCTTTACTTAAAAACAGCCTCTCCCAATACTATTTAATTATAAGGTATACTGATATATATTATATCAGTACAGACATGAAGACTGAATTGCTGAGGTTCCCAACTTACTTTTTGCTCCTCTGCTCATGAACACGTACATTTGGTAAATGGCACGTACTCCTCATACTCCTCAGATGATTTGTAGTCAGTTGGCAAGGGTCTTCTCTACTCAGACATGCTTAATAGCCACAGCTTGCTTACAGCAATATACGTTACTCTGCATTGTCCCACCCTTTACACAGAACTGCTGGAAGAAAGACAAGGCATACCGATGTAAGTTAACATTCAGAGAAAACGTAGAACAAGGTCAAAGCACACCATAACCGAAGTGGTCTTGAGTAGTTCATTTTTTTCTATGTTTATTTGAAAAATGTCCAATAATCTAAAATTACTCTAAATTCAAGTAACTCAAAAGTGAACAGTTTGCTTAGCAGTTGTCAGCAGCTGCAGCAAGCATGGAGTTTGAACAAGGGCTATTGTAACAAAACAAAAAAAAAAGTATGTTGTTGCATTGGTACTTAAATGTAGAAATACAGAGCATGTTTAGGCCTGTATTTGCATCTAGCAAAAAAAAAAAAAAAAAGTCCACCATCATAACTTTAGTATTTCGTATCACTTAGTTTAATTAAAGAAAAAGGAGGGAGAACTACGTCATTAAAACTCATGATCCTTAGGAAGATTTATTGGGTTGTATGGTACTTGTTAAAATCACTGGCTTTGCATCGGGAAAGTAATATACTTTTTAAAATCACGTTATATAAAAATGTGTAATCACTGCGGCTTCTTATTTTGTATTCCCAAATTTATTTCCACACCTTGCAAGTTATTCTCAGCCCTCTTATACAATGCTAGATCATCACAGGGGTGAAGGAACTGTTTGCTTTGTAGAATACAATGCCACTAATTAAAGTTGAAAGTGAATGGACTGAATTAGAATCAGCTCATCCATCAAGGACTGGCTACTGATTATTTACTGACAGCGCTTCATTTAGCTCTATTAATTACACAGTGGCACCGTTACGTAAAGATTATGAGTTGTTATGGTCCTGAAAATTAAGAAAAAACACACAAAAGATAAGTGTATGTGCTCAGTCCTGGAGTCCGAAAGTGGTAAGTGTTAAATGGAGTGTTCATGTGAATAATCTATTAAGTGGTTTTTTTTTTTTTTTTTTCTTATCAGCATTTTAATTGCAATTGAGTAAACAGGGCAGCAGCTTACAGATCTCGACAGGCTCCTTATGCAAGCTGTGATGGCAGTGGCTGTGACACGTAGTAATGGAGGAAAGCCTGCCTTGTCATTACTGCTTTAAAAATGTTTTTATTTATTTTAATGTAACCCTGAATTATATTGGGTTTCAGGCACTATGGAGAGAAGAATTTTATCTACATTCTCCTGTATTGATTACCCACACATTCCTCATCCCTTTATCCCTTCTATAATGAACCTTTTACCACCAATCTCCAGACACTAAAGTCCCAGCTAGGTTACAAACTGGCCCCCCATGTTCCTGCAGCACAGCTGTAACACACATCTCAGTCACATCTGGTAATCTTCCTTGGTGCTGAGCAAAAAGTTCCTTAATTGGAACATGCCAATAATAAGCGACTTTGGCCATACATTTAGTTCTAGCGAAACTAATTTAGAAACTGTGAGTATACATCTTCGTTTATCCAACACATACCTAATTTGAGTTAAACATATTCTCATTGGCAATGTTCTAAACAATTAGCTGAAGAATAATATATATATATATATATAAAATTTTATTTTTTTTTTTACCTTCCCAAAAGTAATGGGGGTTTCTGTGGGTTTATCCAGGGGGTATTGTTGTTTTTTTTGCTCTTTAAATTGGAGCGTGCCTTTGGGGGGTGGGAGGCATGTTTCAGAAAAAACGGTAATGCAAGTGGTAAAGTCCAAATGCTCATTTCCTGTGAAAGATCTGTTAGCTGTGGTTGTTTTGTAATAAAACCCTTTGTGCAAAGGAGGCATGGCATGTATGGGAAGAGCTTGTCTATACACACACGCACATACATTTAAAAAATAATTCGGAGATGGAAAATACTGTTCTGTTCACATTCCAAACATGGGCTTGAAAAGACAATTAAGATGTTTTTGCTTTTCTGTTCAAGAAGGGACCTTAATTTTATGCTTGGTCCTAAGCTGTGAGTTTCCATCATAATCAGAGATGTTATTAACTGAGATCTGTTTATAATCAAAGGCAAAGCTGAGAGCAACATTACGGCCGCTATACTCCGAGACTGCAACTATTAAGAAATTAGTTTTGATTAGTTTGTTTTGTAATAGTGTTGTGTTTTGACATCCTGTTGCATGATGTCAGGAAGGGCCTCTTCTTAAAGTCATCCTGAAAAAGTGTGGCTGTAAAATAGATTCAGGCAAGAAAATGGAAAACAGATGAGGTAGTTGTACGTCATCTAGGGAATGATATTTCTCGAGAGGATAGAAGTGATCTAATTGCCTTTGATTTTATGAAACACTATAAAAAGAAATCTGCTTATATATTAGATTTTACATAAATGGTCATTTTAGGAACTGGAAATTTTGATGTTTGTAACTTAAACTGACACAGTGCAATGAGCAAGCACCCTTTCAAACAGTCATCTGCAAACTATCTGGAGGCCCCAGTTAGTGTTTTTATGTTCTTTTTTTGTGTGTGTGTTGTTCTACCTCTCAGTTGTCCTTTTTCAATCTGTAGAGGCCGAGTGGGAATGAACACCCCTCTACTTTCCATCCCTGCCACTGCCTTTCTTTTTTCCAGTTGTTTTCCTGGTGGCCAGACACTTGCGTGCTGCACTGCTGCAGAGCTGTGTGATTCCTGTCTAACTCCAGTGAGAACACACAAGCAGGTGGTCTCAGCATAAGAAATGTGGTTTCCAACCTCACTTTATTTACCAGTTTATGAAACTCTTAGGATGGACCAGTGGGAATTGTTTATTTGTTTTAATCTTAAGACTTTTTAAGTTTGGGGAAACGTGTGTATATATCTGCAGCTATGTGTCACTTGGGCTCTCTTCTACTTGATATGTCAAGAATTAGGGTAAACTTGATTATTTCTTAACACCAGAAAGAAAACCTTCAATGCTATCAAAAGTGAGTATTGATTCAATAGCTGAAATTTTCAGTTTGCAAATCTAACCTTGCAGGTATTAATGACTGTGGTGCTCGACCTCTCATCTTTTGGATGGCAAACAGATCTCTTGCTGATATTCATCACCTTGTTCAGGTGGTGTATCAGCCTGAGATTAATCCCCATTTTTGCCAAGCAAAACTTGGAGCTTTTGTGGGTGTAAATGTACATGCTTGTCTCTGAAGCAAGAGTATTGTTACCGTACTTTACTGGGGTGCTACAAGGTGCTATATTGATAGTGACGCAGTAGTGGCTATTCCTAGGTAGGTAGGCAACACTCTGCAACACTCTGTGGAAAGAGGAAAAAAAAAAAAAAAGGAGATTTTACCACATTAGAATACGCCTGGTCTACCTAAAATGCTTTCTGTAATTTTGATATCAATTTATCCTTTACCTTTTCCTTGAATACATCCTTGCTGTTGGTACACTATTCGTTGTGTGGCCTCCTCTCAAGACTACTGCACTGAGCTCCCCCGTAGTGCTGCTTCTCTTTGCATTTGTTCTGAACACAGTGCATACACTTCTCCAAATTGCATTACCCTTTGTTCTAAAATTAACTTCAGTTAACAGTTTCCAATATAAAAACAATTACAAAATGGCTTCTTAAGCAAGGAATCTGTTCTGCTTTTCTATTTTGCCTATATTTTATCACGGTTGTCACTGAAATCTTCTGTGTGTGTGCTCTTAATATATCCTTTCAGCTCTCCATAATATCACTGAGGGTTTAACAGAGAACAATTGTATAGTTTGAGGACACGTAATAGGCTACTAGAAGAAATATTTACATCTGGCATGATCAAAGCTTTTGGAGTATATGAATGTGCGTGTGGGAGGTCTAATTTTTATGTGGGTGGATTAACAAAGAAGACTAAAACAGTGCAGTACTTAACCCCTTTCCCTTTATGAAAATTCACTTCCTGAAAATGAAAAAAACATGTAGTACCTGATGGTTATCTCTTGTTTTTCATTTCAAGGAGTAGTATTAATTCTGCTTGTAGCTACTTGTTGGAGGCGCAGAGAAATTTTTCTATTTCAGCCCCTATGGTGGCTTATTTAACAAGATGCTTATCTTGCCTGTGATGTTTTCGTGTGTTGGAACTTAAATATGTTTAAAAATTTTAAAAACAGATAAGTGATCTTTCTGACACAGTCTGATAGCCTGTTGAACTGTTGTGGTGGGAGCACTACGACACTTCCAGCGCTTGGCAATAGCTACATCTTCAGGTTCGGTTTCTGCTGTTCTAGTTCCTGTGGCTATCAGCTGTACGTGGCTTCCAGAAATCTGTCATTTGAAGTTGTTTTTTTGTTTTGTTTTGTTTTTTCAGTTTCTTAAAATAAATAGTTACTTATATATTATGAAAGGCTATTAATAGCCACTTGAGTCATCTCTGCTTGTATTTTGTTTACATGACTGATGGTGGAGTTTCGGGTTATGGCTGGCCTGCCCTAGCAGCTTGCTGAGGGGGAGGTCTTGCTCTCCCTCCTGTCCTCCGAAGGGGACATGGGACCTTCCCTTCCCCAGCTCCCAGCCCTACCAGATCTGGCTGCAGGGTCACCAGCTCCACTTGCTCGCCAAGCAGCACCCACGCAGTGAGGTGCGTGCCAAATTCGTATTTTGTTATTTTGAGCGTTCGCTTACCATGTGCTCAGCAGGGTACCTGGGCTGGCTCGCGGGAAGCATTAGGAGGCCGTGGCCAGGGGCTGGGGTGTGTGTGGGAGAACCACCTGCCCTTTTTGCCCCTGGTGAACTTCAGCGTGCTCAGACCACTTTCTGAAGTCCTAGCATGAGTCATGAGCGCAGTATCAAATAATCTCTAATTCGTGGCTTCTTGAAAATCAGTCAAGTTTTACAGGCAAGCTGCAATGTGAGGCGCAGCTCTTGTCACCAGCTAATACGTCACTGAAGACACGTACGTTCATTTTCAGAAGACACAACACCTTCTGTGGGTATCTTTAAAGATCATGTACGTGCTTACAGCAACCATTGCTGTTACTTTGAGACCAACAGCACGTTCTCCCCTCTGAAAGCACTGTAGATCTATTAAGTCATGGGTATGCACATAACTGTGTTTGCTGTTCTTCATCTAGATAGCTTCAGCAGTCAAAATCTTATGGGGTTGCGGCATCTTCTCTGGATACTTACACCATCCTTTTGTTGCCCTTGTGGCAATGGGAGTCTCCACATCAGTTCCTGCACTATTGTAGCATTAAATATTTGTGTGAACTGCTGTCGAAGTCAGTTGGTGTCAGTGCACTGTGTAAACGACAGCAGCTGGAAATGACAGCGATGGAAAGCCTTACAGCCCTCCCTGGAGCCCTGCAGCAGGGGTGGGATGGGCAGGGGGAAGCCCAAATCCCTCAGCTGCCAGAGCCTGATCTGTTGGTGAATCTGTGCCCACACCTCAAGTGCCAGGAGGCCACTGGAGGCCCAAGGTAGGCAGTCTGTTATCCAAATTGCTGAAGTCTCAGCTCCAGCCTTATCAAAGGAGCACTGCTTTGGTTTTTCTTTGTCTCCACATCAGAACTCGATGTGTTGGTTGGCAGAGCAGTTCACTGGTGTCTGCAGTTCACTGGAGGTTGGTCGCTATCTTTTGGGCCAGTGCCATGTTGAGGCTTTTCATGCTTTTCCTGTGTTAGACCTCCTTTATGTGTTACCTGTGCAATTTTTACTCTCTTCCTCTTTGAAGGGGGGGGGAAAAAAAAAAGAAAACTTTACAATTAATTGTGTTGGGGATGCAAGGATTCCCTACAAGCTTGCCATGGTTTGTGACCACAAAGCAGCCTTTTCTTCTGCGTTGCTCTGTTGAAAAACTATTAGCAAGCAAGTTCAGTCACTTGTTTTGCTGCCTTGTCAGTTTTCAGTCCCAGTGTATGTTCTGGTGCATTACTCAGGAGCCCAGTGTTCCTATTCACAAAGACCACATGATTTTGTTTGCGATTCAGGAGTCTAAATCTTAATAAATAATTAAATAAATAATAAATGGCTCAGAAATGGCAGATACTTTAGATGCGTACAGTTGTATCTCTAATAAGTCCTCCAAAGCAACAGCTAACTTGAGGAAGACAGCAGTGGGATATGACGTGTTTGGGTTTTAGCTCCCAGCATCGCTTAATTTGCTAAATACTCACAGGCAGATCGAATGGCACAAGCAAGGGACGTTACATAAATATTGGCAACCGCAGGCATTCAGTAATCATCCGTAAAACTCTGAAGGATCATCAGGATTCAGAACTGTCCTGAAAATGCTGTGCTTTGTGTTTGTAACCGGGGTGCTCGTTTCCAGTTCAGCACCCCACGCTGTCTCCACTTGTATCCTTGCAGCTCGGGGACTGCCAGCATTTCTGGGGGGTGCAGGTGCTCACGGCACCTGTCCTTCAGAGTAGCAGACGTGTTCAAAGTAGGGCACAGCAAGAGAGAAAGCAAGCTTGGGGGGTGGGGTGGGGGAATCTTGTAAAGAACCACCAGCAAAAACACCTAAAATAAATGGTGTGGGGACATCGCGCTGTGCTCCCCTGCAAAATCTTCCTCCCTGACAAAACTGAGGGGTGTCCTGATACAGTGCTAACTCTCGACATGAAGAAAACAGACCTGAATATTTAATTTTACTGTCTACCAGAGACAAACTGCATATGTAACGTTATTAGTGTCACCGAGAGATTGACTGCCTACCTTCCTGTTGCTTGTTCAAGGAGATTTCCATTTACCCTCATCTAACTCTAAGATAAAGAAGGGACCATCTGTTCTTTTTCCTTCACTCCCTCCTTTATTACAGTCCTTTGTTCTCATGCTCTCAAATCCTAATTCGTCCTCCCTGATGTCCTCCGTATTTGCCAGGTCTGTCAAACACCACGCACCCATCTTTTTCTAGGCCTGTTCTGCCTTCAGTTGTTTCTTGCTCTTCCTTATTTGTTGGCATGCCTATTTCCCTACCTCTGGTATTCAGGACGTGTTTTACTGTACATTGCTCTTCTGTGCCAGTACTCCAAGAAGATCTGCAGCTGGCACAGGGAGCAGGGAGTGTTGTACAACAGAGGTGTGAAGGGTGGTTGGTGCTGGGCTGCACTGCTGTACCTCCTGCATGCCAGTGGCGGTTTTCCTTCGTGAGAAATGTTTAAGGACCCTCTGACACAAAAAGGAAGGTCAGCCTTCCATGTCTGTATCAATTTTTCTGAGTAATTCTGGCTCTGCTGCGTTTCCTAACCAAAAAAAGACAGTCTTCAAGGATGATGTGTCTGGATGAGGTGTCCTTCCTACTTAGAAGTAAGACCCTTCTGTGAACAGCTGTTTTATGCTGGTGACTGTGGACACAAGGGTAAATTTTGCCCAAATCCATTTTACACTATCAGGAATTTTACAGGGACTTGTTCATCAGTGCTCCTCCTCCAGTCCTCTTCCTTCATTCCCCCTTAAAAAAAAAAAAAAAAAAAAATTAACATTACCACTGGAGAAACTTGTATTGGTGAAGGCAGCTGTTGGATCTGAATGCAAACAAGGCTGCTGGCATTTTTATGTATTCCATTATTGAGAGCAGGCCTAGGAACCACATAGTTAAAACATCATCTGCACAAATGAGAGCAGTGGGGAAGTTTAGGGAAGGAATCTGGTGTGGATGATGGCTTTGTGTACAGTTCTGGCATGATTTGTCCATTTCCTTAGTCCCTAGGGAAAAAACTGTAGCAGCGATAGCAAAAACTGCATAAATATAGCTCTGTGATGATACTGTAAGCAGTATCTGTCTTTGCCTCCCTGAACATCTTCTCTAAGCCTGTCTTGCATGCGTGATCTCTCTTACATATGTGTGCATGTATATAAACGTATAAACTACTACGTAGAGAGAGATTGCACACCAAATAATGATTCCTTCTGTATCTCAGCCCTTTAAAACATACTGTGTGCTGAAGGCTTTGAGATCCAGTGAATCACCAGGTCACATTTATGGTATAGCTGCTATTTTGCATAGTCACCATGTAATAGTGTCAGGACTGTCTCTGAACAGATTTTTAACAGACATTTCAGTATACTTGAACCTGTGTTATGGAAAGCCACTGTATGAGCATGAAAAATACCAGGCATCAGTGTTTCAGTTGCTTCATTATGATTTTGGGACTGGAAAAAAGGCTCCAGGTGTTAGAGAAACAAATACTCATCTGGCATACTTGCAGTCTGATTCATCCTTCTAGATGTGTTTGTGTAAATTCAGCATCTGCTTTCAAGAAATCATTTTTGTGCTGATCTTACTTGAAAATGTTTCTGTTTTGCTGTACCTCATTGCACGTATTTTCTCTCAACAGAGTTTGCACTTAGGATAGTGAATGCTCCGATGGCCTTGGACTTAGCGTTTGGCACACTGTGTGAGCTGCTTCAGCTGTGGGGGGAAGCCCGTGCCGGCGTGCCGGTCTTGCTGGAGTGGCTGCTGGGAGACAGTGATCCACAACAAGGCTTGGAGGCTTCAGCTCTGGTAATTCTAACATGCAGCTGCCCCCTCACGCTGGGATGGCTGTTTCTTGTGGTAGGAATAGAATGAAATGGCTAATCTGATGGAGCCATTCCCTGACGGTCATTACTCCAGTATTAATTGTATTTACAATTATATATAATAAAAAAAAATCACGTGGACAGATTTAGAATAAATAAATAGAGTTGATGTCAGTGGCCTGGCAATATCAGTATAAAATTAAAAAGACCAACAAACAGACATTGAAATAAATCAAGAGTTACTTAACAAATTGTTGTTGACTGCAGCTGTAACTAATTGCATTCAGTGGCATTGCAGATGATCGCCCGCCTTGAATCTAAAGTGCCGTTGTGGGTGCCAGGCACATCTGACATTCAAGAGCCGTGTTCCCCCAGCTGCTTGTCCAGAGATTGCAGCTACGGATTTGGAACCCTCGTGCCATCTCCATAGGACTGGTTCTGTACAGCACTTAGCCTCACTTACCTAAGCCAGTGCCTTCAGAAGGATTCTTTACACAAAGCAAAGCTTTGCCATGTTGGTCCTGTAGAGGTTAACGCCGTAGCACTGCACTACCTTTGCCTTGATGAGGCTGTAAAAATGAAAATCAGGCTAGACGGTAACGCGGAAGTAGCAGGAACAGCCACGTCTTTGGGACGTTTGTTGGCAATTAATACACACCATAAAATGTATTACGAAACTTCTCTTAAGTCTGTGGTTTACGTACGCCTTTCTGATATTTCACTGGCTGATACCATTTTCCTTTTTCATTTAATCCACTCAAAAAGCTCCATGAGATAGCAAATTACCATGCTGGTTACAGGAGTCTCTGTGAAATACAAGACAGTTAGAGTGGAAGGCAAGCACATGTTAAGGATTAGGACTACTACTTACTTCCACTACTCCCCAAGAGGTATACCACAACTGCCTCATTTTTGAAGGTAGAATTTCTTTGGCAAAGGAAGAAACTTCATATTGCTTTGAAAACCTGTGAAAAATGATGCATATGAATTTTCCTTTTTTTTTTTTTTTTTAGCAGAAATAAGCTGTTCTATAACAGGCTTCACTCTCTACTTCTTTGTATCTTTTTTAGACTTTAAAATCCTTTCATTGTTATCCAGCCCACAAGTCGTTTCCTAATTGCTGTTGTTTTTCTTTTTATTAAGGAAGAAGATGATAACCTGTTTGATAAAGGGGAAGTTAATTTTTGGGAAGAGAAGTTAACTAACGCCAGACAACTTAGTAAGCACCTTTTACGGCTTATACAAGTGACTCATCTAACCTTACCAGATCAAGAACTTAATCGACTGTCCAGAAGGGCACAGGACCAAGCCCAGCTTGTTGCACACCTTCTTAGAGCGCTTCCTCCGAGTCCAGAATTTTCGAAAACTTCAGAATTCACAAAATTGGCTATTCAGAATGAAAGAGTATCACACTGCCTTAAAATAATAAATTTGCTCAAGTCTGATGAGATTTGCAAAAATGAAAGTCCAAAAACACTGAACTAAAAAAAGGAGAAAACAAACCAACAAAAACCACTAGAAGTTCATTCTCAGGGAACTACAGACATTATAGTGGATTAGCAGGGGACTGAATTCGATGGATATTCAAGGAGTTAAGGTATTGCTATGGCGACCCCAGTAAACCTGTAACAAACTATTCACTATTCATGCTAAAAACGCATTTTCCATATATGAGTCCATTGATATATTTTTTTGGTCAGGTGTGCTGTGGGAGACCATTCCTTTTAAATGCATTTGCTAATTTCATTCAGCTGAGTATGGTTTATTGTAGCTACTGTAGGAAGTAAAGCAGCTAAGCCTAATATTTTCCATTCATCCAGGTGCAGGCCACCTGTCGTTGTGTTACGTTTTATCCTGGATTTTCACCTCCTGTATTTTAATACCAGGAAAAAACTTCTTTTTTTGGGGGGGGAGGCTCATTTTGACAGGTAAAATGTTAATTATTGAATTGATAAGGGAAGTTTTTATTTTAAGTTAAACCTTGCATCCTTTTTGTTTGTCCGTGACAAATTCTAGACTACAGTTTAAATTTTACTGCATTCTTCTCTGGAGGAAGGCAAGGATCCTTACCTTGCTAGTAGCCTCGTTTTGTAGATGGAAACAGCGTTAGTTACGCTTCGCATGCCTGTGTTTCCTGTAAATCAAATACCTACTTTTGTAAAATTGCTCTCAAATGAAATTGGCAGCATTGAAAACAAAGCAGCTGTTCCACTTAGAGCAGAATAGTTTTGTCTTTACTTCAAAACACCTTGCTCTCCAAGCAGTCTTGAAAAATAAGGCCACTGGAGATGTGTAGGAAGCGTCCTTGTGCTATGGCGCTCTCCCTCCCGAGGTTTTGCAGCGAGCCCTTGGTAAGAGCTGCGTGGAATAACGTGTCCAGTGCTCAACTGTTTCATTGTCTGAGGTACAAAAACGTTTGTTGCACTTTGTGGATTTATTTTTCTGGGAATTTGGATTTGGCTGCGATGTGAAAATGAGACGTCAAAAATAAATACTTATTTTAAAAAGGCTTTGTTATGTTCTTTCAGTCGAGGGCTATGATTTTATATTTGGTCCGGCCGTAGCTGGACATAGCCAAAACAAAGCTGCAAGTCGATATATATAGATACTGCAGTCTCCTTGGAAGAGTTACAGAGTGATGTGCAGTACACCATTGCTCGCTTTCGGCCTCGTAGCTCGTAGCTGTACGTTAGCACAGCCTAGCTGCGCGTCCGGGTGACGATGCGGTGAGCGTGCAGCGGTCGGGAGGGCTGCAGGCTCTGCCGTGCTGCCGGTCTCCGGGAGGTGGCAATGCAACACAGCGCAACGCAACGCAGCCCTGCAGCGAGCAGCGCTCACTGGGCTGCAGCCCGAGACCCTGTGTCAGCTCCTGGCCGGGCTCTTCACGAAGAGCGATCGTCCTGGTCTGCCTGTGGCACCTAACTCGTGTCGCCGACTCCTTGCGACGGCGTGAGTTTGGGGAGGAATCTGCTGTGAAACAAGATAAACTGTCAAATTAAGCCTAATGAACGTGTGTAAACTGCACCGGGCTAACTCACTCTAGGCAAAAACTCATGTCTGAAGTGGAAGTACTCGCTGTAGGCTTCCAGGATTGGAGATTACTTATGAAAGTAATTCACAGCGCAATGTGAGACTTCACGCAGCAGCAGAAGGTTAGAATCGGAGATGGCAGCTTGTTGCACAGGGTGCGCGTTATCTAACGCAATAAAGCCACGCTGGGAGCTGGCCTGGAAATTAATTCGTTGGCATCTGCTTTCAGCTCCTGGGCAAAGAGTAGCCCAGGTTACGTCTGGAAGCCGCTTTTAAGGGTCAAGCAGTCGTGCGGCTCCTGACTACAGCTGCCCGCTAGCGCAGCTCCCAGCTTGTGGGACTGGTGCAGCAGCAAGGCTGGCAGAAGGGGGAACTCTACCGAAAGGCCGGCGGGGCTCTGTGCCCTCGGCTGTTTCAGCAGCGAGGGTACGGCTGCCTGCTGGCCCTGGCTTTTTGGTGTTTTGCTGGAAAGAAGGGGAAGTGCGTGTGGACATTTACACTGAGCGCTGGGCAGATGCAGACAGAGCAGCGCAGCAGCAGGTCCACGCTGCCCATAAAACCGAGCAACTCTGTGAGCCTCGGGGCGTGCGGCTCCTCCCGGGCCAACTCCCCTCAGCGGCGGCCCGGGGGCGGCAGGGGGCGGCACAGCGCCGGGCACGGCCGGGACGGGGAGGGGGGTGCGAGCAGCAGCGCGCTGCGGGCAGCCGGGAGCGAGCCCGCCCGGCCCCGGGGCGGCCCCGGGCTTTTGTCTCGGGCCCATTACGTGGCACAAGCGGCTGAGGAGGAGGAGGAGGAGGAGGAGGAGGAGGAGGAGGAGGAGGAGGAGGAGGAGGAGGAGGAGGCGGCTCCGCGCCGACCCGAAATGGCGGCCAGCGGCGGGGCGGGGCGGGGCGGGCGGCGGGCGGGGCGCTGGGCCCCGGCACCTCCCCCCCGTGCCTCGGCGGCGGCGTTTATATGGGGGCGGCGCGGGGCCCCGCCGAGCTCCCGCCGGTCGCCCGCTGCCCTGCAGCCGCCGCCGCCGCCCCGGCCCGGCTCCCGCCGCCCCGCCGGGAAGGAGTCGGGAGCGTTTCGGACCCGTGAGCGGCCGGCACCCCCCCCACACCCGCACCCCACACCCACCCCGCCCCGGCCGCCGCCGCCGCCTCCCGCCCAGTCGTGGCTTCTGCAAACCCTCCGAGGGGAGCGGGCTCTTTCGGTCCTTGCTGCGTGTCCGACCATTACAGGATCTAGCGATGTCTACGACGCTGTTATCGGCCTTCTACGACATCGACTTCTTGTGCAAGGTAAGGGCCGGGCCGGGCCAAGGGGGGAGGCTGCCCGGGGGGCGCGGGGCAGCTCCGTGCCCCCAGCCCCGTCCCCGTCCCCGTCCCTGTCCCTGCCCCGCCGCGGCTGCGGGGCCGTGCCCGGGGCGGCGCGGGCTGGCGGTCGCGCTGCGAGCCAACCCGCCTCTCTCCTCCTCCTCCTCCTCCTCTTCTCCCGCTCCCCGTCCCCCCCTTCTCCCGCCCCGCTCGCAGACGGAGAAGTCCCTGACCAACCTGAGCAGCATGCTGGACAAGAAGGCCGTGGGGACCCCGGTCACCCCCCCCAGCTCCAGCTTCGCGCCGGGCTTCCTGCGGCGGCACTCGACCAGCAACCTGCCGGCCCTGGCCGGCGGCTCCAAGTTCCCCAGCCCCACCGGCTCCAGCTCGTCCTCCTCCTCCTCCTCCTCCTCTTCCTCCTCCTCGTTCGGCAGCCTGAAGGAGACGGGCTCCGGCGGCGGAGGCGGCGGCAGCAGCAGCCCCACGGCCCTGCTCAACAAGGAGAACAAGTTCCGGGACCGCTCCTTCAGCGAGAACGGCGAGCGCAGCCAGCACCTCATGCAGCAGCTCCAGCAGCAGCAGCAGCAGCAGCAGAAGGGGGGCGGCTCGGGCGGCGGCGGGGGGGCGCCCATCAACTCGACGCGCTACAAGACGGAGCTGTGCCGCCCCTTCGAGGAGAGCGGCGCCTGCAAGTACGGCGAGAAGTGCCAGTTCGCGCACGGCTTCCACGAGCTGCGCAGCCTCACCCGCCACCCCAAGTACAAGACCGAGCTGTGCCGCACCTTCCACACCATCGGCTTCTGCCCCTACGGCCCCCGCTGCCACTTCATCCACAACGCCGACGAGCGCCGCCCGGCGCCCGGCGGGGGCACGGCCGCCGCTCCCCCCGCCTCGGCCGCCCCCCCGCACCACCACCACCACCACCACCAGCACGCCCCGCACCCCGCCGGCAGCACCGGCGACCTCCGCGCCTTCGCCCCCCGCGACCACCCCCTGGGAGGAGGAGGAGGAGGAGGCGGCGGCGGCGGCTTCGGGCACCCCCGCGGCGGCGGCGGCGGGGGCAGCGAGCGGCCCAAGCTGCACCACAGCCTGAGCTTCTCCGGCTTCTCCGCCCACCACCACCACCACCACCACCCGCACGCCGCCGCCCCGCCGCCCCCGCCGCCCCCCGGCGGCCGCCTGGACGCCGCGCTGCTGGAGAGCCCCGGCGGGTCGCGCACGCCGCCGCCGCCCGCCTCGGCCTCGTCGTACTGCGAGGAGCTGCTCTCGCCGCCCTGCGCCAACAACGCCTTCGCCTTCTCGGGCCAGGAGCTGGGCAGCCTCATCGCGCCCCTCGCCCTGCACACCCCCAGCTTCGCCGCCGCCGCCGCCGCGGCAGCCGCCGCCGCCGCCTATTACCGCTGCCAGCAGCAGCAGCAGCAGCAGCCCCCGCCGCCGCCGCCCCCCGGGGGGGGCTGCCCGCCGCCCCCCGCCTCGCCGCCCTTCAGCTTCCAGCCCCTGCGCCGCCTCTCCGAGTCGCCCGTCTTCGACGCGCCGCCCAGCCCGCCGGACTCGCTGTCGGACCGCGAGAGCTACCTGAGCGGCTCCCTCAGCTCCGGCTCGCTCAGCGGCTCCGAGTCGCCCAGCCTGGACTCGGGCCGCCGCCTGCCCATCTTCAGCCGCCTCTCCATCTCCGACGATTAGGCCGGCGGCTGCCCCTGCTGCTGCTGCTGCTGCTGCTGCTGCTGCTCCCGCTGCGCCCCCCGCCGCCGCCCCCGGGCCGGCCCCGCGCCCCCCCCGCAGCCGCGAGCGCAAGTAAGTCACAGGGCGAAGAGAGAGAACCCTGCTCTTGTTCTTGTTTTTGTTTTTTTATACGTATATCTATCTATATATCCACCGAGAGCTGAACAAAAAAAAAAAAGCGTTTTGCGAAAGGGCGAGTGACGTGAACTGAACAAACCTATTTTTATAGAGAGACCTTGGAAGAAGGGGATTTTTGTTTTGGGGTTGTTTTTTTTTTTTTTTCTTTGTTGTTGTTCTTTGGAGACAAGTTATGATACGCACCAGCAGCAGCCATTCCATCTGTGTTCAGAGAAAAAAAAAGAAAGAAAGAAAACAAAAAAGCGTTAGCAAAGACACCACCAGAAAGCAACAAACAATCCGGGGAGCGCGGGTTCTGCCTTTCCAGCTCCTCCACATCTGCAGGCACACGCAGAAAAGCCACCGAGCAGTTCTTGTCTTTCAATCCAGTTCAAATAAAAACACAGAACATAACTAAAACCTATAAGCTTTTTTTTAAGAAAAGAGAAATCCAACATCCTGCCAAGAATATGCCTTGATAACAACCTTCTTTTTTTATATATCTATGTATTATTATTATAACAAATGCTAAAACCTTCATTCCAAAGTTTAATATTGGTTCCATTGCCACCACTTAGTGGATGTTTGGCTTAGAACAATTTTTTTTGTTGTTGCTTTATTTGGAAGCACTCAACTGAGTTTAGTTTGTAATTGTTGGAGAATAACTGCTGATTTTTTTAATTTTTTTTTAGCTGTTTGAGTTGATTGCATGAATGAGTCACTGCACACAACTCAATATGAAACTATTTAACTTATTTATTATCTTGTGAAAAGTATACATTGGTAATTTGTTCATACTGTATTTATCGGGTATGATGAAAAGCAATAGATATATATTCTTTTATTATGTTTAAATTATGATTGCCATTATTAATCGGCGAAATGTGGAGTGTGTTCTTTTCACAGTAATATATGCCTTTTTGTAACTTCACTTGGTTATTTTATTGTAAATGAGTAAAATTCTTAATTTAAGAGATTGTATGTAATATTTATTTCATTAATTTCTTTCCTTGTTTACGTAAATCTGAAAGATTGCATGGTTTCTTTATAGAAATCGGTCTCGATGCTGTGGAAGTAGTTTGAGCAATTTCTATGGGTTTTTTAGAATGTAAATGGTTGTAGCCCGTCCGAGTTGAAAAACAAACAAGTAGAAGAAGGGGGGGGGAACAAACCAACAAAACAAAACAAAAAAAGACTTACTTTGCAATCAGACTTCAAAGTGGCAAATCTAATTTCAGAGTTGTTGAAAGTAACCAAAAAGTATTTCTTGTTGCCTAACTCCACCAATCACACTGTGATGTAGTCTCAAAGTATGTAGCAATAATTGGGGGTCCCAGTATTATGTCTCACAGTGCCTTCTTGAGGGTCCATGCTTGCCTTAAATATTTCTCAACCAAATAAGTATTTTTCTTAATGCTTGAGATGATAATTTGAATGTAGGGATGGGTTTTAACTACAGCAAAATTTCACCACTCTTTATTTTATAAGAATGGAGGCCATCTTTGGATCTGAAACTTTATACAGTACACGAGCATATCTTGTTTAATTGAATTCCAAAACTTGTAATTTTTTTTTTCTTATGTAGAAAGTCGGGAGTTTTCCGAAACTTTCCTGGACGGTGGATGAATGAGCAGTAGCTTAGTTTTGTTTGTACATAGGTACAGATTGAGCACTATGTACTCTTTTGGACTACTTTAACAGAAGTATGTTTTGAATGTAACTAAAGGATAAGTCAACTTGAGTTGTAATATATTTTTCGGGAGTCAGTTCACTACAAATTGTGTGAGACTGTAAACTTTGTACTGTAAATGTTTTGTAGTTCTCCCAATAAAGTTTTTTTGAAAAAAAAAAAAAAAAAGGAACAAAAAACCAGCACAACCCCAACTCTTGGAGCCCTGCCTAGGCCGCGCTTCCCGCTCGCCCCCCTCACGCCCGGGCCTGGCTGCAGATTAACCAGGCCCTGCAGCCCCGGCCCGCTCCTGCAGCCGGCTCTGGTCGGCAGCCAAAGCTAATAAACGCTTCCAGAAGGTTCGGCCCTGCGGGTGCCGCCGGTGTGCTCTGTCCTGCTTCCCTTTTTTTTTTTTTTCCCCTGTGTGGTGTTTTTTTTTTTTTTTCTCTTCCTTTCTCTTTAGGAAGAGGCCTGAAGGATCGGGCCCCTGCTGCCTCTGTCTTAGCAGCTGGAATGGAAAAATCTAGTAATGGCATTTATGGCCAGCATGGCTAGTAACGTGCCATTAGCCTTCCCTGCTTGTTTGGGATAAGGAGGAAATGGCAGTTTGGGCAATAAAAAGGCGTAATTAAGGCTTACCCTTTGTCCCAAAAGCTGCCTTCCTCAGCGGGAGGAGTGAAGGCTCCTGCCTGGGTGCTCCCAGGGCTTGAGGCATATCTGTGTTATTCGGGCCCGTGTTAAACGTGGTAATAGGGTTTTCAGGGCTTGGGTTTTTCAACAAACTACCTTTCTGGGGGTGTATTTATATAACAAAAATAATAACTCAGTGGCCTGGGGACTGCGCGTTTGTTAACGCTGGAGGGATTTTCTTCACTCCAAACTCCCCACTCTGGTTCCTTACTCCAATCGATCCCTTAAACTTTCAGTCACGGTTTCTACAGGCTTATTTTTGTTCTTTTGTCAGACTAATAATAAATGTTGTTAACATCATGGCATCTCTGCGCTGTCTGGACTGCCACGGTACTTTCTATAAATACGAGGCAGAATGTAATACGGGTGCCATATGTTTGTGTAACAAACCTTGGACTGACTCTGGGTTTAAAATTAAAACAAACGTAAGCAATGTATGACAACACAGGCCAGCGGCAGCGGTCCGCCTTTTTTTCGTGGGTCGGCCTGACACTTTGTGCTTGGAATCGCTCCCGTGGCTTCCCAAAACGACTCCTGGAGGAGCTGCTTCACGCGCTGCCTGCGGGACACCTGGTGCAGCCGGGTCCCTCCTTCGTCCTGTGGCAGCCCCTGTGCCCGCCAGCAGGAGCTGGGTGCCCGTGGCTTCAGCTCTCAGCTCAACGGGTGGCCGAGCCAATGTCTTAACTCGCCTTTGGGATTTGGAAACTGCCCAAAGTGGGACAGGACAGCCTGGGTGACCAGTCCCCGAAGTTGCAGCGTGTGGGAAAGCGGGGCCCGGGCTGCCCCGTAGCCTGCCCCAGGGCTCAGAGGCCAGTTCTCTTGCACCCTGCTTCGTTTATATCTCTGCAAAAGTGTATTTCAAAACAACCCGTTACAATGTTATGTGCCACTGGTCAGAAAACCAGAAGTCCTTGGACTGGGAAGATAAGTGTTTCTTTCTTGTGCTGCACAATCAAGTGTTAACCTTTAAACTGGTGACTTACAGTGTTGATTTAAGCTGAAGCTCTGTTGCTTTCATTTCAAAAGTCAGTGAAGCATGTAAAGCTGACCAGACCATTCAGAAATTCCTGATACCTTGCAATAAATCAATATGCTCTGCATGAAAACAAACTCTTTCTGCAAGAGCCATGGGCTGGGAAGGAGCTCCACGGTCTCTGCTATTGCACATCAGTAGCTGGGGCGCTTAAAGTCCTGTTGGCTAGGGCTGAGTCTTGAACGCTTGCTTCAGCTGGTAATCTGAAAGAAATTGCAGCAAAGACTTGCACATTCATAGAAATAGGTGTAATGGCACAGACCTTGAAAAAGGACCTGTTTCAAGATGGCTCGGTATGATAATTATGGGGTTTTCAAATATGTCAACTCAGCAGTTTTGATTTTGATCCCGAGTCCTCTCAATTTCTAGGGGGGCTCCTTGTTTGTTTCATTTTGTCCTCTTCAGGTAGAGCAGGAGTGCTGAAACTCCAGTGCTTTTACTTTCTCTTGGCTTTGGGTCTTGCTGCCTGACACAAGTTCATAGAAAAACTAAACCTGATTCAGCACACATCTGAATGGATTGCACAACACGGAAAATGTTCCCAGCAGTGTGCCACAGAGCACAGGAATGCTGCTTTTCACTTAGCATGTCGTGGCTCTAACTTAAGCTTTTTTTTTTTTTTTTTTTTGGTAATGATTTATTCCCTGTTCAAGAGTAGGAAGTCAAATTTACGGCATGCTCTGTGTAACCTGTGGAAGACATCGCGCCAGCACAGGAGGAGTCAGTAGGCTGTCAGCTCTTCAGTATATTTCTAATACGAAATGCCACAAACTCGTGCTTTGTTGGTTAAAGATAGGTAGGGTATGAACCCCTTTCCAAATATCATTTAAGTGACCTATGCAACACTTCCATTACTTTGGAAAAGAAGTTATTGTTGCCCCCTGGCCATTTTCTGCTCTCATGCCCTACCCCATCCCATCCCATCCCATCCCATCCCATCCCATCCCATCCCATCCCATCCCATCCCATCCCATCCCATCCCATCCCATCCCACCCCTTAGGCCTTTCAACGCATTTTAGAATGTGTGGCTTACTTTTAAAGAAGAAACTGTGTGCATCTGACAATCCCGTTTTCCAAGAAGGCCTGAAATTTCATTTTTGTTTGTGATCAAGATGTACTTGGTTTAATTCTGTCATTTTGCTAGAAAGGCATTAAAGCTAAGGGACTTGTACTATGTAATTGTAATTGTGTGGTCTGTCTTGTTTGGCTGCCCTTGAGAGTGAACCTTGCTTGACAGAGCTTCTAGTGGCGGTGCTTTGTCATGGGTAAGGTGGGACGTTTCAGGTTTTGCCTGCTGAGCTCCCAGAGCACAGCAACACATCAGCTCTGGAAGCTGAACCTCCACTTTCTGACACCTCAGCTTAAGCTCACATTCCTCAGTGCTTTAAGGCCTCTGCAATAAAGGCACCGCTTCCCTTCTGCTGACCCCGCAGCCAGTTGGTGGTGGCCCAGCAAGGGCAGAGCTGGCAGCTGGAGGCAGGACTGTCCCGTGTGGCTGCAGCTGGACCCATAAGTGCTCACCTACTAAAGAAGCAAGCAGAAAGTTGGGATGAAAATGGTAGACTCGAGGTAATCATAGAATCATAGAATATCCCGAGTTGGAAGGGACCCACAAGGATCATCGAGTCCAACTCCTGGCACCGCACAGGTCTACCCAAAATTTTAGACCATGTGACTAAGTGCACAGTCCATACGCTTCTTAAAAGCATGATGTAGCTGCCTCCACCAAGAGAGAGCAGTTCCTCCACTCTGCTCCTCCCTGTCCCTTTCTGAGCTGCTCACCGAGCCGGTTCAGGTCACTGATCCGGCCGAGCCCGGCAGCCTGCTCACAGCTTGCACGAGGTGACCAGGGCTGGGCACTCAGTCCGCTGCCACCAACAGGTCCACCCACCCCAGCTGGCCCTGGCACGTGCCACACCTGCCTGCAGGTCAGTGCGTTTTAGCAATCAGGCAGAAATAGAAAAAAAAAAAAAAGGGTACTTCCTGCTGGGTTGGAGTTGCATCAGGTCAGCAAAGAGTCTGATGAGTTTCAGAGCTGGTGCAAGGGAGGGTGCTCTGCGTCCAGGAGACGAGGCAGGAGTGTTGGGATGGAGGGCATGGCACCTCTGCAGCAAGCTGCTGCATCGGCTTATCCATCCCACATGGGTTTTGCTAAGTCTGGAGAAGCACCATTTCATCCAAAATTCTTTGGGAAATTTTTGGTATGCGCATTAAGGCTTCTTTTCTGTATTGGTGATGTAATGACTCACACGGACCTTGAATATTTCTTGTGCCATTTGAAAAGATTTAAGTGTTTAAAGGAAGGCTCACCTCAAAAGTAGTCCTAGTTAATGTGAGTGCATCCCATAGCAGTTATTTTGTCTTATTTACCTGAAATTAAATACAGGTAGTGTGGCAAAGCTCAGCATCTTCTGAGAAGTTCTGAATGTGAAAGGAAGCGCTCGTTATCAGCTAGCATAGATTTAGCAGGTTGTGTAATTTTTGCTGAATGCACTGTAGAGCATTGATTTTTATGTCTAATGCCTTAATTAATATTAAGAAGATAATATTGTCTAGAGGACCATGTGTCTAAAAGGATTTTTTTCCCCAAAGCTTCATCAGACAGATGAAAGTAATTTCATCTCTCCTTTCAAAGAAATATAATGGATGTGTTAATGGAGGCAAGTGGGAGTGAACCCCCAACATTGGCATTCCTGTAGAAAAACAGGCAAAATTATCCTGATAACTCTCTTCTCTGTTGATGAAGAGGGATAGATGACATCTGCTGAGCAATTTCTATTCTGTACCCCATTTCAGAAGGAAACGCTGGGTAATTTAAAACCCCCTTTTCTACCATGGTTAATAACATACACAGGGAGCCAGATATGCTGAAATCTAAATATAAGGGTCCTATATCAATGCCTTATTACCTTATCTTTTCTGAATGACGTTCACTTGAATACCTGGAATTGTAATAGCTACTCCAGATAAGGAACGGAGGGAAATTCAATAACAGTAAGAGGCCTGGTAACTTACAGGATCTTGATTAGCCTTCAATGCACATAAATGTTGGGAAAGGGTTCGCTATACTGTATGCAAAGGAAGCTGAGCAGCAGTATGAAAACTGTTCCCTCATTGCAGAGAAGCACTGGGTTTTGTGGTTATTAAGGCTTTCTTAAGCCATGTATACGTGAGGTTTCTGACTCTTCCATCAATGACCATTTTTCACCTTCATTTTTATTTGCTTTAAAAATAAATCCTTGCTGGCCTGTGGATGGCAAGTAGCTCTGGCCCCTGCAGTGGTCTCAGAGCTCTTGCTGGCTGGGGTGGTGCATATGGAGCTCTGAATCTCCTAAATATTGTCAACCCTGAAAGTAGACTTCTGTGCTTCAGTAAAGGCTGTAATCCAGCTGATGACACTGGGTGGTGGTTTGCTCTTCCCATGGGTAAATGAGAAGGGAGAAGGAATAAGGGAGGAGAGGAACCTGCATGCAGTCATGCATTACGCTGGCTCTGAAAGGATTTGACAGGCTATTTCTGTCTGTATTTACTCACAGCCTGTGCTTCAACCAGAAAGCTTTATACCACCTTTGGATACTCTTGCAGAATAACAGATTTTGCTGCACATGGAAACCATCAAAGGGAGATGTGTGTGCCAAACGTGTCTGTGGGGCTCTGCCTGTCCCTGTTCAGCCACCAGAAAAGGGAAGCAATAGCCCCAGCAGGCTCTGGAAACTCTCCTCGGATCACCAGAACCTGAAAACAGATTTTGTAATTTAATGAGCACAGCCCAGTGATGGTTTCTCCTGTCCCAGTTTGGCGTTATGTTGTTTCCTTGGAGCATGGCTAACGCTAGCAATTTCCACGTGGCTGACAAACCAACCTGATGGCAAAATGGAAACCTTTAATACAACTTCTACTTATAAAAGCTCGTGCTGTGTTACAAAAGAGCAGTGTCTCTGTCCTTTTAGGTATGCCCAAAACACTTCCTCGGGATGGTAGGAATGCGTCAAAGGGAAGGCCACGACACCTCTTTCTGGGGCAGCAGAGCCTTGGGTCAGCGTGTGCCTATCAGGCGCCTGTACCTGTATGAGGGCAAGTTGTTTCTACATGTTGGACGCAGCTTGGAGATGTGGCACATAAACAGAGAGGGTTTGACACAGAGCGTGTGCTGTTGTGGTAATAGGGATGGAGAGCATGCTGTAAATCTTAGATGAATTCAGTGTTAACAAATACTTTTTTAAAAGGTCAGATTAGATGAGGAATGCAGCGATTTGCCAATCCAAACGAACGCCAACTCTAAAAAGACAAGAATTTGTTTTCTGCTAGATTAGTGCTCTGATCTGGACTCATCCCATGGCCTCGTGGTTTCAGAACAAAAGCGTGAGAGAGGGCAGGAATATGTGAGCAATGCGAGGCTAGGACCTCCACTTTCAGCATCAGTGCAATTCTATATTGATTTGAACTGCCTGTGAAACCACATCCTAAGTTATGTTCTGAGTTTTCTTTCTTTCTTTCTTTCTTTCTCTTTTTTTTTTTTTTTTTTTTTTCCCCGCATATGCAATTGAAATCCCAGGATGTACCAAATAATGCCCAACAGACAGGCAGAGGCAAAGTCTTGTGCAGCAAACCATGCTGAGCTTTCTAGAGCTAAGCCTGAACATTTTGCCTCAGTTTGGCCATTTTGCATTTGGGGAAGTGTGGCTTGGAAGACTGTGGAAATGGTGCTGAAGAAGGGTCAGTCTGGACGCTTGGAAAAGCCACCTCCCCTGGAAGTGGCATGCAGCTCTTGGCTAGCGTCAACATGCACACAAAGTCATGGCCTGTCCTGGCTACTCAAAATGTCTCCTATGGTAACCCACATCTTAAACTGGAATTCAACACGGGTTTTAGAATTCATAGCACATGATTTGCAACTAAAACTGCTGCAAGAGCATTACAAAGCAAGAAATAAACATCTCAGTTTATGGGGAACATTTCCATCTGCAAATACAATGCAAGCCAAAATGTAAGGTAGGAATTTCATGGCTGTCATGCTTGCAACGGATATTTTTTGGTGATGGTGAACAAAGCGTAGGGCTGGTGAATATTTCCCATAATACAACCCTTCAGTCTTCACAAATGAACACTCCAAAGCTGAAGGGCTGATACACTTGAAACCTCCAGCTCTACTGAGGAAGATGACAGCAGCTCATTACAGAGTTTCTCTCCATTTTCCCATCCAACAGTGGGTATGGGTACAAGATGAGGGACACCTGGGGAGCAGTATGACTAAAAGAAGTACGTCCCGAAATACTGACTTGCAGAGTTAGTAGGATTTGGTGGGAATTCTTAAGTAAATTCTTATTTTTTTCTTATTCTTTAAGTAATTACAGGAATGCAGCCTGGCTGTTGAGCTGGAGCTACTGTTGCAAGACCAATGGTGAATTGTTTAGAAAGGGATTCTTTCAAACCACTGGTAAATACCAGCTTTTGAAGAGGCAGCAGGTATACCAAAATACAATGAGGTAGTACTAAACTGCTGCTCCAGGGAGCAGTTGCTTGTGGTTTACTACAGAATAGGTGCAGTTACTTTGGTGTGAACGAATAAAATACAATTTATTTATTTATTTACTTTTTAAAAGGGACACAGTGTAAATAAAAGGTATAAAGACAGTCAGTTTAAATGAGATCTGTAGATTTACTTCTTAAAATGCATGCTATTGAAACATCTCGGAACACTGAATTATCTGCACATGTTCAACATCCTGGAGAACAGTATTGAGGTGTTTCCTTCAGGAGCTCTTGCTCTCAAAGAGGTACAGCCTGTTGTCAGAGGGCTTGCAGAAAGGTGGTAGTAGGCAGCAGGATGGGTCTGTTCTCCCAGCTTGCTTTTATCACCTGAACTTGGAAGAGTGTAAGTCAGAGTAGAGTTAGGATTTAATCTGGAGGAGACCCTTTTGAGACAGTAAGGCCAAGAGGGGCAGGATCCTGCTCAGATCCTTGCAGGACACTTGTGACTGTTACTCTACCCTATCAGAGACATATCTGCTCCCAGTTTCACTGATTTTAATTGTCGTATTCAGAAATACCATTTACCTTTGCAGAGACTGCTCCTGCAGTCTTTAACATGGGGATCTTAATCCAATACTTAAAGTTCTACTACAAGTTGCCTAGGAGGTCTCATAGGGCCTCTACAAGCTCAGCTGGCCATGTTTTTTACTAAGATGTGTAGCAGGAGGCTCAAATGATTACCTCAAAGTCTCGAGAAGGCAGTAACCTGCCAGGTGCAGGTTGGTATTCTGTTTATTCATTTGGTTTAAAATGAGGGAACATTGGTTCCAGGTGAGATGCTCCCTCACCTCAAGCTATTGACACAGTGCCTGAAATTTGGTACTTAAGCAGGGACAGGCATACTGAAAAAAACAAGAAAAAACATTGGTGTAGTTAAATTCTTAGTCCTCTGATAATGTAGGAGGCATGAGGGGGAAAAGGACCTGTTTGGGTTTTGGTGGTTCCCTCTCCCCTCTTTTTTTTTTTTTTTTCTTTTTTGTTAAATTGCACTTTGTAGTACGGAGTGTTTTCACCTTACAACTCCAAAAACTGATTGGAAAGAACAATTTTTCAGACAGTGGGGAATTCATGGAGGTTGAGCAGATAGTATTATCCAGGTGGAAAAGCAAGTACTGAGCATCTCAAAAAAGTTTCCTTAAAATTACAGGAAGTGTACTTTACGTAACTCCAGAGCTAGTAGTAGAAAAGAAAAAAGAAGTAGGGAGAAATCAGCCAGTTAGAATTACAAAAAAAAAAAAAAAAAAAAAAAGACAGAACTTAATATTATTTCATGATTGTGCCAGCATTATGCAAGCAAAGGACAGCATCTTGTAAGTTAGAAACCACAGGACGGCCGTGTTGCCTTGGCTGCACAGAGAAAAGTGGAGGAAACTGTAAATACTATTGTATACAAGTTTCCCTTCCCCTTCTGCCACATCCAACATAAAAGAAGTAATCCATAACAGCATTTAGTATCACACAGCCTCTTGGTATATTTAGCTTTTTAGGCAAGCAGCCCATCACTCTACAAACTGGACAGTGCTCAGGGATGGGGGTGTTCCAGCAGATCCCCATCTTGTTAAACTGAGCTCAATCAAGCCCAGGTGAAAATGCTTGTTCTTCAAAACAGTATGCAGAGACATAGCAGTCCAGGTGAGCTGTGGGGAAAGTAAAGGTAAAGCTTTTCCTGAAACCTGCCTTGCTGTCTACTGCAGGGTGTGCTGCCTGGATTTCAGGGTTGCACAGAGCCAGGTGTCTGTAAGGCCTGGGTGCTGCCATGCTGTGGCTTTCAGCTTTGTGGCAGGGGGGCTGGGAAACCAGTTGCCTGGGCTTTGGCTCCAGGCAGGAGCCCTGAAGAGCAGGTGCCCATCCACCACGTTGTGCCTTTGCTGCAGCTCCTGCAGCCTTTTGGCTGCCCCACCTTCCCCAGGGGAAGCTTCTGGAGGCACTTGGTTGGAAACGTTGGATTTACTACCCTACAGCTTCCTCTCCTTAAAATGGGTAAGTACGTGATTTCTTAATAGCTCACTTCTAAGGAATTTTATGCTTTCTGGAGAATGGAAATTATGACTTCTGAGCAATTCTTTGTAGCAGTTAGGAAGGGTGGAGAAGCTAGGGGAGTGCTGGTATCTGTGGTGATGGAGCTCTCTCCTGCTGCTGCTGGCATTTCATAACATCAGAAGAGCATCTGGCCTCAGGCGTGTGTTTGGATTCTAGTGTGGGAGAAGGAGAAGGAGTGAAGGAGGGAAGGCCTTCAGCCTTGGCCACTCCTGCAAATGGCACTGGGCTTTACTCAGTGCAACAGCTATGCAGCTGGTGTTGGGAGATGGCTTAGAAAAGTAAGAAAGAGAGGTCCCAGCTTGTTTGGTAAATGTGGTGACATCTGATAAATAAAACTGCTTTTGTGAGGTGCGGAGGAACTGCTTTCAAACAGGGAGCCCTGCAGGGCAGAGCTGTGTTGAGGCTCCGTGCCTGCTCCCAGCTTTTCCCTCAGAGGGCTGATGGGGACCTGCACCCAGACTGGACAGAGCCCAGGGCAAGCCTGGGCTCAAGTTCAGCTCTCTTGCCACATTTGTTGCTTTTTAAATATATATGTATTATTATTGTTATTTTTATTCTTTCCCCAAATCTGCTTAATTTTTCTGAAACGAAACGACTTTCTAGTTTGCTCTGTGCCTGGGTTGGAGCGGTCTGCGTGGGCTGTGGTATTTCTGGAATTAGAAGATTCTGGAAGTCTTGGAGAAATCCGATCTGCCTGAGGTGCGGTGGTGTGTTGTTGTGTTTGTTTTGTCTTTTGTTTTTTAACCATACTGAAGAAAATGGTCAAGTCTGGATAAAGATTAAATGTTAGGGCGTTTGACCGGGATGAACCTCAGATTATTTATGGTTTATCTTCTTTCTGCATGTTTAGGGCTGTGATGCTTTCTGTGCTGTCCACCTTATTGGTGATACTGTTTGTGTGTATCCCTTACATTAGATACTGCCCTGTTGTTACAGGTGCCTTCTTATCAACATATATTGGAGCTCTTAATTCTTTAGTGTTTCTGGACTTTTTAGAGAATTTTCTTTCTGAATATGAATGAGGGAGGAAAAAGGGGTAATCCATAATTAAACAGGATATATTCCCTTGAATCATCCCAGTCCCTGCTGGTGCTCACTCTGAAAGTTGTAACTTTGGCTAGGCCGGGGAAAGAAGTACTCTCTTTTTTCAGGTGCAACAGGGATTTAGCTGTGGATGAAGCTATTTTGCCCATTTCTTTCTGCCCTCATTCTGGAGGGGGTGTACTGAGCAGGGCTGGCACAGAAGGTAATATGGAGAAATGTCTGTCCCCCAATAAGTACTAAAGCCTCTGGCTGCTGCCTCTTGTGCCCAGCCACCATCACCACCGCTACATGGTTTTCCTCCAACCAAGTGCACGGCCTGCCAGTGTCCTTGGACCCCACACCCTAAGGGTGTCCTGTGCTGGCAGGTTTCCTTCCTTTGTGTCAGCCACTCTGCCTGGCTTTGGTGTCTTACTGTGGTCTTGCCAACTCTGATTCAGGCACACTTATGGGAAAAGCAGTTGGGAATAATTGTATCTTCAAGTGGATCTTCAGCAGCTTTAGTGGTCATTTCCTTCTATCACTGAATATACTAAACTGTGATCGACACATTTCCAAATGTGTAGTCATCGATGGACATTTTAAGACCTGTTGTGTTAAAGTGAAACTCCTTTTAATAGCTTTGAGTTGGCTAATGACTGTGGTATATCCACAAAGAATGGGCCTTGCAGCTCTGTTGTGTATGTTCTGATTTAATTATGGAAGATCTGATGAATGAAAGGGTAAGGCAGGTACATATTTTTTTTTCTGTTTTATTTGACCTAAGATATGCATAAGTGCATCAAGACCTATTTGCTGTATTTCTTTGCAATATGTTATTCTGAGCATTAACCTTGTCTTTCTGTTTATTCCCTTATGGAAAATATGTGGCCTGGTGTTATTCACAGGAACGCTGGATTTTGGTAGTGGGCAAGCTGTACCCTGCTCCAAGTTGTGCAGAGCAGTTTATTGATCTCATGATTGTAGAAATGAAAGAGTTGCCTGTGTTTAGCTGGGCTGGTTTATATGTGGCTGTATACATTCACACATACATATTTGTTTTATGTGTTTATATATTTAAATATAGATTATATATTATAAATACACATGAAATAAATAGACAAGTACGTAATAATAGCAACATGAGAATCCTGCTGTCTGTTTGGCTCCAATCTGGGCAAACAGCCTGGCACATTATGACATACAAGATGCTCATAGAGGTAATGCTTCTTGTGTCAGGACAGATAGATGGTGTTATGAGTGACCAGTCAGTTAATTGCACAAGCCAGTGACTTGTGGAAGGCTGTTTCACTATCTCAGTCATCAGCTCTGTTTCCTGAAGAGTCCTATGTAAAATCATCGTTTTTCTGGTAGTGTTTCCCTTGTGCTACGTGATGTTCTCTCATCATGCTGTGTATTTTGCTGACAGGTAACGCGTACCATTTACTGCAGGCCCATGAATGAGACAGTTATGACTGCACCCTCTTAAAGTCATTGTCAATATAACAAGTGATGTTCAGCACTTGACTACTGCATTATTTTCTGCCTGTAGAATTCCCAGCAGGTGCTGATGTGCTGTTCAAGGTGAGCTTTTGTGTCACTTGTAAAGGGGCAGAAGAAACATCTGTGGTTCTGAGGCAAACTTCCTGCATCTGAAAAATGTTAGTGTGTATCTGCCTTGTATTTCCAGGGTTTTTATACATGAACATCTATTAATCACTTGGTAATTGCCAGGCATCTGATTCTGCTCCATGGCATTTCCTTGGAGTGGCAGCTTTACCATTCTTGATGCAATTTATTTCTAGTCTAGTTCAACTTTGTACATGCCATGCCCCAAAATGATTAACTTGCCAATCTCCTAATTACTTAACCCGGAGTGCTGGATTTTGCTTGGCATTGCACAGCTCTCAAGCAATCGCTGTTCTGGCTCATCTCTGCACGCTCAGGGAGATTTCATTGTGACTTTCATTCCCCTGTCAGTGCAGGAAACTGAGAACTACTCCTGTACCAGTAACAAGGCTACTTCACGTGTCAGTCTATGCTGGGACAGTTTTCACAGTAGGTTTCTTCTTCCTGTTAGACAACAGGTAGGCTGTATCCCTATTTTTTTCACTGTCTGATATTGAAATAAGTGGAGAGATTGGGTGTTGACTTAGATCTAGATACGCTTGCTTTTGGACAAACTGTGGTGGTTGCCACGATAAATACTCGAGGTGACCTCATCATAAGCCAGTTCCTAGGTGGATGTGATAGATTTGCATCTGCTGACAGGATTACAATATTCCCCTGTCAATCTGTAGCACTATACTAGAAACCAGGTTAGTTTAAGGAGAGATTATGCCGTTTCCCCTCTTTCCTTCCCCTTCCTTCCATCAAGTGACTCATCCATGGGACATGAGAAAGGTTGGTGTCTCCTGTACATAGATTTGGTGGTTATAATTGGTGCATGGTTTGTCATTGGTTATCAGCTTGGCTGTGGACTTGCAGCACTTACATGTTATTACTGGTGCCACCTCTAAGAAGCAGTTATTCAGTTGTCATAGATTTTGGGAGAGTAGTTCTTTTGAAGAATTTAAAGATGCTGGAAACCAACAAGAGGTCATCATGCCTGCTTCTACTTCTAGAAACTGCTTCTACTATTGGAAACTCTTGAGATCTTGCTTGTAAGGGGAAGCCTAACTTTTTGATTCAAGTGCGTCTGCAATCTTTGTAGCTGGGCTGCAGGATTTTGTCTATTCCAGTGACCTGAAGAAAAATCCTGTTTTATTCCTGGCACTTGTATCTCTCTGGAAGTTTTTGACTGCAGTTAGCATATGCAGGGTGTTTTGAGGTCTTGTAGGTACAAATTGGGCCTTAACACGGAGAAGATGCATCCCTGCATTGGAATTGCACCTGGAGTGATCCTCAGTGCATGGCTGCAAGGGAGACCACCTGAGATGTGACCTGTTATAAGCAGGCACCCTTTGAAAAAGCAATGGATGTCATTAAATGTGAGAGTGGGAAGACAGTGGCTCACTCTTTCACTTGCTGCCTCAATATTTCTAATGCTAGTTCTGGGGGAATCTGCACTTGCTCAAAAATTATACCCAGTGTCTAGTGTAGAAGATAGTGGTGTGAGTATTGGGACATGGGCTTTAGGCTGCTGGATTATTTTTTTTTTTTGTCACCTTGTCAAGACTTGCCCTTCCTTTTGTTTATTTCCATTTAGTATAGACAGCCCACTGCATACCTGTTTCTTCAAAGCATTTTGAAAACTACAGGAAAAAATGAATGTTTGTGTTTCTTCTCTTACAGGCATATTCACTTCTACAGCTGTTAAGATACTGGAGGTGCGCACCTTTGGGGGCTAAATTATGTGAACTGCACTTCTACATGAGGGTAGCCAACTGCTGTTACTGCAGACAGTGTCACAACTCTGGTGAATAAGAGAGAAGTTGTGTAGCGTAGTTTTAGAAGAGGAAGCCTTATACCTAGAGCAGGAGCTACTACACTCTGATAGGAAGGAGGTAGAAAAATTAATTATTTCATTTCCCGATTCAGCATTGTTAAATTGGTGTGCGTATGCACCCACAAATACAGAAAGCAAGCGCAGTCTTCAAAGCCTTGGTAAGAATCTTGCAATTCTCTCAGGACTTAAGGTGGAGATTAAGCTCTGTTTTGCACATTTGGGATGCAAAAACATTTTGATTGTCTGAAACAAAAGAGACTTGTTGAGTTCTTGGTTTTTATTACCACTGTGTTTTGTGACTCTAGGTCTTTGCTTTCCAGTGACCCTGTGTCCCAGAGAATAAGCCTAATGTTGATGATATATTAAGATTAGTATTTATCCTCAAAATACATAAAAAGGAATTATGACTTTGGCATAACAAGTGAAAATAAATAGGTAGGGGAAGCTATTATTTATTTTTTCAACACTTGCATTCTGTGTATGGCTTCATAAAGTGGACTTTTTTAACATTAATTCATCTTTTTTAACACTCCAGTGCCCCACTGGTTTGTTCTTAAAATACTCCTTTTTGCACAGCAAGCTGAGTGCTTTGCAGACCACCCAGAACAACTGTACTTGAGCTGCAGGCCACATCGAGTGAATGAGCATTTATTTATTTATTTACTAAGAATCAGGAAAAAAAATATATTTTAATTAAAGCTTTTATTTTATATGTGAGATCTTAGGGGATTAGGAAAGGGAGTGGCTGCTCTCCTCCTTGTATTTACTGAACCCACAGGGGGTATTTAGCCTGAGCTCGTTTGAGCTCATGTTTGTCTGACAGAGCTCACTGTAATGCTGAGCGGGTATAGGCTGCATCTAGGGAGTAACAGATGGATTTGTCCATGCTAAGGGACTGATGCCTGCTCCCTGTTTTGCCACAGACTGGTTTGGGCTGGAAGGGACCTTAAAGCCCACCCAGTTCCAGCCCCCTGCCATGGGGCTCTACTGACAGTAGTTTAGCTGTCTCATAAATTCAGAAGACCAAGTGCTAATTTGACTTATCCACTATGGAACTTGTCTACAATTGATATTATTTTGCAGTCAACAACTGGAGCTGATAAAAATAAGTTTTTTTCGAAGGTGAAAGCCCTACTGCCAGTGTTCTCCATGGCTTAAGGCTTGAGGCCTGAGAAGGGCTGTCCCCTGCTGCAGCCCTATCACTTGTAAGGCTGTTGTTAAGAGCAGCCTAGCAAGTTATTGGGGAAATTCGTGGTGCTCTGTAGGATTTCTTAACGTGTTTCTCTCTGTCAAACACATGACACGCTGATGAGGAATTGCGTGGACATGAAAACATCAGCTTAGCAGCAACAAGTTGCCTATAAAGCCCCCTTAGATCTCCACAGGGGCAGATGTAGAGAAACAGTAGGTGAGGATGCTGAACCTGCTCCTCGCTGAGGGGGTCTCAGAGGCTCTAATGAGAGAAGGACTGACTCCAAGGTGGGTCTGCCTTGCAAAGGGAGAAGGGAAAGGCCATTCTTCATTGCTATATAAGCGTTCCTCAAGCAGGTGGTGTGGAAGATGCTGGGCTTGGTTTCCACAGTGTTTCAGTGGTGGTGTCTGTGTGTGGAACAAATAGCAACGTGACCACTGCCATGTGCATGAGGTAGTTTGGGGTTAGCTCTCCTCGCCAGCACTGGTCCTTGAGGTGTCTGCGGCCTTCATCTGTCCTAGGGAGCCTTTAGCTATGGAAAGGCCCAAATCAAAGGTGTCACCGAGCTGGTGTTGATGAGGAGGCGAGCTGTTGGCTGTGATGTCCTGTGGCCTGTCACGCCATGTGGGGCACGGTGCTTTCCACAGAGCACTTCCAGGCAGCTGCCCCTTCTGTGGGCTGCCAGATGAAACGGGGCATTTCTCAAGGCTATGTGAATAGATGGGTTTGACTTGCTTGTTGATCATGATGGGGACAGCTGTACGTGTTTCACAATGGGAATTGCAGAAAACCCCAGTGCAGGCCTGGTGCATCTGGGAGACTAGATGTGCCACGGGCACTTCCAGCATCGATGTGCCCTGCGCTGCTTGGCTCCATCTGGGCAGCTTCTTGAACTTGATTCCTGGAATGGCTTTTGTAGCTTGTACTGGAAACAGCAAGAAGCCTCCAAATCCACTTGGCAAAGAAATTTTCTCAGCAGAGCTCAGATGTCAGAAAAGCAGGTCGCAGTTAAGTTGCCATTTGCGCTGAATGTCTCTCACTGTGGGGAAAGGGAGGAGAACTATTATTTTGAAACCTCTCTTTGGGTGATGATTGATAAGAGCTGTTCATCACAGGGAAACTAATCCAGGAGTCAACAGGTGCCTCTTGTGGATTCTGCAGCCAGTCATGAAAAAAATAAGGGAGAGCACAACAGGTTATTCCAATTTGACATGCAGCGCCTGGGAACAACAACCGACAAGTCCCAATTTGTGTCCAGCTGCTCAAAAACTACCACCCAGCTTGGTATTATCCTTCTGCCCTCAGGGAACTTGTCTTGTGAAAAGAGTTATTGATGGCTGATCTCAGCATTCCTCAGGGCTGTGCTCATGGTGGAGTATCTGCCCGAGGTTCTGATTTCAAAGTAAATGATCTCCGGGTCATAAGTAAGAAATATTTTTTTGTGTTGTTTTTGTTGTTGGCTTTTATTTTTTAATGTATTGCCTTTGTTTATAATCTCAGTTGTCATAGGTCACTCCTTTCAAAGCCTTCTGTGTGGGAAGACTGCGAGTTTGAGCCATGATTTCTAACAAAAACGATGCTATAGTATTTTCAAGTCCAGTTGTATAATAGTACAGTGGGTGTTTTCATGCCCTGAGTAGTCACTGTATTTAAATCTGATTAATTATTTGCATTTCATACAACTTTCCCCATTAAACTCTACTTCCCTTACACTCCAGGAGCTTTACAGAAGGGATCTCTGCTACTCTAAGAGTTAGTTTTCTGTGCTTCAATTCAGGCAAAGGCTTCTGAATCATCGTTCTGAATTGTCACAGAGTTTATGTGCTGCTGCCTGCTTGTGCTGCCCTCCTTCCCAGGCCCCGCTGTGGGAAGCTGGGCAGCTTTGTTCTGCAGTGAGCTCACTGCCTGGGCCCCATCTCACGACATGTGCATGCAGCTGATGTCTAGGTGCTGTGTGGGGGGAGGTTTGGCTTCCTAAGCATAGGTGTCTAATGCCATTTATCCATCTTAGCGTATGGGCAGCTAAATCTGGCATATCTAAAAACCCTACATAAACATCTCAAGTGCATCGGGCCACTTAGATGACCCTAAATGCCAACATACTGGCATTTTCGTGTAGGTAATATGGATAGTGGTAGGAGGCTGGACTACAATAATAATAATTATGCCTTGTAAGCAAGGGGTAGCAACAGTCATCTTTGCTTCTCAGCAGGTCTGTGCTGGTTAATACTAGTTTCCTTTCCACTCCTCCCATTTCCCATTCTCAAGACAAGGGTTGGTGGACCTGTACTTCTGGAGAGGCATTTTGTCCTAGCTTACTTTCTCTTCTCAAAAAGAGACATCAGGTATTTGGTCCTCACACTGCTCCCAGGAGCAGGCACTCACTGTTTGTATTCCCTCTCTGTGCAGGTTGTTTATATAAGTATCTCTGGATCATGCCTGTAAGTATTAATCTCTGTAACCCAGAAAAGAAAACACAGTATTGCCAGCTACATGCTTGTAGTTGCATCATTATTAATCACCTGTAGCTATTGCTGTCTGAAAAGCAATTTTTGTGGAGTTATTCATGGCTTCTTTGTGTTAGGCAGCCTATAAACACAAATGAGAGATAATCCTGTTTTGATGAGTTGCAATCTAAATAAACAAACTACACAAAGCATGGAAGAAAGCAAAACTGTGAAATGCCGTAGTATATACAAATCCTTAATCTGCCTGCTCTTCAGCTCCACTTCTGTAAAATGGGCTAACAGTGTTATCTTCTCCCTGTTTAGGTTGCAGCTCCACCAGAACAGGGATTAGCTTCTGGATGTTGTTGTTTTGCACTTGCGTGCTTCTGCCATGCTGAGTGTAAAATGCCTGGATTTTGGTGAGGAGCTGGGGGTACTGCTGCACAGACAGCGTGTGTGGAGGGGGTGGTGGTGGATATTTTTCAGCTCAAGGAAAACTGTGGGAAACAGGCATATAATCCATGTGACACTAATTGTTACCTCTCCTTGCATCACTCCGTCTACATACACAAACTTGTCCTTCTGCCTTGAACTCTGCTTATGCAAAAAATGTGAGATGAGGGTCACAAATGCCATTCATACTATAATAGAATCCAAGGCTTTGTGTAAAGGAATACAAATTCATAGGCCTAATTCTTGAATTTTAGAAAACTTAAAAAACAAACAAACAAAAAACACAAACAAAAACCCTTCAGGAGTTTTCTGCTGTTTGTTTGTTTTTTGAGATAAGCATGTTAAAGTTACTGACCTACACAACTGGTCCTTGTGTGTGGTATGGTCTGTATTTTAAGAGAAATGAAAAAAAAAAGACACTATTTTTTTCAAAGAAAGAAAACATCTGGGTGCAGGGATCTTCAGAGATATTTTTTTCACAAAATAAATAAAGCTAATCATATTCCTTTCCTCACTGTAGCTGTTCTTGAAATGAGGTGTACAGTACTCTTTAAAGTGTTCAACTACCTTTTTTGCACCCATAGAATCTGTGATTTAAAACTTAGGTAAGCTGCTTCTGCCAATGTTTGAATAACTTGTAAACGCTGAAGTTGTGGGAGCCTTGGCTGGATGATGTTCAGAGGGCCCCATATGCTTTTGTGAAGCTGGAAACAAATTCAGTCAGTCAGTCAGAGGGGAAAATGTGCTGCCTCTCCACACCTGAGTCGTTGCACATCCAGAGCTTGCGATGTGGGGGCAGCTCTGGCCTCAGAACCCCTTAATCCGCCCCACAGCACTTCTAGGGGATCTCTTTCTGTGGGATGGGGCTCCTGGGAGTGAGGGAAGGCTCATCCCGTCCTTCACTCCACCTCAGCAGCAGCTCCTCTGCTTTGAACCTTGTGCAATGCCTCATCCCTTGGTCGTCTCTGTGGGACCGGGTGGCGAGATGAGCAGCTGAACGCGGCAACGCTCCCTCGGGCACAGCTCCCTGGACTCGGTGGGAGCTTTGCCAGTGCAAGACTGGATCCCAGTAATGGAAAAGGCTTACATGGGGGGAAGGAGCAGATCAATGTGCTATTGTTCCCTATGCTATATTTAAACGCATGTATTTCATGGAAATTTAAAAATTAAACTTGTAGACCACATGTCTCCATACCCTGTACAAATAATTGGGGCTATTGATTTACTGCAGTGGTGCAAAGCGCCCGTTGTTCAGGACGGGGCAGTGGCTTTCCTATCTCATCTTCAGAAACGGCGATGAGAGAGTAATTGCAACAGCACCACACAAAGGTACTTATTTTTGCAGAGATGATGGGCCAGGCTGAGGGTGAAGGGAGCTCTGCTTCTTCCTTCCCCACCTGGGCTCCTGCTCTGACTCGAGTTTTAATTTATTTTGTTGGTTTAAATTTGTTGTGAAGATGTGGATTAATTTCACGTGCCTGGTGATCGTTAAAGGACAGCTGCTCTTTGCCACTTCCCTTTAGCAGATAAATGTGTCTTTGTTATTTTTTTGTTTTCACGCATTGGTTTTGTATTTATCAGTTTTTCTAATTAAAAAACAACAAGAAGAGATGAATGGATGCTGTTTCTGAAAGGAAAAAAAGCCCACTACCCCTGATACAGACAGTCAGTGTCATTTTGCTGATGGGATGCTTTGCTTTTAAGAAAATCTGGCATTTGAGCTGTTCCTTGGCTTTTGAGAGGAGCCAAATGCATAATTCACTCAGCCTCTGTGCACCACTTTTGAATTCTGCTGTGGCTCCATTTGCAAGAGAATAGCGGGGAGGATGTACAGTGGCTACTCTCTTGCATTTGTGACACAGAAAGCAGGGGTGTTGGTTTGATTAACTGTAGGCCTCTGAAAGGACAGATCAAAAGTGGCAGAATGTAAATGAACTCTCTCCCAGTGAGTCTGATTGTTCGCCATCCCTTGCGGCTAATGGCCCGTGACACCAAAAACAGTTCCTTGCAAACTCGTATTGTGTAAGCTGTTATCAGTGAACTCCGAGGACATACCTACGATTTTGGAGATGCACCTTTAGCAACGCAGAAACCCCCTCCAGGCTGGGGCATGAAACGAGCATGGAGCATGGTGGCTGTTTTCGGGGTGATACCAGGGGTGCCCCTTTAGGCCGTCGGTTGTGGGGCACCTGCAGTGGATGCCTGCGTGCACAGCTTCGCAGGAGCCGTTACTGAAACCTGAGCTGCTGAGTGTGGTCTTACCGTGGCTTAGTGTTAAAAGCCTTGTTTTGCTTGCCCAAGATTCATTCGCTTGCAGCTGTAAGGCTTTAGCTAGTGTAAACAGCTATCCCTGAATGGTGCCTGTTGTCTGACTTAAGGTTTGAGCTTCATTTCCCCGGTTCCCAGGCTGGCAAGAAGGCTGTGGAAGGTGGATGGTGGAACCACCAGAGCAAGGCCAAAATGTCCCTTCTTGCTCAGGCATGCAAGTGAAAGAGGTCGCTGGAGGGGGAATTGCCACGACTCTTGCTTTTAGGGTGCAAGGGGGCTATATGGGAGATGTACCCATTTTCTGAAGAACCTCAGGTGCCCAGCTGAAAAAACTAAGAGAAAAAGGTTTCCTGCTGTCCCATCAAGGGCATCAGAAATTAAGTGGCACTGAGGTGACTGAACAGGGAGCAATATGGAGTGTGCTACAAAGAAGACACAACAGATCAGAAGTGTACAGAGTATCTGCTGTACATCTGGATGTCTTGGCTTACTTTGCAGTGAGTTTGAGCTACATAGCTTTGTGTTTTTTTTTTTTTGTTTTTTTGTTTTTTTTTTTTTTACTATATTTGTCCTATAAAGTTACCAGGGATGGTGTTCTTCTGCTTTCTTTTACCAGATATTTTCCAAATATGAAAACTTATTTTTTTCCTCATGGTACAACTCCAAAGAAAATCTCCTTCACTTCTCTTAGCGTAGATGTGACCACAAATTGTTACCTGCTGTGTAGTGATGGCAAGCAATGCAGCATTAAGCAAAATCACCTTAGACACCTGATAGAGCTGCATTTCACTAGTGGGTCAATGTAAAACATTGTAGAGCTGTAGATGGGTGGCAGGGATACTTTGATAATGATGTGAAAATCCCAGACACCCCACTGCTACAGAAGGGAGATGCTGAGGTAGTGTTGCTAACAGGACTTAAACTTCTGAGAGCAGCCTCTAACTGGGAAGGTAAAATGTGTGTGTGCTTGAAACCCCTGGAGCAGGCACAAGGACAACTTCTGTTCACACAGGGCTTGTGAGGGGCACAGACTTGGGATCCTCAACATTGAAAATGCTCAGCCATCAGATGCTCAGAGTTGTGACTGGTGTGACTTGAGCCATGCGATGCTTTCCTGTTGGAACTGCGAAGATTAAAGCCAACAGTAGGTGATTCAGAGCACAGGCAGGGCTGGGGTCCCTGGCACCTCTGCAGAGCTAAATGTCCCCCATGGTACTGGCTTGTGGCACTCCTGCTGGGTGTCCCTTCAAGCCCCGGGGCTGCACCCTCTGCCAAAAGCAGTCCCAACATCTCCCTGCCCCATGCACATCACCAGCCTGTGCCCGCACTGATGTGCCTGGAAGATGCCTTAGGAAACAGATCCAAAGGAAACCAGCTCAGCAAATACGGCCCGAATACTGGGCTTTTGCTGAGGTTGGCTCCCCTGCTCCAGTTTGCTGTGTGGCCTCCCGGTTGTTTGTGCTGGTCTTGATGTGGGGTGAGCAGCTGGATGGGACCAGGCTGTGTGCTCAGGATCAATGTGGCCTTATTGCTGCCCTCGAGATGCTCGTGAAACTAGGCTATAGATTTGCTAAAATGTGGTTTCCTGTTTTTTAGTGAAGTGTTCGCTTTTCTTCTCTGGCATCCAGGGAAGAGCATGAGTAGCTGTAGCCTGGCCAGCAATGTTCACCACAGCACCGAGCCTACAGGATAATTAAACACCAATAGAGGATAATGTTGCCCCAAATCAATTAAAAACACATGGAGTTATGTTAAAAGAAACTTTCTTTTATCTTTTATTCTGGATTACTCATTGTTCATGGACACTGCAGTGTGAGAAGGTGATGTGCAGCCTTGTCTCTGAGACTGCCATTCCTGCCGCAGAGGAGGACCTTGACAAACACACATTTGCATCAAAATGCAAAGTCCTGGTGTGTAAGTGGTGGGTCTCTTCCAGTTATCACCCAGACATCCCAGGCAAGCTGGGGCACTTGCATTCTTATTTCACGCTTTCTTTTTCAGGAGAAAAACAAAACAAATGCCAAACCTGGGCAGTGAACCTAGAATGTGTTAGATCAATGCAGACACCATGAAAAATAACCAGGACATGCCTTTGTGGCTTTTGATGTAGCTATGGCTCTTGCTGAAACTAACAGATGCAAAAGCTAACTGCCAGATATCCAGCACGTGTGCCAATACCAACAAACCTGCCAGATGCCTGGCAGCTGGTCTTGCCCCAACTCCAGTGGCTCTCTTGCACATAGATTGCCTTTTGAACAACAGCAGCGACTTTCTTGAGCTATCTCGTGAAAGCATCTTCCCATAAATACAGTAAATAATTTTTAAAAGTTAGTAACCTACCACCTTCAGGTAAGCAGGATGCTGAACCCTTGCTAATCCATAGCCAGAATAAGTCCAGCGTTGTGGGGCATAGTTCAGTTGCAGGAATTAGGTGGTCTGCAATTCAGAGTGTAAATGGTCATTCTGTCCTCCTACAGCAAGAGCTATGTATAAGCCAACTGGACAGGTTGGAGAAAAAAAAAAAAAAAGCTATTTGGATTTTTATAAACAAAGCTTTTGCTGTTCCAGGCTATGATGCTGAAAGGAAATCAATGTTTTTCCACCAAATGTGGTTTTATCTGGCCAGGATAAACAGTTACGACAGGATATCGGTGCTATATTTATTAATGTCTTCTCTAGCTTTGACATTCTGGGAAAAATTACCTGAGATAGGCAGGAGAAATTCAAAAAAAAAATTTTATTTTTTTTTCCTTCCTGTTTAAGCTTCAGTTAGATATCTGACAGTTTAAACAGCTGACCTGGAATATGCCATGCAATAATAATCCTTTCAAGAAAAAAAAAAAAAAAGTACTGCAGATATACAGTTCATGGTAGGATAAAAATATTCCCTGAAGACGAGTCTATAACCTGAGCCTGTGAGGAACAGACTCAACCTACCATTAACTCGATGCTGATATTTCAGCAACTTCAGGCACTGGCCTGCTTCATTAATTTTTGGGAAACAGTTTCTCTCTGTTCAGTGTGGGGTGGGGGGTTGACTTGTAGCTCTGTGTGAGCTTCACTTCCAGGTTCTTTCAGGTCAGGTTGCATGTAGACCAGTGTCACATTAACGAGGCTGTGTTCTCCCCGGGATGCTCCAAGATCTTCCTTGAAGGGCAAGAATCGCTACGGGTTATGTTGTCTTTTAGTGGGTGTTTGGCACCGTGGAGAGACAAGTGGTTGTTGCTGTATGTTATGCCCCTAATCCTCTTGAATCTGTCACTTCCTTCTGTGGTTTTACTGTCAGCATGCTCACATGAGGAGATCAGACAGCTTTATTAACAGTCTGAACTATTTTATCACTTTGGTTCTTGCTTATAAGTCTTACAAGTTTTTTCCAAATACAGACACCAGTGCTACAACTGAATTCTTGTGGCCAAACCACCAAGAACAGCCTGGTGATCTCTGTGAGGGTACAAAGATTCTTCATAAAGGTCATAAATCTACAAATTTACATAGGCTTTGTGGAGATCAGGAGTAGGTGCATCAGTTTTGGCAAACCAACGGTGCTACAGGGCAATTTACAGAAAGAAATTGGAAAATGAATACACCTTTCTAATTGCAACTTCACGTGTGGGATCTGTTGTGCTTAATCTGCTACAAACCCTTTTCAAGTCATCTTTTTTTAACTTTTTTTTTCCCCAACTTTGTACTTAACCAGACTAAATTATACCACTGCAGCTAGAGTTTTTGAAGCACTTTTGCTTACTTTAGAAAGTATGAGGAGGAATGCTTTGAAAAATCACTATTGTTATTATACAAGTCTCTTTTAGGTAAAGGTAACTGTAGCAGTCTAGTTGCTCTGTGTTTGAAATATTCTATCAAAACCCCCATTTGCACTTCAACCCACCTTACCAAACACCCTGAAAATGAAAGAACCCATTCAGGGCTGTGGTCCTGCCAAGCTGTGGCAATGTGTGTTTCCCAGGACCTTATTTACGAACAAGTTTCACCTTCCCAGACTTGTAAGAGATTCAAGAATATGAAATTTTCAGAAAGGATAAAAAGAATCACTTATTTGCTTGCCCTGTGAGGAACGGTTTAGCAAGATCACTGAGAGGTGTTTTGCATGTTGAATGAAGACTGAAAAGGAGCTTATTTACCCCTAAAGTCAAGTCTGTTGCAGAACTGGAAAACATACAACTTGAAATGCTGCCCTAGAGTCAAGGGCCTTAGCAAGTCCACTGACTTGAGGAAACGCACAGGGTAGGGTTTGGTCTTGAGCAACCCAGTTCCTCATGCCTAAACCAACTTGAACAGTAATTATTTTACTAGAAAGACTTTTTAATATCTTCTGAACTGCTAGCGCTATTCCTTTTTGAATACTTTTAAATGAAGCACAGGGGAGGCAGTCAAAGGAAACACATCTGAAATTGATATTCAAGTGTTCTGAAGTTATCTGATGTTTTTTCTGTTCTGCATAAGGGTGTACAGAGGTAACGAGCCTGTACCTTGATATGCTGGGGTGCTGGTAGGTAGATGCTGGGGCAAGGCTGATGAAATTACTGGGCCAATTGCTGCTGGCGTATGGCAGTAATGGATGGAAGTGGATATTTTTTCTCATCTGTTATTTGCCCTCTCTCTTTTGCTTAGCTTCCCTGCTCTACAGCTGTACCAACTTGATCCTTTCAGTTGCAAAAGTCCTGGTAGGAGCCTGGAGGTAGGAGTTATCCCCAACTCCTCCAGTTGCCTCCAGAGTGCCAGTCTGTCTGCGTTCCCTCTGCTCCCAGCCTGCCATCAGCAGACTGTGTGGGTAGGGCTGAGCAGCAGGTACCAGTCCTGCAACGTCATCCAGCAGGAGCAGAAGTCATCTAGCAACCACCTGTGGAAGCTTTTATCCTGCCTCTGTACTGATTGGAGCACATAGGGATGGTGATTGAATAGCTCAGCATTCATCTGCCTCCTGGTAGTAGGAGTGACCTCTGCAATTGCCCTCTTGTGAAGGCTGCCTACGATTGCAGAGAGCTGGAAACTTCATCAAACATTGAAGCATGATGCTGAAAGACAAAAGGCACTTATCAACACAGGCTGCCTCCAGCCTTGGGGCAGATAAAGGGGAGTTTTTGCTGGCTTACTTCACAGGAAGATTTCTCTGAATTCTGGGAAAAAGAGATAATTTGGGTGTTTTAGAATAGTTCAGTTGGAAGGACCTTCAAAGACCATCTAGCCCAACTGCCTGACCACTTCAGGGCTACCCAGAAGTTAAATCGTATTATTGAAGGCATCCAAATGCCTCTTGAACGCTGACAGGCATGGGGGCATCAACCACCTCTCACAGGAAGCCTGTTCCAGTGTTTAACCACCCTTGTGGTACAGAAACTTTCCAACATCAAGGTCTGTGCACTAAAACTGTGAGTGACAGCAGGGAAGTTTAGGCAAACAGCTGGGATGTGGAGAGCTAGGTTTGTTTGGGACCATAAAGCCCATCTACTTCCAACCCCCTGCCATGGGCAGGGACACCTCCCACCAGACCAGGCTGCCCAAAGCCCCATCCAGCCTGGCCTTGAACACCTCCAGGGATGGGGCATCCACAGCTTCTCTGGGCAACCTGTGCCAGGGCCTCACCAGACTCTGAGTGAAGAGTTTCTTCCTAATGTTACTGCTCGTCCTATCACTCCACCCCCGACAAAGCATTCCTGCAGGTTCCCGGTAGGCACTGGAAAGCTGCCGTAAGGTCTCCCCAGAGCCTTCTCTTCTCCAGGCTGAACAACTCCAACTCCCTCAGCCCGTCTTCATAGGAGGGGTGCTCCAGCATTCTTGTGGCCTTCCTCTGGCCTTGCTCCAGCAGGTCACCATCTTCCTAGTGCTGGGAGCCCCAGAGCTGAATGCAGGACTCCAGGTAGGGTCTCACAAAAGAGCGGAGGGGCAGAATCCCGTCCCTCACCCTGCTGGCCACTCTGCTTTTGATACCGCCCAGGATATGGTTGGCTTTCTGGGGTGTGAGTGCACATTGCTGGCTTGTGTTGAGCTTCTCGTCAACCAACACAAGAGGAGCAGAAGGACACGTGTGGAAGCGGTAGCACTGTTGTGGAAGTGCCATCCAGCCCTCTGCCTAAAATTAAGTACAGGAACTTGTGTAGCTGAGGGAAGTGGAGAAACTCTGCAGCCAAAGAAATGAAATATTCCTGTCCATTGGTTACTTGAAACTTCCACTTACGGGGACTTCACCCCAGCAGGAGGTTTCCATGCTGAAGTGATTTATGGACCAGGTTACTTGGGAAAGCCCCAACCTGCGGTGGCAGTGCCTCACAGGGAGCTGTGTGAGGGATGTTGCTGCTACGGTCGCCATTTCCTTATGCAGCTGCGACGCCTGGGCAAGTGAAGGTGAAGGGAATGCGGGTGGAACAAGCCCCAAGGCTGTCACGCAGCTTTCTTCTGTGTGTGTGTGTCGTAGCACATCCGTCTGCAAGGGAGCAGAAGGCTGCTTGGATCTGTGGGGCAGCAAGGGGAGAGAGGGACCTGGCGTGACGAGGTGCAGGGGGATGTGGAGCCCCACGTGGTGTCTTCTCAGGGGAACGCGGCTCTTGCCCAGGCTGTCTGTCTTCACGGGCACCGCAGCAGGGCAACATCCCCTGGAGGAAGCTATTTAACAGCAAATTGGCCTGGTAATTTTTAGTGATGACCTTGTGTTAATTACAAGTTGCTATATTAGTAAATCCCTTCTGAAGGCCAGCTGTTGTGTTGGCATTAACTCCCAGACTCAAAATCAACTGTTTGTTTGCTAAGTCCCAAGGCAATTAAAGCATTTTTTTTTCCCTTTTATTGTTTTTATTCAGCACAGCCAGGTGATGAACCCTTTTCCCCTCTCCCTTTTCACTGTGTATTCGTGTCTCGCTGCTTGAATGGGCCGCATCTGACAGGCTTCTCCTCGCTAAATCCCGGCTGCCCGCAGTCCTGCGGGGTGTTGGCACCCTGTCCTGGAGCAGCGTGCTGCCGGAGGCATCGTACAAAGAAAACCAGCAGGCCCTCCCCTCAGGGTCTTGCTTTCAGTCAGGTCCTGTAACGCTTCCAGCAGGGGACTGGAGGCTGGGAGGGGAAGGTTCGGGCTTGCTTTGGGCAGCTGGAGGTTGCAGCAATGCCTGGCATGTCCCCACCCGCTCAGCTGGTGTGGCATAAAGCTGTTCCCCTTGGTTCATGTCCTCTGCCCCGGGGAGAGCAGGGCCTGGTGTGGGTGGTGGTGCTGTCCCCAGCAGGTGACACAGAGGCCTTGGCTCAGATGGGGCTACAGAGGGGGATGTGGCCTTCCAGCTCTGGGAGCAAACCTCTGGGCATGTGGAGAAAGTGACTAGGAACAGCCAGGCTGGATATACCAGTGGTAAATCAAAATGATCATCCTGACTGTTTTCTTTGACAGAATGACTCTGTCTGTGGATGAGGGGAGAGTTGTCGTTGCTGTCTGCTTCAGCAAGCCTTATGACACTGTCTTGAAGTATTCTTGTACATAAACTAGGGTGGGCATCTAGATGGGCAATTGTCTGGTTGGATGATCAGGCTCAGGGGGTGGTGGTTAATGGGTTATACTCCACAGGATGCCAGTGAGAAATGCGACACAGCGAGAGTCTGCTCTGGGACCTGCCCTCTTGGACACCTCCCTCAGCGAGCTGGAGCAGGTGACGAGTGCACCTCATCCAGTTTGTGTGGCACCAGGCTGGGTGGACAGACAACACACCTGCTGCGGGCTGGGCTGCCATCCAGAGGGACCTGGGCAGGCTGGTGGGCTGGGCCTGCAGGAACCTCATGAAGCTCAGCAAGGACAAATGCCAAGTCCTGCTTGTGAGAAGGACAGAGGGGCTGGGGACAGCAGCTGGGCAGCAAAGGCCCTGGGGTTGTGAGTCTGGCAGTGCAGCAGTTGCTGAGGGAGGTTGTGCAGTCTGACCTTGGAGGCTGGAGAGACCAGACTAAATAAAACCCTGGGCAACCTGCTCTGAACACAGCTAAGCCTGCTCAACTATTCCTACCTGAACTATCCAATGAGACGTGTTTGAAAAGCCAAGTCCCCTAGGAAGGGAACATGTTTGCATCTCATGTGGGAGTGAAGATTGGAGTTAAGTCACTAACAGCTCAAGTATGCAAAATACTACCCATGTATATCATCCTTCACTGTAAATCCCAAAGTACATGAGAAAACAGAAGGCAAGGCTTTCTGCACCTATTTCACAGACAAGACCTTTGTGTTTTAGGTGCCTACACTTCTCCAACTGTTTCCTTATCTATTGAATTGTTACATCTCATCCATTACAAAGCAATTTGTATCAAAGACATTGACTGTGTCAGGTAGAATAGATTTTATCTGGATACTGATTTTATTTCTCCCCAAGGCTTCCTTCTCCTCTGTCTCATACTGCAGACCAGAAAGGAGACTTGTGTGTCCCTTCCATCACAAATGTCTCATCACCAGTGACATCTGCAAAGCAAACATACTTCTGTGCAGCTCTTCTGCCACCTGTATTCTGAGTCTGTATGTAGTTACATGTGGTGACTTCACCTTGCCCCAGCACAGCTGGTCCAGTAACACTTGAAGTCCTGCCACAAGCATGACTTGAACACAAATGCTCCTTGGCTGCATTCCTGCTGGGTGTCACACTCCTACCTTTGGGTGCTGATGTGTGAACGGAGCAGTGTGGTCTGCGGGTGGTTGCTGCTCACTGTCAAGAAGGAGAATTTTGTAGGCTCAGTGAAAGGATGGTGTGTGTATGTGGAACGGGTGATAGATGTGTTGCTGTGCAGATCTAGGGCTCGTTTACTTCTGTGTGTCAGAAACGGTCAAAGTAGAGTAAATGCAGACAGTGACTAGGGAAAGGGGTGTGAGAGAATTCATGAAAATGAACAGTGAGAAGTCTTGTTTAGTACTCCCCTCTTGTCTGTTAATTAAGCTGAAAGGCTGAGCCACGTACTCAAAAACATGGATGTTAGCCAAGGTGGACAATTGGGTAAGATGTGACAGGATGGCGTTTTAACAGTACCAGAGGGGAGTTTTGCAGGCAGCACAGGGGGGTGGAAGGTGTCCCCAGATGTTGCTATCAGAGTCTAAAGCATTCATCTTCCAGTGCTTTATGTTAATCATGTTTGTGCAGAGCTGGAGTAGTTTAGATCAGATGTAAAGGAACGTGTGTGTGCGTATATATATATGCATTATACATACACTTTCAGTGGCACGTTTCCTTTCTTGGGGAGCAGCATGGTTCACTTTAGCAGAGTTCCTTCTTACTGCCATTGCTTTTGTAGCAAAACAGTCACCATGTCACCACAGGCCACTGCAGGAGCTTATGCTTTCGCTCAGAGCAGCTAAAATAATTCATGTCACCACTACAATATATCACCTTGTTACACAGCATATCTGCAGGGCCAGAGCAAGGTTTTTCCACTGCCCCAGGCAGGTACAAAATTGCTGCCTAGATAAGAAGGGGGCACCGCCAGGATTGCTGCTGGCTGTCTGAACTGCTCCTCTGCTGTGGTTTGCTGCTCTCCAGTAGAGGTGGCAAGGAGGCACATGGCCAAATGTTAGCTGCTCCCAGCAGTTTAAATAAGTATGCTAATCTGTGACTTGCGATGGTGGAAGGTGCATATGCTCCCCTTTCTGCTGTCTGCTACGTAGCTAGGCTGGGTGGCAGGGTGGTGTAGGTAGCTGGAGGCAGCGTCCTCCCAGGGCAAGTAAAGTCAACTCTGAATTGGAAAGGTGGAAGCAAGGTCATCTTTGCTTCTGCAACAGGGGCAATAATCTCTAGCAGAAGGTAGAGTGAATGGGCGGATATCTTTAAATTCTTGCCTACTTGCTCTTTCCCTCATGTAAGATGATAAGCAAAGAGAAAGATGCATTGTCCTTGTTGTGTAGATCCAAAGTATGGACCAAAGTTGTGCTGGTGGTATTTTATAAATCTAGGACATTGTCCAAGTATGTTATATGCTGATGTTAGTTAATGTGAATGTTCAGCAGTTTTGCAAAGTGCATCATAGCGTCAAATGGTTCACCCAGGAGATCAGAGTATGCTTTTAATGACTGTGCAGCTCTGTTTAGTTTCTTTCAACTTTTGTTCTGTTTTGTTTGGTGATTGAACTACCAGAGAAGAGGTTTCATTTCTTTACTTTGGAGCTGGTAGATACCTAGGACTATTTGAAGGAAAAGATTACAAAAATTATGATAGGGGGAGGAGAGGAGGAAAGAGATTATGACTGTTTTGTTAATCACATTTTCAGAAAATGCAAAGCTGTTACAGTTGAAATTTTCTCTTAAAAACAGAAATATCAGCCAGAAGCAGATGGCTAGTATGGAACATTTCTGCACCATCAACAACTATTTAGCAAAGTTGTTAACTGGTAGAATTTTACAATGCCAAGCCTGAGTGACCTTAGTTATAGGCCAGTGCTATCTGTAATGTGTGTGAAATGTTTGTGTGACTGGGTGAAATGTAGCTACATATTCATCTCCCCTTTTATTTTAATAGTAGTCTGTTCTTCTAAAAGCATTCACCCTTGAGGCCACCTGAAGGCACAATGATTTCACTTGGGACTCTGCATAGGTAGGTAGCAAAACACTAAGGTTTTAGTTGTAATGATAGCTTGCACGCATTTAGTAGGATGAAATATTCCTCTGGTGCAATCCACATACCAATGCAACAGCATGCTGGGACCATAAAAACCCCACAACCAGGTAGGTTTTCACAGTGTAAGCGCTGTACTGGCACTGTCACTAGTAGCCCTGTGTTGCTCCCTGTAAGACTTGTCTGAGCTGGTATTTTCACCACATGCATTGCTCTGAGTCTCGGGGCTGTTCCATGTTACTGGGTGAGCCCAAGTCAGAAGCTACTATATTTTACAGCTGACCTCTTCCATCTCCTGTGAGCAGGGCACTCCTCTCCCTGGACCACACCTGTGCTACATCTTGGCACTGGTGGGATCACTGAAGGTGTACTCCAGTACATAACAGAACATATCCGCATGTAGGCATTATGAGAATCCTCAATAGTTTTATTCAAAAACAATGTTTAAGGTATTTTGTTCATCTTGCATAAATATTTTGCTTGGAAAGAAGTATTGTAGAAAGCAGTAAAATCAGAGCCGTATTGCAATCCTGTATCTTATAAATGAAGTCTTAAGAGGAGCCGTAAAATGTGGAGAAAATATTTCTGCTGAGTGCTGGGTTACGACTCACAAATGCGTGGTGCTGCATGAATGCAAGGTTGGGGATTAGGGTTGACTTCTGATTGGACTAGTTGGTATTAGTAATTATTACCAATTTTATCCATTCAGGAGTCATAAAATTGTGTTAGAGAACTTGGTAGTTTGAAATGTGGATGTTTTTGTCTGGCTTTTGAGCCTTTCCTGTTCACACCTTTGGAATTTTCTATTTTCATTTGGAAATATAAAATAAATGAAAACATTAACGTTGCCTGTGTATTAAATAAAAGTTGAAATTCTCAGTAACAAAAATACAGAATCTGGGACTCGAACAGAAAAGACGTACCACCTTCAGGCCTCTTTAAAAATTTGAAAAGTAAAAATTGGCTAATGTATCGGGCTGGATACTGGTATACTTGGCTTTGGAGAAGGCCATTGAAAAACAGAAAATCTGTCAGGCAACACTGACTCAACTAAACTTTAACAAAAGGCAATTGCAATTAGTTTCCTTTGAAAATGAATGTTTATTGATTTACTTGACACTTTTTTTAGGTGACAACCATTTAATCCCAACTTTCTGCCGAATTCAGTAGACCAGCACTATTTAGACTCCCTTTCACTGTAAACTTAACATCTGCCAAATGCTTACAGAACAGGGTGTTGTTTCAAAGCAGGTATTGTTTCACGGTTAGACAACTGTGACTTCACAACAAGGGACTTCAAATTGAAACCATGAGCAACTGAACCATGCTTACGATTCTGCTAGCTGAGCAGTAAATGTTCACTTGGCTTTTATTGTTGTTATTTATTTATTTAGTACAGACTTCCATGTTTGATGGTTAATGCAAAGACTAAGGACTGATCATATAGGATCCTAAATTTCTCAATCTCTCCATCTACGGGCTAGAGTTCACAGATGTTATGAGTTCTATGGACTATGTTTTTGATTATATTAATCATGTATTGTGAAAAACAAACAAAAACAATCTGAGTTCGCTTAAGAGCTCTAGAGAATTCTATTATCATTCTTCATTTTACACAATTCAAAGGATTCAAGGCATGTTAAGAGATTGTAGGAATTTATAAATGGCAGTGGATGTCATCACTAGAAAAGTAAACCATCCCTGACACCTTATTCTGCCAGTTGCCCATCCGTAGGAGCCCAACTCGTGTTTTCTAGTGGCTTTGGAGCAGCTGGAGCTGCTGTCCCTCCCAATGGACTGTGTGCTTATCATTGAGATTGCTGTGCTCCCAGAACGCTAGCTGAATGAAGAATGCTTTTGCTCCTCGACAATTTGCATCTGTGTACGCTAGAGGTTAACCTCTACTGAATTTGACAGTAGTCTGGGAGGTCAATTTCCCAAAGTTGATTGGGGAACAGTGGAAAGGAGAATGTAAACTAAAACACCCTGTGTCCCTAAAACTAGGTGGATAAGGATATGATTTATAAAGTTTAACCACTGATATCCATTCTTGCAGTCATCACTAAGGAAGACAAAATCTGGATGAGAGCTAGTAGGACTCTTTATGGAATAACATACTATTCATCCTCACTTAAGTATTGTACTCTTGAGGAACAGGCTTTAAGCCTCCATTCCCATCGCTGCATAATGTCTCTTACAGATAAAATGTAGTCATGAGATTTTGGAGGATTTTTTAATCTTATTTCCCACAGTCAAGGTGACAACAGGGAAACTGAGCAGATGTTGTCAAGGAAAATGGCACCAAAACAATTTTTGACAGCTTCGTTTTAATGAGGATCACATTGATACTGACAAAAGTAAAATCGGAACATTAGCATAGTTCCTTGAAGACTTCAGGAAATCATTGAAACTAAATGGCGTGACAAAGTATAAGTGACAATTAGGCTTTGCATCAAAAGTGCTTGCTGTTTGGTAGGTCAAATGACTGCCACGCTTCCTAATGCCATGTAAAATGTAACAGTGGTATATCTGTAACGCAGAGACCTTTGGCCAATTCACTGTTGACGTCTGAATCGTTTTTTCCTCCTGCTTCTCAGACTGAATTTAGAATGTGGGACCCATAATATACAAAAGTCTTTATTTCAGAGATAATTGCCCTCTTGACGCTCATCAAAGGTTCAGTGTCCAATGGTGAATGCCTGAAGTGAACAGGCCTTTTTTTTTCAAGTTAAAAAAAAAAAAGAAAAACATTCTTGTGTTAGAACTTTATATCTTTCATTGGTTAATTTGTTATTGTAAACCTCAGACTCTGATCATATTTGCAGATACTAATATACAACAGAAAAGCAGTGTGTGATCTGGCATATGTTTTGACATTTGGTGATTTTGGGGGAGTTTCTACAACTGCATTTTTTCAAGTTGTGTGGTTTTTGTTTTTGTTTTTGAAAAATGTGCATTTCTCTCTTTCCTGCTGTTGTATGATGTACTGGGATGATAATACAAGCGACATCAACAGAGCTGTGTGAAATAGATCAAAGTCCTAGATTTACACGAAGCTTAAAGAAAAAAGTCTTTTTTTTTTTTTTTTCCACAACTTTTTCTTCTTTCTTCTTTTTTTTGCACCACTGTTTTTCTTCTTTTGTATCCAGAACTCATCACTGGGACAACATCAGTCATACATCCAATAACTTTAAATATTTTTACTACCACCAGTGTAGAGGGATGCTTTGCTCACAGCTGCAGCATTTTATTATTGATGTTTTGCTGATGTTTAACATGATGCTTGCAGATTTAATGTACAGGCTCCTTTTGTCATCCAACTGGTATCTAGGTAAAGTGCACAGTGCTGCAACTGGGGGAGTCCCACAGGTGCCAGGACTGCTGCTCTCTCTTGCCATTTGGTGCTTTTTTAAAAAAAGATCTCCCAGAAACCAGGGATGTTTCACCTTTTGCTTAGAAACAACAGCTTTGGAGAAGAAGTTGGGAATGTGGAGACCTAAACCTCTACAAGACAAACAGAAGAAAATCACTGTGTCTTACTGTTTAAAGCCTACCATTTTCCAAGCTCCTCTCCAAACAGCTGGCTAAAGGCTTCTGAATGGTAGCTTTGAGACCTTCTGAAGATGCTCAGAAGTCAAAGTGCAGGTGACACAGGGACTAAAAGCAGACTGTGAGATGGTACAGAGCCATTCTGGTTTTCTGCAGTGCAGAAAATCATCAAGATGCTTTTCATCCTCTATCTTTCTATCTCACATACTCTAAAACCCAATTGTTTCTGAACTGGTAAAATGTGGGCTTTTCTGCAATTTTGAATGCTGCTTTTTTTTTTTTTTTTGGTTCTGATTTTGATGAACTACTTCTATATATATAAAAAACGTGAGGGATGTTTGCTGACTCATCTTTAGAGCATAAACCCAAGCAGTATTTTTGTTTCATGATGAATGTTTTATGCTACCTATCCTTGCTCTGGTAGTCAAAGCTGAATTTCTTTTTGACCTAAATAATTTATTTTATAAGGAGTGCTTTTTGATTAATAACCTAACATAATTGTTTGCACAGGGTAGAAGCATACTATGTTATGCATTATGCTATGCTCTTTCTGTATCATCCTTTTTACTGAATTGAAATGGCGTGTCTCCTGCCAAAGAACAAAAAATAGCTAGGTGGCTCACCCAGGACTAATCTCCATGCCAAAACACAAGGGTTTTGTACAAATATGCCACCCTTTTTCCTTCCATCAGTAGCCAAATTCTGCTGTGCCAAAGAAAGTTTTTTTTATATGCAACCCACACACCATCGAAGTTGCAGTCATATTTTCCACTAACCACAGAACTGTGAGTGATGGCACGTGTGTTTTAAATAAAACTGGGAGGAGAACTGATGTAATGCTCTCTGGGATACGTTTTTCTTTTTTCTTTTTTTTCCATGTCTCCCTCTCTTTCTCCCCGTGCTCTGTTGGCTGCTATAGGGATTTTTTTGTTGCTTGTTTTGTTTTTTCTTTTCTTTTCTTTTTTTTTTTCTTTTTTTAATGCTGTGAAGCACAGTGAGGGAACTGTTGCAAAGGGCAGCTCTGACACCTTGAGCTTAAGTATGGATGGGTTTCTTTAAAGTCTTTAAAATTATGGGGTGGTGCAAGGTACTAGTTTGTATAATCCTAACAGTCTTTTTCTTCTCTGGAGGATATAAGGGAATTTAACATGATACCCCAGATCACGTGGATGGCATGTCTGTTTTTATAGTGTCATGTTGAACTGCAACTGTCTGTTTCTTCAGGGAGATCACAAGATAGTTTTGAAAAATGTATTTAAGTTATATTTTAATAAACTGCAGAGAAGCTCATTCTGGAATGACAAGTGAAACCTGTTATTCCTCTGCTACTTTTTCTACTGCTGCTTACAATGATTAAAATAGTTCAGCTCTTACTTATAATGGTCTGTTTATGTATTTTCTATAGGGCATTGCTTGGAATGGCTCAGTTTAATTATTATTCTTTTTTAAGGGAAGAATTCTCAGTATATTTCTGAACGTTTAAAGTTCAACTTTAAATAAATAAATAAAAGAAGTGTATCCTTTGAAGACCTGCTCCTGTTAGAGCAGTGCGGTCTCTGCTCTGCAGACCCCTTCGGAAGGCTCCAGGGGATGGGTCTCAGTCTCTCAGAGCCCTTTGAGACTTGACAACAGAGCAAGCATTCCTCAAATCTGAGGTGGACTACGTGGTTGTGTGGCAGGCCACCAAGCCAGCTGGTCTGTCTGCACACCATTAGCAAACATGAGGCAGCTACAGTTGAGTTACAAGGGCGAGAGGGTTAGACCCGTGCTGCCTTGACCTCAGGGCTGCGCTGGGGGTCTGGTGGGCTAAGGGCCCAGGCAGGCCGCCTCAGCAAAGGGCCAGAGCTGCAGGTAGATCGCTACCTCAATGCGGCTGCTCTTCCCCAGCCACTCCTTCCCTCTTGTCCAGCACTGCCTGTGGTGCTGGCCTTGTCCGAAAGCTGCCTGCTTTCTTTTGGAGAAGGACCTTTGGGCCCCCGAGGCTGCTTGAGGCGACTCTGCCAGCAATGGAGGGAGGGGGAACGCATAGAGATTTAAGTCAACTTGAGATGTGGTTCCACAGCAGTTTAACCCAGTCTAAATCGTGTCAGTCAGTGTAAATAAACCTTTACTGTAGGGGAGAGGGGGAGAGATTTTCCTTGCCTTGGCTGCTGTAAGCAGGAGACAGCTGAGGGGACGCAGAGCGGGCCCGCTGGTTTGCAGTCCTGCGCTGCGAGGAGCGGGCAGGACCGAAAGCCCCGCTTTGTGACAAGTCGCAGATCTCTCTCTGATGGTGCTGATTTTTTTTTTTTTTTGTTTGATGGAAGATAAAATGAGAGAATGCAGGAAGAGAAAATGCTGACTAAGTAAGACTAACAAAGTTTTGACATGATAACTGGTTGCAAATGTGGAGTTCCCCCTCTTCACAGGCTTGCCCCTAGAAACAACTGGAATGCATGCTGGTGTGGCCTACAGTCAGCACCACGGTGACAAAAACTGAGAGAATATATAATGTTGACCTATTTCGAATGATCATTTCATTTAAAACTTTTCTCCCACAGCGAGGCAAAATGTCGAATTGTATGGCATTTTCTTTAAGCTTTCTTTAGAAAATATAAACATTTTAACATTCTTGGGTTTTGGTCTTTGTTACTAGTTTTTATTCTGTTTTTTTTTTTTTTTTTTTTTTTTTTTTTTTTCCCTCCCATGTATGCTCAGAAGGTCTCTTACAGCTGTTAGGCTAGGATTTGATTTTTTTTCTATTAGCTATGTTGAATTAATACTGAAATAGATCTTCAAGAGAATAGCAGGTCTGTTCTCCCCAGATGCTCATAAGCATACTCTGTAGTTTGTGTAGATTTTATTTTCTCTTAAAAAACAAAACAAGAAACCAATCTAACCTGAAAAAATATATATAAAGACTGGAGAAGTAGGAGGAACTAATTTCCCAAGCACATCTTTTCCACTTTCAAGGAAAGTAAATAATATTCCAACTGAAGGAGCTGCAAGGAAAGCAAGACTTTCTGCAGGCTTTTAATAATCCTCACACTTAGCTGGCATTGGCTTTGACAAGCAAAGGCGTGCAGAGCAGAAGCCTAGGAACAAGCAGTGTGCAGGGAATGTGGCACGAGCTCGGCCGGAGCTTGCATGCAGGAACTCAGCGAGGCTGGCGGTTACACACCGCGCTTTGATAAGAGCAGAAGAGCGTGGCTGTAAAATATAAAATTGAGACCAAAGCACTGCCCTATCAGTACAGCTCAAAAACCAGCACTTTATGACTGTTAACAGTACTTTGCCCTGCTCAGTGTGCTCTTTAAATGTTAGTCAGACCTGACAGTATGTTTGCAGGTTAGTGTAATATTCCTGCAGTGTGAATGTTATTTATAATAAGCTGTGACTATAATTTATTTACTGGAGGGAGGAGGAGGGGAGCAGACAAAGAGGCAGTCACTTCATCCTCTTAAAGTCAGTGACCAAACCGGAATAAAATCCAGGTGCCCCTGAACCTAGTTCTTCCACTTCCAGTTTTTCCACGAAGCTGTATTTAGCATCACTATGATGTTATATTTTTATAACTGCACCTTCTCGAGTGGCAGAGGTGGCAGCCACAGGGATGTTTCTCTCTGCACAAGGGAAGAAGTCCTTCTCCTCTCTTGGACTTCCAGGGAGAGGAGTCGCAAGTTTGACACTGCCATTAGATGGGCTAGAGACTTGATAACTAAACAAACAATAACCACACATTCTTTTCACATGAGCCACAAAAACTCTGGTTGTGTTTTTCTTTCTTTCTTTTTTTTTTTTTTCCTCTCCTTGTAACAGTGAGTAAGAAACTTTATGAGAAAAATAAAACCAGAACCCAGTAGTTATTTTGCCTCACTTGCTTACTTCACACTTCAGTATAGCTGAGGATCAGTTTGGAGCCCTGTTTTTTTTCAAGAGATAGCATATGCATTTTAACAGCCTCAGGAGCCGCGGGATGCATAGATTATGCTCTGGCTTATCTTCCCCAGGGCAAACTGCAGCTCGCTCCTCACTGGGACGGTGCAGAGTTATAGCTCTAACACACACGTGCAAACAGTGGGGTCACAGTCCGGTATTCAAAACATATATGAGCTTTGGGTGTGCTGGTGACTTCATGAGCCTCCCTCTTAAATCAGCCAAAATAAACTAGAAAGAAAAATAAATACATGTGAGCAGAATAATTTTGAGCTAGGAATGAAGGTGATTTACAGCATTACAAACCATGTATCTGTGTTCCTAAGTGCAACCTACTTAGCAGTAGATAGATTGGTTAAGTGACCACAATACGCATTAACGTATTTCCTGTAGAAAAGCATGTTGCATGCAATAGTTTGTCTATTCTGAAACAGGTTAGTTGACAAACTTTCTGTCAGTCTGCGGGTAATACTTGTGCTGACAGGCAAAGAGAAGACCTACCTGTCATCTTGACAAGGTGAAGGAAGTCCTGAGCTCTTTTTCTTGCAAAATAATCTTTTACGGGCTTGGCGAACTTTGTTTTTCTAAGCGAGCACAGAGAGAAAAAAGGCGAAGATGTTTTTCTAATCCTGTCAATAAGAACTCATTGTCCAGTTGCATATTACACCTGGCTTTGTGTGATGGATTTCTAGCCCTGGCTTGCCTTAACAGGGAAGAGTAAAAATTGTGTGCGTATGTGGATGAGAAGCAAAAGCCTGGCTGCAAACTGAATCCCAGTGAAGAGAAGGACTCACGAGGTTGGGCCCTGGACAAGCTGTTGTATATAAATGCTGTCCCTGGGGCCCGATTCTGATCTCGTTCCTCTTTAACTTCAGAGGAACTCCACTAACACTGGTAGTGGCTGCTGTGAACTGCCATAAGGCTCGGGTCAGGCTTAATTACCATAATACTAATTATAAACAAATACTGTAATGCTTCCACGGCATTCTGAAAGTGTCATTCTCATATTTTAGTGGCAGTATTGTTGTAGCCCGGGTGGTTTAAGATGCAAGGGCTAATCTACACAAAAAAGAAATTCCATTTGACCATTTGCAATTTAATTGAGTACAAAGAGACAGGGAAAACACTCTACATAAATACAGATGTCTCCACTTCTGAGGCTTTTCTGTGCTCCTACTACTTAAATGGGGATCAAGAATCATATTGTTCTGTGGGCTTGCTCTTTGTTTACAATAACCTCTTTGAAACTTGATGTTGAAATTGGTTTCCTGGATTGGTTATTGAATCCTGCAGGCTCAGACTCCGCTCTGAGTATTGGGAACTTCTGGCTTTTTCCTTAAAAATAGCCAAGGTTTTGAGATTTGAAAAGCAGCTGTCTTTTGCCACCACATGGGCTTAGTGGAAAGGGCTTGTTTTTCTACTTCTCTGTATTTCAGTCATAATGTTTGTACTAGAGCAAAAAGGGCTCAGTGAAACTCTCCCCTGCCAGAACAGCGGGATTTTGCTGGTGTGTTGCATGGCCATAAATGACCAAAGGCAGAGCAAGAGGACAAGCAAACCAGGGCCAACGATTTTACAAACTCCTGAGCTGGTGGCAATGAAATATCCAATAGTTCATGTGAACTGTCAAGGATGACTTAACATGTACTTCAACTCCTTAGCATATACACAGAAATCCTCTTGTTTTTCCTCAGACTGTGCCGTGTCAGGCAGCTTAGGCCAGGCGCTGCGCAGCATCACGTACCTTATGCTGCCTTTTGCTGGTTATCTGCCCACAGGTGCAAAGCCTCTGCTTTCCCGTGCAGTTGCCCCAAGAACAGCAACGTGTTTACAGAGACCAGCTCTTTTGCCAAACCCTTTTGCTTATGGCGAGCAGAGTGCCACCCAAAGCACCTGCCACGGGAAGCAGAGCAAATAGGTCCCATTTTAGCCTTACCAAACTTGACGTGGTTCCTGATCCGTTGTACGCAAGGACTGTGGGCATTTCCATGCACAGTGTCATACACGGCTTCCTATACTCGCTGTACATGTGAGAAGACAGCTTAATGACAGACTTCTAGCCTTTGCTCCAAATGTTGTGGTTTTCTGTTTTTTTGATTCATTTTAGCCAGACCCCTGAAGTAATTAGCACACCCTGTGGGTTTTTTGTGTGGTTTCTATCTGAATACCCATGAAGGAGTTAATTAGCTTGTTTGCAGTATCTCATTAATTCATTTTCAGCTGCAAGCTTAATTGCTCCTTTATTGCTGATGAGTAAAATAGCTTTAGGCTCCCAATTAAAATGGACTTTGATGGATGTATAAGAGCCGGACTTTCAGCTTTTAGAAAGGGCGGTGGAATCGCCGTGCTGCGTCCCACTGCGGGCTGGGCTCCTCCACGGCAGTGCTTGCTGGGGACACGTTCCTCCCAGTGGCAGACTTGGTCTTAGCCTTTAAAAGACTTAAAGGTCTTTAGCCTTTGCCTAAATGCTGATTTTCACCAATAGGAGGAAAACCGAAAGGGGGTGCCTGCAAACCTCTGCGATGTAGGTGATACGCAAGAAATAGATGGAACCACCAAGAAAATGCTTGCTACGGAGGCAGTCAGGGATATACAGAAACAGCAGAAGACCCTACTGGTTATGAAATGGCAACTCGACTGAAGTCCTGCTCCCAGTGGTGGAGGCCAGGATATCTCCTGGCACCTCTTGAGTTGTATCAGAGGGCAAAAGCTGTTTTCATATGTTTTGGGGGCATATCGAGCACTTATTCTTGAATTACTTCTCTGCCTCCTGGTATATGTAAATGGGTTTATGCACATCATTTAGCTTTTCTGGTCTTTGATTTCTTCAGTCTAAAAAAAGGACAGTAGTTGAAGAACACGTCTAATATTCTGAGATTGCTGCATGGTAGGCGTTACAGAAGAGGCCGTAATATTGATGTTATAAAGAGAAATAGCAAGATCGGTTGGAAAGAGAAGAAAGTTGCAAATCTCTCTCACTTTTTTTTTTTTTTTTCTTTTTTCCCCTCTGGTCTTTATGATTCAATATTAAGAATACACAATTTATATTCCCAGTGGTGACTGGCTTGGATCCAATGACCTTTACAGAAATCCATTGCTAACATGGAAAATGTACTGAAACAATGTAAGCGTGCTTACTGTAGGCATGTATGTTGCTTAACACAATAGGGTCCTGAGACTAACTGAAGTCTCAGGATTCTTCTGCGAGAAATGATCCCACATGGGAGCTATTGTGATGCTCCTTCTGCTGGCTCTCAGTCTGCCTCCCCATTTTCCTTAGAAGACCTTGCTTGGGCACCGATGCACAAACAGGAAAACAAACAAACGAGGCATGATAATGTGAAGGGTCGGCACAGCCCAGAGGGGGGAAGACTACATCTCCACTTCAAATGGACGAGAACCCAAAGCTTCAAGGAGAAGTCTACCCTCAGATAAGATGATTGCAGATAGAAGGGAGGAGGAGTAAAATCAAGCACAAAACTTTTATATTCCGTATCTTTAATTGTAAGTCTACTTAAAAGCTACCTGAAGTTCTTTGGGTGAAATATATTTTCATGAAAAAGAAACCCTATCAGGCTGTGGTTTTTCTTCTAGAAAAAGATCAAGAACTTCATAAGCTGAATTTCACAGTGTTTTTAATACTTAACAGCTTATTTGCTTCCCTCATAAAATTTGAACTCTTTCTGACTTTTCCTTAATTATGGGTTTGGGAAATTTTTCTGTTTCCTGGAATAGTGAAGGGGGAAAATCCTATTTACTTCCAAAAATAAAAAATAAAAAATCTCAGATGAGAGGCTCCCCAGATGACCAGACTATATGACGCAAAAATTACAAAACAGCACAAAGATGGAACACAATTTTGAACTGAATTTAAACAACCAAAAAATGCTGACAAGCTTGTGGCAGTAGAGTCTGCTAACAATTTGCTCTGGAATTCTCCATGAAAATTTCAATTATTGTGCAACATAGGAAATCTAGCTCCAATCGTGCTTTTTTTTCCAAATGGACAAAATGAGGAAAAAAAGCCGCTTCCTTAGCTGATACTATGGCACCTTTGTCCCTGTTTTAGCTGAATGCTTAAACACATGCTTAATAAATGTGCTGAGGGAGTCTGCTGATCTAAGCTTTGCTTTGTTACCAACTTTTATTCTAGCAAAGGCTGACTGGAGTTACTGGAGTTCGTTTCTGGTGTTGCACAGCAGCAGGACAATCGCTTTTCTGTCTCCTAAGTAACTTGTCTCGTTGCTTCAGGTAGTGTCCCTTTGACAGCAAGGGGGGAACAAGCCCTGGAACAAAGGTAGGCTGTGGTTATGGTTGGTCATGGGGAGCCCAAACAGCAAAGCCAAGTTTTCAGTTTCATAAAATGGGAACTGAAGCAGCAGGACATGAGGAGGAGAAAGGGGAAAGGAGCTGAAAGGCGGCTCCTGGGGATGCAGGAGTGACCGGGACACACCAGAGTCCACGTACAGAGCTGGGTAAACCTGTCTCCTTCCTGCGGCTTTGTATTTTCTCCGGGTCCTCCTGACAAAGGAGCTGCCCTGAACGTGCAGATTGCTATTCTGGGTGTTGCTGAAAGCAAGTGCTACTCACAGAAACCTCAGTTCCTGGCAAGAACAACTTTGCCCTAATTCTGGCAACTCTTTCTGGCCTGTCATCTTCACCCCAGTGCCTAGACAAAGACTTTTAGTGAAATCTCTTTCTGGATGATGGTCCTATTTGTTGTGCTTTGGCTCCTGCTCCCCTGTAGGCGCTGACTTAGGCTAGGGAACCTCATTAAAAATCCTTCCATGTGGAAGGTTTCTTCTAAACTTGATCTACAGAAGAACTGGGCACTGGTGCCCAGCCCTGTGTCTGCCAGGTTGGTCTGTGGCTGTGGTGACCGACAAATGTAGCCCACGGAGACTTTTGCAAGTGCTTTTCAAGGGTCTGGAGAACAAAGATAGCTGTGAGGCTGCCAACCAAGATCCAACCCAACTGTCCTTGCTGGCCTGGACTCTGCTCTTTCTCAGTAAAGGTTTGGGGTTATTGGAGCAAGAGCTGTTTATTTATTTATTTATTACTATTATTAAAGCTGTTTTACTTCCTGGCTAGCCAGTGTTGAGGCTTTCATGGGTTGCCTCTTTGTTGATGATATAGTCAAATATGTTTGAGTACTGATTATTTTTGTAGAGGATGTACATAAAATCCAGTTACTCCTGCTGTGTGAGCCCCACTGTGCTCATGGAAAGTGACTTTTCTCACGGTTCCTGCCTGCTTTCTTGTGGAAATGTCATTTCCCTCTCAGTATTCCCGGGCAAGTGCCTCTTTGGCTGTATCTGACGTGCTCTTGCCGCCTTCTTTCTGCTCCTGTGTGGTACTTTCTGCTGCTTATCTCCTACACGCACGCAGTTCCAAGCAGTAATTCTCAAACCCTCCAGAAACCCCCAGGGCCACCACAGCACAGCCCAACTCCCGCTCCAGCCCTGCACATGGCGCGTGTTTTGGGTGGCGGCTTCTGCAGTTTTGGTTATCTATCTCATAAAGTAGTCTCGGTGCTTTTTTTTTATGCTGGTTCTGAATGGGAGACAGTTATTACACCCACTAGCTTCACAGACGTAGCCAGTGACTGCTTCGCCGAAGGTCTGCTGTGTAAATCCAGCAGAGAGGGATGGCCAAACTATGGTGACATTAAGCAGCCAAATTCATGGTATGTTGGATATGTGCTAGCATCACTATAGTCTTAAAGTTTTTATGCATTCTACTTTTAATTATTACCACTGCTTAAATTCACACGTGTTTATTCTCTACATAACCTACCCTCATATGACATAAAGCATCTGCAATTTCTTGCAATTTATGTGAATTTGGTACACAATCTGAGGTCTCCTAATGAGCTAGCAGGTAATGTAGGCTGAGAAGGATCTGGTCTAAATTTCACTGCAGTTAATAGCAATCTGACCGTGGGCTTCAGCAGGAACAGGGCTCACCCCTTCAAAGAGAAAGGCAGTAAATAGACAGTAAAACACATCTAAAGGAAGATCTTGGTCACAGCAGAAACATCACATGATATTTTTAGTTCAGAAGGGAACAAAGGAGAAATCTTGCACTGTTTTAATTGCTAGGGCAGTTTGTTGCATTATTAGACAATTTAATCACTTTTACGGTAAAATCATTTAATGAAAATGGTACATTGTGCTAATTCGGACAGATTGGAGACATTGGGATATATTCTTAGTATAAACTTTGCCTAGCTTTGTACAGGAGCTATACTCATACGGCAGATGAAAATCTGTCCTTTTATGTCTTTCAGGAAAAAATTTCAACAACCGTAATTCAAAAAGTCACATCTTTTGCATCATGGGAGCCCCAGGCTTACTACTACTGTTAAACCAGTATAAAAGTTTCCTAATTGCTACTCTGATAAAAGGCATTTGGCTTAATACTGCACTAGGGAATGCAATTTTCACCACAGTGCGGTGAAGTTATTCACTATGGTATTTTACTGTAACAGCATGACAGGGCTTATATTCCAAACAGCTTCAGAAAATTTAAGGACAGTTTTTCCTCGTTGTTACTGTTATGCCTTCCATGACACTGTTATGTGGTCTAAAATCTGGTAACAGATGTATGCAGCGTCAGCATCGGGCCTGGTAGATGTGAGAACCATCACACTTCAGGGAGCTGTGAACTCCCCTGTATCTGCTTCACACCTTGCTGCTATCGTAAAGAAGAGGAGAACAGCCGCTTGCAGAGCTGAGCTCTCTGTGTCCTGGCCAAATCCTTTATAGATGGGCCAATTTCCTTCCCAAATGTTTGATCGTGGTGGTGTTGCTGATGTTCCAAAGACAGCCTGGCAAACAACTTCTTTTTGCTGGCAGAAAGGGCCGGTCTTTGGAAATTTAACTCTGAGTTCACTTATTCCTAGGAAAATGAGAGGAATATTTTGAGGAGCAAAAAGATTGAGACCTTTAATCTTGGTCAGTCATCCCTCCTTTTCCCTTCTGAAATCCAGAAAGGCTATTTAGAAAGCTAAGGACTTCAGTGAAATGGGAAATAAGCTATAGTTAGGAAAATATTTTCTAACCAGATAACGACAATCCTGAAGGCGCTTCTGTGCTCTGAAGTATTGGCTACAGTTAAATGAGAAGGGTTTTTTTGCTGATAATGAATACGCTATTTCTTGTTTTACGTCTTTAAATAAATTGTTGCGGACAGTATTAACTACATGATATTTCAGAAGTTCATGCTGTTTTTTGCTGACTGTCCTGGAGCCTGTTTTGTCTTTCATTAAATTTGCCTCGGACTAAATGTTTCTGATTAGTTTAAATTGGAAATTAATTGTTGTACTCAACTTTACCCAAGCATGCAAATGTTTCTGGGAAGCTGACCGTAAACTAGGCCATAAGAGACAAGAGCCCTACAGATTATGTCCCAAGGCCAGCTGCTAGGATATTAGAATATATTATGTTTTGTTCGTAGATAACACAGTCTCTTTCCTGGATGTGCAAAAGATACATGGGGAAAAAAAAGTCACTGTCTAGGCAGCCCTAGGGAGACAGGGCCAGAAGCTAGGAGCAGCTCTGGGTAGCAGTCTAAAATTGTAATCATGAATATTTCTGCTTGCCTGGAGCCTTGATTCCATGCCTCCCCGGGCACCAGAAGCTCTTTTCTGCACGTGCATTTCTGCCCAGATATTTCTTGGTCTCGGCAGGGTGAACCAGCCCGGCCTGGCCCCGTGGCCCTGCTTGCAGCGTGCTGCCAGCGCTGCGCTCTGCTCCCGGCGCTTTTGTGGCTGCTGCTCTGGAAACGCAGGCAGAGGAAAAAGCAGCAGTGCCCCCTTTATGAGGCTGCTTAATGGCCAGGGCGCTTGCCCCAGTTTCTCATCCATTGTGATTTATAAAGGGGAGGACTTGAGTTCCTGCTTCCAGTCCAGAGGATGCTTTGGCAGGAGTGCTTAGGCAGGGAACAGAAGCCCTTCTCCTGCATACCTCAGCCACGAGGGCAGATGACGTGACTCAGTGTTGCTCCTTCCCCAGCCCAATGAATGTTGTTCTACATAAGGTAAAGTGGCTTAATTAGGAAGGAAGTGCAGAAACCTTCCCTCTGCCTTTGGAGAGCCTCCAGCCTGGGCACTGGGGCACGTCCCTGCAGGTGGGAGACAGAGGACAGAGAGCTTCAACCTTGCTATTCCCATTGTGCTGTACAGTGCTTCAACTGCTCGTTTGTTTTATGGATCAGGGAAGGTATTGTTGGTTATGCATTGCCAGAAAAGATGAAGAAAGGGGAGTAGGCAGGCATCTCTGGGAGATACTTTGGTTGCACCCCGAGTGAAACGGCACATTGAAAATGCCCACCTGCCTTCTGCGGGTCCTACTCAAGTAGGACCACTCTCACTGGTGGTTGTGTTGCTGGCAACTTTAATTTCTCCTGGCACTAAGGCTGATTATTTTTTCCCCCCACAGAAAGCAGGAGAAGCTCTGCCCAGTGAAGGTGCTGGCGGTGGCTTTGCTTCTGACTTGGGGATTCTTGCAGCCATTTGTCCCAGTCCGAGGGACATCCCATCTGAGGGCTTCCCCTTGCCTAGCCCGCCCTGAGCTGGGAGTGCTGCTCGCTGCTCCGCGCTGCCGCTTGGCCCTGTGCGGCGGGTACACCACACAACCGTAACCTCTTCCTCTGGCAAACAGTGTTAAAAATATTGCAAAGAGCCAACTGTGGTCTTTTTTTCTTTCCTCTGAAGACTTTCTCCAAATACCTCTAATTAAGTTGCACAGAAACAATAAATCACAGTGCATGTCTGCAGCCTGGGATCTCTCTGTTGACGTGCTGGATTTAGCAAGCTTTGAGCGCCCCGGCAGTGCTGGGACATGGAGTAGGCTAAGAAATGGAGTGGGAGAGTTGAAGACATTGCTCTCACAGCTGTTTCTCACTTCTTTTCCACTGGAAACTGCAGTAAAGCTGGAGTTGGAATGGGATGCGTGCATCTCAGCTGCTTCTGGGCAAGCAGTGGTGGCTCAGCCTTCATCAGCGGACTGTCAAGGGTTTCTCAGCCATGCTGCAGGTGTGTCAATGGAGCAGCTTCTTGCCACTGCAAGGGATGTGTTCCCTCTTCCCTCTCACCCCACAGCTCTGGTCCTGCCCCTTGCTTGCACAGGCAGCAGCACCTGGCTGATCAGTTCACTTATGAAGAAAAAAATATATATATACATGTATATATATGTTTGGCAGGCTGAATTTATTCTTTTCCCCTGGTTTAGTGAGCTGAGCTGGCTCCGGGAAGTTTGCTTGCAAGCAGGGGAGCTGGTGCAGAGAGGCAGGAGGAATCACAAGCAGGGAGGATTACCCCTTTAGTCAACAGTAGCTGTTAGACCAAGCTCAGCTGTGGCTGCAACCACAGCCTCATTAAACAGCCCGGGCTGCAGCGTGCTCAGCGTCTTCCCCTCCTCTGAATGCCACAGAGCGTAGACGGAGCTGCACATGTGCAATGCCAGGAAGAAATCTGCGGTGCACAAATTAAAACTAATTTAATGAATACCTTTTGCGTTCTCCTCACTATTTTTCCTTTTTTTTAATTTTTCTCATTTTTTTCTTAGCCGTGGAGAAGAAGAAGAAAATATTAAAAAAAAAAAAGAAAGTTGCTAACAGACAGAACTGTTATGCGTAGTGACTAATGCAACTGAATTCTTTGGGTATTTCTTTGTTTGGTTAGGAAAACAAGTCTTTCAAAGATTAAAAAAAAAATGTTGGCAGACATTTCCAGTTCAGAAGGCTATTTTTGCCAGTAAATAAATAAATTCATGTAGGTAATTCTGAGCCACTTGAGATGCCACAGGCTGGGGAGATGGAAAGCCATCCCTTGAACTGCAAGATGCTTGTGGAAACAATTCCCTGTCTCACGAGGAGAAGCAGGGGATCTACTTGCAGGGGCTTCGGGTGGTTTTGGCAGGGGCTGGGCTGGCCTTGGTGCGCACCCCAGGCCATAAAATGGCTGGCCAGACAGTCAGCAAGCTCCCCGTGAAGACATCGAAGTTCGGTGGCAAGCCACCTGTCTCAGGGGCAGCGCTGGCACCCACGGGGTGAGGAAGGCAGGGGTGGGATGTGGGTAGCACTCAGGGCGTGAGGGTGGACCAAAGCCTGTGGAGAAGGGAAGGCCCTGGGATCATCTGAGGGGGTTTTGCAACTGCGCCATTTCATGAAGGGCCTCAAATAAAGCAACAGCGCTCGCCATTGATGGCTATAATAGGACTGTGCTGGTAATAAATTACGGCGGTGAGCTCGTTAGCAGAGTCCAGGCCTTAAATGCTCACTTCCCTCCCGTAGCTGGAGCTCCAGACCATCAAAGCGCTGGAGGCTACGAGCTGCCGGCGTCGGGAGAGCTCGGCGAGGGAAGGGGCAGGCTCTTGATCTGTGCCTCACGGCGCTATTAGCAGAAGGGCTTCGCAGCACTCAGCACAGCTCTGCTGCAAAGATAAGTACTGACAGCACATGTAGAAAGCTTTTTTTTCCTCCCCCTTTTTTTCTTTTCTTTTAATGTATTAATTTGACCTCTAGTGAGGGTGTGGACTGACTAGCTGCTTGTAGAAAAAAGCCACCCAAGCCTATTCTGTAGGCAGAAACCAGCTTATCTTCAGCCTTCCGTGAAGAGACTTAGATGAAACAGAAGACGGGAGCTTGTTTCACTCAATACTAATCACAGTAATGTAATATGTGTTTGCTTTTCTCAATTACAGGCCTGAAACGGGAGGCTCTAGAGAAAACATTTTTTTCCTTCTCCCTGACAATCTTATCATTTTAATGCTGCCTGCTATTTATATAGGATGAGAGAAGCAGGAGCGATAGCGCGAAGCGCTGCTGCCCAGCTGAGGAAACTCAGCAGCAGGCTGCAGTCACCAGCTGCTGCAGGCGGGTGAGGAAGAGGAGGAAGCAGAAGCTCCTAGCTACGTCTGCTGGCTCGGTGCAAGCCAGGGCCTCCGTTGCTGGTGGTGTGCCCACGCACGTGTGCTTGGTGGTTACATCTGTCGGCGGTTTCTGACCAGCAATGAAGTTTCAATAGCCTCTGGTGCACTGCTGATCTGGGGCAGAGTCAGAAGAGCTTTCAACAAGGGGAAAACCCGGGGCCAGGCGGGATGCCCAGCCCCAAGTGCCTCTGCTGCCTTTGCTAGGTCAGGCTGTGGTTTCTCTCAGAGGGGTGCCTGGGGCTTCCCCAGCCCCCTTCACATGTTGCCTTTCCAGCATGAAGCACAGTGAGGGAGTTGTTCTCCGTGTGGCTAGGAGGAGGAGGAGGATGAGGAGAAGGCAGGTTTGCCTGGCTCCCACTGGGCAGTAGGGGAGAGCAAGGTGTGCCTGTGGCGTGGGAGGTGTTGGGGAACAGGATGGGTGGTGTGGGGAGGTGGAGGCCTGGCCCCTACGTGTGCCCTGGGGGAACCCTGAGGTGGAGGGATCTCAGGAGGCCGTGGAATGGCAGCGATGTGCACAGAACTACGTTTCAGCAGATAGATCAAGTGTGTTGTTTTCGAGTGGGTAAACCAAATCCCTGAACTTTGGCTACGTTTGCAGGGACACGTCTGACCATCTGGGTGCTTAATTGCTGTCCTTTTCTCATGCAGGAGCTAGTCTAAACTCCAGTAAAGTCAGTGCAACCTTATTGACTTAACGGATTGTGCCTTCTAGGGCCAAGTTATTTCCTCTACAAATACCTTAGAATTTGGGCAGTGGGTGGGAAGGCAATTGGCCAGCCCTACTTCCTTTCCTTGCAATTAACTTGAGTCAGTGGAAGTTTTGTTCTTTCCAGAAATTATATTTTTTAAAACTAAAAGATTTTTCTTTTTTTCAAGGGGTGAGAGAGAGAGCAAAAGAATGCTTGCTTTTTCAGAAAACTGTTAATAATTGCATTGAAAAACAATACAAACCAGTTTTTCTTGGTTTTACATTCCTGATTTGTTTTAGATGCTAAAAAGGGAAGGAATGACAGGAGTGATTCTAAATTTCTTTTTCAAGAGGAGCCATTTGAAACTGAGCATCCTCAAAGTCCCAAAGAAAAAAATTATCACTTTGTATAGAGTGTCACCAACTTCTTCCCTCTGACCTTGAGCACCTTTAACTTGGATGGAGTTCATAGGAATTTTATGCAGTCATCTTGAAGAGAAAGAGGCCAGTTCTCCGCTTAGTATGAAATCTGTGAAAAAAGTTTTCTATTTATTAGCATCAGTCTCTCAAATTCAGCATGTCACTGTCAACAGGACAACTCAGAACTGGAAGATTACTGAGGAAATATGATTAATATGCAGAATTTTCGCGAGGTGGGCTGATGTATCAGCAAACACATACAAAGATGCTAAAGAAGGCTACTGGTATTAAGACCTGGGTATCAAAGTCTTATTCACTCCTAGAATCGCTGGCCTGTCTGGTATATTGAAGCTTCCGGTTTTCTCTTTAAACCAATATTTATACAGAATGAAAATATTCACACTATAAAAATTTAATATATAAACCCCACTATCCTTCTAATTATTCAGCCAGCTGTTTTGACATGTGCACTGACAAAGCTGGTATGAAGAAACAGTGGATTGAGTGTCTTTTGGTGTGAAGGGTGTTTTTATCTGTTAGCAACTGTTTAGTAGGCAGTGAGCCCTTAATAATAAATGTTTTCTTATCCTGATTTTGTTTTATTTTTTCCTGTTTCCTTATTTCTACAGCTTGGCCATCAGCTTCATGCCAGTCTTGGTCAGTCTCATCTGAGGGATCAGAGGCAATGAACTGGGGGGCGGTGAGAAATGCCCAGTTTCTGTGTGTGTGTTTTTGGTTGCCCTTTTTTATTTTTTTTTTTTACTGCATGGTTTTTGTTTACACTATATTTTACATCTATAAAGAGCCTTTCATTGCAGAGAATCCCCAGCATCTTTAGCAGATTTACTGAGAAGCACCAGAGCGGTTTTCAACATGCTGCAAAAATGCAACCACCTCTGAGGAGTAAGGTGTTATTTTTGCAGTTTGGGACAAGGTGTAAGACAAAAATATCTGCCTGAACTCAGAGCGTGGAGCACAGGGAGGTGAAATACTAGGATGCTGTTGGGTTTCTGGAGTTAAATGAGGATGTAGAAGGGCTGTGTGTGTCTGGGTACTGGCTTAGGGCATCTCCCTTGACCCCTTGTCTCTTATTATAAAATTGGGCATAAGTCTGGGAATCAGTATGTGGTCTGTTGAGTGAGAAAGTAATGCTCTCCTTGATGGCTCTCTCAAAAATACTAACTGGAAGGAAAAATATTGATCCTTTTGGTGTGGTGTTTCAGAAGGGTTGAGCATACACCTGGGAGCACGTACCCAGCAAAGCACAATGAAATGTCAGTGAGTAAGAAGGCCCTGCTCGTGCTGAGGTAATGAAGGACCCCACAGCTGTGTTCCTCCAAGGTTTCTCATAGTAATTTTCCATGAAGCTATGGAAAAATATTTATCCTTCCTTCTATAAACATGTCTGTAGGAGATTTAGGGCAAGGCGTGCGTGCACACACACACACACAGAAAAAGTCCCCTTACACAGCCATAATTAACAAAATGTCTATGTTTTAATAGTCCAGGACGTTACACAAAAAAGAAAAAAAAAAAAAAAAGTGTTTTCCTTGTTAGCCCACCCCACTTTTGTGTGTAATTAGACACAATATATATGTAATATAGTTTCGTACCATCTCCATGGAAATCCACATGCTGGGAAGAGTGTTCTGTGGGATAGTATAGATTAGAGAAACTTTACTTACTTTATGACCTTCAATAAGTTTGGGGGTGCAGAACATGAAGTTAAATTATGAGGGTGACCCACCCCTTTCTTTCTGTTCTTTCCTTGCTAACCTACAGCTGGACTTTTTCATCTCTCAGGAACAGTCTTCGCTCACTTCCCACCGCTAGGAAACCAGCAATGTTTCCTTGCACCAATGCCCTTTTTAATAGTGAGGCTGCTGCTTCTGTCAGCAATCATGTCTCCCCAGCATCCTACCAACATGCAAAGGGAGAGTTGAGCACAAGTGTACCCTCAAATGGCAAGTTGTGTTTATATGGTTGTGGTTATGGTTGTACTGTAACCAGCTTTGCATTCCTGGGCATACACAGAGATGTGTCTCAATTTTATGACTCCCCCAGTTGGCTCAACATGATTTCAATAAAAAGTCTTTGTTCACGTCACAGGATGAAAGATAAGAAAGGAGTCCTTTAGCCAGGCACTGTTTCATCTGCTGATTCACAGAGGTAAGAGCTAAGAGGATGCACACAGATGCAGGTTACTTTTCCATAGGTGGTATAGTCTGACCAGTCTTCCTGAGGCTAAGTGGGTGTGGAATGGCCATCACTGAAGCAAATCTTTCTTCAAGACAACTCACGTAGAAAATAAGGTTGTTTTGCTCGGCAACAGGCAGCTTTTCCCTAAAAACAATAAAAGTACTGTCTTGTGGAACCAGTCAAATGTATGAGATGTTTTGTGAAGAATCTTGCTGCTTTGAAATTTGCTGCTGGTCTGAAGTCGAGATTAAAATTACTGCTTTTGTGACTTCCTCATTCACCTTCATTTTCCCAAAGCTTTAATTTCTTAGATTTTGTCTGTTAGATGTTCAAAATATCATCGAGGTGTTTCAGCTGCAAACGTGTGTGGTATCTTGAATTAGGAAAGGAATGTTATTTCAATCAATAGATGAATTGAAACCATAACTGGATTTCTGGGGCAGAAAAAAAAAAAAAGAGTAATTCAGCTATTCTGTGCTCATATTGTAGGCAATGTTATAATGGTGAGAAACATAAAAGGTCATATAATGGGATTTTAAATGACATTTCTTAAGTTTCCTCAATTAAATTTTAAATACTTTTTCCTGTGGGACTTTCCCTAGCATTAATTGAATTTTAAGAAGAAATTGTGGTTTTATCAAAACAGACTTTTGGAAAGCAGTTCTGACCGTATTTAATACTCATCAGCTGGCGTTTTTCACTTCTTGCTTTTGAAAAATGCTGTTTTTTTGCCTTTTTTTTTTTTCCCTTTTACTTTTTGACTGAAACATCAGATTTAAATAGTGAAAACTAGCATTCATTAAAGAGCCTCTGGCAAGGACCAGACCACTAGGAATGCTAGCATGGATATCCTGATGGATTCCTGCTTGGAACATTTGTCACTTGTGTCATAAGAGGGGTACGATGGGCCGTAGCCACGTCCTGCTGTGAGCTGCTCCGTTACGCGGGCTGGAGGAACTTGGCTGTTTTTGTGAGAGATGGGTGATGCTTTTGGTGATTATAAAGACATCAGCTGTGGTAAGGAAGCTCAGGTGATGGAGTGCTATGCCAATCCAAGCTGTTATTCTAGTGATACTTTTTTACCCCTCTGCTCAAGAGCTTGCTGATCTCTTCTGGTCTGCGTATTCTTCTTTCAGCTTCCAGAGGCTGTCTTTTGCTGACGAGTTACAGATCTATATGATCTCTGTGAGAATTCACATTCCCTGCTGGTTAGAAAACAAAAAGCTGTAAAACATATTTAGCTTTTATGTTGATGTACTGTGCTGATCCTCTTACATCTATCAATGTCAAGCCTCTCCAGATCTCCAGACTTGGCCAATAATGGTCCCATTAGGTCTGGATACACGAGGGAACTCACTTTTTACAGCATTCCTAAAGGTAAGACTACTTTAGCAGCATGTTACTCAAATTAATTTAACATTAATTTAACATTAAAGAACAAGCTAGAAGAGTCTTGGTTACTACTTACCATGTTTTTGCCACTTTCAGTTGTTCACTGCAGTTATTTGGTATGCACGTGTTCCTTTGGATGGCTAATCCGGGTATCAGACTGGGCGGAAGATGGATGGCTGCAGGCTTTTACTAGAAATGCATCCTTTGGCCGAAGGCCACCATGCCGCTGGGCTATGCTTCCCTCTGTGGGCTCCAGGTGAATTATGAAGATCTGTTGTCTTTAGTGGGACTCCGTAAAGCTCAGGGAACTGCTACCGTAAAGCAGCTTGTGAAATCACGCATCTAGATCAGAACTTCTGTAAGACAGAGATCAGATTGCCATTGTCTCACTTTACGTATCAGGCCAAAAATCTTGCAGCGTGATTGTTATACGGGCAATTGCTCTATTCTGTCTGCCACAGAAATTCCTTTTACAGCCTCGGTGGCAGTGCTTTTGAAGAAAGCAGTCTCCAGGGTTGTCGTTCTCCCTTGCTTGTGCCTAATACTGCTCACTTATTAACATGTGGCAGAGCTGAATTTGACCTGAGCTTGCTCAGGGCTGGCTACCATTAATTGTAAGTTACAACAGGTAATGATGCTGGGGATCTTACTGCCACAAGGAGTCAGGCACCTCAAGGTCTCAGCAGGATCTTGGAAAGAAGCAGAAGCTCATCTGTATGCAGGCGGATGAACCAGAACATTCATAGTTATGTGAAGAAGGTGCAGGCCTGACATACGCAAGACTTAATTCTTTCTCTAGATTGCCATCGATCCTCTTTCAGCCCTTCCTGCTTCACTTTTCCCCTTTCTCTTCCTTCCCTGAGCATACAGTAGTGCCTCAGTCTGCCTACAGTGTGATTTGTACAACAGCTGTACACTACCAACCAGCATTCTAGCTGGTTCTCATTCTAATATAAATAAAAGTACTCTTCAGTTCCTGTGATCAATATATAAAATTACTTGAGTGGAAGGGCTCCTTTGTAAAAATAATCAAGATGCATCTTCACTCAGCAGCAGAGTGTGAGTGGCTTAATTGGGACAGTTGTAGCCATTCCTCTCTTATGGGATTTACACCCATGTGACTGGGGAATGTGCTGAGCCCTGTGCCTAGCCGTTCGTTTCTTCTAGTAGCCTTTTGCTTTTATATCGAGTTTTATTAGCATTATTTAAATATTGGGCCTGTCAAGCTGGGAAGAAACAGAAAGGACGACTGCGAGAATGAGACAAAACATGATGTAAGGACGGTAAAATAAACATAGTACAGGAAAGGCAAGAAAGTCAAGCTCAGTAAAGCCGTAGGACGAGTTGGAAATCTTTGGATGGAAGGTTTTCCACTGGAAAATGCTGATTCATCGAGCACTTCACAAAAAGGTGTTAATTTCAAATAAGCCTTATTTGGAACGAGAGATTGAAAACCATTTCCATACCATTACAGTCAGCCTTTGAAGGTTTGAAATTACTTCAGTTCTGTCTTTGATATTATTCACTCTATTTTGAAATTTTGATTGGCTGGGAATTTCAAATTTTGCTTCGCTTTTGCTCTTTTTCAGAATGCCTGTGTTAGTCTGTGTAGTTTGACTTCTTTTTTAAATAGAAATGTTGCCTTTCCCCCCACAGGGAAAAAATATAGTTAGGTTGTGCAAGTCAGCTACAAGGAGAAGGTAGTTGAGCAAGAGTAACCTGACGAGAAAAGCCTAGGAAGAAAGGCAAGAAAATCCTGCAGCGCCGTACCCACAGCATGCTGAGCGCTTGGGCAGGATCTGCCACGAGCCCTGCACTGGGAGGACGTAACCCCCATCGTTGGGCTGTGTCGGTGAGAGCTCAGCTCAGTGTGGCGGCCAGCTAGGTCTGTCACTGGTTACAGAAGGAAAAACATGAGCTTTTCCTCTAACTTTCTTGATCTCGGGTTGCCCTTTGAAAATGGAGAGGAGGACGGTACCCGCTGGCCACAGCCCCTTCCCATGGTGTAGGGCAGCAAGCTCTTCTTTCTGCTCCATGCTTGGGTTCTTCAAAGCTTGAAGGGAGCTCACAGAGATGATCCACCCACATTGCTTGCATTTGTATATTTTAACATCATAGTGTGACTTCTGGACAGCGGTGACCACCCCAGAGCATTGCTTGAAAACGCTGTGCTTCCTTACAGCAGGGATGAAGGGGACAGGCAAATCCTGCAGGCCAGAATGGGAAAGCAGCATGAAAAGCACCCTGCTTTTGCAGGCAGGGCTCTCGCCCAGTTGAAGCTAACAGGAGTAACAGCCACCGTTCACTGAGCAGAAAGGGGGAGACGCTGTATGGGGCTTTGCTTGGGGAAACTGAGCCAGAGGGAAACAATAAACGCCAGCCAGACATAGCTACCAAAGCCTGTTTAAACAGAGCAGCAGAGAATGAGAGAGGTTTTAGGGTTAAGTTCTCACTGCACAGGGCTTGAAGCTTGGCGAAGCAACAATCTCTTGTCGAGTCTTTCTCTGTTTGAAAAAAGTAGGACTTTGAATTATGATTTTTTTTTTTTTTTTTGTACAGAAACATTGCATCAATGAGAGAACAGGCTGTCATCAATTTTTCCACTTAGTGGAAACAATTTTGGCGAACTGCCTGGGGTCAGCAAAGACTGAGTATTCATACGCTGTTGTATTGCTTCCATGGCACATAAAACCTTCTGCCTACAGAGGTCTAAATGTCCAGGTGACCTGATTCAAGGGAGATTTGTGTCCTGACTCCTTACTCAAAATAATGTAGGTATGGTGTTTTGCAAGTGTGGTATTTCTATCGTCCAAGTCAGAGCTTTTAGCTGCAGTAACCCTTTGTATGCACCCTCCCAGAAGAAGCAGCACCCATTGGAAACATTTGGTGCAGAAATGGGGACAGGTTAGCTCAGGGTGAGGACTGACGCTGCACCCTTGCACGCACTGGTTTGCTGTCATGTGCTGGGCTGTCAGCTGTGGCAGATGAACTGCTCTTGGTGAGCAGCTGGGCTGTCCTGGCAGGAAGGGTGAAAATCTCCGGTCTAGGTGTGGGAGGGAAACCTGGGGAGCTACTGCAGAAGTTGCAGGGTAAGCCCTTTCCCTGCATGAATCAGAGCACATGAAGAGACGCAGGTTTAGCAGCTACCTGGAGACACAAACACACGTCTTCATTGCCCAGGAGACTGGGCCACAGGCGGGGAAATGACCTTTGTATGAGCAGCTGCTGCTGACCTGTCTGCAAATTAGCATGAAAAATAAGCGTGAAAAATGCACATCGGTCCGTCACAGATTGAGGTCTCTGGAAGGGAGGCAAAAGTATTTTAGAAATAATAATAAAAAAAATAATAAGAGTCTGGTAGCACAGTCTGCTGAGCCAAGCATTCGTGCCACTCACAAGGACAATATTTTATGAGGCTGCCTGTCATATAGGGAGATGCTGAGAAACACCGATAGGATGATTGTATCTGATTTGCTGTCACTTAGCATATGAAAAGCTTGCTAAAAAAGTGGGTGGGTAGTGGGAATGGGTTGTGATATTAGGAGAACCTGCTGAGCCACCTTTGTAACTGCAGCATTGTTATAAGAGAAAGAAAGAGCAAACCCCAAACGCGGCGACCCACCTACTCTGCTTCAATGAACAGCTTTGGTTGTAGGACAGAAGTTTCCCCAAGTTCCTGGAACAATCCTTTGTCTCCTACAGATTTGATCTCAGCCAGGGCTTAACCACCATCAGAACGCATATTAAAGACATGTTCTGCTTCAGGTTATGTTTAGACCATGAAAACAGAGCATTTTTTACATATGTCAGCTGGCATGCTTTAATTAATGTGGGTTAAAAAAGTTCAGCCTATCTAAAACAGTATTTAAAACAATGTGGGTATACATACGCGTTTTAAAAAGCTTCTTTGAATGTGATTTGTCCCCTCTGATAAAAAGGTGTAATATGTATTCAAAACTGTGCTGCTTATAAAACACAGACTGGTAAGAATAAAGCTCTTTTCCCATTGTAGCTGTGGCCTGAAGCTGTATAAAGATTGCTGGTATTTTAATAGTGGCAGAAGAATTTACTTGTCCCCTTAACCCTTTTCAGGTCTGGTTTGGTTTTGTGATGCAGACAGGACGTGGCTGGCTTGGTGAGCTTGCTCGTAACCAGCATGGGCATCTTCCAGAGAGCCAAAACCCGGGGCAAGGAGGCGGCGTGCGAGAGGAATCAGGACGGCGCAGCATGGCCGGGCTGAGCATTCAGGTTGGTGCTAATTCTGCCCGAGTCCTGTTTCACAAGCATGCATTTTAATGACTAGTTAAATGGGCTTGTTTGTTTAATTGTGCGATGCTTTTGGCTTTATAAGTGAATCATCGTCAGCGCGCATCCCTGGGTGCTGGCGATGACTGCTGAGCGTGGGGGAGCTGCTGGCAGGGCGCGGGGCATGCGCAAGCCGGGGCAGCAAACGCAGCTGCAGCCCTGGGAGCCCGGCACACTGGAGTCATTTGTAGTTTGTGTACAGCTCTTTGGGTGCAATCCTTCAGCCTCCTGCTCCACTACAGCCGGGCTGCCCTCCTGTGAGCTTCCAAGTGGATGGGCTGCGCTTGCTGGGGACAGATGTTGCTACTTAAATGTGTCTAATGAGTTTTGATTTTCTTCTCTCCCCCCGCCCCTCCAGAATGTAAACATTTTTGTAAGTGGTGAAATCAAATACGGTTAAAGCATGAAGGGAAGCAGGGAAGCCAGTTGTCTGTTTAGCTGAGAAATCCCAAGCTCAGGTAACAGTAAACAGAGCTGGTTCCTTTTTTTGGCAGATATCTAGGAGAGCGTTACCTGCTCTCTGTGCAACTGGGGCAGGGGTGCATCAACACACATGGTCAGAGGGCTGGGGAGGAAAAAAACAACATACATATATATGTATGGTGTCCCATCTGGCTTAAATATTTACAAGTTTTAGTTCAGTAGGAGCAGGATATTTGAGTTCAGCTGACCCAACCAGGAAGGGTGTGTGTATTCATTTCCATGGGACGAGGGGCTCCTTCAGATGAACTCCTTTTCTCTCCCACCTGCATTTTCTTCTAAAATAGTTTCTCCTGGTGCTGTTTCAACACCAGCAATCGGTGTCATTAACCTTGTCCTGCTTGACTGCCTCTGGACTGACCTTGCTGGCTGGGCACAAGCCAGAAGTTTTGAAGAACAGGGAGGGACCAGGGATGGTAACTGCTGCAGGACGCACAGCTCCATCCCAAGCCCGTTATTCTTGTGTCACGGCTCTGTGCTGGGTATCAGTGTTGGGCTTGGTTATTGCAAATACTTCCACTATTGGACACGTGGGGAAGGGGATGTAATTGTTGCTAAGGATTATGAGCAAATTGGTTTTTTTTGACCACTGTTTTAAATTCTTGCAATTTGTAACTCACTCTGTCTGTGTGTGTGACTGGGTAGGTCACTGTATGTGAATAGCAGTGTGTGTATACGTTTCTTTCTTTGCCAGCTAAAGCATACCCTGAAATTTCCCCTAGTTCTTTCCCTGTGGTAACCCCTTCGTCTCCGTTTCTCCCCAACCCCCTTTTTCTCCCTGCATTTACAAATGCTGTTGAAGATCCCAGCACAAGCCCGGCTGTCCTCTCCTTCACTGGAGCTTCTCCTCCACATTGGATATCTGCAGTGGTCATGGCTGGGACTCGGAGACTGCCTTTTCTTAGCAACGGGCTACAACTTTCTGCTCTTCTCCTGTTACCTCAGCATCTGCAGCCTTGACACTGTGAAGGGCTGTTCAGGCATGTCAGTCCACCAAAGCCTGAGGTTAAAAATATGTGGCCAGCTTTTGGTTTAATCTAAAGGCAAATAAAAACACAGAGTCGTTGGTTGGTTCTTTTTTTTTTTTTTTTTTTTTTTTTTAAATAACTTTAAACAGAAAAATATTTCAAGTTATATTATGATTGTTTTGGCCCTGACTTTACTTTTGAACAGTTAGTAAAAGTGGCTGCTTCTGTTACGGAAACTACTACTGACAGCAGGTCATAAGCAGGTGACAGTTTTAGCAAGCCTCATGTGTCCACAAGACGCAGGACAAAAGTTCATTCCCTGTCCCTCCTACAAGCATGTCTTGGCAGCGAAAGATGACTTCTCCAGGAATCCCGAGCTGCCCTAACCTTTCAGGATGAGGTTGCACAATGTGTTGGCTTCAGTGGTAGGCCTGGGTGGAAACTATTCTCTCCTCTCCTCTCCTCTCCTCTCCTCTCCTCTCCTCTCCTCTCCTCTCCTCTCCTCTCCTCTCCTCTCCTCTCCTCTCCTCTCCTCTCCTCTCCTCTCCTCTCCTCTCCTCTCCTCTCCTCTCCTCTCCTCTCCTCTCCTCTCCTCTCCTCTCCTCTCCTCTCCTCTCCTCTCCTCTCCTCTCCTCTCCTCTCCTCTCCGGCTGACCAGGAATGCCCTGCATTAAATCATCCCTGGTCCCCTGGTTTGGGAGGAGGAGGGAGGAAGAAGAGAGCAAGGCTAGAGCTGCAGTCAGGAGGGGAACTGGCCACCATGGCTGACCTGGGGTGAGCGTTTGCAAAGCTGACTGCTCTGCCGACAGTGTGTGTGGCTCCCCAGTGCTGAGGACAAAGGGGTGCCTGGTCTTGCAGTATGCTTGCCAAGGTCTCTGCGGGCAGCAATGATCTGTGCTGCCTGTCCTTCACTCTTTTTTTTTTTTTTCCTGTTGGTTGCATGTTTTACAGGGGCATTTTGAGAAAAGTCAACAAAAGCTCTCCGGTGTTTGTGTACTGTGAGGTGCTGAAGGCCATCTCTGCAGCGCCCTTCTGCACAGGTTTGTCTCTGCGTACCAGCCTCACTCCCTGAACCTGGTGCTCCTTTCCTCTGCGGAACCAAGCAAAGAACAAGCAGAGGCTCTTGTAGGTAGAAGTGTGAGGAATCTGTGAGGAATAGTGAGCTAACTGCAGCAAAAATACATTTGGCAGATGTATCCTTTCTGTTTACAAATACCATGCAGACATTCTTTGATTTACTATTATTATTTTTTTTCTAACCAACTTTTCATCTTGTTCAGTGAACGGTTAAAGGGAGCATAGCTGAGTCTGGAGTATACTTGCACATGATTTGAATATTTGCTATTTGCTTTAGCTCCATTGGTTGCTCACACTGTGCTGTACTTTTTTTTTGTTATATATTTTTCATTTTTTGGTGCCTGCCTTGGGAATTCCCAAACCACAAGAAGCTTTTACATTAGCTCTGCAAATGCTCTCAATGCAAATACTTGTGCCAGTCTTTTAGCATATCTTCATTAATGGATATATGTTTGCACAAGAACCTGCAGTTTTATCCGTGTTTGCGGAACCTTCTTGAAGATGGAACTAAATTGCTGTGAATGTTTGCAGTAAGCTCATGAAAAGGAACCTTCAACACCATGAATTTGCAGGGTTTTTTTGGACAAATACCTGTAAATCCTTCTCCTTTCCCCTTGTTGTACTGTTTCTCCAATAAGCATGTAGCTGGGAAAGGCAGTAGCTATATGTTTGAAGAAAATAAGAGATCCAGCACCTATCACAGGAAAATATATGTTAGTCTGATTAAGTTAATAATTGCAACTGTCTGTGAGAGCTGTTTGGTCGGGTTGCAGGGTTGGTAGCACTATCCTTGTAACTGCTCCATGCTTGTGAATAAGGGGGCAAGAACTGAGACAGTTCACCCAGGAAGGCTCCTGTTCTTATCAGGGATTTTCTGAAATGTGAGAGCTCCAAGTTCCTACATGCAGCCCTGTTTGTTCATAAAGCCCTCCTGCAGGGATGTCTATTACAACACCCCTTTCGTCTCAATCAAGATAGGAAAATTCAGCGTAATTAGTGAAGTCTGTTTGCATATAAAATATGATAGTCCCTTAAAATTTGTCTCTTCACACATATGACACTTATTCTGTCTCTGCTTGAATTGTTTGTTTGTTTTGACTAACTCTCATTTACCTGTAAAAAAAAATCTTTTTCTAGTTAGGGAGGGCTATATGTTATTTTTTCATGCCTTGATATTACAGAAATTCTTGGGTAGTCTTTGAAGGTGATTTCATGTTGGAGCAAGCGTAATCCCTCTTTGCAAGAGGGGTAGACAGCTTTAACTCCTTTCTTTTAGAGGTGCAGAGTTTTCGGAGGATATCTATCAGCCAGTTGCTTTTCGGCTTTTTTCTTTGTTGCTGTTCAAGTCTCAGCAGAGAGGATGTTATGTTGTCTGCCGTGTCTGTGGTTTTGCCCCGTGTTTGTAGAGAGTGTATATATTTACTATTTTGGTGAACTGTATGCCCATCCACTATTATGCTACACAAACGGGCTTTATCTGTTCAACCCATGTTGCTTGATTCTGAATGCATGACTTGTCCTGAGGAAATAATTTAATTCTGGCAGTGCCTCCTGGTTTTAGTTCTGACAGGCCTTATCAGATAGCGTAGACTTTGAACTTTGCATGTCTCTTCCTTTTTGTCTGTTACTTCTACTAGCACAGGTAGAAAGTCCCATTGAACTCCAATGCATGGCTGTGTATGTATGTGCATAGCTTTTGTAACACACTCTGAAAGGAGTTTTGGGGTTGCTATCAATAACTCTTACAATATGTTCTCTTGTGGTTTATGGTCATTTTCTACTCAAATGGTTTCACTTCCTTATCTACTTAAGGCAGATAAACAGATCTGCCGTTAGATTAATTGAAACAGGAATATAGAAATGCTGCGGTTCTGAGGATGGCTCCGTGAAGATGCTACTAGTTTTCCAGGCCAGGCTCAGGATAGACATGCACAGCTGCCTCTCTCACATGGTCTTGTGCATGCATGCAGGAAGTAAAATAGTATTTCACAGCCAGATTATGGCCTTTACATATAGAACTGCCAAGGCAGAGAAGACATTCTGTATTACCACCAAAAGGACCTATTAATATTTTTCTCCAGTGGGTTATATCTTTTTGTCTTCCATCTCTTTCTGGTGCTCCAATATGGTTTGGTACAGTAAGAGATTATACAGAGAGCCTTGTCAAAGCAGATTTTTTTGGGGAAAAAAAGCATTTAGCAGTCTCAGCATTAGAATTATTTCTCCATCAGACCGTCTCTGAAGTGCACCAGGTTAGGTAGTTTGGTGCTTGGAGAACTGCTAAGGTAGCTTTCAGTTGCCTACATGACCCCTTGGACCAATGCTGCGAGTGTTGAATAATGCTCTGAGTACACCGTGGCCTACATCGATTGTGGCAGACAATATCGTTACTGGAAAGTTTGTTAGCATATGCGAGCAAACAAAAAAGGAAACATGTTAATGTACATACAAAACAGTGCTTTAACTCCGGAATAATAGCGTGAAGCGGTTGTAAACCTCAGTCCAACACCAGCCCAGGACAGCTGCATGCAAACAGGAAACTATGCCACATAGATGGTGAGTTATCAGTAAAGGCATTGCAATCATTATTAAAGGGAAGAATGTGAAAATGCAATCAAGCACTGCAAATATTAAAATATTTATAATGGATTGTCCTCATTCCACTATGCCAGCATAAAACACAGGGAAAGCACCAAGAGGAGCTTTTACCAGATGAAAGTGGAATTAGTACTGACTAAGTCGCTGACAAAAATTAGTCACTGACAAAATTCATACTGACAAAGTCACTGCTTGCAGTCAATACGAGTACATGCAGAAACCTAGTGATACTCAGAATGGGACAGACAAGTGTTTCATGTTATAGAGACACTAGGTACTCCAGAAATCCAGTCTGAACAGACATATATTGTGGTATCCCTACAGCAAAACTGCTGAAAGATTATCAAAATGTTTTTGAAGGTCTGAGATTTCTTCCAGGCACCCTGCACCTGGAAAAAGATTAAAGAATTTGGCTGCTATAGCACTTGCCCCACCGAGTAATTGCTGCTTAAAGAGGGGGAAAAAAACGTGAACTAAAGAGAAATAGAGAGAAGAAAAGGCACTGCTGCCAGTTGAAAGGACTATGAAGGGAATCGGCATGTGGTCATCATGGAGAAGCCAGCCAAGCTGTGATGTGCAAAGCTGAGCACCTCGGAGCTTGCTATGAAGTGTCTGCAATTGAGGAACCAGTCTCTTCAGTGGCAAAAATGAAAAGCAGTTATCTTTGGCACTGAATGCTGAGGGTACTGGCAAGTGGATGAGGAAAACACCTACCTTGCCACATTCTGGGCATCAGCAAGTAAACAGAGATGGTTGAGGATGGCATTTGAGATCAAAGTCAAAGTGCTGCCAATAACATCTAGTAACGTATGGGGTCTGGTACTGATGGTATTCTCACACAGACAAGAGTGGAAGCTGTCTCAAATTAAGATCTCAGGCTTATCAACCTGTTGGGAAGGCCAGGGAAGTAACTCCTTAGCAGAACCAGAGATAAAGCAGTGGCTGTTTGCAGTGCCACGTGTGGGATGTTGTTTCCACCTTAAAATGTCCTGACCCCAGCAGCGTGAGTTCTTCAGCCAGTGCTCACAGTGAAAAGGGATATTTAGTAGTAAAGATATTTTGTGAGAAATCTAAATTTTGGGTATAGGTATGTTGAACCATTCGATTCCTGAGACTATTAAATATTTGTATGTTTCTCTTTTGACAGCTTTCTCTGCCCACTGTACTGTTATGCTGGCCTATGTGGAGAGAGCAACACAAACATAGTGACTACCAGAGATGTAAGCACCCAAGGAAATTTTAAAGTTAAGCCCTATGAACATTTGTAATGGAAATGCTGCCTCTGAACTGGACAACTTTGTACTTTCTGCAAAGAGCTGCTGAAGAGTGTTGGTGGGGAAGTACCTGCTCCTGCCTCAGCCCAGCGCTTCCCTCGGAAGAGGGCAGGGGCTGGAGCAGCAGCCTGGGGTGCCTGTCTGCAGGCTTGGCTGCAGCAGTCGGGATGGCCCTGCTGCCCTTGGTACTGCTGTAGAGATCTGTGGTCTCCTATCTCGGCCAGTCTTGCTGCAGATCTGGCTGGACACAGCAAAGGAGTGAAGCCATTTGTGCAGAAAATAGCCATCAGCCACAAGAGAAGGTATCGTGGAAACTTCTGATAGTAAACCACAAAGTGTTTCAAATAAAATGTACAGTACTGAAAAACGGGCTGATGTGTGCATGTCTGACACCTTCTGTAAAAAAGAGCTTGCAGCAAGAAATTGTGCAACTGAACAAGAAGATGAGATCCTCCACATGATAGAGAGGATAAGCCAAGCCAGATACGGCCACTTTGTGGGCAGGAGTTGGAAGGAGCTGGGGAACTGAGCTGCTCAGCACGGACAGACGTGTGAGAAGGGATGGGCGCAGGGGAGGAGTTGTGCTTATGGCTCAAAGTTATCGAATGAGCAAAAAGTCCATGATAACATCATCTGAAGGCAGATGGATCAGTTTACAGAGAGCAGAAAGTATTTTAAAAAGATACAGTGATGCAATGGATTAAAATGCTAGCAATTTCATATTCTTGTCATAATAACACAGGTTAACCGGTAGTGATGAACAGCTGTAAAACATGACAAAATGAAGCCAAGAGAAAAAGACTATGAAATACACATCGTTTCTATAAGACCTTGGAGACCTTTTCACCAATACCTCATTGTTGTAAATTACTGTTTGGATTTTGAGAATTCAGTTGAATTGTTAGATGTTATTATTGTGATCGTCATGGACAGAGCAATGATGCTTCCAGGTAACCTGGTGTCCATAGACTCATCTTTCCAAGCTATGTATGGGTTGTTCCTTATGAACATCTCTTATTTAGCCTTTCACTCTTAAAAATTAGCTTTTTAAGGCCCAGGTTAGTTTTACATCTCTCAGGATACAGTTTGTACTGGTTTCCAGAAGATGAAGTGCAGGCCAGAAACTGTTCCATAGAATTTTGCTGATTTCATTTAGGAGGGATAAAAGAGACTTGAAAAATGTGATGTGGATCCACTGGTGAAAGAGGGATAGGCCTTTGAGAGGAGATTTTCAAGAATTCTGGGTTTCTCAGAGGCACTTATTTAGCAAGCAACCAAAAACCATGGAAGTTTCATCCTCCAAACCAGAATGTGTAGGATTTCTATTTGTACACGTTAGTAGTCATTTGGAGTACCACAGACAGCCCACATACATCACCATTCCCAGGAATAAATACTTCCAGAATTGAGATTTCATTTTGTACTGCTTTGCTCTCCTGGGGAAGAGGAGTTTTCTTTCGCTTGCTCACATAACAGCCAGTAAGTGCAAGTCTTTTTTCAGGCTGTAATAAACAGCCCATGAGGCTGAGTTGGCCTCAGCGAGTTGTCACTTTCCTCATGAATTTATTTTGGTGTTTCTCTTTCTTTCCCTTTCTCTTTTTCTTTCCATTGTTTCCCCCTTTTCCCCCTGTTTTTCTTCCCTTTCTTCCCCCTTCTTTTCTTTCTTACCATGACTAGAGAATTGAAGAGTTGCCTTAAGATTACATGAGCATGGAGGGAGGGTACGCTCACTGCAGTGACAAGTGATGAAGTGCAGATGAGCTCCAGTAGTAACTTGGGTTTAGGACGGGGTCAGCAAGTCCTGACAACTTTCTCACACTCCTTTCCTCTGGGGCACTGAATAAGTTGCTTTTCTGCCTCAGTTTCTCTATCTGTAAAAATGTAAGAACAGCGTGATGATGATAATTGGCTTCCCCCAAAGGGGTTGAGTGAATTAATTAGTTAATATCTTTAAAATGCTTTGAAGATGAAAAGTATAGTGTTGATATAGCCCTGCTGAGAATCTAGGACCAAGCATTCATATTAATGAGAGTATGATTTTGGAAGTTCAGCACGACATGCAGTAAAAAAAAAAAAAAAAAAAAGTGTATTTATAGTGGTGCATTTAGTTAATATTCATGGCTTTGTTCTCTGCTCATAAGTTTGCAGCAAGAACATGAAGATGGGAGAGAGAGTAAGGGATTATTGTAGAACAGGGCAGAATGCATGTTGTGGACTAATCCAACAAGTCATTTTGCCACCATAAAACCATCTTCAGACAGCTGCAAAGATTTTCATGTACTGGAGCTGGAACAGGAGAAAAGGAACAGATCTTGCTAGATCTGCTGCTGTAATAATAATCCGTTTTCCCTTCCAGGCAAAGCCACAGGGCTAGACCTTGCTTGTTGTGGTGTTTAGTCACCTTTGCACTTTATCTTACCTGCAAATCTCAGGCTGGGAATCAAATTGCAGCCCTCCTCAGCAGGGTAAGTCACTGTGATCCACCTTCTATTGTTAAGGAGTCATTGCTAAACCAAAGGCAGGAGAAAAATTACCTGTCCCGGGGTGAAAGGCAGAGAGGCAGTGCTGTCCTTCCATGATGGCGATGAGGCAGGAGGACCATGATTTTTAGCTTTGGGAACCAAACTTGCCCTTTTTTGCTTTCACAGCAAAATTTCTTTGCGAGTCTGATGTATGGTCTGAAACCATTACGACTTCTGTGCTTTCCCTTGAGTTAATATTTAATTCCTTCTTAAACATTAACCTTGGCTAGAGCTACTTTTGAAAAAGAGGACTGCTGTGCTAATAACACTAATCATTTCCTTTTGAAAAGCTTGGGAACAATGTGGAGCACTGTATGTGTCTGAAAAGTAAACTCTCTTTTAATGACATATGTTACTGTTTCGCAACACAAATATTTTTTTTTTTTTGCTGTTTCTTCTGATGTTTACAAACTGTTCCTGCCCAAACTGCAATCCATGAATATTCTGTGGTGAACCCACCTCTTGAGCCTGCTCCTTTGTTGTGAAGCAAAGCAGTAAAGCAAAGATCAATGTCCTTTTACTCTCACCAGTTCATGTGGTATTAAGTCAAGTGCAAGTCAAATATAAATATATTTGTAGCTATAACTACCAGACGAATGGCACTTGTCAGAAACATTTCTCAACCACAGACATCAGGAAGAGAATCTGTCATGTATTTATTTATCTTAAATTGTTATCAGGCACCAAAGACTGCATAGTCAGCTGAAAACTAACCGTTTCTCAAGGGGTGCATATGTGGGTATGGGACCCCAGAGGTGAGAGCCCAGCAGGACTGACATCCCACATGGGAAATGGTTATTCAGGGCCTATAGCAGAGGCTAGGAGAAGAAGAGGAGCTGCTTGCAGATGCTCACGGGGGTGCAGCTCTACTGGTGGAGGCAGGTTGCTGGAGGACATTTGGGCTGGGTGCTGCCAGTGGGGAATGGGGACCCCAGTGGGGTGTTGCAATGTAGCTGGCAGCACAGATCTCATTGCTGGAAAAGCCTTTCCCTTTATCCCCCGCTCCACACTGAGCTATCCAACCTGCCCAAGGCATGACGTGACGTCAGTTTTTCTCTCCCGTTTTCATGAGTGCAGCTCCTACATCAGCAGCATTTCAGGTAATTAATGGACTTTAGAAGAATTCCAGGAGTTTTCCCTTAAAGCAAAAAAAAAAAAAAAAAATATATATATATATATATATTTGTGTGTTAGCTCATTAACTCTTGCAGTATTTCAGGGATCGGTTCATGAAATCACTTTCATGAATTTGCACGTGAAAGTGCAAAGGTGTTTCCTACTCTTCTGGCTCTGCTGGGGAGGGTCTTGGTGTTGGGGGGTGACCTCCCCTGCAGCTTGGTCCTTGCCACTGTGAGTTTCAAAGCCACCCAGGCAGCTTAGGGCAAGGCAGGTGAGCAGCAGGTTAATGATGTTTTGGGTGTACGTTGCTGTGAACAGGAGCAAAGGGCATTGTAGCACCATCCTTAGGACCCAGACATGGTTGTGGTAGCAGTGTTGGGTGCTGCTGACAGGGTGAGGATTGAAATCACTTGTGATGGAGTAACCGCCTGCTCCAGCCAGGGCACTGTTTGTCCTGCTTTGGGCCATGAGGGCAAAGCAACAAGAGGTGCTAGAGCCCACACTTGGTGCTGTTGTCACCCTGACTTGCCTGGGGCCTTGTCCCCTGAGACTGCTGCTGCCACTCAGGCACCTGGCTGGGCATGGGTGGCAGCAGCATGGGACCGGAGAAGATGTTAGGACTGAAGGAGGGGCTGCCAGAGTGGGCAAGGCGGAAGATGTTGTACGGTGTTGTGACACAATTTTTTGATATTACTGCTCTGTGGGAATTTTTTGTTAAGGGAAGAAATGTATGCTGTAGTCACCTGTTCTTGCCGGGTCCTGCTGAGGGATGTTGAGACTCCACCAGGGCCTTCCATCAGAATCTGTTAAACCCATGTGTTCTGGGCTATTTCTTCTGGTCGGGATCCTCTTCAGTGCTGCAGTCTGAGAGGCCTCGCAGCTGCTCATGGATGTCCCTGAGAGAGGATCCTCTTCCCAAGAAAGCATCCTGGGGCTCTCGGTGGGTGGAGGTGAGGTAGAAATGGGTACTCTGGGTGGTGGGCGGCAGAAATAAGAGGAGCTCTTTCAGGACACCCGTGGCTGGCGTAGCTCTCCTCTTCTTGCTCACACTGCTCTGAGTACAGTTAGTGTGCAGGTTTTCAGCCCTCCGCTGATGCAATTAACTTCTCCTATATACCTTTTCTGCAGGGCAGGAATTGTCCTAATTATTTTGCGGTTCTGGCAAAATCAATTTTGTTGCTATTCCCCCCACATTTGCATAGTAAGCTGTACTGACCAGTCAGCAGCTCTGCAGAAAGCATCCCAGAAATGCTGCCCCTCCAGTTCTGCCAGCCTGGGCGGCTGCCCAGTATAGCTCCTTAGATACACTGCCCCACGGACCTCCTCTGTGCTCCTCATCATCAGTCAGCAGTCCTAGAAACAGAAGAGATCTGGCAGCCCAGAGTTTGGTGCGTACTGTTTTCCAGGATACTAGGGGACAGAAAGCCCCAGGCCATTACAATTTCAAAAAAGGAGAAGAAAAGATTGGAACTTCCTTCTCCAAAAAGCCCTGAAGCTCAGGAGCTGCTTTGCTCTCTCCTCCTCCTTCCACCTTGTGAAAATTATACCAGTCCAACAAGCTCCTTCACCACTCACCCTTTATTTCCTGGAAAATAAAGACACTGAACTGGGAAGGAGCTCGTGGGTTAATGAGTCTAGGCACTCCTGCCTTGGCAAGCATGTTGCGTGATCCCCTTCTTAAATTTATCAAGCCCCTTCTAAGAGCCCAATATGTTGTTTTTTTTTGGAGCCAGATCCCTACATCTAGTGACTACCACCCTCCATATAACTTGTAGCCTAAAAAGCCCATCCAGCTGACCTCAAACATCAGCATTGTCTGTACTTTCTGCCTGGCAGAGCTGGCCCTGCTGCCTTTCAGCCTTCACCAGGAGCTCCTCAGCCATACCCAGCTGAACCCGGTGCCCGAGCACCCCTTGTCCCCTGCACCCCGTGCCTGCCGCCAGGCTGAGCTGGCTCCCTCCCTGACCTAATTAATTTACAGCTCGCTCTGCTACCTCTGCGTGCGCCGGCTGTCTGCCCCGACAGGCTGCCACTTGACTCAGAGCAGCTCAGTGCGCAGGGTAACAATAGGCACGTAGGAAGGTGTGGAAATGTTTTTGGTAAGGAGGTTGGCAGAAGAGAGCTTCACAAAAGGAGTGGTGTTCGCAGGAGACTGAGGTACTGGAACATGGGAATGGGAGGCGGCTTTACCTATTAGGCAGGGCCCGGACAGGATGTGCAGGGAGCGACAAAAACATAAAACAAATTTAAAAAAAAGAAAGGAAAGGCATAGAAAACCAGAGTGCAAATAGAGAGAACAATGATGGAGGCGTAGTTGGATGCAACAGTAAACCTCAAGGAAGAGAGGCCGGGCTGTCATTTATCAGGAAATGGCAAGAAACATCACAGAAGGGTGGCGGAGGCAACTCCGTAGGAAAGGAGCAGGGTTTTGACAGTTTAACCAGCGTGTTCTTGCACCGGCAGATACATCGCTGCTGTACAGCAAACTGTGTTTGTGTTATGAGGCAGGTATGAGATGACTGTGCGCCATGCAATGCCGAAGTATAAACTTCTCTCTCTCTTTGTATAAAAGCTCCGAGGCTATCCCAAACACAAGGCCCTGGATTTCAGATTTCTCTGTTTAGTCTGTGCGCTATAATTTAATCTAATATGACAAAATATTTGTAAGCACACATTTGTTTTGTCATGTGTGTGTTTTACGTCTGACTTGAAACAGAATTAGTGTTTTGTATGTGATGCTCGCTCTTTGAAAGAAAGAAAAAAAGGTCTCCTATCCCTCACTGGCCTGGTCGTTTGCTAATCTGCTGTGATCAAGTTTTATGACCCAGGGTCAGGCTAATCCCCAGTGGTCATGTAGTTACTATAGTTTCACTGATAGAACAAGGTCTGCATGCTGTGAAGCGATGCAGCCTCTGTTTCTAGCAGGGGTAGTTCTGGACGTCGGCACAGAACCTGCTCCGACCTCAGCTGCCTTCATAAATGGATGTGGTCACTCTTTGAGCCGTGCCGTGCCCCTCTGCCACTCATTCGGCTTGTTCTTCTCCACTTGTGTGCTCCTCAGGGGGTGTTATTGTGGTTCTGGACCACAAAGTGAGTTTGGAGTTTGAAGTTGTATGCAAAAAAAAGAAAGAAGGGAGAAAATGTTTGCATGGATTTTGCCTCCCGCTTCATAAAAATGTGAGATTTGAGTTGTTATTGACTTGCAGATAACTAATGTTCCTAGGGTAAAGGTGACAGTAAAACAGCAAAAACACGTAACTAGCAAACTGTGGATTCAGTAAATAGACTACAGGTGTGGATGTCAATAGCTCAGCGCTGTCTTAAAAACTCGTTTTCTGGTTTTCTTTCTTCCCAGTTAACCTCCACATACCTCAGTTTCACTGTGTGTCAGATAGGAATAATGACAATTCTTACTTTATAAATCATCAGTGATTCTTAGAAGAGGGAGTGACACTATATTAATTTGTTTGGGGGCAAAAATCAGGGCAAGGTGAGATAAAGCGTCAGAGATCGTTATCTTTGGGGCTTATCTTCTAACTAACAAATACTCTGTGAGCCTGTTTGTTTGTTTTATGCTCACAAAAAGGAAAACTCCAACCAGAAGTGTGATATTGCTTACATACATGCTGCTACGACTCTGCTGGTGACAGACTGTTGTTTATTAGAAACCCTCACGAACTCTAAAGATGGGTTTACATTGCATTGATTTCTTGATCCGTTGCTGTAATTACATGTAAATTTAAATTCATTGATTCAAATTGCACTGAGAAGATAAGCGTTATCAATTGGTGAGCAATTTCCTCGAGCGCCTCCCCTGCAGGAGGAAGGGCTGAGGAGCTTGGTGTGGAGCGAGGCAGGCAGGACGTGATGCAGGGCAGGAATTTGGAGGGTGCACATTCCCACCCTTCGCCCCTTCCAGGGCTCCAGCCGTGCCTCTCTCTGCTTTGTCTGCTCTGCAACCAGAGGACGTCAGTCTCTAGAAATGTCAGCCCACGTCAAGCAGCTTTCAGCAGCTCTAAGTTAACTAATGGCGTTAATTTGCTTTAAATACTTTTTGCCTTTTCAGACTCTCAGCCCTTTGTCAATGGGACAGGACCTGCCTCCTTTTGAATTTGAAACGTGGAAACCTTCCTGCTCACTTGCCAGACGGGCTCTACCTTGGATGTAGCAAATGCAGTTTGATATCTCTAGCAGACTGTCTCCTCTCTGTTGTGTATCTTATCCCTTCTCAACCTGGAGGCAAAAGCTGAAATGTCACAAAGTAGGCAGCTGCTTCTTCCTAAAACACCTGTGAGTCAATTCCCAGTGGGCATGAAGATGAAGATAACTTTGAATGCTTGCAGGGACAGGCTCCATTCATCACCTAGAAGTTCCTTGCTAATCTGTTTCAACCCTCACAGACACTTTTTTCATCAGTTTTACAAAATATTTCCAAGTTCTTGTCAGCCAGGCCGGCTGTGTTGCCCACTGGATATGGGAGGAAGCTGGGGTCCAGGAACATCTGATCAGAATCTTAAACTGCCGTGCATTTAAGTTGTTTGTGAGCTTCAATTTCAGTGAATAATGACAGCAATTCTTATTTCTCTTGTTATGAAAGCAGCTCCTGACACTGCACTTTACACATCTGACAGTTCACAGGCAGAAACTGTTGTATGTTGTCACCCCTGGTGATGTGGAGTTACCTGGTAGTAATAATTATACAACACTATCTGAAATACAGGTAATTGCTGAAACATTTTGAATATCTTGGGAAAAGCTCCATAATTGTCCAAGAGTCAAACAGATTTGTTTATCGAAAACAAGAAAGGACCTTATACAAAGAGATCCCCCCAACCTTATTTATTTATTTAAATTACAGCATCTTCTGTCCTGCATGTAAATGGAAGTGACGTACTGGTTAATGGAGAAAAAACTATTGCAGGTTGTAGTATGTCTTCAACGTGAGGTCACGTGTAGCTTTAGAGGCTATTTGCTGAGGATTAATACCATAATCCTTGTTCTTTTGTTTTAGCTTCTTGTAGCTGGGCTGCTTGCTGGAGAGAGTGAAAAGAATTTAGGCAAAAGAATGAAAAAAGGCTGGATTGCTTAATCATGAAGCAGCGCCAGGCTGATGTAGGATGCCGCTGTCTGTTATATCTCCAGGCAGCATCAGGCTGAGGGTGAGGTAAGCTTCAGTTTGCTTCACTTCATGGGGCTTGAAGGGTTCTGTTTTATAGCTGTGTTATACACACGGAAAATTCTCTCACATTACTCATATTTCTCATATTTCTTCTCCCTATGTCCTTGTATTGTCAAGCCCACACAAATAATTAAATAGGAGGAAAAAAAAAGTCCTTTTTCTTTTTTTTTTCTTTTTTTTTTTTTTTTTTTTTAATATATTTAAGGTTCATGGGGGTGCACTTTTGCTCATGTTTTTCAGTTATTTGTCAAAACCTCAAAGGCTAGACATGTATTTGTTTCGAAACAACCCCCCACACCCCCCAAGTGAAAGCTGGGTGGCTCACCCCATCGTCTGCGTGGAAGGTTTTAAGAAACTCCTGCAATGACAGGAAAATCACTACAGCAGGGTAACCAAATGAGATTTATGCTCAAGCTCATGACAGAACACCTCTTCTTTAGTGTGAAGGTCTTGACAAGCAATAATGTCAGTGGCTTGTAAAACCTGCAAGCTGTTTTAAAAGTGTTTTTACGTGAAATTAAGTAGAAGCAGGAATATTTTTCAAACTTTTTTTTTTTTTTTATCTTGCATTGCATTATTACTGTCTCTGAATAGCTATTGTGCACAAAAACTGAACTAAAAGCTTTGTGGTTTGTTCCAATGTCTCACTTAACTCTTTGTTAAATAGTCTTTTTTTTTTTTTTTTTAGGTCGTCTTGTAATTTGGTGTCCTTCACTAATGCACTCAGGAGGACGTGTGTAAACAGAGCAAGTGCATTATATGCCTATTCATTGTTTATTTCTAAAGAGGCCTAATTTTTTCCTCATGTTTATTTTCTGAGTAAGAATTACTGTGCTCAACAGTGTAATTGTGCATAAAAGAAAAAAAATACCCTCGAGAACATGTAAAAGTAAAAATTGGGATATCGTTCCTCTAACTCTTCAGCTGTAGTCATAAACCCAAAGTTCTAAGTTCTAACTTTTCTTAATGGCTCGTGTGTTTGGGCAATGTGTATAGTAAATCAATTATTCAAATGAATAAATTAAATGTCAGTGGATTGGAGCTCTGCATTCCCTAAAGTTTTTCCATTTTATAGCTCCATTTCATCATCTTCAGCACCTGTGTCTTTGGAATGTATTGCAGTGTGACATCAGATATTTTATTAACTAAGCCACTTTTTTTTTTTTTTAGCTCCTAACATATAAGAGCATTGCATTCCATAATAAAATACACTCATTTGCCACAGAAATAATTGAATTAGATATTCAAATATCAGTACATTGTACTAAAGGAAATTATAAAGATATACTATCAGTTTTAGATCTCTCTATTCTATTGCATTATTATTTAAGAAAGGAACATAGGAGGATTATGCCAAAGCCATACCTGTCTATACAGAAAAAGTAATTTTTTCCTTTTTTTTTTTTTTAAAGATTGAAGACTTTTCAACAAAATAGTAAGTATTGCTACCCACTACCAAATGTTACATAAAGATATTTTTTTTTCCATGATATAAGTGGTTTATGGATTGAAAGACTTGGCAGATATATTGACTGTAAATATATATATATATATAAATATATATATATATATATATTCTTAAACCCAGGAATGATTACTATAGATAATTCACCCTTCTTCTTTACATGGGAACATGGGCTGCTTTTGTAGCTCCACTAACGAAGACCTTCACGTATGTTGTGATTTCCTAGATCAGTATAATATCAGAGTAGTTTGCCCAGTTGACAAGGCTGCGGTCCTTTTCTAATTGGTGATGATGATTTTTCCCTGGAAAATGCTCTCATTTTTCAATGGTGGGGACTGCTAAAAGGAAGAAAGGGAGACAGATTTTTGAACTGTCTAATGTATTTCTTCAGACTAAACATAGGCTTGCAGAGAATAGTGAATCTGACAGATATTCATAAATATTATCCCTACTTTCCCTCACTCCTCTGCCCCTAATTAGAGAGGGTAAATTGTCTTGGGGAAGGACAATGGAGAAGCATGGAATATGGGAAGAAGTAAGTGAACAGTGCCTGCTTGTAAGTGACTTTCCAACACTGCATGTGTTTGTCTTCTCTTTTTTGTATTTTTTTAAAAGAAGTATTGCATAACACATCAACAAGACATCCGTCAAAATGAGTTATAACAAATTAAACAAGTGTGATAAAAGGTAATCAAAATTTTAAAAGCACCTACTGTGTGGGAGGGTGAAGGAATGAGAAAAAAAAATGTTGGAGTTAGCTTGCAATTTATTTTGCAAGAATTAATATGGAAGAGTCTTAATTAGTTATAAAACATAATGAAATTCATTAAATAACAATTGACATGAATCTACTATAATTAATCACTTACTATTGCTTTTTATCTATATTGCCTGTGAGAGCATTTATTTTTATTTTTATTTATTTTTATTTTTATTTTTATTTTTTTTTTACCAGCATATAAACTGATCTATGAGATACAGGGATCTTTGGCTAATTAATTACTCAAAGCCACTGCTTGTGGCTCCAAATGACACATGGACAACTTCTGGAGTCCTGTGCAGTAAACTATTACTATTACTTGCCTCTGGCCAAGCCATGCCCTGGCATTATCGGTTATTTGTTCATATGCTGTGCTATGGAAACCTTCCTTTACCGTATGAGTCATGATCCGCTATTAAGATTGTCCTGAAAATTCACTTTTGTCTGCTGAGAGTGTACTGTCTGGAAGCAGCACAAAAAATATTCAGCCACACTCATCACATTAGATCAAGACCTAGTTGCTTAATGGTAAAGTTTTCCACAAAAGAATAGCAGATATTGGCAGAACTGCAGCATACTGTGTTTTGCCAGCATCATCTCACTAATCTGCACATGTGAAGTGTGGCATTGTGTACCGAAGAGGATGGTGGGACTTGAGGCAAGTTGGAGAATAGCTAAATGCTTTTTACTATCTTACCCTTTGCTTGGCTGCCCACAGGGCTTAGAAATGATGTTATTCACCAATTGCAATCAGATGAGGGTGGCCCCAAGGGGGTATAATGTGCTACACATGGCTGCGTCAGCCTGCACATTTGGCAACCTACTCCCAATAAAAGGGAGTAGGTCCAGAATGAGGTACAATGGAAGTAATAAATTTAAAAGGCAGTGGTGGACCTTCACTTTAAAGTTGCAGGGTCAAAACCTACTTTGCCAGATCCAGAATATCACCTGTCAGTTGCAGAGATCTTCTACTTCCAGGGAATTGCGTACCCAAGCAGGGAAGGAAGAGAACTTGGGAGTGGTAGGTCGTGTCTTGTGGTAAATGGTCCATTCCCAGATTTCCAGGGTACTCCTTCCATTTAATTTCAAACTTTCCTACTCTGCAGTCTCCTGCTGATTTCCTGTAATGCCATCAATCACGGTAGGTTTTCTTGTAAACAATGGTGCTTTCATGTTTCAACTCACTGGTTCTTATTGAAGTATGCAAAAGGTAAGGGAACGTATGAAGGAATTATGCAAGCTCATGAGGAAAGAGGAGAACTTCCCCCCTGAAACTGCACTGCTGTGAGAAGCTCTGAGGCATGGCAGATGCATGGCAGCCTGGGTTAGGTCATAAGTTTCTCAACCGTTCTTCTATAGTTAGACTCTTTAGTTAGACTCTTTAGTTCTTCTATAATTAGACACAGTTACCATGTGAAGAAGTTCAGGCCTCAGCACCCTCTTGGTTACAGATGGTCCTAAATGCATGCTTCTCTCTGTTGTTCTGCCACGGCTCTTGCAGAAACGTAGTCAACATGCGGATACAAACGTGGGGTATGCTGTACTTGGCATTGCTGCATGAGCCAGACTCTGCATCTGCAGTCTGTTTGTCCTGCAGCACAATTCAAGTCTGTGATGCTTTCTGCCGAGCCCCTTGGCTCATTCCTCTTGTTTGTGTTTGCTGAAAAACTATGCAAGGAACTCCTGTGAGATGAGGTTCGTGGTGTGGATTTTGCTCTCCTCCACTCCCACCGCTGGCTGCTGCTCCAGAGGTTCTGATCAAATTCCAAGTTTGCTGCAGCTCAGAGTCTTTATCAAGGGAAAGCATGCTGAATGCGAAGCATGTTGAAGTGCCCCCTTATGAAACGAGGTTTGACTTTCTGTGATATCAAAAAGAGCATTAAACCAGAATTTAATCTATCCTGGGAAATCATATTTCACAATCTAATGCCCGGAGCCCTTTTCTTTTTAATATGAGGATCAGAATTCTGATCTCTCTCATGGTTTGCCTAAACATTTTATGTTAAATGACAGCAAGTTAATAAGTACAAAATAGTGGGTGGTTAACTACCATTTAGCAGGCCAACACTTTGTCTAAATGGGAAAGCTCTTGGTATAAGATAAGGAGTGAATTGAAAACAGTAAAATTAAATCAGTGTAGCCACATCTTGTAGACACTCCTGTTTTGGTATGAAGCTGGGGTTATTTTAGCTTACTATTTATGAAGGCTTTTTAACTAAACTGTGAGCCTTATCCTGGAACAAAGGTATGCCCACGTGAGGTAGTCTCGTTAATACATCTCTCACTGCCCAGCCATCTTGGTAGGATTGTTCAAAGCCTTTGAGGCAAGGAGAGTGGCTGGAACTGCTGCCAAGTGACTTAGTGAAAAAGAAAAAAAGTCCACGTGTGCTAAATGTGAAGTGACTCCTCTGATAACCCATGATAGCGTGGAACAATGAAGTGGGCAAGCTCGATAAGAATTTCCAGGAGCTTGGCACTGGGGGAAAGGAGCTCTGATAGCCGTGTGGAAGGCGGTTTGTCATAGCCTGATGAAATAGCAACTTTTATGAAGTGAAGGGAGGAGAGCAGACACCTTCTGCCTGAGCTAGTAACGGGCTGCTGAAGCCATGGTGGAATTATCTTGCTGGGACACTGTTATGAAAGCTATTTCATTGTGTGCTCCTCCTGCGGGAGTAGTGGTAAGGTAATGTCAGAAAGGGGTGATGTCAGGATGAATGCTAGTATGGCTGTTCGTTCCTAAGGGCCTTTTGAAATGCCCGTAAAAGTACCCTTGTAAAAGCGTTAAGGAGTTTCTGCTATAGCTACCCTTATGAGGAGAGTGTAGCATCTCCTGTGGTCATACAGCTTTGACTCACCATCACCTTTCCCCCAGTGTCAGATGATACAGATATACTGTAATGGAGTGATCATAATTGCACATATTTTTTAGGGATACAAACCATGCAAGCCTGCTTGACCTAGCAGTTTGAGAGAGCTAAAAGCCTTTTGAGTGGTTTCTTTAAGGAGGAATGATGGAGGATGTAGTTGGGTATGTCTCAGGTTCAGGCAGTTTACAAACGGCACCTACAAATCCCTGAATATATTGCATACCCACCAGCAGGAGGAACTTTCCTGGCTCACCCTTCTTTCTAGCTGAGCCTGTTGTGCAGAGGTCTCTGTCAGATGTTTCCCGAAGTGTTGCCACAATTGCTTCCCGCTCTGTTGTCTATTGATTACTGTGCTTTGCTGGTCTTCCCTCATATGTGCAAGGCTCCAGCAGACAGCATGCAGCCTCCAGCTTTGCTCTTTTCTTCCTCCACCTGACGCACATATGTTTGCATATAAATCCCATGGAAAACTGCTCAGACTGCTTGGCGTGGTTCCTATTTGTGACTTCTCCATGGAATATTTTGCTGGCAGTTCCTATTGTCTGAGTACCCTATTTCATTAAAAGTTAACCTGCTCTGTGTATCTGTATGGCATTGTAATCACCACTTTCAGTGGACATACCAACCATGCCCTAGCATAACTTAACTGTTGAAGGCAAAAAGACATAAAAAATTCAGAACATGGAAACACTTACAGGCCTTTGCCACACTATGCAGAGAAGCGTAGTGTCCTTGAATGGGGCTGGGGCAATCATGCAGGAACTGATCTTTTACTGAGGAAAGAGGATCGCATTGCTACAGCTTGCGATCTTAAATTTTACCACATTAGGGTGTTTTGTGCTTCTTCAGCACTTACTCAGCAGTGTTGTTCATTGGTAAGGAAAAGGGAAGTTTAGGAAGTTTCCACGTTATTCTGCACTGCACTGTGAGATGGAATTAAAAGGTCTAGTGCAGCTCCATGTCTACTCCTGGGAGCAATTTCATTAGCTCGGTGGGACTCCACTCAGAAAGTGATACCTGGATATGATGCTGCATACGTGCAGATGAATTACAGAGATTTTAATACCAGTGTGCTGCAAGGATGAATGCCTATGCTATGGTGCTGTGTCTAGGCTGACTCTGCAACTTACATCAGCAGATTAAAAAAAAAAAAAGTTGCATTATAAAAAGCAAACTAAAACATTTTCCATATTTTTTTTTCTTTTCAAAGCACCCCAAGAAGGTCTAAATTAAATGAACTTGGCAGGTTTAAGTGTGACTCAACTCATTGTTTTCATTCTCTCTTTTTGGCAGCCTTCAGTAATTCCAGATGTTATTTCTCTAACCACATGGAAAAAATTCTTATTAAAAAGAGGGGGGTGGGACGGGAGGGGGGGAGAGAGAGAGAGAGAGAGACAAACTGTTTTCCTGCATTTGGTGCGTTTTTAAAGCAATGATGATATTGCGTAGACAGTGCTAATGTGCAGCAGGCACTAAAGCTAGCTGGAAGCATGCCCAGGAGGAGACAGCCCCAAGATAAAAGCCTTAGTGTTATAGGGGAGAAATAAGAAGAAAGCCAAAAGCAGCTAGTTAGTTCAATAAAATGGTGTTCTGTCATTCTAGGACTCATTTGCTGGGAATTGTAAAGGCAGGACAAATGGGGAATTTAGCCTGAACCCACTATATTGAGGAAGCTTGGAGAACTATCGTATCATGTCAAGGAGTGAATGACTGTTTTTCTTGCACTGTGATCACAGGGGAATATATGGTTAACTCATAAATAATGCCTTACTCTGAGTGGAAAAAGGATTCATATCTGCTTAGACAGTGTGCTTTCAGAGCACATGAATCCACTTACTTTGCTTGGCTCGCCTAGCATTGCTCAGCTTAGGGAGAAATGGAGCACTTCCTAATTTAATGTAGCATATAAGGTCATGTGCACTGTGGTAGAGCTACTTTGCAAGGTGAGTCCAGCCTCTCCTTCTGCATTTTTGAAATCTCCTTCAGGATCCAAGGACTCCAGGGGTCTGAACCTATCCCTGTGCTGCTGGAGCTAAAGGGCAGCCCCCTTCTACAGTTCACGGCACAAGGTGAAAATAAGAAATGACGGACTGAAGCACGTAGTGGTAGAGCCTCCTGGCAACATGGGATAATCCCTGGCAGACATAGCTCAGTTCCCAAGCTCACATCCCACCAGAAGAAAGCATTCATGGCGAATTCGCAGCCCCCAGCTCTGGAGCCAAGCTGCACCTCGTACCGCCGTCAGTGGTTTGCCTTTCCAACTGAGCAGGACACTTGAGAGCATAAGCATGTGAGCTTAGGGCCCTTCAAATTTAGTAAAATAATAAACACTGCATAGAAGATCACCCACTGACTCAGAGCTACCATGCAGAGTACCACAAGTCTTATTAATAAAAGCTGGTCTAGTGAATACACATTTAGCAGCAGGCTCAGAACAAAGCATGCAGGAGGAAAAAGCAATGTGCTTTTGAGAACCATGAGTTTTCCTTCTTAAATGCAACTTTTACATAAAGGACCTCATTGACACCTCCTTATAAGACCAAGTTTTGGAGTCTCTTACTCTTGGGGGGGGGGGGGGGGGGGAACCTTTCACTGTAAAAAGAAAGGCCAGCCTGCATCTAATTGATTGGCTTGCTATGGTTTACTTTTTTTTGCTGATGCTCTTCTTTTTTATTTTTTTTTTCTTTTTTCCCCACAGTGCACAAAATACATCAAAATGTTGTAGTGCTAGTGAAAAAGAAGAGGGATTTTCTGTCTGTAGGTGGTTCAGTACTGAGAGCCCAGAGAGAGAAAAAAAGCTCTGTTATGTCGTTTGTTGGTAAAAGTGAGAACTGTTACTGGAAAATGTTGTTTTGAGATTAGTTGGTGGTAAGCCATGACTAATGCTCATTGTGCCACTATGTGCCTGCCTTTGGGTTACCAGGTCCCCTTCCAGCCCCCCTTGCTTGTTTTACGTAGCTGATGGAGCCTGCTGAAACTTGTACCGTAAGGTCTTTGGTGCAGGGACTGCTTTTTCAAATTTGTCTGCACATTGCCTAATTCAGTGGGGACCCTGGCTCAGGACTGGAGGCTTTGGGCATTATGATAGCAAAAATAGTAAATTCAGTGGTGGTGCTTGGTTACACTGGCCTCTGCAGCCTCTGGGTCACTTCAGTTTTGGGACTCAGGGGACCCAAAGCTGATGTTGGTTTTCATTCAGGGAGTGGAAGCCAAGTCTCCAGCCATGTTCATTGTGAAGTTTTCAAAATGGAAAACAATTGTTGATTCAAATCCAAGACATTTTCTGGCTCTGGTAATCTTGTGTTCAGCATGATCACAATTAAATACATTCAGTATTGGTTTTAGGGGCGTAGTGGGATGTATTGTGTTAGAAGCAAGGGAAAACAATACATTTGTTACTGGTTTTCGTTTTATTTTAGGCATTTACTTACTTGGGGTTCTCTGGTTTTGTGGATAACCCTGAGGATCTTCTTGCAAAGCTAGCACTGATTGCTTTACTTTTCAGTAAAAATAAAAATGAGAATGAAGGCCACACAGCTTTTCTCTTCTGCACGTATTTCAGACGGAACTTGCCCTACGAGGCTCCTTCTGGCAAATTAACAAAAAGCTCTGTCCCGCTTCCCCAGATGATCAGTGATAAGATACTATGCTGGGAAATGATGTGATGATACAATAGCTAACAGCTAAGGCGTGCTTGCTCTAACACTGACTCTTGGTGAACTACACTGGACCAGATTCAGGCAGGACTGCTGCAGACAACAGTAGCTGCAAAGTTATAACAGCATATATTTTCCAGAGCATATAAAAGCCTGCCAGAAGGATTCACCCAAAGCTAGAGGAAACATGCTTGGCAACATTACCTCTGGTTTGGGTTGTTTCCTTCTGTGTCTTGTAGGAGCAGATACCAGAACTGCACTGCTTGAAAGGAAGACCAAAAGAATCAAGTGTCCCAAAGGAAAGGATTAATTTTGTTCTGTTCCCAGGGCACTGTTTAAAAGAGGTATTTGTGTACCTTGGTGATATAAGATAAAAGAAACCATTAAACCATTTGGGTTTTCATACTCCCATTGCAAGAGGCAAGGTAGGGAATACACTCTGGAAGTCTATTGAAATATTGGACCAACCATCCTGGTAAAAGCTGACAGTATCATTGCTGATGGTATTTTTTTTCCTGTGCAGGTCCAAATACTTGTGATCTTTAAAAACTCTGTAGGTGTCTTGCACCGTGAGATGTTAGAGAAATGTACAAGCCTTATTGAGTTCCCACCATTTTATAAGATCTTCCTTTGCGGGTAGTTTAAGGGGAAAAAAAAACTTAATTTCAGAGTCCTGTTGGCTGGCTGACCGAGAATAACTGATCGTTTTCCTGTGAATCGTCCAGGTTCTCCGTATTTGGTCTGCAGATAACTGCTTTCTTCAGTAGCAATGCAGAGGAAGAAACACTCACTGATTAACCAGTGTTGCTTTTCTAAAGTAGTTGGTCTTCTTTTTTTCTGCTGCTTCTCCAAGTACTAGCAAGGTCTGATATCTCTGTCTTATATACAAAGCAAAGCAGCTCTAGGAAGGACCTCCTCAACTAGATAAATGGTTTGAGTGCAGAACAAGGTTTCATAATTTACAGGATATTGAAAACTTTGTGTCTTTGGCTTATGGTGTAGTGATAATGAAAACGCCAACATGTCACTCATGTGACATGAGTGAAATAAGGGTAAATAAGGAATGTGCTATCTTTAGACTGTGGTTTAACTTGCTATGAAAAAAAGTTTTTTTTTTTTTTTTTCTTTTTTTTACTTTCAGCCATTAACTGTTGTCTAAGATTTCTCTTAAGAAGGAAAAGCTGAGCACACTTGATTGCTTGATTGTTCATCTGCAAGGAAAGTCATCATAATTTTTAGGTGCAGAGGTAGAAGGATCAATAGTGCTAAGCGCAGAAAACATATTAAATTGGGTAGAGTGGAGCCTGAAGGTCTCTGAAGCCTGTGGTGAATCCATTCAACTAACAGAACAGGACTTTCGTTTCATCCTTTTATGTGGCTCTTCTTATTTCTTGCATATATGGAATGTCAAAGTGGAAGGAACATAAGGGGTTCTGGTTTTCGTTTTTCACATGAACTTAATAAACACATACCCATAATATCTGTAATTCCACCCGTAGCTGTTGATCAAAAAGTATATGGATAATAATTGTCAAATGTTTTCTGCTATGCTTAACAGATTCAGGGTTTTTGATTTGGTGGGGTTTGCTTTTCTGTCTTGTCAGTGTAGGGTGAACTGGATGGGTTGAAGAGTCTCAGATCCTAGCCCAGTAGATCTCCCAGCTTGCTAAAACTGGAAACTTTTTCCTTTGAACTATGGCGTAGTATCGTGTTGGTCCTTCCAAACAACATTGTTTTCTGTCCATGAGTGGCTGCATTTCTGTGATGACTGAAGTGCTATCTATGCATGAGATTGTACCCACAGAATTAGAGAGTCTCTGACCTGTTAGTGTATCTGTCCTTCACTATCTGTCATTCCCTACAAGCCCCCAAGAAACTTCACAGAATCACAGAATGGACCTCTGTAGGGTCCAACTCTCTGCTCAGGCAAGAGGCAAGCTCCTTCTCCTTGTTGATGAGATTTTTTTTCTGGTTTGTAAGGCCAGTGTGGGAACCTCTTAGACAAATACATGGGTTAGTGTGCGTAATGTAAGGGTGCAAGAGAGTCATTGAGAAAGTAAATGCCGAGCACATTTTTGCAAGGGACAAGGCAGATTGTAGTATATACACAAATGTCATAGGGAGAGAGGGTTGGCCCTTTATGAGACTCTGAAAAGTATAATTGCAACTGATTATGGAGTTATGCAGAAAACAGAGTTGTCAAATACTAAGGAGCAGGCAAGATAGATGGAGATTTCAAACATGCTTTACTTTCTGCATTCAAGAGGTGCCTGCCAGAGGTAAGATTGTCTGAAAGCAGTGTGACTATTTCTGGCAGTAGTTTTGAAATACTTGTAATTTTCAGTAGTTTTTGGTTGACTCAGGCAGAGAAGTCTTTCATTATGAAAGTGTGTAACGGCAGTATGGGAAGCTCCATACAGCAGTGAATAACACTCCAGCTAACAATGGACATAGTGCAGGATGTTTTTAAACATAAGGAAAAAAAAAAGAGAGAGAGAGAACAACACTGGGAAGTGCTGAAGACTGATGTAAGGCTGAAGTGTTACTTTTGTCACCCTGGGGAGCAGATGAGTCTGGTCAAAGGCAAGACTGTGACATGAGAGAGAAAATGAGAGAGAAACAGTGCATGAAGTGGAAGGTGCAGAATAATTCTCAGTAGTCAGACTGGGTGGGACCAGCAGAAATGTTGAGCAGGAGCTGAATGTGGAGACTTGAAAACTAGTGCATTCAGCGGCCATTATTTTGCTGCTGCTTGTTGACAGTCCTTCACAGGGACAGCACATCTGAATTGGGGTTGTCACAGCTATACCTGCCCCAACAGAGACAGAAGGCATACGGGCATACGAAGAAGGGTGGAAAGCTGAGCTTTGCATGGAAATCTGTGCCTGGTAATACCAATACAAAAATAGCTCCTGTTGTCCTGCCTCTGACAGTGGATAGTAATGATCTAAAAGATCAGGACAGGCTTACAGTGACGCAGTTTTAGTATCTTTTCCCAGTTGTCAGTAGTCTGTTGCACTCCTGAGCTAGAGGTGGTATCCTCAAGGTTAGTAGCCCTTTGTGGATCACTGTTACATGACTTTGTGCAATTGCTTTTGGAGTGTTTCAGTCCTGATGTTTGCAGGGTCCTTTGACAATGTGCTCCATGCTCAATAATAAATAGTGCAAGAAATGCTCTTTTTCTCTCTTTCAGATCAACCTTCTGATAATTTTGTATAGTGTGCACTCATTTTTGTATTATTTCTCACGGCAATAAGAAACAGTTTGCTTTCAGATAAATAACCTAATGTGGGATTGCCGTGTGGCCTCCCAAAGAGATTCTAGAAAGAGATTTCCATCAGTTTTGTTGGTTTTGTTGTGAGATGTAGCATAGCATGGAGGATGGGACTTACCACTGCTGACATCTGCAGGTCCTCATGATAGAAAATTTACTTACTAGGCCCTTCAGGTCTGTCTTTAAAGCGGTTAGGCTGACCACTTAAGTATTTTTAGGTTAGGTATCATTATGTGTACCTGAGGGAGGAAGACGTGGACTTCCAAGAGGCTGCGGTGGTATGACTCAGTTGTTGTATGTGCAGTTATGACCCGTAGACTAGATAAAACCAGCACCTCTTAGAAATCTTGGATCTGAGTAGTAAATGACCAACACAGTTTATCTAAAATCTGCAACTGGGGCTCATCTGAGTATTTGTAAGAGGAAACAACTCAACATGAGTAAGAACTTTCAAGATCAGACCCATAATACTGGTGCTACCAGTAGATGATTAAATCTGTGTATGAGACTTTCTCATTTCTAGAGAACTACGCTGGAATAACTGCCTCAATGATCTCCGACTGCCTAATACTATTGCTTTTTATGACAGACAATGTAGGTCTTCCTGTTTATTTTCCCAACTAACAAGTCAGTCAAGTAACCTTTTAGGAAATACTACAGGTCACTTCTGTAGCATACCTCACTGCATGGAAACCTTTATTGCCAGGATGAATGATATTCTTAGATATTCATGGGAAATAAACAGCAATAATCCTGACAGGAGGTGTTGGCAGAATGAAGTGTGAACAGGAAGTGATTAAAGATAAAAGACAATCTCAGGAGTTACCTTTAGCTCACTGTGTGATTATAGGTGTGGTTAAAACAGGTCACAACAGAGCGTAACACCTGCTGACAACAAAGCTAATCGGAGATCCAAAGTTCGCTCATCACTCAGGCTAGATTGAGATTATATAACCAGACCGATCACACCGAATAAAATTCTTGGTGCTTAACATATGCTTCTCAGCTTTAACTGTGTTTCAGTGTAGGCAGAAACATATGCTACATGTCTCATAAGCAAAGCTGCAGTGACACCTACATTAAGCTTCCAAGACATTTAGCATTAAAACATTTACCTTCATTTTCATTACAATTATGCACTGAATGAGGCAGAAGCCCAGGCAAAAACAATGTGTGATCATGTAATAAGGACTACCTCATAATGACAAGGGAGGTAAATGATGGTTGCACCATCCACCTTCATTAGTGTATTTCCCAACATCTCTGAGTTTTATGTTAGGTGTTGAGTGTTTTTTTTTTTTTTGTTTTTTTTTTTTTAACTTGTAGTCCCATTGGCCATCTTTCCTTACATCTTTCGTGTAAGTTTCAGCTAATACTTTACATACTCTCTAAAACAGAAAACCATGCATATTATCTATATGATTATCAAGGTATTGTTGGCTAGTATCAATCTTTTATCTGTCTTAATTCGTGACGGGTTCTTGTTTATGAATAACAGGATGTGTCTGACAAATGTGGGCCATGTAGTTTGTGCACATTATCTTGGTATCTTCTTCCATTTCTGTGCATACTAATCCTGAATCCTTGGGCTTTGGGAAAAGAGGCAGAAAAGATATCATGAGCAATGCTCAGTGTTTCAGTAGGTCTCTTTGAAGTTACTCTTCTGGTTTACAGCCTGGCATTGATACCCCTCCATACTTATTCCAGAGCTCACCTGCCTTGGCCTCTAGCACCCTGACCTGTCTTCAGAGAAATCTTCTGTGAAAACCTAGAAAGGAGATGTTTTCCTGTGGGGAATGGGATGTGCAGGTCTTGCATGGGATGTACTCTACCCACAGAGGTAGACTTGTCATTTACATTTCAAATGATCAAGGGGTGAGTGGACTACCCAATGTAATTACATTGTGCATGTGTAGCAGGACGGTTCACAGGTCTGAATCTGAGCATCCCTAAACTGGTGGTGGTGGTGGGAAAGGGAAATGGAGAGGGGTGATTTTAGTGCTTCATATTGTCACCTTTCCACGCTGAAGGCTCTCTCTGGTCTCTGCTCTGCTCTTCTCTATTTATTCCTACCCTTTTTTTTTCCCCTTTGTGGTTCCTTTGTGCTAGTGTTTGGCTTTGTTGCCAGGTCTCAGCTTGCTCAGGCTTTTCAATTGCTTGCCTAGGTTTAATCTTCTTTGAAAGGTCAGCTTTGTGCAAAAGAAAGATGAGCCCTATGTCAAGCAGTGCAGTTTGAGGCATTCTGCAGTATGGGAAGCTCACCGTGTGGTGCTCCTCATTAGCTAGAGCAACCAAACTCACTAGAAGCAGAATGCATTACTTATGCACGTCTTGTGTAAGATACTCAGCAGAACAATTTGGACACGATCGTTGAGGTAAGAGGGTGGTTCCAGGATGTACCTACATAACCACTGTTCTTAAAATATTAGCTCAACAAATCAGCAGTAGGCAAGCAAAAGGAGCAGACTAGTTAGCTAAGCAATTTTTTTGTTGTTGTTGATGAGTCTCTCTAAGGCACTGCCCTACCCGTGATGAAAAAAGACCAATCTCCCATCTTTCCAACTGCTGCAGAGAAATTTGCTTAGACACCAGAAATGTTGCTGCGTTCCCTCACCTGGAGAGGGAGTAATTGTTTGGGACATATATGATTTGCTGTTCAAATTCCAGCTCCTCCCTGGGTAGGTCTGTTTACTCTAAACTCTTGGCTGGGTTTGGGTCTAAGGGCACTCACACACAAATGGCAAACAGGTTTGACTTGACTGAGGACTTCACAGTGGGGAGGTTGGAGGCAAATTGCAAAGCCTCAGCAAATGAAAGACATGAAAAATGAAGCAGACTAGTTATGTTTAAAAAGTCTTAAGTATCCAGCCTTTTGTTTCTTTTACTCACAGCTTTGAGGGGAAACTGGCTTAAGAGGAAAAGAATAGCTAGACTGCTCCTGGTAGATGTGTATCTACCCAGGCTGTCTCATGCAGTCCTTCCCTGTGTTGTTTCACTTCTGCATTGCACAATGCTAAATGACTTTATCCTCAGAGCTGTCAACTCTGGATTGGGACCATCAGAGCAATGATTAAATTGTTCTTCAGCATTTCTAGAATTAAATACAAGTTCTCAGTCATGCCTTCTGATTTATTATAGATTAGGCACATTGTTCCATGAAAACACAGAACGGAGTAACCACACGAGTAGTGAATTGCTCGTGAACTTAGACTTTCCTTTGCTAGCACCATTCAAAAGAACCCTTCTGCACTGTTTTTAATGTTAGGGCAGGATAGTCCTTCCAGATGTAACCCAAGTGTCTGAATGTATATTGCTTAAAAAGACACCTTTCACCAGCAGGCAGATGGAAATAATTCTGATGTGAAGGGAGGGGAAAGAGTTTGCAGAAAGAGGTGAGCTCTGACTCACATCTCCAGAGCTCGTAAAGGCTGTGTTTGCATTAGCCTTGCCAAGTGTGTACTGTCAAAGGCTTTGCCGTGCTTCTGGTTCTGCTGGGGGCTCAGTGGCAGTGGTGTCTGCGAAGGGCTCCCACGTAGGCATCACGTTATGGAAGCTGGTCAAAACACAGCTGTGAGTTGTAACTGCTTTCGAAAAAACAGTGAACTGTTGACTCCAAGCCTCATCCTGCACCTGCTCTAACCCAGCTCAGTGCTGCTGCAGCACCTACTGGTGCTGCCCCCGACAGCGCTTACACCTGTGCCCCTCAAATTAGGGTTAGGGGTCAGAGTTTTGCTAGAATTTTCTGCTCCCAGATGTGAAGCAAAATGGAGATGATTTCTTTGGGTAAAGACATGAGCTGTGCAACAGAATGAGGTGTGAGACAGCAAGGGAGACAACAGCCGTGTTATTTTATGTGAATGATACATAACAACAAAAGTTCTGAAGTCCAGAAAAAATTGGGCAATTGGAGCTGACTGAGTAGAGGCTATGTGGGGAGGAGGTGTTTGGCGAAAAGCTGTGTCCCCCTGTAAGATTTCAGATTAATTTACCTCAGGTGTGCTCAGGGTTCTGTACCAGTTGATGTTCCTGAAATATGTTGCATGCAAATTCATGACCATAAATAAACTTTGGAAAATAAATTTGAATTTTCTTTCTGCAAGAATTAATTTTCAGTGAAAAGAGCTGTGCTGGGTGCAACACTTGCTATAGTTTGTTGTTGGTATTTGAAGAAAAAAAAAAAAAAGAGAGAGAAGGTGCGTGGGTGGTAGGACAGGAAAGTCAACAGCCAAAGTGCTTTCTAGAGACGCTGCTTTGAAAAAAAGTGGACTAGGGACTTGAAGTGGGAAGGTAAAGATATGTCCTGGGGCATGGTGTCATAAGGCAGAATCAGCCAAAGCCGAATAATAGTGCTATGAAAAGGGGAAGATCCTGCCCCCACGCCCATGTTCACTCCCAGCTGTTGTGGTGCTGGCAGTCACCTTGTACTGGTTTCTGCACGTGTTGGATAGCTCTGTGCCAAGGTTCAGCTCACTAAAGCGACATAAACCTGGTGCAATATTGCTACTGCAATAAATGAAATTGGCTCTGTGCAAGGAGGAGTGAATGCTGGAGACGGTGCCCTGGGGAAGGGGCCGTGGCCCACGGCTGGGACGGGATGGAGGTCAGCGCGTGCTTTCTGCAGCACTGAGCTCTTACACTGCTGCTGCCCCAAGCTAGAAACCACCAGAAGGGGTGACAGCAGCTGAGGGTGCACCTCTCCCACATCCAGCTCCAGAAGTGTATCCAAAAAACAAACACTGGGAACTGGTGGTAACAGGTCGCCCAGGCCTTCGCCATGTACCTCTGCTTCTCTCTGCAGTGTACGTGCTGGCCTGGCTTGTCCTCATGCTCGTTTGTGAGGCATCTGCCAGAATTTAGTGACTTCTAATGCTTTTACTTTAACCCCCAGAAGGCTCAGTGTTACAGTGCCAGCTAATGGCTGGTGTTTTCAGATTCGGAAACTAGCGGCAGAAATAATGTCTGAGACATTTGTAATTTTCTCTAGGGCGGGAAAAAAGGAAAAGATCATTTATAACTTAGGTGAGTCACTGATGATATTCTAAACCATGTCCTGTAAGTGTTTCTATTTAAGAAAAGTTTATATCTGTTCCCCAGGAGCACTGCAGGCCATCTAGCAGCAAAACCAGTATTTCCGCCGTGGAGACGGAGGCTCTCCTCCCTGAGAAGCCTTTCTTTCTCCTCCCACAGTATGCATAAAGGATATACAAAGCCAGCTGGTCAGATGGATTAGAAAGCACTGCACCACGTCAATGGGCACCCTTGTTTGTGTTCTTGAGGAGAGATTCTTAGTTCAGAAAGAAAGAAATGCCTCCTCTGTAATCGCCACTAACGAGGAGACCCCAGTGAAGTTTTTGTGTTTTAAAAGGCTTTGGCAAAAGACATTTTGGACTCTCGGATTAGTTTATGTTCCCTCCCCCTCCCCACTTGATCCTTAAGGATTTGCCTGAGTCATGGATTTTTACTGGGCTTGTTAACTCTGTTGTTATTTTTTTTTTCAGCCAGCGGAATAAAGAAATCCTTTAGCGAGAGGCACTCACCGGGGATTAGCTATGAGTGGACTGAACAACTCGGTGGCTCCCCGGCGGGGTGACCTCTGACTCCCGGGTCGGATGGCGACTCATCTCGTGCCTCCTGGCTGAAGCAAGCTGAGGGCTCCCAACAAGTGTTTTCTCCGTCCTCACCGGTTTCCCTCCACGCAGCGATGGGCAGTGCCGAAGATGAGCTCTGTGTTATCACAGCTGCTATTCCACAAAAGCGGGGGAAAATGATAAAGTATATAGAATATCAAAGGCTACGGTAACTGTTATTGGAAGGAAACCGTAACCTCTTTTACCACCTAAAGGGACCTGTCTGCTTTCCTCCTCTGTAACTTCAGAGCTGCTTTTCCAGCAGGGGTTTTCCCCACATAGCAGCAGTGCTTCAATGCACTGAGGAGTTAAAAGGCGGCAAGAGTGGCTTTTGGAAACCTTTCTGCTATGGATGGTAACTCTACCCAGGCCTGATGATATCACGGATGCTGTGGTGGTGGCAGAGAAAGGTTTCAAGGGAGCCGCTTGCACAAGCTCTAACTGCTATGTCTGAACTGAACCCATTTACTTCAGCTAGGAAGTTAAAGCAATGTGATTGGGAGGCAAAACACAGTAAGAAGAGAAGCCAAAAATTAAACTGAAACCTTACATGTAACGGAGGTCAGATTTTGTGTGTAAGGCTAATATGTAGATGAGTATCACTGAACAAATGAGTTATGCAGATTAACTCTGCCTTTGAGAAAATTGGTTAAATGCTATGCTATCCACTGTTTTACACAGTCTTTGAAATCCTGGCTGTTTTACAAAGCAGTCAACTGCATCTTTTATCAGGTTATCAAGGGCTTGGATCAATTCATGATGAATAAGTGTCCAACCTACTCTATTGAAAGCTCTGTCAGTCATTGTAGTATACCGGTAGGTTTTCAAGAAACAGCTGTGGAAAAGGAACCTTTCCCTCGTAGCTATTGTTGGAGAAAAAGTAACAAATCGCTTTCATTGTTGGAAGGGAGTGTTGGCTCACACAAAGTCAGGTTAAGTGATGTGTGTTATTTTTTATGTGAATAAACTGGATGGAGTTAGGCAAACCTCCAGTGTATTAAAGCATTGCACCTTAAAATGAGATTTCCAAACAATTCAAAGGAATTAAGCTCCAGTGCAGTTTAGATTGATGCCCTGGCATGCAATGAATGGGGGAGGAAGAAAACAGTGGTATTAAATATATACTATGCATATTTAGGTAAGTATGCATTTGATACATGTTCATGTACAAATACAAACATAATTATGTAAGTGTTAGCTTTTTGCTACTCAGCCCTTAATTAATAGTTGATTTCTTGTAAACACATGGCAGAAGAATGCTTTTGGAGGCTTTATAAAAGGAATAGGCTGAAGCAGCTGTAGAGATATTTAGGGAGGTCTCTGTGCATGAGGAGGTAGGCAAATAGGAGAAAGTTGTGTAGAAGGCTGGCAAGGAGCAGGAGTAGTCAAGGAAGGGCAGGCAATCTGCAATAGGCATAAAAAGAGGAAGACCTTTAGGATGAATAATATGGCAAACTTTGTACCCTTCTATTAGCTCCTTTGTCCATCACTCTGAACAGACTTTTTTTTTTTTTTTTTTTTCCCCAGTTGGTTGCAGGTGATGAAATGGCTTGAAATTGTTAGCCATTAGAAAACAAGCAAAAAGCTGTGATGTGCATTTCTTGAGCAACAGCATCTGTTGTGAGTGCATCAACTTTACTTTGCCCTGGCTTTCTGTAGGGTATTAGATTAGGTTTGAAGTCTCCCTGTTGGTTGTCAGGGTCCATAATGGCCTGGAGTAAGGGTTTGTGAAAGGCTGCTGAGAGCTCGAGGAGGAGAGCTGCAGCTGGTGGTTTCACTCCTCAGCTGCCATGAAACCTTCTTCAGTCAGGGTCAGATTGCTGAAGGTAAAGCAGCGTGTAACAGCTGGTCATATCTCTGCACTGGGGACATCCTGCACCCCATCCTCATTGCTCCTCTTCTCTGCTCCTGGCTGCCAGCTCCCCCTGGCCTGCAGCAAGTCTAGTGCCTGTCAGGCCCTGAGCAAGACAGATTCAATTCACTGGCCTGGAAGAAAACTAACGTGACAAAAAAAGTGAATTGTTTGCTCCTGAGTTAATGAACTGAATCAGCTCAGTGAAGGCTCAGATGAACATTAGAGTCTGATGTAAGAGAAAGGGTGCGTTAGCATGACTGGGACGGAGAGGAAAGGGCAGGGCTGGAGTGCAGGACATGCTCCTTTTGGCGGTGATGAACTGTGAGAGTGATTCAACCCTGACATGCAACTTCCCCAGGAGGGTCTTAATGCTGCACCATGAAACAGGAACTGCTTTAAGCACAAGCTGCACCAGTGCCTGCCATTATCATAAATAACCAGTCATATGTAAAACAAATTCATTCACAGGAAGAGCAAAGCACACATGGTAGAGGTTGACCACACCACAATGCACTGCTGCAAGTCACTCTGGCACTGTAATGGTGAAGGGCATATTGGAACTTACTGGGGGAGGGGGCAATAAGTAATCAAGATGAAGGGAGATTAATTCCCAGTCTCCCAAAAACCATTATGAAGGCACAATCCTCCCAAAGAAGAAATGTTGTGCCTATAGTGTATGATGAAAAAGTGTTAATGATGCATTAATTTCCTTAGGCTGGACATTCAGGGTACTCCGGGATTCTCATTTATTTCAGTTCTGAGAAGCATTTATCATGGCTTTATTAAAGCTCATGTGACAAGCATTTTGGAAGCTCTGTTTCACATCAGCTAGCTGAGTTCAATTTAGTTGTGTTGTGCTGGAGGTCAGGACTAAGACCTTTGTCTTGGTGTGTCCCAGGAATCTGGGCAGAGAATTCAGTTCTAATTTCTTTAAAATGTGAAGGGGAAAGCTTGCATTTCATGGTGTGTTCACAGCTTCAGTGAATATGAACAATCTTTAATTAATATCAGCAGTAAAGGAACGGAAAAAGGGTTGGAGGTTTTCTCCATTAATTTTTCTGACCTTTCTGTGTCTTTCTCTTGTCTTTTCATCCCCATCTTGCATGCTTTTTTCTTGACATCCCCTTTTATTCAAAACATATAGGTAAAACTAACAGAGAATGAACATTAGAAAGTTTTCTTTGCTTGCAGCGTAAAGTAGTAAAGCGTCTTCCAAGTAGTAAACTCTGTAGATTGTGAATTGTGGGAATTCAGATGCTTCATTTACAACTCTGGTCTTTGGCTGACCAGATACGAGTGCTTCAATGCTGGGCTCGCTGCATAGAGAAGTGCAGTACTCATGCTACCCTGCCTTGAAAAGGTTCTGGTACCACATGACGTGAATATGATGGGATAGTCTGTGGGCTAGGGAAAGCTCTGTCTGGAGAAACTGCGCCTGTTTGCATGAACTTACAATCTAGGACTGAAATGGCAGTAGAAGACGATACAAGTTGTAGCGCCATACTTCAGGCAGATTAAAGGGACATCACACAAAGGTCACTCAGCCTGGGATGGATCAGGGAAGGTATGAACCCCACATATTTGCATTGGTCACATGTCAAGGGATAGCCCTTACACTTCAAAAATTAAGCATGCACTTTTGTTCGTTGTAATACACCAGCCCATCTTCTTTACTCTTTCAATTTGATTGTAACTTTTATTAGACTGAATAACTGGAGCAATTAGGGTAAAGACATCAGAAAGAGCCAGATACCATACAGTTGTCCTGATATAGTTGTTTGTGGCAACTTCAGGATTTAAGTGTCTCATCAGATACTGCTGTGGCTTTAGGAAACCTTTGTCTTTGCCAAAGTTGAAAGGCTTTGCCAAGCATTTGAAAAGTTCATCAAGCCTCAGAAAGTATTCTGCTCTGACCTGAGCTGGAAGTTAGTTTTCACATGGTGTTGGTATTAGCATTTTGATCTCTCCTGTCTTCAAAAGAAGCAATAGCTTTTACTCACAGAAAGGAGGACTCTATGGAAATTATAAGACTCTCATTTCAGGTTTTTCCTCTTTTAGTTATAAATGCCCTTTGAAATAAATCTGCAAATGTAGGATATAATTCAGATCAGCTGGAGCAATACATTTGGTGGGTCATGCACAGAAAATTGTAGGTGTTCCTCATATGTCATCCAGATTTTTTTTAATGTTCTTGGCAAAAACATGATGTTTGTGTGTGGACAGCATTACCGATGTCCCATTGACCGCCCCCAACCCACCGCTAACCACCTGGAATGAAGTTATTTTTATAACTGGCAGACTTTCTATAAGCAAAATGTTTCAGATTTAGCAGCTGAATGGAAATGCCTGGCATGCTTTCTGTGGTCATCCTTGTTTGCTAACGTTACAGGGTAAGGCAAACATGCTACAGAATTGTGGTATGTTTGCATCTTTGCAAAGGGATTGATGACTAGCCTAGCTAAAATACACAGGCATAGGCCACCTGGTCTCTGCAATTAAGGCCTCCCAAAAGATGGGTGTGCTCTAAAGCTGGAAATTGGGTAAATCTGTATTAAATTGGGAGTATCCACAAAATCTGAACTTGGAGCCCAATGGGACTAAGTCTAGCTGATCAATTTTAACCAAGAATTGCTATAAAATATGTGATGCATGCTGATACTCTTTTCCAAATCCCCTGATGATGTTCTTCCTCAGCTTTGCTAGAGTGGACTTCAGAGTGACAGTCTAGATGGGGACCCTTTAGCATTTCCCTCTTTGCAGATGCAAAAATGATCTGTTCTCCTTTTCTGTTTTACATGTTTCTCTCCCCCCCCCCCCTTTTTTTTTTTGTTGTTGTTTCACTTGAGCTAAGGGAAACAAAATAGAGAGCATTGTAGTTACCTTCCCCTGGTCCTGCATGCTTTCATTGACACTATCTAAGCTGTCACCCTTGGGTTTCTATAGGAGGAGAGCAAATTGTGGCTGACTGAAGTACAAGAAAGAAAACCATATAAATATATGTGTGTGTGTGTGTTTAACAGTCCACAAAGAATAAGAGAACTTTCACTGCTTTTCTTGATACAAGAAATAAAATCTTGAAAAGAGCTAAGTGCCAACAGTATCATCAGTTGTCAGCCTTTTGCAGAGTCCTATGAGGGCTTTGCATAAGGTGCAGGCCCTTGCAGAGCCTATAGACCTAAATGTTGCAGAGCCTATAGACCTCGTGGCATTTTACTGGGTATTATTTATGTTAGTCTAGGCCAGGCTTAAATAGTTTTCCTTGCTTCTCTGCATACAGCCAAAATTGTGTGCACAGTCCTGTTTTTGTGAAAAGCCCTGGCAGGCCTTTGAGCATGGGTGCCGTTAATGTGACAGGGCTGGGATTTCACCCCAGGCACTTTTGCATCTGCATATGTAATCTGCTCACAGCAGCTTCAGACAGCGCTGTGATTAAAAATGCCTGGGCAGGTCTCCACAAGTGCTGTCCCTGTGCCGCATTTCTCAGTGCTTTACTGGTGTTTTACAGGAGGCAGGGTGGGGAGAAGGGCGACTTTCAGAGCAGGTATTGAGCAGGGCCTCAGGGCCGCAGGAGCTCCCTTCAGATCATCATTTTAAGTGGTTAAAGAGGGTGTTTGTTGCTTACTGGCCGATGCAGTAGCCGCCTGCCAAAGGCTCCCAACACCTCTTTGATGCATTACAATCCCCATACAGGCAGTTTTCCCTCCAGCTATCTGCCCTCACTGGTTCTCTGGGCTGCTTCTTTCTTTTCCTTCTCAGTTCCCCCAAGTCCTGCTGGTTGTTGTTCTGTATCCATGCTGCACTGCTGTATCATCCTGCTATGCTAGGAAACACCTAAGCCCTTACCTTCAAGAAATGTACATGGTAGGAAAGATGTTAGTTTCCAAAAAAAAAAAAAAAAAAACAGCACAGAGATCCAGACTTGTTCATTCCTTGGGTTTTAGGTCTGGGGCTCCGCTTTGATCCAGCCCCACAAATGTGAGGTCTGAACTTGTGCCAGTGTCTGATCTGACAATGTTTTGATTTGAAGAAACATGTCAGTGTTTCTTTGATTCTATTTTTTTTTTCTATGGGAGAAATTAAACTTGAGGGGCTAGAGGGGGAATTTTTTAACTATTTGGAATAGTCTCTGTAATACAAAAATCACGTGATCGATAGCTGTTGAAATATGACTGGCGGCCAAACTCTGGGCCTTATGTCCCTGTGATCAGAAAAGGATCTGAGCCAAAGCCAGCTGGGGAATCCTCCCAGGGTTTATAAACAGCTTTGGCTAAGTTCATTATCAAGTAGAACAAATGTAAATCAGTTTAAATAGAAAGCTAGGTTAAGGTTTAAGGTAGTTCCAGAGGCACCCGGGAGAAAGGCATCACAGTCCTTTGGCTCTGACCAGAGTTGGTTCCCTATCTCCAGAGCATTCCTGCTGAACCTTGGCCTTTCTGCTTTCCACTGATGGAAAGTGCTCAGACTACCTGGAGCAAGGAGACAAGCCATTGTCTGTAGAGACTGATTTGTTCCCTCTTGTTCTGGTTGTGGGACTTTAGATACGTTTTGGGCAGATTTTCTAACCTCTTGAAGTGTTGGTTAGGCCCAGCTCTCTGCAGAGGAGGAATTACTTGTACTTGAGTTTTTCCTTAAATAGCTCCAAGTGTTTTGGTGAATATAAATTGTAGCCCAGTATTACTTACAGCTTTTCATTACTGTCTACTCTTGATGGCCATTTCTGTTGAGAGGTACATTTTGAGAATGAAAGGGTTTATGTATATCTGAAAAATGAAAAGCTTCTCTGAGCAGAGAAGTCTATCAGTAAAATTATAAGCAATTTTCTTTTTGGGCAGCTGGTGTGCTTGGGCCATGTGAAGGCTCTGCAAACAAGAGTTGTACTTGGAGCCTGGAGCAGCAGCAAAATGAGTTGCTGAAGATGTCTGAGATAAATCTGTTTCCCTTGGTTTCTTGCTGATCAGTTTTGTATGCAATGGGAACCTCTGAAGATGAGGGGGTTATCAGAGACCTCTCAACTATAATTTGTTTTTAGGGGCCAAACACAGGTGTTTGGAAGGACTCCTCTTGTGCATTGCAGTTAATTTCTGGCAGTTTTGTTGCTTTGTAATTGTCTGGGGTTGTCACAGTCTGCCAAGTATATGCCCCCTGGAGGTCTCTGATCTGCTTGTCTCTCCACAGCCTGGTTCTACATTTTTTTTCTATTATTATTTATTTTTTTTTTTTTCAGAGAAATTCAGTATGGGACTCTCTGAGGCGGGGGCTATGCAATTCTGTGGTTTAGAAAACCCCCTTTGGTTCACAATGCCCACAGCCTTCTCTTTTAATCAAGCTTTAGGACACACTCCGTGTCAGGTCTTATCCTTTCTTTACCTCCCCTCTGCAGTAATTCACGATTATCACTTCTTTTGCACCAGCCCCAATGCTCATGTGACTATTGCAGTGTTTCTGGGAGATGATCCAGCCAAAAAGTAACCTGAAAAAGAAGAGCTGAGCTCTGTGAACCTGCCCTGTAGGATCATGTAAGTGATTGTGGGAGACGGTGAGAACACACATAGTGAGGAAGAGTGGTATAGTTTTTTTTTTTTTTGTCAGAAGAGTTTATACTACCATGCAACCTCAGTGATTTGGATGGGGAATTTATATCTGTGAGAGCCTTATCTGAGTCACTGACTAATTGTTAATATTACCATGTTTGCCCTGCAGTAATATCAGGAGGCTGCAATCATGATAGGAGCACTGCTGTGCCTAGCTCTGTGTACGCACCAGAGGAAAATTGCCCAGTGTTTGCAGTCTCCATAGATGTGACAGCCAAACACAAGCAATGACAATACAAACGTGCTTCAGTCAGAAAAGCCATGCTATTCCTGACCAAAAGTCCATCTCACCCCTCTTACCCTGTACTTTGTCTTATGGGGGCAACAGCTTTGGTGAGGGTGCAGAAGTGGTGTGCATAGTGCTGCTCTTATGCAGTACGCTCTCACAGCTGCAGGAGAACAGGACTTTGGTGCTGTGGGTTGCATCCAAATGGTAGTGGTTACCAGGGGACTTATCCTACAAGGGGATTGACGAAGTCTCATCTTGAATGTCTCTGCAACAACCCATTGCAGAGGCTTTTGGTCTTATCCGGTGTTATTTTAAATGTGCTCTTTTAAAAATTAATTAGGTGTACCTTATTTCTTGTGTCAAACATAAAGTGAATGGTTGCTTCTCATTCATCTTCTCTGTAGCCTTTATAAATTTGTGAACCAGTGCTGAGCTATATTAAATTTTTCAAGTGAGAGAGGACCCAGACTGGGCTGTTAGTAGGGGAAAACTGCAGCTGTAGGGGTGGGAACTGTGTACACTCCTTTATAAAAGGGCTGAGTCCTCTTCACCCCTGTGGTATGAGCTGCTTTTGGCACCTCTGAGAGTTGAGATATGTTTGCAGTTGTACACTGCAAGCTGAAGGAAGCATTCCTCTGCATGGTGCTGCAGGTTTAGCTCTATGACTCTGGAGGAATGCAGCATCACATGGGGAAAAAAACAGGAAGTGTATCAGGAACTGGCAAGTTTGAGAAGGTTAAATCTGTTATGATCAGTTGGCTCCCAGGAATCATTTAAGGTGCAATTCCTTGATTTCTGTACAGAGCAGAATTTGAAAGTTTATATATGTCCATGTCATGTTTCCTGGGTAAGTATGAGCAATATAGATTTTTTCTTGAAGACTAATTATTATTTCTTTCTCTCCTTCTTTGGTAACTTTGAGGATGTAATGAGACATTAAATAAACTGGATTTGACATGAGACAAATTCTAAAAAGTTCCCACTTTCCACCCATGATGCTTGTTGCTGTTCCTGCACTACTCTGGTTGTGCTGATGCAGTCATTTGCGGGGCTGTGCTGAAATGATCCAGGTTAAACATCAAGCACAGAAAATCCAGCAGCAAAAACTTTGTTTTCTTATCAGCTGAGATCTGCAAATCCAATCTGTTTTATTGATAACCCATGAAGACGCACTGATACAAGTGAGGCAGCACTGGAACGTGGCATGGAGTAGAGGTGGGTGGCCTTGCACCTGGGGAAACCGAGTGGCAGAACAGGAGACTGAACAGAAGCATGTTAACCAGTGATACTGGTAATTCCTGATGCACTCTGTGGCCTGAACCAGCTTCTGCTTTCAGTTCATATACACGCAGTGACTCCAGATGGAAGTGACTCTAGCTGTCGGACGACTACCTGTCAGTATGGTAACACTCACCAAACATCACATTTAGGAGATCAACTTCATTTTGAGATGTTTTTATACCTGTTTTAGCAACTGTATTTATATATATATATATATATATATAATGCATTGCAGTTCTTTACAGCGACTGAAAGGGAAATGTGAAGTTGAAAAACCAGACTACTGACTTCAGCTCCATTTCAGTTCCTGTCTCTAGTACAGTAAGGTTTGGCTGAAGATGAGAAGCTGGAACACTGCACGCTGGTCCCAGCCTCTGTTACTTTCAATTCTGTACTGACATTTGGCCATCAGACTATTGAGGTGGGTTTGGGGCTTTAAATGCAAGGCCATGAAAAGGTGCTAAGTGTCTGCACATTGCTGGGTTGCATCCTAGTACCCTGGGCCTGCTTGGGAGAGACTTTTACTTTTCCTCTAAACTCCACAGGATCACGTAACTCAGGATAACTCCAGATTTTGTCTCTTCTGAGCATGCCAGTTAGAATTGATATGTAAAACCTTAAACACTCTGGAGCTCAACCAATTAAGAACGATAATTACGAACTGGGTTGTAGTGAACTCCTATTCACTTGCAGCATTCTGCAGTCTAAAGTTTCTTCAGAGCAGATGCAGGGATAACACACCGGGGTGGGAACACTTCCTTTTTAAATTACTAAGCAGCATTATTGTCTTAAATGTAAATTAGATAATTAGTGAGGTCAAGAGACCACACAAAAGATTTTATTGGTTTGAATAAAATGCAGCCTGGCATCAACTCGTATAGTAACAACCAGGTTTTCTGAGTAAGTATGAATCACCAGATTAGATGTAATTTCACCTCGTGTCTCACTCATGAATCTACTGTGTTTCCAATTTATTATAGGGCTGTAATTATTTAAATGCATCTTTGCTTCCTATAGATACTGTATTACCTATCCCATTTCTACATAAGGGTTTGGTTTGGTTTTCATTTCTGCTCCGTCTTCATTCTATGCCTGGTTTTTCTTTGACTTTTCTCTCCTTAGTGCTTTGTTTCTTCTTTTCTCATGGGGGTTTGCTTAGAAGTTATGCAGACTCTTAAACAATGTAAAGACATGAATTTAACAGATTGTAAATTACAAAGCTTGAGTTGCCTTTTTGGCTATTGCCCATGTGTTTTGGCTTTTACTACCTGTTTGGCATGCACTACTTTTTCATTCAGATGTAAGCAGCACTACTGAAGTGAAAAGGCTGTGGCTGTGTGTTAATAGTAATGCTTCAGGTGTTCACTCACTGAATTCTTGTGGTAGGGGCTGTAGATCCTCTAAGCAAAAAAAAAAAACTATTACTTTCCCGATTATATTCAGAGTAGATAAGACAAATGATGAGAGTAAAGATGATCCGGATTGTGCACAAGGGGAGCATGGGTATTGGGAAGATGAGGTGATAACATGTGCAAAGTTTATAGTGAGTTGGAAATTGAACCCAAGTCACCTCGTTCCCGTTTCAGCACATTACAAGTCAGGATTACCTCCCATTGCCATGGCAGGTATATTCCTTCAGGTTTCCCCACCCTCCATTTTGTATTGGCAGGGTTGCTGCAGACTGCTTTAAATAACAGCATGTAAATTTTTACCTGAAGAGATCATGGAAAATTTTAAATAGATCCTTATTTTCTGGGCAATGTGGTTAGAAAAGCATTGTCTCTCCTTTATTTACACATGAGAGACAGGGCTCCTGCCAGCCAGCCACGGGAGCAGCGCCTCTCGCAAGCGCAGTGCCCGGTGAGGTGTGTAAAGCAGCAGAGCTGGGAGAGAAGGCAGGGAGGACTGGCTCTGCCAGTAGGGAGAGGCAGCTGAATAAACCGAGTGCTTTGTGCCATGGCAGGACTTGAATCATGGGCCAGGCAAAGCAGACAACAGGCACAGAGCGCAGTTAGCACCCACCAGTTATTAAGAAATATCTGCCCACAGATACGAGGGGGGCAGAGTTGGTTTTTGTTTCGTTCTTCCCAGTCTGTGAGGTTGCAGCTTCCTGCTCTTACATGGACCATGCCCCTCTCAGGCTAGACGTGTGGCACGAGGCTGATGTGAAGCCTCAGCTGTTTTCATGCCTCTCCAGAGCAGTACAGCACCTAGCTTTAGCAGGTGTGCGGGGTGTCCTTGTCACAGTGGGTGTTTGGTGCACTTGATGAGATAGGCAAATGTTATAATCTTGCATTTTATAGACAGTTATTGCAGCACAGAGTAAACAAGCGCCAGAGCCTCCAAGGTACTTTGATGCCTGACTCTAAATGGTTTCAGGGTCATGCAGGCCCAGCATATTTCTGTGGCTCGAGGCGGAGGTGCGTCTGTGCATTGACACTGGCTGCGTAGACTGTCACAGGCAGTGCAGGGATTGCTGGTCCCTGGCTGGTGGCTTAACCGCTGGACCAGGCTGCCTTTCCTAATCTTTTGTTCAGATCTCTGCTTCCAACCTGTCTGTTCTGCAGGATGAAAACCACTGTGGTTTTATGCTGAAGCAGTGCCTCCAAGCCTCAAAAGATTCAGTGCTCCTTGGGTACGGGAGGTCTGCCTTGTTGAACCTAAGCCTTGTGGGAACATGAAGCCCGAGTTACAGTGCTAGGTGAGCAATATTCAGCACACAGCCACCCCAAACCACTTCACTGCCTAAATACTGTGCTGTGGGATTGCCGTGTAAATAGCACAAATAGCCAGCAAATGTGGCATTTTCAGGCGGTGTTTTGCAGGAAGATCTTCAGGAAAGGACTGACACATTAAATACTGAAGTAAAGACAGAAGTGTTTCTACAAACTGTTTCATCATTAATACATGTACATATTACATATGAATATATATATATATGTATGTGTGTGTGTATATGTGTGTAAAACCAGTGTTTAATAAGGGCAAAGATGAATTCTAGGTAATTAGCAGACCAGATTTTGCCTGGGTTAGAGAATTCTTATGAAGATGTGTGCTAAATTTTCTGTTTGTTGCCATGTGATTGACTTTAAAAAGCGAGCAAAGTTATCATTCCCTCACTTTGACTCTGCCTGTGAATTAGAAAAGACAAATGGTAGATATTTTTGTTGGGGATTTAGAAAAAAAAAAAAAAACCAACAGGGCACAGAGTATCTCTGTTCCCTCCCACTGCAAGGTTTATTGATGCTGTCTGCAGATTTGTGTTTGCTTTACTGCTGGTAGTTAGAGCTGGTGATCAAAGGCTAGTATAGCCGAAACCATGAAGGGACATAATTGGTTGGACTCTTTGAGTCCTCTGTAACAATACTCAGTTTTGTTGTGTTAGGCAGGGCTCCACAAAGTATAAAACATTGTATGATTGCTGGGGCAGTCGCTCAAATGTTTTCTTCTCGTCTCAATTCCTTTTATACAGGAAACCAATATAGCTGGGAGCCCAGGGATGAAAGCTTTAAACCTGGAGGGTGCCTGGTGCTTCCTGAGAATCTCACGGGGGAAACGTTGAGTCCCAAAACAGCTTCGCTGACAGATATATTTTTTATAGCCTATTATTTTCTCTCCTCATTCTTTGTTTCATTTGAATATAATAGGCTCTTTATTTTTAACTGCTCGTCTGTTCCTGCCGTTTATATCCTCACCCAAAAATCATAATTCTTGTTTCTTTTCTTTCTTTCTTTTGTTTTGTTTTGTTTTTGACATCACATTTGGTTACTGTTGAACATATGTGCTACAATGCCTGTATAGAAGGGACATTGTTTATTTTTCTGAGTAATAAATTTTCCATTTTCCTCTCTGTCTTTTCAAAAGAATCACATATTTCAATTTGAACCAAAGGATATAGCCCTATTTATAGGTTTTGAATTTTGGCAGTGATGTAAGTGTGTAATGTGGTTGTATGACTTCATGAGAGGGAAGAAAAAAAGGAATTGTAGATGAATATGTGAAAGTGTCATTTTCCTTTTTATTTCTCTAATACATGAAGTGGAGAAAATAGTTATGATGCTGCTTCTCCTGGCTGTAGCTGGTGTATTCTCAGGGGACCACTCCAGGGTTCCAGCAAAGAAGCTGGCCATGTCCTTGAGCTACTGATGCAATTTTACAGTGGATTCAAACATGAGCAGACTCAAATGCTAATTAAACAAAATGTACTGAGTGGTTTCACTGTTTGGAACTGGATAAATGCATAATATGAGGCCCATGCTAGTAAAGTTACTTTTTTTCTTTTATACTTTCCAAAATCATGTTTTGTTTGGTCATTTAAAAAGAATAGATGCACAACTTCCTGGCATGATAGATTTTAATTTGGACAAATAAGCACGATAAGGTACTTGCTTTCATCTTATACTTGCATTCATCTTATAAAATCCATGTTAGGGTGCTGTCTGTGAGAGCCAGTCCCCATGTCGCCCCCCTTCTTACTCCCCTGCACAAACTCACGTCCGCCAGCCACGGGGGACGAGGCAGCAGTGTTTGCTCAAACAGCCTGTGCACGCAGGCGGCTCTGCACAATGCCAGGTCAGCATGACATGAATGCACCACCTCTGACACTTCACAGCAGACCTCCTTATGAGTTCCTGCCCTGTTGCAGCAAAGCAAGCTGGAGAGCCAGTCAGGCTTTGCTCTCTGTGCTGTCACTGACTCTCGGACAAGTTCTTAAATCTGGGTCTCAGTTTCCCCGTCTGTAAATTAACAACTGCAGTGCTTGTCTCTGGGAGTGTCTGAGAATAGAACTGGTGGGAAAAATGATTTTTGTCCCAGAAAACCTGTGGAAATTAAAATGTTATACATATGTGAATATAATTATTTAATAGAGAACGTAACTTTATAGATGTATGTAAATATGTAATCTTAGCCTCCAACTTAATCATAATGAAAAACCAAATAATTAAAATTTTCATTACAGAATATTTCCTCTTCTACAGATCTGTTAATGCTCAGTCATAAAACATCTTATGTACTATGTAAAATGCTTCATTTGGGGTTTTGCTATTCTGTGAAAAAAAAAAAAAAGTTTTGCTGAAATGGGATTTGCTGCTGAAAAGCTGTTTCAAGAATGCTTTTCAGTTGCACAACTTAATGTAGTACCTGGAAATGATTTTAAGCTCCTTGCAAAAGAACAGCCAAGGATCTATTACATTATAATTATTAATTATAATGCAATTAATAATTGCTGTTATGATTACTTAACTCTTTTAAGTATGATGTTCTTTTTATGTGCTTTCCTTCTTGCAGATTGATCACCTTAATTATGGTATGTCTGTTTGCATGTACTTAGCACCTATTAAATTGAAACCTAAAGTGCATTCTCAAACAAATTAGAAACTGCTTTGTATGTTTCGAGGCCATCTCAGTGGGAACAAACTGCATTTTTCATCTCCCTGAGTTAATGGGGCTTGGACTTTGCATCTATGTTATTTTCCCAGACCTTTGACAGAAAATACTAGCTCTCTTCTCGGTATTTTGACCATTACTGGTAATAGTCTAATGATTAACTCTTGGAGCAATGGGGAAGCGAGTGTATGCCATCACCCCAATATACTGAATTCTGCCAGCTCCTGAAAGAAAGAAGCCTCTAGAAGTTTGTAGAATGACATGTTTTGTAACTGGATAATATGGTTTGTTTTTCATGTTTCAGTCAATATTAAGGTTTTTAGACTCCTCTTTGCTGTTTGCAACCCCTTGGCAATTAGAGAATCCTAAAATCCTCAGTGGATAGAGGTCTGTATGCAAGTCCCCACAGGAAATGTCTGCAAGACTAAGTAGATTACAGATATGGTTTTAGAGACACCTAAAAATGATTATTCTCCAAATTAAGTAATAACTTAAAAGCATAAAACCATCTATGTGAGTGGCCTCCAAAATATGGTGAGATTAGGCCTGAGTATGAACCTCACTTTGTTGAAGCCCTGCATTACTTACAAAGTCCTGTCTACACAAGAAAGATGAGTTAAGTTTGTTTGTTTGTCTCTTTCCTTTCCTTGGCTGCAGCAGGGTCATCCGAGGCAGTCACTACCCACGCTTACACAGATGACGTTTTGGGCAGAGTGTGCATCACGTCAGCATTTTGAGCAGTGTGCATCTCTGCAGAAGTGGTGCAGGTCTGTTGAGCTGCCCAGCCGGCGTGGCTCTGCCAGGAGAGTTGTGGGTCTGAAGCATCATGCAGCTCTTCCTCTCCATCACGTAAGGCAGGGGCCTTGCCAGCTCTGTTTATGCTGGCATCTCCTGGGCAGTTTTCCCATTCTGCTTCAGCTGCTTCCCTCAGCACAGCCTATTATGGGTAGGTCTCAACACTTTTCCTCTTGAATTCAGATCTACGTTACTGGGGAAGGACAGCAAAGGCTTTGGGATTCAGAAGACCTAAATATTTAATTATTTATTTATTTTCTAGGCTTACTTCTGCACTGAAGTAAAGTATAAAGAGGAATGATAACATTTAGCTGCCCCACTGGTTCGTGCGCTGGTGTTCACCACAGCTTTTGAGGTACTTGAGGAGAGTGTCTTTGGAAAGTAAAATGCTGTTGTTGGTGGTAGTGTGATATTATAATAATGTGTGAATCTTCCATTATCTAAACACAAGCTTTTTAAGTTTTCTGCACCTCAGAAGTGGAATTACTTCTAATATTATCATTGGGGCTCTATGTAAACCAGTGATCTACCGGTTATTTGTGCCTTTTATAGGCTGAAGAACAACAAATAAAAGCAACAGATGAAGGTTTTTGTCCTGGATCGGGGCTGATATTGACCAGGAATTGCTTTCCTCCCCTCACTTTGATAAGCTTTTCCAGTTTCTTCAGTCTGGTTGCTTTTATGTGGCCATATCTATCATTATATGGTTGGGTTTTTTATTGCTGATAATAGCTTATTGAGACTTAAGGAACTTTATTTGCTTAACCTTGGATCTCTGAGAGAGAAGCTCGTTACTTTGAACCTTTCAGCCTCCTGCTATTAAAAGTGTTGAAAGAAGCAACTCTAAATTAGGGCTTTTATTGCAATTTTAAACACACAAATAGATGCCTTCATTCTTACAATCAACATCAAAAGGCCAGAGAGTCTGGAGTGAATCAACCATATTGGTCATTCACCGTTGATCAACTTACACATGCCTATCTCTCCATCAGGATCCCTCCTCCTTCAGATGTGTTCACTCAGTCACGCTGCTGGAGAATTATGAAGTTGGGAGGAATCTTGGTAGTCCTCAGTTGTTACGTGCTGTAAGGATGGACAACTTGGCCTACTGGCATTCTTTGGTATGAACATTGTGTTTTGTGGCATGGATGAGTCTGTGTTTATTTATATACAATGCATTATACTTCGGCCATGGAGTCTGAATTTTCTGTTCTGCACTTCTCATGAGGATTGCTTAAAATAACAGACGCTAACTGTTGCAGACAGATTAGTTAATTTTATAACTGATAAAAACAATAAACTAATAAACATCAAAGTGCTTAAGTCCAAGGTCCAAGAATGTAAAGAAGGAACAAATATCTAAATGTCTGACAATTAATTTCCAGCCCCTTTGTGTATTTGTATGCTATGACCCTTCCCTTTTGTGTAGTACAGTCTGTGCGTCATCACTGCTTAACTCCAATATGTGTGTTGTGCAATTTGTTTGGGCTTGCATCTTGCAAGTCAATATATTGGTTTTTGTCAGTGCTGTGGTTCTGTGAAGTTAGTTCTTTCTTTGGATGGGAAATACATCAAAAGAACAGAGGGGACTGTTGCTTTAGAGGGACAATGTTCTTATTTTATGCATAGGTACAATTTAACATAGGTGTATATTGGACTGCATGCCTTTTTTGTGTTTGCTAAAATACGATTTGATTGCATGTGTAAAACATGGGAGAACTATTTTAGAAGTATGTCTCCACATAAAGCAATGGAATTAAAACATGCTTTCCTCTTCCAATTCTGATATTTCCTCTCAGCCCAGCTATTTTTTGCACTATAGATGAGCAAACTACAGATGAGCCCAACTACTTTTATGCACTACAGATGAGCCCACTCCTAAAATAAATCTACTGAGAAGCAAACTCTGCCCTGAAAAGCTTATGTTAAAGTACAAGAGATCGTATTCTCTCTAGACAAGCCAATTATGTAGAAAAGGAAAAAAAAATTAGATCACATGTGATCTGCAGTCATACAGGGTGCAAGAAAGAAACACAGACAATAGCCCAGATCTCCCAAATACCAATCAGTACTTTAATCAAAGAGCATCTTCCATCTGTTCTTCCTTCTCTTTGCTCTCATATTGGAAATACACTTTATTGTGAGAGTCTCCCCAGAAATGCATGGCATCAAGTTAATATATAGAATATCTGGTGAGAAAATGTAAACTCTGTTGTTGTTATTGTTCTGCCAGCAGTCTGTATGGTGGCAGAGGGGCTGAAACTGCTGGGTGCTTTGGCTCAGGAGTGTAACTGAGTGGATCTAGTGGCTTATTTTTGAGAAATTGTTCCTATCCCTCCCTTTCCCTGCTGCTGGCTCTGGTGTACACAGGACACTGTCTTACAGTCATTCAGTTGACTGGTATGGCAGAAGATGAGTCCTTTTTTGGCAGGTTACTGAACCAAACCATTAAGGTGATGGGGTCTACAAGTGCCAAGACAACCCTAGGGTATTTCCTTTCTGATCCACTTTTCTGATTTGCTGCCTTTATTTGTCTCTGCAAACAACCAGGAACAATTTGTGAGAAATCATTCCATGGTGATAAACGTGGCACAAATATTCTGTAATTTTGCTGTTTTTCACTAGATACAGATCACTGTTTTTCTTGTCTCCTGTAGTCTCCTTTATGTTGGTGGATTGTCTAATGACAAGCTTTCAAAGGACAGAAACAATATTCTTACGCACATGGAAGACCTCCATTGTTTCCCCTGCTGCTCCTTTGGCCTAATGCTGTATTCAAGGAGTAATTGTAGGAAATCAGTGCTCCTCTTCCTAAACATAAACTAGGTTGAACTCCATTCTTCCTGTCTGCTATTGTTAGCAAGAACATTAGAAAACTGCTGTGCAGCAAGTCAGTCATGAAGGAGAAAAAGTGGGACAATTTGCATTTTGTTTCACAGCTGAATGTAATATGTACCTTTTCACCTGCTGTAAATAGGATTATTTGTGGTATGAATTATGTCAAATAATCTTCATGAGAAGGGTCATTTCATGATCTTCAATGAAATTATATGGTGAAATAAAGCAAGCAAGTTTAGATTTTTATTTTTTTTTTCCTCTCAGCAATGACATTCTCTTTCAGACTAGTAAGACAATGAAGGCAACAGTTGTATGCTTGCTCAGTAAGCAGAGTAAGAACTTTTTCAAACCTTTATTGTCCCACTGGCTAGGATGATTATTTATGTGTCAGTGAAATATAGTCAAATTTAGAACCAGGTAAGTAGCTAGTTTCTCTTTGCCTCTGTATATTTTATGTTTCATATTGAGATTGTTAAGTGAAAGTATGAGCAAGGAAAAAAGGAAATCTGAGTATTTCTGGGTATATTTATTTGCAACAGTTAGTACAGAATGTGTGTCAGTGGAATGCATTACATGGTTGCATACTAGTAAGAAGAATCTTAAATTTGTTCTCCTCAAGCCTGGATAGTTGATATGAAGCTCTCTCTGCTGTAAACGTTTCTCCATTGATGTCTCCTGTGGATTTTGTTATTCACAATCTTTTTTCCAATTCAAGGAATTTTCACTGAGGGCATAAAAGGTATTATTTAGGGCAAGTGTGAAATATCATATGGAAATCCCTAATATGGATGAAATAATTAATTCTGAATTTGGAATTGAGTCTAAGCTTCTGTTTTAGTTTAGAAGATGCTTCAAGAGCAATAGTAATTTTCAGAGCAACATGCCTAGTTGCCAAATGTTTTGAAGACTCAACTTCTAAGGCATTTATCTTGTGACAGAGTAGTAACATTTTAAAGTCTTAGATAAGGCTGATTTGTGCCCAAGACACTAGTCAATCCAATTTAAAAGTGTTTTTTTTTTTTTTTTTTTTTTTTTTTCCCCTGCTTCTAATAAGGAAGAAGACTTTTAAGGCATCCTTATAAGGTGGAGGCATGTATCGTGTAATAAAATGATTCAGAGGAGCATTTCATCACTTTGATTAGGGTAAGAAAACTTTCCTTTAAAGCACAAAGGCAGTGTATGATGATAAGTGTGCTGGTAGGATTTTTAGGTTAATGAGGCATGAGTAAGTGTAAGCTTTCCATGATGAAATGAGTAAGTGATTGTATTTACTGTGGCTAAACATTGTATGTATTACTATCTAGTACTGCTATTCAAAAGTGTTCTTTTAATAAGCTTTTTGTGCAGGTGACCTGAGGCCCATGTGAATATCACAGTCAAAAATAAGGAGGCCTTTTCTGCATAGAAGTGCCCAGTGTTAGAACCAGTATTGAAACAGCAAGACTTCTGCAAAAGAAAGGGAAGACAAGGGTTTGTTTGGCAGAGAAGTGAAAAAGTGTAGTTCTTTAAATGTGAAATGTGAATTAAAGGCTTGTGCTACAACAAAATTTATTGACCTACATGCTCGGTTGACAAGTCAGAATGGATTTGGGATAGATGCCTATCTTAATGTATACTTTCATGTCCTTGTATTCCAGAAAAGTCATTGTGTTGGGATGAAAAATGGTTTAAAAAGTGAAATAAAAAATGTGAAATTAGATTGAATTTACTAAGTGCTAGTACTAGCAAAACCTGTTACAATTTTCTGTCAAGGCAGACAGTTATCAGGTTTCAATCTAGAGAAATCAAGGCCCCATTCAAACTCAAGCATTGAAATTCAGTAAAAGTTTTGAAGCAGAGTCACTCTAAAATACTCTGGCCACTGTGTATGAGGTCAGCAATGTGTTAGAGTGATGCTTGAGAGTCCAGGTTTCATTTTAGTCATTCTCATAACAAAACATTCTCATAACAAAACACCAGTCTCTTTCTTATCACTTGTGCTCTGGGGATGCCATTTGGTTTTGCCTATCATTATCACCAAATGTATGATAGCATCTAAAATAAGTATTCAGTGGTTCTGTAGGGGTAAGGAGCAAAATCCTGGCCAAGCTGAAGTCAAAGGTTATATGTCATATATATGATCCATATGTATTGGTGGCATAAATAATTGCTACAGTCTTTCCAAGGTGGTTAAAATGTCTGTAAACTGAGCTGGAAAAATATTTCTTGACATGGGATGAAGTGCCATCTAGATTTCCTGGCCAAACTGCGAGAAACACGCCATGATAAGCTCTGTGGCAAATGTGGTGCTTCCTGTGGTGCTAAAGTAACACCACGTTTACAGCTATGGGACACATGGGATTGCTTGAGAAATCGTCCTGTCATTGGAAGATTTCAACATTACGTAGGTCAATTTGCATGAGAGCATGGTTTATGTATGATGCCTGTTGTTTTAAAGCACAGGGTAATGAGTCGCCCATTGCCCAGCTGAGGGCTCTTTTTTAATGTTAAACACCCATGCAACTATGGTGGATGCAGCCTCAGTTGGTCACATTTTTGCAAAAAGTGCATTACAATAGCACGTTAGTCATCCTTGCTTGATAAAAACAAGAAGTATGAATGAAAAAGCATAGCACAATGTAGTGCTCTCAAGAGCAGCTTATATTGGAAGACCTTTAGATTTTTTATTTTTATTTATATATATATTTTTTAAGTGTGTTGAGGGGGAAAGACACGGCTGCTACCTGAAAGCCTCTTTGGGATTGCAGGTCTTGTGTAGCAATAGTTGACTCAACCCTTTATTCTTTGGAAGAAGAGAAGCAAAGTTCTGTGTTCTGCTGTGGCATAGGGCATTCTGATGAGTCCCTGAGAACAACAACAACAACAACAAAAAGGTCTGCCTGTTCTCTATGTAAACACTCAGGATCATATAGCATTTTCTGGATGAGCTGGGTTTTTGCACTGGGTCACTACCTTCTTCCTTCTCCACAACTGTGCAGTTAGCTGCTGCCTTCCAGCACATCACACAGCACAGTTGCACTTCATATGAGCAGTGTGCAGAGCACATGAAAGACTCTTTAAATAACAGTGGCCATTGGCACTATATTGCATAAGTGCTGTTAGGCTTTCTCTGTTTCAGGGTTCAATAAAGGACAGTTTGCACCATTTAATCAATTCCTGAAATGCCAGACTTTAGGATCTGTTTGGGTTGTAGGTAGATCTCAGGAAATAGCAGATTTTCTGATTTATGCGAATACTTTTGCTCATAAAAGAAAAAAAGAAATGGTTTTATAGTCTCATAGGTTTTGGCAGAACAAATAGAAGGAACTGTAGGATGATTTGAACACTGTATGTTAGCTGGGCCATCAGGTTGGAAATGTTATATTATTTTACAAGCAGAAACAGAAGTCACTCAGATGTTAGCCAGCATTACAGGATAGTGGCAAGAATGTGGTAGGGAAGACGAGACCACAGTCTACCTACCAGGTGATGCTTAAAATGTGAAAGGCACCATGCTCACACCTGTTAATTCAAGAGCTTAACACTTGGTCCTTCTTTCCCACGCTGTTCATACAGACTCTTTGGTTCTGCGGGCAAAGTTTCGTGGTGGTAGTTACTTAAAATTGCCTCACGAATTCATTAAGATATCAGGAGTTTAAGAATACAAAACATTTTTGTATGTAATATGATTTATAAGTTTGCTTTTTGCTGTATGACAACTTCATTATAATTTCAAGCTGTGATGTTTCACAACAGAGAGAATCACCCTCTGCTGTTATAGTCCCTTTGATTCTCTGCTTCTCATTTGGTTTGCCATTGAAACTTTGGGACAAATGCCCCAAGAAATGGTGCAATAGCCTCTCTATGGCTTTAGGCCTGGACAAAGCAATGGAGAGAAAATGCAACATGCAACTTATGCACTAGGGAATCATGAAGAAGACATTCAGTTATTGTTTTTTGTTTTCTGAGTAAAAATACGATTGTAATTAAGTTAAACTGCAGAACTGAGGCTTATGAGGTGTTCAGCACCCTCTTCTCCTTCTGACAGCAGTAGGTCTGAAGAATGGCAGTTCAGAATTTTTTTCCTCCCCTCCCGTGACTTTATACCATAGTGACATTTGTTCCAAGCCTGAGGTTGCATTTAGATTAAACATTTAGGATGGAAGACTCTAACTCTGCTTAAAAGACTAACTCCAGGAAAGATAATAAGGGTATGAGGATAAGTTGCTGCTTCAAATGAGAGGAAATGTTGTTTTAAAGATACGTAAAGGAATGTTGTTTTATGTGTGTCAAAGAGAATCAGGACTAGATTTGGAGCTTTTTTAACTTCACTTTTACTCTTACTGGGTCTGTTGGGCATGATCTGTGTTTGTGTTGCACTTAAGTATAATGGACTATAAATGAATTTTGACATATCATTCTTTTTAGGGGGTCACTCCTCTTTAAAGAAAAACATTATTCAGTCAGTTACAAAAGATGTATCCTAAAATATAAACTCCCAAGTATGGATTAGACTTTATGTTATAAAATAATTCATTTTTTGTTCAAGCAAATAAGTTCACTTGCCTAATATTAGGCGTTAAAGTAGGATCAACTTAAGGTGTCTTTTTTTTAAAAAAAGGAAAAAAGTATAAAAAAGGAGTTCTTGAATATAATTTCAGAGGGACGAGGTTTTATACTTTGTGTATGCTTTCTATAGATTGGACTTTAGATGAGTGACAGTGCAAGAGCAGATTTTGAGAATGTTCAGAGGGACATGTCAAAATTCTGTTCACTTAATTTTGAGAAGACACAAGTCTTAGTCGTGTGTCTTCAGTATGTTAAAATTAGAATGCAGTTGGCTCTGGAATGAAGTTGACAACAAAGAGAGCAATTAGGCAGTATCAGTGACCAATTCTTTATGCATCTCACCTTAAAAGTCCATAAGGAGCAAGATAGCCCCACCAATAGTCTGGTCTGAGGCACCCTCTTACAAGAAATGTCATGAATGCAATTTCTTTTTCAGAGGAAATTGAAGGTGAGCCTGGTGCTAGCTGAACAATAGTGTCGCTGGAGGCACCTCTTTACTGCTTTTTATGCCTCTAGCACTGAAAGTGAAAAAGAAGAAAATGGGGGGAAAAAAAACTTTTGTCTCACTGCTCTTTGTACTACATCACTTTTCGATCCGGATGCTCAGAAAGCTGCAGAAAGACACCAAGACACCATTGCTCAAGCTGGTTTTGTTCTTGGATTCTTCCTCTACTTGGAAACAGCTTTCAGATGAAGAAGAAAACAACTTCCACTAAAATTTAGTAGAATGGAGATAATTGATGATGCAGGCAAAACTACAGAAATCTACTTAATGGAATATACCTGAGTTTCTATGTCCTGTCCAGAAATGAGAAACAAACAAAAAAAAGTGGGTATCAAGGTATAGTGATTTGAATATAGGTAATTGATTCCAGAGAATGACTGGCATTTGGGGGGAAGGAAGAATTTTTATTTTTATTTTTAACCTGAATTGAAATATGAGTGCACTTGCAAAGTTATGTTATATATAATGAAACAAAATGTGGGAACCAAAATCTGGTAGACAACAATGGAAAGAACAACAATTTGTGACACAAGTACCCTCTGTTGAGAGACCTAAGCATCGCAGATGCTTGGATGGATCTTCTCTTGTTTGAAAGGGTAGGCTTTTATATGCCTCTGCAAAATACACAAAAATGGGCTCTCAGAATTTCAGTACTTTGACAAAGCCTTAAAAAGAGCTGAAAATGAGGGAGTCCTCGCTCTAAACGTCAGTGTCTTGGCAAGGCTGGGGACAGTTGGCATTAACATCAATGCTAGCATTCAGCTGACATCCTTGTTCAATGTATCTTTCTCACTGCAACTGGCAAGGAACAAGAGCTATTGTGACTGAAACTTTGAAAGTAATATTTAATTAAGTAAATTGATGTGCCCATTGGGAAACTGCAAATCATTTTTATGTGGCCTTTTTTCTCTTTATTAAGGCCCTTGAAGGGATGTTCTTTGCATTCAACAAAGTTGTATTTTTACAGTAAGGACATAGAGATATGAATGCTTCAGCTTTCTTCCCAGTGGTATCAGTGGTGGAACTTTTCCCTTAATTCTCTGCATTCTCTGTACTTTAAGAAAAAAATACAGCATTAGGTGGTGTTTGGCTTGTGCTCTAGGTACAAATCATCCTTATTGAAGTCTGAAAAATTGATCAGTTCTGCCTGAGGACCTGAATCAGGAAAAAATTACATTTCAGTGGATCACTTCCCCCCCTGTTTCCAAAAATACTTTTACATACACTCTGCTTGTGGAAATGAAATGGAGAAAAATACTAACATTTTGGAGGGAAAGCAATTCAGAGGGAAAGCCGCTTGTGCAGGGATGGAAATGTAATTAATCATTATCCTCTGCTTGGGGCTCACAAAGAAGAGGGAGAAACCAAAAAGTGAACTCTGAAGGGTTAACCACAACATTGAGGGCAATTTGTCTATTGTTTCTCTATTAATATCATTCACCAGCTTACCACTCATCACCTTTTCCAAGTAGTCTCCCTATAGCAACAAATGGCGCCATAGACAAGCCAGATGCAATCTCGTCTCTGTTTTCTTTTCATAAACATTTGAAAATTTGTTTAAAAGAAAAGAAAAGAAAAGGAAAGTGGGAGGAAAATGTTTATTTTGTAGAAGCTGCATTTAGAACAGGAGACCCTGTTTTTTTTGTAACTCTCATGGCTATCTGAAGGGCCTCCACATTTCTGCAATGTGATTTCACTTCCTTAACAGAGTTGTTCCATGCCATTGAAGCAATCCTAGATTCCCTTCACAGCAATCTTGATGATCCTGAGCTTGTATTCTGAGTATTGAAAGCATGCTGTCAGAGCTCTACATACAAAACTAGCTTCAGTTCCTCCCCACCTTTAGCTGGTAGCTAATTTTATTTTCTCTATTTAATTCTATAACAGTTTTTCTCAGTGACATAGCTACACAGAACTGCTACATACATGATGCTTATCTGTCTGCAGTATGATGGGATGAATAGGTAGATGGTTTATTTTCTGGAAATAACTGCTCAAAGTCATTAAATTTTAATCATTCATTTACTAGATAAAGCCATTATTTTTCCTTAAAAAGAAATCCATTGCTTTTCTCCTTTTTTGGTCTCTAAACGCCTTTCAGTTCTAGCTGACTTTAAGAGATGGAAAGCATTTCTCTTTCTTTACATGGAAAACAATCATGCTTAATTTGTATGTAGCTTATTTCAGTAAAAAACAAAACAAAACAAACAAGCAAACAAAAATCCTGCCCCGAAACCAAACTCATGAAAACAAAGTCTCCACAAGAGGCATTTGTATCTTTTTATACAGTTCAACCTGAGATGAGCATAAAGTACCAACTGTCCTTATTATAATAGCAGACTTCTAGCTTTTTACAGGCATGAACAATTGCTTTGTTTACATGAGTTACTTATTTTTTCTTTAATATACTGATTTGTGAAATATTTAATGAGCTGCACAGACCAGCTTGTCATACTGTGGGCAAGTGCTCCGTGGCAGACTAGGTAGGATGTCTGGAGTCTGGTAACATGAAGTCATCTTCCTCCATTCAGCCACTGAACCGTGGGAAAGGTTAGCCAAAATGGATGAAAAACAGTTTTTCTCTGGAGGAGCAATTGCTCAAGTTGTTACAAAGAAAGTTATACGGTCATAAATGGGGAGAAGATAAATCCAGTAACTGAGAATCTTTGCTGTCAATCATTTCTCAGTGTGGAGCCTTGCATGAATGGAATTAACTTGTATTTCTTCAGAAAATAAATTTGGGGCAATATTTTACATTTACCACCAAGATGCAGCAAAACTTGTTAGTAAAAAGAAAATCACTGATGGTCCCATCCTGTCAATTACAAAACAGTTATATTGAAGTTTTTGCCATCTCATTTGATGATTTGAATATATGCATATGCATATAGTCTGCTTGACTTACGTATGTTGTAATGGTGAGACCTGAAAAGTTGATGGCACAATGTGTCAGATTTTTGGAGAAATGCTGTCACCTCTTTGAGCAGTGGGGAGCTTTGTCATTGGTGCTACTGGACTGAGATTTTGTCTTGTGTTGCTAGCCCCTAGCACTGCAAATCTTCCAAAAAGACAGCCTTGTTTCCTGGTTGAAGTTGCATTTGAGGTATCTGTGGCTCTTGGTGTTGAACAGGAGAGAAAACTTACGCTTGGATGGATTTTTCTGACTTTTGAAGAGCATCTTGTCTCCTTATCTGTGGCAGACTGCACTGTAAACACTTCTTTAACTACTTCCAGAGCTTGCTTCTACAGGCACAACATTTGGCCACGCCATCTGATTACCACCAAAACAGAGGAAAACAGCCTTCCACCACCACTTTGTAGCTGGCGTTACACTCTGTTATCGTCCAGCCAGTGTTTACAGAATGCCACAGTTAACGTTGCCCAGATGCTCTATCTATGGGAAACCCAGAGACCAGGCATCAGTGACCGCCCGTGTTTTCCAAATTCAACCGTCTTATCCGAGGCCTAGCCTGCCTGTGCAGGCCGGGGTCACCCTGCAGCCCGGCTGTGCTGCCAGTTAGCCTGACGGCAGATAGCGCTGCTGGAGATGGTGATGTTCCTCTTGTTTAGGCCACTTACAGCTTTTCAGCAAGTGTTTTAGAGGAAAGTGATGTGGTTTTGCTGGTGGCTTGTGTACCGAAGAGAATTTTTAATGTAAGAATGTGGTAGGACTACAGTCTCAAACTACAGCAGTGTTTTATGCAGTTAGCAGCAAACCGTATGGATATTGCAAGAGCTGCGTGGTTTCCAGGACCTGGAATATCAGTGGTATTTTGCCTGTATTTTACTTTGGTCATCACTTAGTGTGTTGGCATATGTTGTTTTCCTTTTTAATGTTTGACACACAAGCTGACAATCACTAAACCCCCTCATGTCAGCTTTTTGAGGGTATGTCAATTTCTGAGAAATGTACATAGCTTTCCTAGGGTAGCTTGCTCTTGAGGAACACATGAAGTAACATTTTCTTGTGACAGCTTTTTTAGTGCCTATGGCATACTCCCATAGCCACTGATCCAAAGAATTGAAGAAGTAAAACCATTTTCAGTTGTGCTTAGGGAATATTTGAGATAAAAAATACAATCAAACTCTGTAGTGTCATTATAGAATCATGTCCAAGATATGTTAGTGAAAAGAAATACTATTTTTCATAAAATAAACACTTCAAAAGTGATCACGTCCACCAAGCACACATCTGTAGCACCTCCATTCATTTCCCACAAGCTGTGTTAAAGGTACAGAAATTTCTGGCCTAGACAACTTTTAAAAATTGTATAAGTGCTTCTTCTTTTTTTTATTTTTTTATTTTTTTGAAACTTTATTATTATTATTATTATTATTATTAAACCACAGTTTTGGAGTTCTGTATTTCTTTTTAAGAAAGTTTTCATTTTCTGAGGAATTCATATTTCAGTTCCTATGCATTTTGCCCTTACCATACAAGGAACTTTTGTGTACACCACACAAACGGCCCCACTACCTGAGGTACTGCTCTGCTGTTAAAAGCATGAATAGACATTTCTTCTTTAAGGGCTGGAGGTGAGGTTCTTTTAACTGCTTCATATCCACATTCCTAAACCTATTTAAAAACCTGAGCCCAAAGTCCAGCTGACAATGAACTCTATTTTCAGCTAAAATCCCCTCCTCCAATGCTTCACCACACGCTGTTTCTGCTGCTGGTCCACTTGTGATAAAGACCAAAACTGTTGTTTGGCTGACATGCAGAAGGAGTTGTTTATCAAAAGGAGGCTATTCTAGGAGGATATGCTCTTTAAACAGAACAATGGGGATTTTGAAGATAACCAAATCAGTACTACATAGGTGTTAGATCTGTTTTAAATTGTTTCTGTGTTGGAAAGTAGGAGGGGGCCCGGTTTTGTCTTTGAATCCCTGGCTTGCAAGTGTGAAATGGTTAAGTCCAAATTAGCTGCCAGCTGTGCTTTGTGCTGCAGCTCCAGAGGATCTGTAGGGCATGAGCTACAGATGCTACCAGGGGGCACAGCCCTGGGCGTAAGGGGAAAGGGGCCACACAAAATCCAATTTCACTTTATCCAGCCATCCAGCTATCTTTGTGCTTCACCCAGGTCTTTTTTTTTTTTTTTTTTTTTTTTAATCTGTCCATCCTTGGTGCTGGCGAACTGAACTGCACTTCCTAAAAGCAGATCTACAGAGTCCTCCTTTTTTACTAGTTAGACCAGGTTACAGACATGGACCCGCTCGAATGATACAAATCACTTGGTTTTTAGACATGTAGAAAAGTACCAATAGTTGTTCGATAGGTGGGAGGAAAACTGGGAAACCTTCTGGAACAGTTAGTTTCATATAGGAGTTCAACAGACGTATGTGTCTTTTTTGTTGTTTGTGCCTTATGTAGAGGGAGAACCTCACCAAATAGAAAGGTGACCTTCAAAGAGAAGGGAGGAATGTTATATTTTCTGTTTAGCCCTTAGATGGCTGCTTCTCTTCTTTCTCAGCTATGACAAGCCCTTATATTCTGTAATGAATGCTTTTTCTGTTATTTTTAATTGTGTTATTTTGGTATAACACCCTAATACCTGTCACTATAGGTCCAAGCGAAAATTCCCCTTTATCATTTACTTGTAGTGACCTTTTGTGATACAGTGATCTTATTTAAAACTCTTTCTTTCAAAACTAGGAAAATGAAGATTCTCTATAAATAACCAACTTTTTTTTTCTTTTCCTTCCTCCTGGCTAGCAGCCAATACTTCTGCCTGTTTTCATATAATGCCTCTATACATGAAAAGAAAAGGAACAGAAAACCCTTTTCCCCTCTAGTGCTGATCACATGTAAGTGATTTATTTAAGGCCACACAGTGAATTGCTTGCAGGGTGATTCTGCCAGCCATGTGGTTGAAGCTCGGCCTAAACATGCTTGGATATTTGCAGGTTGTTCAGGAGAACATCTGGAGGTGCCCACTTTTCCTGGAATGCCTGTTTTGATTGTTTAAGAAAGGGGGGGGGGGGGGAGAGAGAAGTCTTTCCTTTTCAGCTGGTAGACATCTACTGGCCTCAAAATTCAGGAACAATCTGTTTTCAGCTGTAATATTCCTACCTTCTGGGAGCCTTCTTCCTTCTCCAATGCAAATACAAACTTAAATTCTTCTGAGCATGGAAGGAGTATCTCAATGACCTATGCCTAACACCACTGACACAGTTTGGCATCCTGACATGAAGCCTGGATTTGTTTTCTTAAAGACTCCCACTAGGTAAACCCCATGGAAAAACCAACCCTTGACAGCTATTACTGTTTGGCCATCACCTTTTACAGCAAAGTGTGATGGTGTGGAGACTAGGAGGGGCAGTTCTTTTGTTTGTGATGGAGCCAGCCTTGCTGCCTGTTTTTTTTTTGTTTTTTTTTTTTTTTCTTTTTTCTCCCCCCCCCTAATTATTTTATTTATATATATATATATATATTTTTTTTTTTTTTTTTGGTCCTGTCCTGAAGTGATATATTTTCAGAAGCTGTATCACACAACTGGGAAGAAAAGGTGACTCCATGGTTATTCAGACAGATGTAGAGATCCACTTTACACGGCAAAGTAGGCAGTGTAGACTGATTATTGCAGTAAGATTTGCCAGAGGCAGCCCTGGCAAGAGTGGCAAAGAATGAACCCTTTTCACAGGGTGATTGTGTCGCAAGGGGACCCAGCTATAGCTCAGCCAACAGTGAGAGCCCTGTTGCTTACTGTGGGGTGCAGTCCTGGTGGAACTGTGTGCTGTGCTCTGCTCTTCGAGGTTAGCAGACTGCTTCGTAGTTATGTTCTTGGGATTTAAGCAAAACAGATCTTCTGAAACCAAAATGATCCTCTTTAACTGAAATAGATTCCTGACGAGGGACTGGGCTTTAATTAGCATGTCCAAATAGAGATTTAGGGGCCTATTGTTTGCCCTTTTGTTTGAAAATGATGCCCTTTACTTTTTTTATCTTATCCAAGTCCAGAAACCATACCTGCATTTGGCTGTGCGTTTTCCGGCTTTGTTCTAATAATGCTTGACCTGCCCACGTAACTTAACTGACTGGGTATGAGGGTTGTGCCTAGTCATCGCAATAACTCACATGCATTGACAAAGGTGACAGAAACAAGTTTTAATGACAATGTAGAGGGTAGAAACCCTATTCAAGAGGAAATATGTTTCCATATGTCAAACGCCGAGCAATTTAACGGAGGAAGCAATTATACCTTGCAGTGCTGCTGGAGTCCGGCGAGCGCTTCTCTGTTTTGTGGGTACCCACACACCGACGTTTGCCGGTGTATGAACTCGGCGCATTGATTGCTGCCGCTTGAACTCTGGACTTGCCTTTCTCATTGGTTGTTTGCTTTAACCACAGCGCTGAATGGAGCCTTTGGAGACTATCACAATGTAAATAAATACATGTGTGTTTGTTTCTAGCCTGCTTTTTTTTTTTTTTTTTAAAAAAAAAAAAAAAGTGTGTGTCAAAGAAGGGGGAAAAGCTGTCAAGCATGCATTTGCATGCCTTTGAGATGCAGGAGGTACAGGAAGCGATGGGTTTAAGGGAGGGCTAGGAAAATAATTCAATAGGGGTATAACAATAGGGAAACAGAGTGGTTAGGTGTTGTTGGATTAGATTAGGGCAGATTTATTTAGAAAGTGCTATTCATTTTGCTGTTAATCATGTAGAGGTACTTAAAGCTTACAAAAAAAAAAGTCTTATTCTGCAAATGAGCATGGTTACTTCTTTTTTGTTGTGTTATCATCCATTGAAAGAGATTACATTTATTTATTTATTTATTTTAATTTTCTTTTTGGAAAAAAGGCTAGACTGGAACTAGATAATGAAAGGTGGCAGTAAAATTGTTCAGTCATACTAAATTGCTCTGCTGCTATGATTGTCCCTAGGCTGGATTTCTGTTCATTTTTTGCATTAGCGATATTTTTCTTTGTGTTTTTGCCCTTGTTGTTATAATTTTAAATGTGATGAAATATGCTGACTCTACAAAGTTTTATGTTACAGCAAAGGAGAGACTGCAAATAGAAAAGAACAAATGAATTCACAGTTGGCAGGGGCTAATTTTGTGTAGTTACTAGCTTACATCATGGGTTTCTCTGCCAGTTAGCTGTTCAAAAGTAAAATAGGAGGCATGGCATGGCCTGAAACTGAGGGAAAGGTTGGAGTTTCAGAGACAGCCTCTTCACACCATTGCCAAATCACCTCTCATTTACATTACATTTGCAGGCATAAAATAGGACACAAGTCTGATGGCTGCAAACAATCCTTCTCGATACTTGTGCTTTTCCTTCAAAGATTTTACTTACTGTAAACTTCCTGAAATTTGCTGTGAGGGAAAAACCTGGCATAAGATGTGGCTGTGAAGCATCACAAAGTCTAACAAAATGTCCTGTGATGAAACCTCCTCACCTGTCTAATGTACCCACAGCTGCTTGCAGTGCTCCCTAAGAGAGCCTGGCTCTGAAAAGCCACGCTGCAGGGTGGTGGGGGTGCCATAGCCAGCAGACACCCTTCTGCTACTTGCTTCTGGTACCTCTCTTTTATTCTAATTTTCTCCTGGGTTAGCTATTCCCTCCTGTCTGAGCATTGAATAGATGCATGATTGCATCTTGCTTACAGTCTGTTAATCCAGCTATGTGTGAGGACTTCTTTGCTCCCTTGTACTGCAACTAAAGCCACCATCAGCATAATCTGAAGGCAGGAGGTGGTTCGTCATCAGAGCTTCTCCTGGTCTGCAGCCTGAGCTGGCCCTGCACACTCAGTCACCTCTCTTTAACCCGCACCATTAGTGAACAAACAGAAAAGAGGCTCCTGCATTTCTCAAAACAGGTCTGTCTTGCTGGAAATGGACCTATTTATGATCTTTGGTAAATACAAGTGTTTGTCAATATATTATTTTATTAGCATAGTTTTTCCTTGAGTCTTAAATGCTGGCCTATTAATCCACATTAGTTGACTGTTCTGCTTTCTGTCTATTGATTTCTAAACCAAATTTGAGCCATCTATTAAGTGCTATAAAACTGTGTGAAGACTGGTACTTACTGGCTTAAGTTAAACTTCAGGATGGATTTGTACTTCCCAGCATTTCCTTTGTCCCACTTTGCTGGATCAGTTTCCAGCTTCCCTGAAAAAGAATGTCTTGTCTCCCTTCTGGTTTTGCTATTTCCTTTTGTTGGCTGAAACATTTAATAAAAATGTTACAGCAAGTGAGAGCCATACACAAAAGTGTAAGTGGAGGGAGTTTCTCTGGCTGAACAATACAGAAGGTCACAGTTGGCAACCATTTCTGAATGTATTTTCAGATCTGCCTCAATTCTTAGCAGAATACAGTCATCAAGATTTTTTTTTCCCCTTTATTTGATTGAATAACTTATTTTAGGCAAGATGAAGAAAAATCCTTTTTGTATTTTTTTTTCTTTTTTGATTTTTGTGCTGATGTCATCTTATTTGCTCTTTGGTCACCCACAGAGTATTTTGTGGTAGAAATATGGTCGCATGGTAACAAGCCAGTGGACGCCCTGTCCCTGGATTGCTTTTCAGGAGCAGAAAAAGGCAGTTCTCCCATCATCATTGTGCACTCCACCTTGCTTTAAAGACGGAAGAGGGGAAAATGAGACGAATGCTCTTCCTGCCCCTTCACAGTCAGTCATCTCTAAGCATGAGGTGCTGGCCTGAGAAAGTTGCTGGCCCAGCAGGGCTGCAGCATGCGTGGAGCTGCCGCTCCTCCTCGCCCGTGCTTGCAGTAGTTCTGAATCATTTAGGTGGGATAGTCCTGAAAATGTGGCACGGTCAGGTACTGGGTCCTGCTCTCCCGAAGGACTTGCCTGTGCTGGTAGGATGGGTGCATGAGAAGGGCGCAGGAGGTGGCTGTGTCAGGGTTTGGTCTCTTTGGGCTTGCTGGAGCTGTGTCAGCGCAAGCTGTGTGTAGGAGGCTAGGACAAGTGTGGTGAAAGCCACAACAGAGGATCCCTCTCATCTCAGCGCGAGGCACCTCTACCAGGGCTTTGTGGTATTGCAGCTACGTAAGTGTGGTTCAAGCAACATGAAGCAAAACCCTTTCAGATATCACAGATCATCCTCATTTTGAAAGTTCCTCATCACTTCAATCCTCCCCGACCTCCCAGCCTCAAAATCCTCAGCATCACGCTCAAGGCTAAGCATGACAAATCTCACCCTCGTTTTTACTCTTGTTGCACACATGTCCCATGCTATAGAGGCTGTGGCACTCCTTTTGTACCAATTTCCTGCTTTCAAGGTATGGCCACTGTTTAGTGCTCCCCTCATTCATATAGTTACTCGAAAACTGCACCTTTCTCTATTTTGCGTGAATTTGACAAAGTGTGAAACGTGTGCCCCAGAAACCTAACTGTAACCACCTGCCGTTTTCTCCATAGTTACGTGTAAGCAAACCCATTACAAGTATTTGTATCTCTGCATTGGGTGCCAAGGAGACATTGAGCCTTTCTGAGCCAATCCTCTGTTATTCTAGCATGAAAAAAAAGCTGCACTGATGTAGGAACCCTGCCCTCTTGTCTTTCTACTGTGTCAAGAATTCATATTGTAGCTATGACAGTTTGTAAATCACACCGCTGTTGGTAGAGATAGATACCCAAATTTGTCCTAGTTCTAGGTCTGGAAGGGGCTTAATTTCATAGACTTAGCAGCTGTAGCTATTTTTGAAAATGTTTAAAGTCTGCATGTACCTGGATAAACTTTAGAGGACCTTTTTTAGCCCTTATTTGAGCTGTGTGTTTCAATGGTTATGCTAGTGACCTTTTCCATTACAAGAATTCATGTTAATTCATGGCAAGCCAGAACATTATTATAAACCTCTTGACTGTTCCGTTTTTTAGGGCTTTGAAATGTAATCAGAAGTGGATTTATCTGATACTAGGAGATGAAACAGTTACCAGCCTTAGGTTTCCTCCCTTTTATTTTTCTAGGAGGTTACTGCCAGAGTAAACTGAAATTGGAGGTGGTTTATGTTAATGCTGCAGCCTGCAGACTGCACTTGCTCAGGAGTTTATCCAGCAGGATCAGCTGATCCCGCTACAGGATGGTGACCTCTGGCAGAGACACAGGACAGAGACAGCTGCTTCAGCTCTCCCAACTAAACCTGCTTAAGGCGGTGAGTGGGAGTTGTTAATACCACTATTTGTTTAATTGTAGGGCTGATAGAATTTTTGTGTGTTTTATTACAATAAAATGCATGAAGTGGAAACAGAGGTAAAATTGAGTGTGCTACTTGGGAGCTGGTTCTCAATTATGATTCCTCTTTGTTAACCAGGCCCTAAAATGAAAAGTAACCAGAAGCATATTTGGCTTCAAATTTTGCAGTGGTGTAACAAGGCAGCCCACCCTGAAAGGTCTGGTGCCACTGGAGTGCACAGTGCTTTTAGGAATACAGGGCAAGGGTGAGTTTTTTATTAGCTTAGTCTTCTTATTTTCCTCCAAATATAGATAGGCACTTCTCAGCTTTAGTACTTGAGAGGAGACAGCCAAGAGTGCCCTGGAAGCTATTTGCTAGGGAAGTCTGTTAGAAAAATGGGAATCCAGAAGACACTTCTACTTTAATGAAGAGAGGATAAAGTTTTTAATGATGATAGCTTTATGGAAGTGGAGACCCTTCCCTTCCTCCCTCTTCCCCCATAGCTCCCTTTATAAACAAAACAGAGATAAACCAAATACTCATTTCTAAAGCTACTGCAGGGATCCCATTGGCGTCATGTGCTGACATGTGAAGTGCTGCATCCTTGTTTCAATGCGCCCAAGCCCTGAAACTCCTAGGGACAAACACGTGTGCTGTGGGAGCTCCATCCTGTGCTCAGGCTCACTGCAAATCTGCAAGTAATGGTCCACCAGACAGAGAAGCTGGGGGCACTTGGCAGTGGAAAGTACCTTGCCCATACTGGAGATGGTGACAGAATTGGCAATGAGGAGGTGACTAGTCATTCTGTGAGCCCTGGTCTGGGGCCAGTTTTCATTTTCGTCTTGTTCTCTTTCTGTTTTTCTTTCTCTCTCACTTTTGTTATTTATACCAATGAGCAAATGTTGCTTATTTTTAGCAGCCTTTCCATTTTGCTCAGGCACTGATCCTCAGTAATGGAATGCCTGTGGCCCTCCCCAGGGCACCATCCCATGTCTAATAAGAGCAGACAAATGCAAGCTTTGGTGTAGGGAGTTATTGATTTGCTTCCAGGCAAGTAGGGTGTGTGTGATACATGTAAAAGGTGCCCATGCATACTTTATATTAGCAGTCTAACATCTTAGTAAATGGCCTTGCATGATCTGCCTTGGGCTGTTGATGATAAATTAGTTCTTTATGTTATATATTTCCATAAAGCAAGCAGACTGGCAACTTGCTTATTTTAAAGCGTGTAAAACCAATAATAAAAAAACAAACACGCCCAAATACCCACACCTATTTCCACAACCAGAGCAAAAGCAAAGTCTCCCTCAAGTGTGGACAGTTTCAGTTCTGGGAGGAGCAAAGGAGGTGGACCAATTCATCAAAACAGATGTAAGAGTTACTTAGACAGGGGTATATGATGTTAGCCATCCCTTTATTTTTCTGTTTCTCTTCTAGATCTTGTGTCACAGAGTTATTGCAGAGATGCTGACATGAAGGGCTATAGAGGAAGCAGTTACGGGAGGACTTCCTCTGAGGTGTGCCCAAGGAACCCTTGCCTCACAGATTAGCAGCTGACCAGCAGCACCTTTCAGTTTCCACTGAATGGCCTAGCAGTTTATGTCTACTTTTCTGCTGTGCTCTGGCTGCTGCCTATTGTGGTTCAGGCTGGGAAGAAACCAGGTGGGGAGGTTGTCCCATGCCCTCATGTCACTGGGATCCCACCCAGCCTGCAGGCATGGCTGCACAAGTGCTTGGATCCCTCAGTAGGGCTTAAATACTTTCTATAGTGTTTTTTTTTTTATTCCTCATTTTCAGGCCTGACTCATCTTGATAGGCTTAGAGGCCTACGTCATGTGTGCTTAATGCTGGCAGAAGAAACTGATTTGCTGCTGACAGAGGAAGGCTACGATAGAGGGACATTGCTCAGGTACAGCCAGACCAGCGGATGGTCCAGTGCTTAAATTGCTAATGCTGTGTCTACACAACTGCTCTCACTTTTGCCACTGCTAGGGAATTACCACAGAGTGCAACTGAAACATATTGCAGACAGCAGGAGGAGACCAACGCTTGTTCAGGGAAAAAGATATGCTGCCTTTGAGAGGGACCTGAATACCTTTTCTGCTGTAGGTCTTTGTGGTCTTTCCTTCTTTTGCCTTGCTCCAGTTGCTGCTGGTTTTAGCCTCGCTCTGGTGGATCTTTGTGGCATAGCAGCTCTGTTCTCTGCCTACCCCCTGTCTTGTTGCTGTCATTCAGGATCCAGCTCTTATTAACAATCCTGAACCTGGTGGAAGTGGGAAGATATCTTTTCTAAAGCTGCTCTTTTTAAAATTCAGCCCTATTTGTATGCTATGATGTGCACGTCTCTCTGCCCCCAAATTATTAAAATTGCAGCACAGTTGTCTGAGGTTTATTTTTCAGTAAATGACTCTTATAACTGGCATTCAGATTGACTACCATCTTAGTCTGAAATGCAGCAAGACATTTAACATGTGTGGGATACGATACCCATCTCAAATACATTCAATACTGCGTCAGGAGATGTTTTCATATTTTCAGGTAAGCTGGCTGGTGTTGGGGAAAAAGGTTAGGCTATTAACACCTCTGCTCAAAGCAAGCCAACTTCCTTTCTACATGGAATAATTATTTTTTCACATAAGCCCTGTAGTGCCTCTGCTGTGTTTGCACTTGTAAGTCTCAAACATTGCAGTACAGATTGCCCTTTATGAGCGGAGTCTGAGGTCATGTGTCTGCGTTTAAAATTCACTTTGCGTGGGATATCAAGCACTGGCCTGCGGATTCTGTAGGTGCAGGGGCTACAGGAGCCTGTATTTCAGGTGTGAAGAAAGCAGAGCCCTTTTTAGTATTTAAAGAACCCATGTGTGCAACTCACAGCTATGCGTACCTTTGGCAAAGCTTTACAAATTCTGTTGATTCATAGCTGGCATCTCGCTGCCTGTAAGGGAAGGATTACATGTAAGTATAGATGACCTGTACATAACAGGACCATTTAGAGCATCACTAGAGCATAAAGGTAAAGTGAACTTGGGCACAGAAGCCATTATGCCTCTGTGGAAGAGAGGAAGACTTGTTGGCAAGAATATTGAAAGGCTTTTTGTCTGCTGTAGCCTAGGGCTCACAAGTGATTTTAGGTGTCTGGTGATCCATGCTGCTGTTTATTCTGTTCCAGCAAGGATTATGAACCCTAAGGTGGTTCAGAAATAGGCGATGGTGGGAGAAGTGGTTGTAACCAGCATGCCAAAGAAATATCAGAGATAGGAAGGCTTCTATCCTTGATTATGAATCCTGGGGCTTTCATGGATATAAAGTTGCAGCTAGAGTTGAAGAGGGTGTAGTGACACACAGACCTTTGGTCTAATAATTTTCTAAAGATTTAGCCAGGGTTGGCTTGCAGAAAGATGAAAAAAAGCAGATGAACCCCAAGGAGGACTGGTCTGCAGCCATCCTCAGTAGCCTTCATGAAGGAGGTATATTTTTTTCATTGCATTGAAAACTGTAACTGCTGCATGTCAGTGGTTTGAGCAGCAGTGTCGTGGCTACTCCAATATGTTCATTGCTGGAACTATCTTAAAACACTGTGCAACACCTGAAGAAATATTATTTAAGATGCCATTAGCAGCTAGGCTCCAGCCACAGTTTTGTGCTGGGCACACTACAATGGAGATGTGAGAGCCCATATCCTAGAAAGCTTTTTTTCTGCCTGTAGACACTTAACTTTGAAAGAGGAAATGGGTAAAGGTAATCTAGCATTTTTAATCCCATATGAGCTGGCTAGACCAGTGATATTCTTAATGGGTGTGAGATTGCAGTAAGATTGGGGCAGGCTGAGCTACAGGAAAATGTGATTAAACAGGAAAATTTTATTTCAAAAAAAAAAGTGTTGTCAATCCACACTTAGTAGCTGGGCCTCAGTAGAAGGACCTCAGGAACAAAGGGTAAGACTGAATTTCAGTTTTTCTTACTATCTTTGCCACCAAATTCTTGTGTACCAATATACAAAACCTTTCACTGCTGTGTTAGAGCCAGAATTTACATGTCGTGCTGCTATGTGCCAGAATCCATTAATCTTGCACTGGTAGCACAACTGGCAAGGGACAAACCCCAGGGTAATAGAGTGACTGTACTGTGCTGGTGCAAGAAGCCCCCGTGTAAGGTGAGTTCTGAGTCATGCAGAGTATGCATCTGTAGGAGCAGATTGTCATCATAACCTTGAGAGAAGAAAAAAAAAAAAAAAAAAGAATAAATTGAGGTAATATATCCAGTGGCACAGTATGGCAAAAACCAAATGGCTGTTCTGCAGTGAGGAAGGCAATCCACCAGCTTCTGAAATATAACAAGGTCTGAAAGGTGCTTGTCTTTGCTCAGAGGATTTTTTTTCTTTCCTTTTTTTTTTTTTTTTTTTGGTTCCCCCACATTTTTCCAGCATTTTAAAATCAGGAATGTTTACTATGGGAAACTATTAATGAAACCCAGTGGAATGGTGACAGGAGGGGTAAGTGCATATAAATTCAGGAATTGAACAGGCATATTCACTAGGAAGAAAGGTGCATTACCAACATCTGTTAACTAAAATATGGTAACGAGTTGGAGGTAAGAGTTTAAGGCTGTCCTCTGTGCTAACAGGCCCATGTGCCCATGTGGGGAAACTGAGAGAGCCCTGGGGTGAAATTGCAAGCTGTCTGAATGCGGTGCTTAATACTATGGCTGTGTTTTTTTAAAGTATGGTAAGAAAGATGCCTTTTTGTCCTAGCAAGGATAAAGCATTAAATGAGATGCTTTGCAAATGTTTAAATGTGGGCTTTTTTTTTAATGTATTATTCGCCAGTTAATGTTTTGAGTAAAAATAATCATTGTGAAAGCTGTAAAACTTAACTCTTTGCAACTGATAATTTAATCGTAATTAAAAGGCAGCGAAGGAAACCTGAAACGTTTGGTAGTTTCACCTGAAAAGCTGAAGAAGCTATCTACTGAAACTCTCTTTCTGATGCAAGAAGAGAGGCAAGGACTTTTATTTTAAGAAATTGCTTTTGGAAAAAACATCTTTGCTACTCATTTCCTTTTTCATTCAAGGGACACCCAAAAGACGGGAAACTGTGTGTATGTGTGGAAACAAACAACAGAACTGTGTCTCCCTGTAAAGGCGTAAACACAATGCTACTGAGCCATGGCCTTTCTAAGGAGTAGCTGGCAGCGCTCACACCCATCTGTGCCGAGTGGGATGTGCAGGCAGAAGCCAGGGCTGAAAAGCCCTCCACCTGTTTTCGGAAAGTGCGTGCACGCAGCATGAAGTTACTCAGCGTATTCGTTTCGTCTTCGGCAGTCAGGGTGATGTTGTTACTACGACTTTTCTGCTGTCTCATATCTCCCGCGACATGTGCCAGCTGATACGGGAGCTGTGACATACCACACCCCCACGGCCATGCCGGGGCTCACGTGGTCGGGGCTCATCCAGAGCACTTTAAAGAAACTGATAAGCTCTATCTCGTTTAACTTGGCCTTTGGAAGATGTTTGTGGAAATTTCTGCAAAGGAGGTGACATCAGTTGTTGTCACAGCTGCTGTGCAGGTCTGCAAGTCTGTGTCTGCTTAGTATCTGGCCGGGGTGTGTATGTGTGTGCAAGCAGATATTGTTAATAGATTGTGTTCAAATCAAAAGCCAATTCATGTTGAGTAGGTGAGGAGGTTCGATTGCTCAGAATAGGTGCATTATCATCCAAACGTGAAGCAATGATGGAGAACGTAAATTTAACAAAGCTGAAAGAGGACCAGATTTGGAGGGCCGTCGTTGTGTTTGAAACAAACCTTCTCCCGGGGGAATTCCAAGTGTTAGCATGTGGGACATGCTCCAGCTGCTAGCTGCTCAGACTTAAAATAAACCAAGCAAAATCCCACACTCAGCCTCTACCAACTGAGGCAAGCTGCCGTTGCAAACTTTTCATCTCCCTTTTTCCTCCAGTTGGGTCAGCATGACAATAAATATTTTTTGAAGGAGCATTTGAACATTAGTGTTTTGCACAGCTTTATTTGTGCTTCCCTGAAGTGACGTGTTTTCTGAATGCAGTTATGAATTTAGTAAAAAATCTGCTTTATATAGGTTGAAACACTGTCCCAGGAAGTCTGGGCTTGAAAAATGGTTAGAAATACTATTTCTACCTTCTGTAACAACGACATTGCTACCAATACTACTGCTTTCCCAAGGTAGGTAGTTTTGAAATTGCAGCATGACTTTGTTAACGAAGGAATATTCTCCTTATTTATTTGAACTGTGTCTTAAAGGGAAACACATCTGACTTTTTTCTGAACATATTGAAGAGAAAATAATCTGTCTGTGGAACACACCATAGCAATATTTCAAGGTAGAAGATGGCTGGGAGGTATATGGTAGTTTGTCTGACAACTGAAGTATGAATACCTTTGGGGAGCGCTGAAAAAATGACTACAACAATGTTTGCTTTGTTTTGTGGTTTGAGATTGACTTTTTTTTTTTTTTTAGATTTTAATAACTCTCTGACTATAATTTATTTCTAAGGTACTCAGATGCTTGGGAGGGGTGGGAAACAAGCAACTTAGTGCAATCTATGCAAATAATGTCTAAGTTTTTTTTTAACATTTTCCTATGTGAAACTTCATTCATCAAGACTACTCAGTTTTTCTGTGATAAAACCTGTTGAGCAACGTAGTACACAGCATTTAGGAATTTAATGCTCTTATTAGTGTCAAAGCATAGATATCAAACTATACCAGTCAGCTTGAAAAGCGCGCAAGTGGCTGCCAGAACCTACCTGCCTGCTGCAGAGAGAGACAAACGCACACAAAAATTTGTGTTCAAATCAGCAAGCTTATCTAGAATTTATTTATAAGAGTGAACTCTACCATGCTATGGTTAATCACATACAGTGCCAGGAATATCTTCTGAAGGTATCCTGAGTACTGTGACAGAAATATTTGTCACTCAAACTATTTATAATTCTAGGAGTTTGGAGGGCAGACATGTTTATTTTTTCATATGAAATAGCAGCTCTTCCTTTGTCAAAAATAAAATAAAATAAAATAAAATAAAATAAAATAAAAATAATAATAATAAAAAAGGCTATCTGTATGGATGTGCCAGGCAGATTTTAAGGATGCTGTTTTCAAAAATGCCATATTTTCATCCTAGCTGCACTGCTGCTTGGCCCATTAGCCTCTCTGTTCCACAAATGACTTTGTAGCTTCATGGTACTCAGCCTGTTGCATGCTGAACTGCGATTATCTGTGAGCTCTTGGAAGAGGTCTGTCTAGAGTGACTCAAGAAATGTAAAGCTGTTGTCCATAGACTTCAGTTTTCCATGTAGCACCTCCACAGAAATATTTTAAGGGCTTCCAAATTGAAACAAGCTGTAAGCCTCTGTTCTACTGTTAACCACATTTTTTCCCCAGAAGGTGTGCAAAACTGTACTAAGCCCAATCGGTCTTTGAGAAATAGGAAAAATATTGCCACGGTTGTCAGTCTTATCTTCCTCGCCACCTCAAGCACTTGGTTCTGAGGACTTTTTTGCTGGGGTTTACATCCAGCTCATCTTTCCCTCCTGTTCCTTGTTCCATGTCTTGAATTATTCCATATATTCCATATCTTGAAATATTCTATTTCTGGGAATTGTGGGCAATGTATAGACACTGTGCTGTAGCAGGCATGCGAGGAATGTTATGAGGGTAGCAAGCTTCCCGTTTCCCTGGTCACTCAGAAGATTTATGTGCCAGTATAATGAGAATAAATGGTGAGCTGCTCTTCACTGATGGGGACCTTATGGGCCGGCCTGTGCTGAAGAGGTTCTGGAAGTTGATAACCTTTGTGCATCAGGTTTTGTTCTGCATAGATAGAAGAGGGGAAAAGAGTTGTTGGTAGATGTGAAAGTGGATGGACAAAGTAAAGAGTGTTAGCCGAGCTCGGGCAGCAAAGCTGAAAATCTGAACTATTTATACAGTTGGAAAGAGAGTTGGGGTATTTTTGTTATTTTGGCACACAGTATTGACATCTATAGAGCCAGGAGATGCTCCTGCCTAGAATTCGCCTCCTATTTTTTAGGTCTCTGTGAGATGACATAATGTATTGCAGATTTGGCCTGAGCACTGTCCGAGTATAACTGAAGGGGCAGATGTCACACTGAAACTGAAAAGTCTCTGGGTCACTCTAAACTTTCTTGGAGACAAGGCACGTAAAAGATTTTCTTTTTCTTTTTTCTTTTCCCTGTTCAAGAGCAAGATAAAACGTCCATAGGCAGAACCACTATTACTACTATATAAGTTATTCACTTCAACACCTTTCTCATATCATATCAGGTTAATGACTATTTTGTGCATCTGGTATACATCCAGAACCCCTGTTGTAAAGTCAAAGTTGCGTGAGATATCCCAGTTTGCATTAGTAAATGCTATAGCACAGTATTTTATTTTGACAAGTATCATAAAGCTATATAAACAGAAACCATAGTTTTAAGATATTTTTTTCCTAAAAGATATGAAGTAAAGATTAAATAGTATACTTTTATTTTTCAGATATATTACCTCTTTCCCCTTCCCCAACCCTCCATATTCTACATAGTAAATTTGTGGGTACCTAAAAGATAATGGAGCCTGATTTTATTTTTGCTTTTATACACCTAAAATGTAGACATCTTGAACAGAATTCTAAGTATTATCTCTACTGGAACGACATTAATTCCAGAAGAAATCTCTGTCTCCTCAGATATTTATCATTTCATATATCCGCTCTAAAAATTTTAATCGTCTCAAATGTTCCAGCAGTTCCATGTTATAAGCTCTTAAGGCTGATTTAAAATTTCGCCGTGTATTTTTGCAGAAAACTGAAGCCAGGACTTAAGGGCTTAGGTCCTATTCAGAGGTTACCCATGTGCAAAAATATTTTTCTGAAACATATGGGAAAGAACTGGGTGCTCTTTTGCACACGCCTGCGAGATAATTGGAAGTAACTGTGCTCCATTTTTCATAAGCAAGTGCCATAAAAAAAAAAAAAAAAGCCTCCTGGAATGACACGAAGCATGCACATTTTCCCTTTGAAAAGGCATTAGCGCAATGTTTTTACGTGTGTCTACGCTGTGGTGTTTGGGATGGAATTTGGAAATGCTGTTCAGCAGTGGGCCCATCGCTGTACTCGTGCTTGCTGCAGTGGAGGCAGGTTGCTATTTGCCCACGCGTTGTCCTGAAGCAACCAGGGAAGTTAGAGGCACAACTGCCTACGTTGCTTCACTTTGGCAGCTTGTTCAGGCCAGATAATGGCAGTGGCGGGGAGAGCCTCCTGAATTCTGTGCAAAGCTGTGGGCAGGGACCTTTGTGGGGGCAGAAGGAGCAGCCAGAGTAACCCTGATCTCTTCCATGAGCAACAGGGGGAGAAAGAATGGGACAATGCTGCTCTCTTGGGAGTTCCGTCCTTCCTAGGTGCCAGCCTGTGCTTAAGTGATTTCATTCAGCCCTGAGCTCATAATGGAAAATCTTGCAAGATTACAACTTAATATACCACGGTCTGTATTTATGGCTGAGTTGGCTTGAGTTAACAGTACCTGTAGAGATACACTGCTTGCAAAATGCTCCTCACTAGCCAAAGCATGCCTTTTATCAAGATGGGTTAGGAATATCCAGTGCTTCCCTACAGGCGTGTTGCTACGTGTAGCTGTATTTAATAATACGTATATTACGAGATTATTGCAGTGTGGTTTACACTGGCTTTTTACTTCATTCTTTTGAATCTATTTATTTACACATTTTTCCTGCCATGAAGAATATGCATACTTGGAAAAGCAGGGTCAGATAGTGAGACTGGACTGAAAGGAGATATTTAAGTTCTTAGGACGGTGTTCAAAAAAGGCCTGTGGGCTCAGCTATGCTACACAGCCACGCATGCTATAGAGCTAAAACTGTGATCGGAAGCTCTGTAAATGTTGTTGTGTTCTCCCTGGGCTAATTAACAGGGGTGCCTCTCAGCATACCTAATTAGCCCCATTTCTGCAGCATCCTCAGGGGCCAGGCTAATTAGCGTGGGTGCTTTGCTATACAGACACAGCTATATTGCCTCTGGGATCTAAGCTAGCATCGGTGCATGGCATTGCAATGTGCCGTGTAGACAAGCCAGTTTCCTCAAAGCTACCTCAGGATCTCTAACAGCCCTTTGCTGTGTAGACTTGCCCGGTGTGTTAATGAGACCCCAAAAGTTTATGCAGGGAGAAGGATAACAACTTGGGATATGGGCCAGAGGGTAACATTTCGAGAGACAGATGTTTTAGGGTGAGTCCAGAATTCATTTGCATTTACTTTACCTCTGCATCTACTTGTTACCTTTGGATTAAAGATGGTATTAAAAGCAAGCAGCAGCTACAGTGAGGCAAAAAAAAAAAAAAAAAGGCCTGTATTGAGGTGTATGAAGTCTGAACCTGCTACCTTGCATCTTGCTGGTTTTTACTTTTAGGTTCTCAGCTAAATTTGTAACTGCTAAAAGGTAGTCATGAACCAAAGTATTTTAAAAGGATATTTTCCCATTGCTGTGGTCAAATAATAATGGTAACGAATCATCCCGTATGGTTTTACAGACCCTGCTGTCTCTGATCTTGAAGCGCTTTGCAAGCATGAGTAAGCACAGCTCCACACGAGCCCAGTGATGAGGCAATACAGCGGTTCCCATAGTACGAGCGGTAAATCTGAGATGCAAAGACCTGCCAAAAGTCAGTTGCATTTATTAGAAGGAGCATGTCCTCTCTGGTTTAACTTATTCTTGCACTGTGCTCCTTAGAATTTTCTTGTACTGACATTTTCTTATCAGCACTGTTTTAACTTACTGATATCAGGTGATTGCAGGTTCAGTTTAGCTGAGCTGAGCTGAAAACGTTGCACTGCACTATACAAGAGCTGCAGAAAAGTGGCTTATTATTCACAAAAGGGCTGTACACTGCGGGGAGCTGATAAACAAAAGATCCACTGTTTCTGTCTTCTTTTACGGTATCAGTAGCAACAGGCTGCACCGATACCTTCCCTGATAGCTCAGCCATGCACAAAAAACAGCACCATTTGTGGCAGCAAATACCAGCCTCTGCATGGAGTCCCTAGCAGCTCTGTGGGACTTTTCCCGCTGAGTGGAAAAGATCCGTCCAAAATGTCCTGATACACCTCTTAATCTTGCTTCACTTTATTCTCATCGTGCTAACAGCCCCACAGATACATAACATACAGCTATCCAATTTTCTCTCCTTCCCACAAGGGAAGCCTGTGGCTACACCTGCATCGTATCTGAACTGATCTTGGGAGCGGTCTGGAGTCTGCAGTGCTCATCATGGCTTTGCTGCACTGAGTACAGGTTGCCTGTGAGTTCTACTTCCTGCAAGCTATGGTGACAACAGTTTATGAAAGACCCTTCCTTTGCTGTGAGGACAGATGGGATACGTGGAAATGAACATACCAGGCGATGGGAGGCCATGGCTGCTGGAGGGAGCCCCGCTGCAGGTACGTATGCTCTGCAGTGCCCTGACATGCACAGGTCAGCCCAAAGCCTAAGCCCAGAATACTTACCAGCAGGTAAAATAAAATCTAGGCAGTCCCTGAATACATCCTTAATTGCAGGCTCAAGGATGAATGCTACCTAAAACAGAGAGCAGAGGTAGCTTCTGCTGCTTTCCCCTGTTGGAAGGATACTGTGAGCAATGCTGAGCCTTTGCAGCATTTCTTGAGTGCTGCAGGCAGGACAGGGGCTCTTGCAACCAAGTCACCTTGTGACTGGTTCCACATCCACCTGCTGAAAGCAGCAACCTACCAAACCATGCTGCGGTGTGAAAGGGCCTGTCTTCCTATCTTCCTGCTTTGATTATTTATAGTTAGACACAGCAGGTGAGCTCTCAAGCAAGAGGTAAGACCTCCTACTTAGAGGTCTTTACAATACCTGCTTCAGTGAAAAAGATTTCTGGTTTTGATATGCGATCACGTGCAGCACGAAAACAGCATTGTTTGCGTGTGTGAATCCTCCTTCATTGAAATCCAAGAACCATTCTTGCTTGAACTATATGCAAAAGAAATCTGGGATTAAAAAAGGCCTCAAGAGCAAGGAGGAACAAGGGACACTGAGAGATGTACGTCTCAGCAAGGCTTCCACAGAGAAGCCTCAACATGTGTGAAAGGTGAAAAAGAATAACAGGATGACTTCAGCATTGGCTTGTGATGGGCAAGGGAGGGCCCTTTTCATCATGGTCTGGCAGAGAAACCTGTAGCCTCAGAAGAGAAAGGAACTATAGACCTTACTTCAGAAATATAAGTCCTTTTCTAATAAATGACTGACAATGTAGGAGTTCCTAAAGAAAGTCAGCATTCCTGATCCTCGTATCTTTAACTCTTTTCCTTCCTGACAGAGTGCTGCTATTGCTTTAACTCTGCTGCTTTACTCAACCTCCTGTACATTTCAGGGATAGGGAGAGCAAGCAATGTTACCTTACAGAGAAAGGTCAAAAAACAAGTTCACAACCTGTTCCAGCAATAGTGGAAAGCTAGAGCAGTTGCAGAGCTTTCTGTTGCTGGATGACACCAGTGTGAGACAAGAGCAGGGTAGGGCTGCTGGTGTTAAAGGCGCACACATTCTGAATGAAGGAGCTTTTTTACTGAGGCTTGGTTCCAGTAACAGATGCATCTTGCCTATCTTGAGCAATGCATCGAGTCACCTAAGCCCTGTTTATAGTCAGTGAGGATAAATAAGCATGTCTGGAGGGCAGTTCATCCCACCTGTGCTAATTTGGGGGAGGTGAGGGTGGAGGTGGTGGAAATAAGTGCCCCTGGGAAGGGCCTGCCCATTGCTGCTGACCACACAGGGAGCCCAGGCAACTTTCTGGGGCTGCTTTTTGTCCATGGGAGAAGTCTGAGTAACGTAGTGCTGCCTATGGTTTTGATTAGGCTGAAACAAGGAAGTACTGGAAAAAACATGAAAGAAGCTGATGCCTTGTTGTTCTCAGGCCGAAGCCCTGAATATTAACCAGATATTGCAAAAGTGTAAGTAAGGGTCCATCCCTTTGAATGAAGGATGCAGGTATAAAGAGAAACACTTGAAACTCACATGTGCTTGTACCAGAATGATTGCTGGCAGGATCTGAACTCAAAAAATGAAGTCAGTAATTGCATGCTGGTTTTGTTCTGGTACAAATTGTGATCAGGTTTTAGAAGCTGTAATAATTTACAGAGACTGTGATACCCTTGAAAGTGATTTTGCAGCATAGATAAATATAATGAATTGCCTTGTACCGTAATACAAAATTTTCCATTCCCCTCCTTATGTTCTATTCAGATATCTGCAATCCACTAGTTTAAACAAAACAAATTGCTTTTGATTTACTTTGCAAAGTCAAGGCTAATTTTTGCAGAAATATTTAATTTTAGTATCAAGATAAGAGCGGCCAGCCCAGATTCTGACAGACAATTTTATCAACCTAGCCTAACGTATAACTTTTGTTGCAGTGATGCTTGCCCTGAATAAAGGCAGGTATGCTAGCAGAGATGAGAGCTTTCCCAGCCTAATGTATCCCAGATGATTCCTGTCTGGGCGTATTGTGTATCTCTATAATCTGAGTGAGGCTGGCAGCTGCATCTTGGTCTCCACTGCAAGTTCTCTGCCTCTTTTGTCAGAGCCAGTGGCCAGATGAGGTGCTCAGCACCCCCATGAGATAGAGTCTGCTGGGCTCTGGGGTGGTGCAGAATTTGGCTGAAAATTAAAAACCAAGCAAACAAAAAAATCACATGAGAGTGACTTGGTTCTGTGCTTTTCCATCAGGGGATTGCTATGCTGATTTTAGCAAAACTGTCCTTAGCAGGTGTGTGTGGGAGGGCAGGCAGTTCCTCTTTAAATCACTCTACTTTGTGTAAAGCCACATTCAGAGCAGTGATTTTTCTATCCCTTCTCTCTTTTCTAATGTCTGGTGCCCCATGGGGGAAAAAGTAATACTTAAAGAAATCTGGGGCTTATGTGAAGGAGCAAATTTAAATAGGAAGCAGGTTAGCAGAAAGTTTCTTGCTGAAACTTGAAACTATACTGAAACATTAAGTCTAATATCCCAGAGTTGTTGTCTCTTTGTGACCTGATTTGTCAATTTACATGTGCCTAACCGGTATAGACCAGGCCTGGGACGTGTATTTTGGTTCAGACACTAAAGCCTTCATGTCTCCTCTCCCACTGCTCCTGTTCTGCATGGCCCAGAAAAATTAGGACATGTTTGTAAAGGTGCTGTTTTCTTCCTTGGCCCATGTGCTGGCTGGATGATTCATAAACCAAACATTGATAGTATCAGTTGGCAGTTACTTAAACCTGAGGTTTCAGGTTAAGGAGCAACAATGAATGCAAATATAGCTGGCGAGAGACTGTGATGCATGCACTAGAGCTTGAAACTTTTTAAGGATTGGTATCAGAAAGCCCTATAAGACAAAATCTTAAGATGCTCTGCAGAGAGTCTATTCTAGGGTGTCTGTCTGTTTTGATGATGTGGAAGTGTACCTATTTCTCAGGTACCTCACTCCTTAAACTGCAGCCTCTCCCTGGGCTCAGCAGAGAGGACTCCTATTGTTTTCCTTGTAAATACCACTTGCTAACAGCAGAGGATTGCCAGTCACTTGTGACAGGTTCATAAGGCTCCACGTGCAGACGTAAAGTAGAACATGCCCCAGAGAGTAAGGTATTTGTATAGTAGTTTAAAAAGACAGTGCTGCATATGTATGATGAGTTAATTCCCATTTCCTGGGAACGTTCCCATGTGCTGGGACATTGTCATCTGACTATGTCTTATTAGAGCACCCACTGGAGGTAGGGCATCCCACAGATCATCTCCAAGAGACAGGTTGTGCACAGCCACCCAGTCTCATGGGCTGAGAGGTTACTGATGTAGGCATGGACCATTTGGAGGACAGTTGGCCACAGCTCTCAGAAATGTCCACTGACAGATTTCATTCACTGATACAGATGTAGTCTTAACAGCTGGTCTCATAGTCAATATTGCTGTGTTGAAGCAATGATTTGGTCAGAAATATTTTAATTTAGACAATGCCCTCCTTATTCTATTAGGGGAAAATTGCAAATGGCCCCTTACACTGTTTTTTTCGCTGTGTATGGGTAGGTGTCTTGAGATTTTCTGGCACCTATTCCTTTTCCTTTTCTCCCCTGCTGAAAGAACTGCCTTGCTGCTGGTGATTCATTTCTGTGTGGTGTTAACTGATAATAACCAATATGGAGACCTGAGCAGGAAAGCTCTTACTGAGCCCTACACTGAAGTAATGAAATAGCAGTGAATGCACAAAGTAAGGCAGCAGCAGACAGGAGCTGTCTTAGTACTTGTCCTTTCCTAAAGTGGTGGCAGGAAATAGAAGAGCCTCTGGGATGCATCCATACTCTTATGTTTATGGCAAAGTCTCTGTATCTATTTCCAACAGTTGTTCACACCCCACGGTCCCAGAAATTTAGAAATACTTTTTTTCCCTCCTCCTCCTCCCCCCCTCTCCCCCCCCCCCAAGAAACCTGAAAGAATATAGCCTAGATAGTTTTAAACTGTTATCAAGACAGCTTAATTTAAATACTGAAATACTTTTTTTTTTTTTTGATGCTTTCTGGTGAGAGGTGTTTTTTTTTTTTTTCCTAGAAGATCCATCTGTAATATTGATACTAACAATGCTACTGTGGATAAGAAAAAAAAAAAGAGAAACAACAAAAAAACCTAATATAAAGTGGGATTCTTTTTATGTGGCCAAGTAGGCTCCTTTGTGCAACAGAGGGGCTGGGGATTTTATTTTTTAGTTTTGTGAAATTCTGGTCAGATGTGCAGGATGATATTGGGAAGAACAGCTGGGTCTTCTACCTGTGGGCCTTCTCTTGGGTTTGTGATTTGTTGGCTTACACCACTTGACAGAGCTGATTTCATTGTGTTAGTTATATAGCACTGAGTTGTATATTCATTCAGGAAGAGAGACTTTTTATCACATCAACATGTATTGCCTTTAGGCTTAGTCTTTAGTGGGGATATTAAACTACTTAAAATCCTTAAGTAACATTTGTGAACGAGGCATATAAACACATTAAAACATCCTAGAACAATTTACAAATAGTTTAATTAGTGTTTAGAGTAGCTTACCTTTAGCAGATTTAATGGCCAGCTGAAACTTTAGTGTTTGATACTGAGCTTTAAGTGCCAAACTGGACAAAGGAATTAATTTTGATCACCTATTCTCTCACTATGTGCTCACAGTTCCTCAGAAGCCTCATGGAAGATTCATAATTCCCAGGAACTGGAATTTCTTAGAAAAAGATGCAGCTGAATATTGGAAGTTATATGACAAAACTTAAATTTCATCATGTCTTGTTTACACAAGGTCAGTTCAGCCGATTCAATTGCAAACCATTCATTCCTGTTGTGTAAGCATGACCCAACTCAGATATGAGAGTGGAGTTATTTTTCTGAAACCCCATCCCACCCTACATCACAGCTGCATCTTTTTATCTTTCTGTGTGGTTTTGGACAACCATAAATAGAAAGCATACAGACCTCCATCTCTGCTTGCTAGCAGTAACCTAGCAAAGGCTGTAAAGGGGTACAAAATCTGCGTGCAGCTGAATCTGAGTTCCTCCATATTATCTACTTTACGTTGTGTTTTCACAATGTTTTCAAGTTTTTGAAACTGATCCTGCTAGTGTCACCTTGCAGGAAAAAAGCCACAACACCTGAAAGCAGGGAGGCAAAGTTTCTCATGGAAGGTAATTGCACCTTTTTTGAAAATGAAATGCTTTGGGTGTCTTTAAAACTTGTGAGGAAAAGCTCTTCCCAAGGACTTCATAAAATTCTGCAGTTCTCAGTCTGCATAATGATCAATAGAAGGGGGGTAAACTTTATTGACCTGGAGGTCATCAAAGTTCTTTTATCCAAATAAAAATCAGCTGGCTGAGTTGTTACATGGAATAAAAGATAAGAATAGTGTGTTCAGCCCAGGTGCTTTGAACAAGTGATATTATGCCTTCTCTCCCCTGCAGCATCAAACAGTTACACTGTAATCCTCGCTTCCTCTTCCAAAGTGCTCTGTTTTTGTGTGCCATGCAATTAATTGGTAGGGCATTCTGTCTCCGTGGTGGGAAGGAAGTTTTTTGTATAACTCATGCTTTCTTCACAGGAGCTAAGTCTGTGTGTAAAGTCTGTGAGACTGTGGCAACAGCACACAGTATTAGTAGAGTGTTCATACTGGATTTCAGAGACTCTGTGTAAATGTGTTCAAATAGAGAAGGATTTACTCAAACTAGGAGGTGTTTTTTTCTTCACAAGATTTAAAAAAAAAAAAAAAGTTTTTCATTCATATACAGCCGAGCATGCAAATACAGAAAAAGAAGTGGAGAAGTCTAGATAAGGTGAGAAGGTTCAGTGCTTATGTCTGGCTTGACAGATACAATATGTTCTTGTAAGCCTAATTTCTAAACCAAAGGAAACTGCAGACATTTGGATAAACAACTGATGATATCTGAAGCTTCATTAACCCTGTTCATTAACCTGTTTCTGTACCTCTGATGCAACTACCTCTGCATGCTCTTCTAAAATATGTCTACTGTCTCCTTTTCAAGAGCTACTTCTTTAGAAATGCCCTTAAGAAGTGAGTCAGTAAAGTATTTACCAAAACACCCCTAAACAGCTATCATCTCTTGGTGTGTAAATACCATTGCTCAATGTCCATGCAATGTTACTGATGAAAACTTGTTTTATTTCACTGTTTCAAACTTTTTCTTGTCTTTTTATTGCATTCTTTAGGACTCAGATTGTGAAGCCTTCCTAGCAAGATCCATATGCAAGTTCCCGGGGATATCAGAAAGTAAAGGTCATGAGACTTGAAGCAAAACTTTCAAATACTTTAGTATTTTCTGATATTATTTATTACTAGATTTTGTAAGCTGCCTTTTCCTGCAAATAAGACACTGTCATTTATGCATGTACTGCCATGTGTCATGAGCTTGGTTCTTCTGTACGTGATCAAATAATGTTCCTGCAAGGATTGCTCATTTTCATTATTCCAGTTCTTTGATGGGGAGGGTCTTTCTGTGTGACTTTGAGGCTCTTAAGTCCCTTTTGTTTTCTTCACTGAAGGCTAGCAGGGATGCTAAAACAAGGGTGTAACTATTCATATGTTTAAATGTGAAAAAAAAAGTTTAATTTTTAATAAATCTCCTCAAAGACTGCTACTCCTCTGCCTAGCCAAGTGGTAGGCTTTCCCCAGAAATGGTAGCTCTTCCAAGGTAATGGTAGGTTTATTGTGATAATGTGGGGCTGGATTCAGAGTAGCCTCTGAACAGAATCCTGCTGGTGCTAGTGGAATCGGCTCCTTTTTCTGCATGGGAGGCAAGGAGGAGAAGGAAAGGGCATGGGATCAAGGACAAAGCAGGAGGAGTCAAGTAGCACATAACAGGACTGAACTTGGCCCAGAAACAGAAATGTGAACCAGGACTCTCCTAAACACTCTGTCAATGTTGTTTATGTGTGTAGGAGCTCAGGTACAGGAGCAGTGTCCTTTCTGTACAGGGGGCTACAATATACTTCCTATAAGAGTTGAGGTAGAAATGAAAGTGTAGTTTGCCCACACTAGTGCTAAAATAACTCTGCAATAAAAGAGTCAGGGGGGCAAGGAGGACCTGAATGAAAATGAGCTGGTTGTTGATTAGAACATAAGTAGTGGGATGTGAATAAACCAGAATGCTGCATAAAACAACGAATGCCACCAAGTGCACAAGAAAGACTGCAGTGTTAATGGCACAACACAATTGCATTGTGTCTAGCAGATGCCTGCTATCCTACCACCTGATGTAAAATCTGAGAAGAGATGAAAGGATGGTGTCAGTAAGTGTTCTTTTTAGGAAAGTAAGACTAATACTGAGTTATTTACATCTATTTAATGTAGTTTCCAAAATATATTGTGTGTCTTGTAAGATGATATGAGACAAAAGAATAAATCCAGCTTTTAAGCCTAAAAGATTAAAATGCTGTTTCTTCTGACCTTTTCTAGCTCTTCAACGTGTATGTTACATTGCTGAACACCAGGACCTGACCAAATCCTGTTCATGTCAGTGGGGGTGACTTTTGTTGACTTGACTGAAGTTTCTACAGGAGTGTGCCTTGTACCTGATAGGAATCAAGACATTACCCACCAACTTTTAAACATTCATGTATCAACCTGAATTCTGACCCTTATTTTTATCCTTTCATGTCACATACAATAATGCTGAGTGACTACTGTATGCCCCATCTGCAAGTGCTGTAGTTTGTTCTTAATGGTTCTTCTAGTCTGTGCAATGATTTATTAAGGTATGTTCCACATTGGAGAGATTACAGATCAGAAGTAGTCTGATTAAAATATTTGGCAGGCTATGTTTGCTTGAAGATATATTAAGAGAATGATCTAAAACCCAAAAATCACAACTCACTGTAATGAGTAAAATAGTTTTTCTTCTGAAGTTTCTAAGAACTTTGTCTAAGTTATCCATTTAACATCTTCAAAGATTTAAGAAATTACATAAACTCCTGGGTATTTTCCCTTACAGCAAATTCTATAGTAAATGAATTCCAAATAAATCCTTCCTGTTTTTCCATATTTCGTTGTGTGTTAAGATGATAGCTAGCATATAATGATGCATAGTTTGCTCTGTGGCTCGTTTACCTCTAAGAGATAAGCTGGCATGAAATTAAAACTGTAGCAAAACCTGATAACCTAGATGCAAAATACTGCTCTTCAAAAAATTATGAAAGATGCTAATAACTTGGTCTGTATCTGTATGTATATCTGTACCCACCTGAATTTAGGTGGCATCAAGGCCACCTAAAATTATAAAGAGCTCTGAGTTGACTCAAGATATTTACCCAACTGCCCTTAAACTTGCGTTGCCTAGATTCAGTGCAACAAACCTTGGAGCGTATGGTCATAGTTTAAAAGACTTCTGCAGTTCATCAAGAAGCCAAGGCTTTGGCCATGTGTCCTCAGATGACTGATTAATCATATTTGTGCACCTCTACAGAAAAAAAATGAGTTTGTATAGAGCACTATGTAAATATTAAGTTTTATGGTTATTATCTTTTCCTGACCAAAGTAATCTGTTAAACTGTTAAATTTACTATTGAATGTATTTAGCAGGCACTCTAGATCAGTGCTTGGGGGGGTCCCCTCCTCTGCAGCATCTGAGGTCTTCACGTTACTTTAGAGATCCTTCAAATCTGGAACACGGTATGGTCCTTTTTTAAGGGGAAGAGCTGAGATTCAGTGTGCATGCTAACCCAGCATTAGTGCTGCTGTTTTATGCTTTGCAGCAGGTACCTGGAGCTGCCCTGGGGTCCCTGTGCTGCACCCTGGTCTCCAGCAGGGCTGGCTGTAGGTGAATTGCCCATGGTTGCACAGGGGTACTGGGTGGGGAATGCTTGTGGGGAAGCTTTGATCTTTTCTCCTGAAGTATGGCATGGACTGACCCCACTAGGCATCCACCAAGCCTGGAGGAGAGTCTGCCAGGTTAAACATGGCTTACAAACTTGGTTTTGTTTGGGCTGGTAGCAAGGTTGGGATGTTGTGGGCTGCCTGCCTGCATGGGCTAAGAGGGCCTGGGGTGTGTTTGTTGGCCATGTGCCTCCTCCCTGGCTGCTGGGGGCTTTTCAGGGAGTGATGCTCCCAGCAGAGCCACTCTTGCACCTGCCTTGCCCTGGAACCAGGCATTTCTGTCCTGTCTCAATAGTCCTTAGTTTAATATGGTTGGCAAGTGTTTACAGATTATACCCTCTACTTAATAAGGCTTCTGTGACAGCTGTTTTGTCCAGCTATCGTCCCGATGTAAATGTTTTCACCCAATGATCCTTGGATACCTACTAATATACTACACTTTCTCATGTGTTTGATGATTGCTGTTTATTTGCCTGAGAAACTTGCTGGATTCATAAAGCATATTTTTTCCACTCTGCTTCTGTTTCAGGGTAATGTTTAATCCCTTACCTGAAACAGCTTTTTCATTCTCTTTGCTATAATAAATTACTAAATGGAAAGAAATGGATCTAAGCTCCGTTAGCTTAAACTCGACGAGCTTTTGTTTCGAGGCTGAACAGTGAATCTTAGAAAGCTTGTTTTTCACTTGTCCTGAAACCTTCCCCTCCTGCCTCCCCCCTTTCATGCCAATAAAAGGTAACCAGAGACAGCTGGGGGCTCGCTCTCTGCCTCCTTTGAATGGGAGCGTCTTCTCAATGCCTCTTTCATGTACCTGCAGAGACCCCGCTCCGCTCCCTGCAGCGACCGAGGTTCTCAGAGGTTGAATAGGTTTTCATTGCCTGCATTTCTGGTCTGAAGCAGACTGAGAGAAATGAGTGCTAAGTAAATGCGGTGGCAGTCGTGCCCGTGTCAGCATTCCTGCCCGCCGCCACTCGTGCCGGCAGCGTAGCACCGTCGGCATGGGCTTCTGCACAGCCAGCTGCGGGGTGTTTCATGTGCCAGCAGCTGAGGAGGGGTGCGAAGCAAAGCAAGGAGTGGAGAGTCTAATTTTTATGAGGCTGTTTATTCTTTCTGTAACAAGTGTGTGGTGCCTGACTGATGTTGAATGGGAATTTAATGCAGTGATAAAGTAAAACTATAAACTTACCAAGTCTGCTTTCAGCTGTCTGTGTTCTGTATCTCTAAGCGTTTGCAAAAAATATGTTCAACAGCACTCAGACACTTCTGTGAAAGTACATGTGATCGTATTCAGCACCTCTACAGAGAACTGATCATCCTGCTGCAGCTGATTGAAGTCGATAGAAAATGAACATGTCTCTCTTTCTTACCAGGCCTTTCTCATATGAAGTCAGTGTCTGTAGGCTTTTAGGTTTCTTTTCATTTTTCTATCACGACTGTTCTAGAAATACTCTGTTGTGGTCTAAAAACCGAGTTTCAGGAAACACTAATGTTTGATAACAGAATTTTGCATTTGGCATTTTATTCGTCAGGGCAAACTCCAAGCACCCTAAATGCCCAGCTTGCAGTGGAAGTTACACGTGGAAGGATTGTGCATTCATAACTTGCTAATAACAGCATCAGAGCATTGTCTGTTGTAGCAGGCGAAAGAATCTGAATGGCATGAATTAGGGCTTTGTTTCCATGAACACCTAGGCATTGTGTAGACAGGAAAGTTTCCCCTTTCTACCAGAATAACCCTATTCCTTACCACACGTAGGCACTCTTATACCAATTCAAGACCTTCCTAAGTAAAGACAGCTTTATTCAGGCATGGGAACTGTGTGATCAAAGATTTATCTTCTGTAAATATAGCATGGGTTATGCCAATCCTTCTAGTTTGCTTTCTTCCAGTTGCCACTTCCTGAGCTAGAGGTGTTACTCCCATCCCAGCTGCTTGTTTAAGGTCTTTTGCTGATGATACCATTCATTCAAACTGTTGGGTGATACTATTCCCTTATCTCAGCCATGTAAATAACTCGTAAGCTAACTTGGGAGATATTCCCCTTCCTGTTTCAGTTCCAGTGAGCTGGTGGCTATAACCATGTTCAGGGCTTCTTGAGACATCTCATCATTTGCTGATTAAGGTACCTAGTGTGGATATACTAACAATGGCCAGAGTAGTGCTGTGGTGATGTTAGCGTTGACTTTTCAACACTGACTGTTGGATGCTCAGTAACATGAGCCGGAGTACTTCGCCCTGATAATTTTCAGCGATGAATTCCTGTGAGCATCTGAAATCACTTTTGCAGAAATGTGCCTGGAGTGTCTTCAGTTATTAGTCCCAGAGGAAAATTCATGTGCTGGCTTAAAAGTAACTACTGATACAGAATGTTTTGACTTCTTTCTTGGAAATTGGGTCTAAAACATCTTCAGAAGGGCATTTTCTCTGTATGCTCAGAATCAGGCCTGATGCACCTTAGATTTAAGGTAATGTCAACTACAGGTTCTTGGAAATGAAGACCCTCTCCTCCTCTTTTTCCCCCTTTCTGTTGCGAATACATGTTACCACTGTCATTAGTTTATTTTTAATTGTGATTGATAGCGCTGTGTAATTTCCATAGTAATTATTCTCAGGAGTTTTGTAGGTAGCAGTTTGTCAATTCATTGAAATGAAGGGCCATCCACACACCCTGTTCAAAGCAAAAAGCATGAAATCCCACTTGTTGCACTTTTGAGAGCATCAACAATGAAGCCAACCTTTCACCCTTGACTTTCTGGTAACGTAATTTTGAAAGACAGTAGCAAACAATTCAGCTACCTTCTTAAGTGCAAAAATATTCAAGCTAGCTCGATTGTAATGCGATGTCCTTTTCAAGTGAGTGGGAGAGCTTGGAGTGATGCATACAAATCTAGAGGCTGGTAAGTTCATTACTTTAGAGTTTCTGGTGTGGCAACAGCAGTGAACTGGTTAAAAGGTTGGCTTTAAAGTGGTCACAATTAGGCTTCAAAGTTAACACCCCACCCCACTGAGATGAATGGGAGCCGTTGACATTTCTTAGTGCTATTGTTTCAGTCTGGCTTGCTACAGCTTCTAAAATAAGACAACAGTACATCTGTTTACATTCTGCTTCCGCAAACCCAGATGGGCTAGAAACTTCATTGTTTTTTAAGTGGAAGCTCAGATTCTGGAGAATACAGCAATATCCACGGGGTATCTGTAGGAAGAAGAGCTGAAAGCCTTCTTAATCACAGACATCTCTCCCTTCCCTGTAAACTTCTATTGTCCTGGGACAAATCTGTAAGCCACTGGGGTGAAAAATAAAGCTATGTATATTTGAAGTACTTTTTACTTGCTACATGACATGCACACAATAGCTGCTCAGCAAGTCCCTAACGTGCAGATTTTCATAAACGGGTGTGGGGTTTTGAACTTTTTTCTTTTTGTCAATAGTATGTGCCGTAAAGGTCTTGGTTTTGCTGAACGCTGGTAGCTTCGCTTAACCTCTCCTAACTAAAAAACTTGTCTCCAGAGAAGCCAGGGTTTCTTCCCAGAGCATTTGGGACCACGTGGTACTCTATGTTCACATGAGTAGAATCCTTTAATTTTGCTCTGAGAGTGATGGAAAAAGTCATAGGATTCTTGAAAGGTATGTTTTGCGTTTTCCTGGTACTCTAACACAGCAGTTACATTAAATTCAGTAAGATCTTAGGAGTTGGGGTGGATTAATAAAGGTGCAAGAGGGGCCAAAATTTGTAGCAGATGGTCTCTATTACCCCATGCCTCAGTTCGTGTCGCGAGTACACAGTGTCCTCTCTGACTTTTGTTGAGGGGTCTGCACGGTGGCAAACTGCCCTCAGTAGCAGCCAGAACCCTATGAGAGCTTCTCTGATAAAGGCAGCCCATTAGATATGCTTAGGCTGTGGATTGAAACCAGCTGTGAATCTGTCGGAAAGATTTTCCTCATTGTGCTTTCATCAGGGTGGAAAGTTTGTTGCTCCTTCTGCATATACGTATTTTGGGCTTTGTTGCTCTGACTTTGCAAGTCCTGGAGTCTGCCAGTGATAAGGGCTCTCATGCATGCAGGCTCCTTTTGTACATTGGCAATCAGAGACCCTGTCTGCCTGCCTTTTGCCCACGGACAACACAGCTTGTGCTTCAGAAGGGACATTGTGGGCTCTTCCAACTGGGCTCTCCCAGATTTCAGCCGTATCGTGCACGCAAGCATGCCATCTGTGCTTTGGGCTCGTGAAGCTCCCTGCCTGTTGTACAGGAAAATTAAAAATTTCTGTTTGTTAGGAGGAGCAAGTACATAAGGGAACAAGTTTGCATGGTGTATATGCCATAGGCAAGTTGAATGAAGTTTTCTTTTTTCTGCTGTTTGTGACAGAGGAGCATGCTGTGGGGAAATGTTGAGTGAAGGGAAGGGCTGTTCCACTGCCATAACTGTGATTTTTAGGGTGATGCTAGGGAACGGGATGCTAGTTATACCCATCCATGCCTGCTCACTTCGTTTTCCCTAATACAAAATGCAACACTGGAGCACGTCTAGCTTGTTTCCTGCCCAGCTTCAAGCAGCATGTTCATCTGACTGAAAACCAGAGCAGCCCTGAGCCTCAACAGGCCTGCAGATTGTTTGAAACAACCGTGGGCATTTCAGTGGTGTAAGCTGGCTCTTCTCATGTCCATCACTTCAGTTCCTGTGCTGAGTGGGGGCGTGCAGCAATCTGGTCCCTCTGAAGAAAACAACAAGAAAACCCAAGAGGAATATTTATTTTGAAAATTTCCCTCATGAGTTTGTTTTGCCTTTGTATTTAAAAACATTGCTTTACAACTGAAATAATGTTAAAATGCGCTGAAGAATAGCAAGTCAAATGTGATGGAACTGCTACAGTGTGCAGCAAGAGCCACTCAGTATAGTTGCAGGAGGAAGAAGGGCATGCTATTTAATAAAACAGAGGGTTAAAGAATGGGATCAAATATGTATTTGTAATATATGCTTCCACTTTCCATTTCCCTTGGCCATTTCTGACTCTAACGAGGATCTCTGAAGTATTATGCAGACATAAGTTACACATCTTGTTCAAAGGAGCAGATATCCTATTACACCTTTCAAAGACAGTCAAATGACTTCTGCAAAGCTGCAACGGGTCAGTGGCAGAGCTTGGCAAAGAAGTTAGGAGACCTGTTGGCCAGTTCTGCACATTAATTGGCAAACTTCTCTGTTTCCCTGCATTGCAGCAGCATTGTGATAACTGTGTTCAGGAGTCCAAGCTCCACATTTTTCCCTAATACAGAGTTTCCTGAATAAGGAAGAAAATCTGAAGAAAATATTACTAGATCTTTTCCACTGCAGTGCCCTAACCTTCTTTATGCCTCATATTAAAATGTGATTTTGATAATAGTATTATCTTTTAGAGTGTATAAAACACTGGGGATTCAAAGAGCTCTAGTCAGGACAGGAATCTGCCATCAGGATGACATTATAATGCAAATTCTGGAAAATTTAATATGTTATGAAAAAGAAGGAAAAAGTCTTAATTTTTCAACATTGTGGGTTTTTGTTTTTGTTGTTTTGAGAGAAGAAAATGGAGCCTTCTATTTTGGGGCTGTTTAGTTTTTGTGTCAATTCTGCATTTCCAGTTTGTGGTGTATTTTCTTAGACAATTTATAGTTTGTGCTTGCTGCTCCCAGTCTCCTTGCTGGTCTGAGCTTGCTTGCTAACTGGTATTTTGCCAGTAGCAGAGCCTTAGTTCTCTTTGAGCAGCTTGGTACATTATGGCTGTCATTATCCCCTAGAAGAGGATGAGGGATGCAGACAGTCCCTTATGAGAACTGGCCGGCAATACAAAAAGAACCCAGCAAATAGAAACAAAAATTTTCAATTAATGGATAGTAAAAAATGTATTTTCTTCCCAAAATACTCTCAAGGCTTTATTTTTTTTTAAATCTGAAAAAAAATTACTTATTTCTAGTTTATGAAAAAAATGATATTATGTAGGATTAAAATCTCATATTTTTTCACCATCTTTTATGATAATAGCATAAAAGGAATTTCTTTTTCTTCTTTTTCTCCTTCCTTTTTCCACCCTAGACAATGAAAATAGATTAATCTAACAGCTTTTTACATTGTGTTCTGTGGACCAGAGCTTGCTTGTAAAACTTTTTCTTTCAGCAGTTTTATTGTTCAAGAACTGACGTTTCCTGCTACTTCTGGCCACGCTTTTTGGTTTTGTGAACAAGTACGCTTAAAGAAAAGAAGAATACTAATTGAGTGTATACCTTTTGTGTACAGCTTTACATTCTCATTAGAACAAAAATGATGCCAGAACTGCAAAGGTAACAACTCCTCCGGAAGGTGAAGTCACTTGAGAAAGACAGAAATGGCAGCAGTCAGTGAAAGAAATCTGGGATTTCTATGCTTCAGGGATTCGGTAAGGACAAGGAAGCAGCCCAGGTAAAACCTAACACAGAATATTGGCTCTGACTGCACATATTTTAAACTCAGTGGCATAGGAACTGTGTTTTGGTTTGCTGTTCAAGTTGCTGGGGTTCTGGTTCATAGCAGGGGCTAACAAACCAAGTAATGAACAATTATGATTGAAGTAGATAAACGAGAGCTACATGATCTTAGATACTGCATCTTACTGAACTTTTTGTTTCCATATTGTCTGTCGTGGTTTTAGCATTTTAATGCTTCATTTTTGTGTAGCTTGAAGGTGGTTGTGTACGTGACTAGATTCACTCCCTACTGGGATATAGGCCAAGATTTTCAAAGTGATTGTTTATTTTGAGTGCCTCCATTTTTTTTTAAAACTGAGAAATTTTAGAGAAGGGTGGCTTTAAAGGAGCACAGAGCATGTGTTTCTAAAACTTGGCTGTCTGTGGTGTGTCAATATGGGAAGGAAAAAATTGAAGGAAAAAAAGGAGGCAATGAAAATCCTCATTCATTCTCCATAATTTCAATGCCTGGCCTTCAGTTTGCAGAACTGAGGCTAGCAGATTTAGGCACGGTGATGTGGGAGCCCTGAGCACGTACCCTGCTGTGGAGCAGGCTGCGGGCAACAGCAAAGTGACTTCTCTGCTGTTACCTCCCCCTGGTTCTGCGGCTTTATCTAAGTTTTGTGTGGTCTTACAATGGTGGCAAGATGAGTGCTGGCTGCATTAGACGGGAATAGATATGACAGATATAAATTATGTATTATACTACATACTTTATGCATTCCATCTTTCTGTCCATCAAGCAGGTGAATCAGGCCAATGCAGGGTAACAAGAGGACAGGGTTTTTACAAGGGCAGCATGAGCATGGGTGCTGTCAGGACAGTTGGCTTAGGTTTACCTTTTTCCCTCACATTCCTTCTTGCTAGTACAGAGCAGTACTGTTTGTGTTGCAGAATAAAGAAGAAATACTTCTTCTTAAAAGAAGTACTGGTGTTGAATTAAAAAAAAAAAAAAGAAGAAAAAAGAAAAAGAAAAAAAACTCCTGGAAGCATGCCTATAGGTTTTAACTTTTTGAATGCCTATTTTTAAGACTAGATGTCAGCTGACATGGCTCCTTTAAAAATGCACTTTAGATTCAAGGAAAGAAAATACTGAAGCGTAAGCTGTGAAGTCTTAATTGTTAAAAGTGCAACAATAGCTTAAAAACAGGCTGCAAAGCCTGCTCTCACAGCTGGAGGAAGGGACACTTTATTAATAGTTGCAAGGAGCGGGTGGATAGGGCCTGAAAGAGGCAGCAGGGGATATAAAAAGAAGCCTTGTAACATGAAACCATTGCCAAAAACCCCTTTACTAAACAACTTAGGGCAGAGCCTGCCTCACAGGAGCATCACAGTACCCCAGTACCTCAGGATCAGCAGGGCAGGCCTCACCAGAAGCTGAGGTGTGCCAGTGCTGCTCTCCAGCCCTGCTGCTATTGATGGCCAAGCAGGCTGGGGAGGAGCATGAGAGGCTTGCTGGGCAGCAGCCCTGCTCTGCAGGCCTTGCAGTTTCTGCTATGTCCCCCAGACATCCACAGCAGCTGGTAGGCAAGCTGCTCTGCTGCTGAGACCAGGGACAAATAACTCCTGCTACCTGCTGGTGGGCAGGATGCCTCTCTGTGGAGATTTCACTTAGTGGTAACTCCCCCACCTCACAGCCCAATTTCGGCACGACTGCATGCTTTCTGTGGCCAAGAGCTGACTGCATGGGAGGCAAGGGGACTGTAAAACCCCTCCTGTTGCTCCATCCCCCAGCAGAGCAGTGTCCCACGTTTGACAGTGACCGGTTGTTTATGACAGATCCAGGCTGCGGTAGTTTTCAAGTTACCCTTTAAAAGATGTCCTTAGACAACTGCCAACAACCCCCAGAAGCTATGAGAGCCTTGGGAGCTGCAGAAAGGCTGCAACACTGGGGACGTTTTGATTTCATTTGAAAGCATATGTCCATAAAATCGCTTTAGCACTGACTCCCCTTCTTGTGCTGTGCTGGCTCTTGTCTCTGCATGAGATCTGACATTGTTCTCAACTCTTTAATAATGACAGCTCTGCTGGGGAGGGGGATAGAAGTAAAAGCAAAACTCCAAGCTTGATTTTACTTAATTATTTATTTATTTTAACCATCATACGGATTTAATCCAAGTTGCCTGTGCCAGTCATAATCCCTCCTTTCAGGTTTGTCCTGTCCATGTGGGTCAATGGCAACTCAGTGCCTGATGCATCAAATCCACAAACTTGCTGAGGCCGCCAGTATCCCTGGCAGTGTCACAGAGTGCAGATGACACTTATTTTGACTGTGGTACATGGCAGTCTATTCTCAGGGCAGGTCTTTTCAGCGGGCATGTGTTGGTGTGTCTTCCCTGCTTCACTACTGCTCCCCTCTGTTGTCGGTGTTGCACAGGCAGAAAGCATGTTTGCGTTCACCTAAGTTTTAACCATGTTATCAAGTTGGTTTGTTTGCTGTTTTGCTTTTCCTATGAAGGAAATTTTCCTTTTTCATTTACCAGTGATCTTAGCCAGCTTCACTGGAGTTAATGGGAATCTTTGCTCCTACTATGCTGCTGCAATTGTCTCTTCTAATTTTTTTTTTCTTTCTGTGTACTGGACAAAGTATGTATAACCTTTAATAGCTATGGTTTGTTTGCAAGGGAAATTAACAAGGTAGGTATTTCCTTGAAGCTTTCCCTGTACATAATTTACTTTGTCCATCATTATTGCCCTCTCTGGGCAGCACCAGAGAGCAACAGAGGGAGTGTGAGGACACAAGCTGTCCTGTTGTTTAGATCTGTTTTGGGACACATAAGCAGTTAGGTAGTTAGAAAACCAGTCCTCCATTCATACGATTATTTCTGGGGTTATATGTGAAGTAGAAACACAAAGGTGGTGTTGCTTGTGGTACTGCTGAGGAGAGTTGGTGTTACTAAGGTGGGAGAGGAGTTGTGTTTTCTGAAGATGCTCAGGATTTTGTCTGCTGAATTCTTAACTTTTCCTGCACTGTGCCAGAGAAATGTTTAAGAGATTACCCTTTTACACACTGTGCAATAACTTGTCCAGTCTAGTTATAAAAAGGTGGGTGATTGCAACTTCATTAATAATTTCCAGGTTAAGAATCCATTGTGTTGGACTTTGAAGAACATGATCGGATGGAAAGACAAAGACAAAGGCTCTTTGTTGCAACCACTGATAGGATGAATACCTATGGTTTTCTTGTCAAAGCCAAGCTGGCATGTGGCAGAAGGAGGGAGAACCCCACTCCTCTTCCTGTCCAAATGGTTATGCATGATTTTTTTTTTTTCCATTAGCACAACCTACAGTGCGGTTAGGTGGTCTCCCTGTGCTCAAGTATGCTTTTGGAAAGAAGGAGCTTCCTTTATTTTGTACATCCCAGCAGTAACAGCAAAATCAGGGTCTGATTCCATGTTTCAGCTGCTACATACTCAAATATGCCCATCAGAAATTTCAGTTCAGTCCCAAGGAAGACTTATTTCTAGTTTTCTAAGTGATTGAAAATTGATATTAGAAATACTGCTAGTCATGCATCTGATCCACAAAAAATGTCATTTACGTTAAAGGAAATCACATAAACTCCTTTGTTCCTTTTGGTCTCTGGCTTGAAGAGCATCGAGCATCCTAGCTATATCAGAACACATTATTTGCCATCCTATCTCATTAATGTTCTGTTGCAGGGGAAATGCATTGCTTCAGGATTTACTCCTTATTAGATAATCTCTAGGGAGAAAAAGGCTGACGGGGTTGAAAATTGTAGCCCAGCTGTTGGGAGAATGCTTGCTGCTATGGGAGAGGCATGGTGATGCCGTGCTTCCTAAAACAGCAAGGCTATTTCTTCCAGGGGCTGAGGCACATTCCCAGTGTGCAGGGGCCCACACCATCATTCCTGAGGTAGGCAACTTTGGAAGTAAGTTTCTCTCTCTGCCTTTCCTTTACTGGCTTTCTTTACTACCTTTTTACCCCCTTTCAGGCATCAGTTGCCTTCATGAGCCTTTTTTTTGTGATAAGTTACTAAAAAACGTAACTAGTTTGGGTTCCCCACCTAAATACCTTAACAGAGATCCTGTGATACTTGCCTTTCTCCCTCTTCTGCAAAGCTTTGCTGTGATTAATGAAAAGTTCAAGCTGTTTATTTAATGACTATTATTTTTTTTTCTGAGATTCTTTTCTCTTCACCCTCTCAGCATGTGTGACCTATGCAGTTTCCTTGTGCTTTGTTTCTTTAGACATTCTTCAGAATAAAAAATAACTTTGCTCCTGACTTGGACTTTGAACCCTTTGCAATGAAATCAATTTAGTTTGCCTGTACTTAACTGATTGGGATCTTAGGAGCTTCTACTGTTTTCCATGTAGGACATACCATAGCTGATTAAAATAGATTTGATATTTTTTGAGGGGGTCTAATCCTTGAGATCAGCAGTTTAATTTTGATCTCTGATCTATAGCAGTATCACAAAGTTGTAAGGTATCAGTGCAGTCTGACACTCACAGGAAAAATTGTAACTACACTGGGGGATTTAGCTGGGGTTTATAAATCATAGTGATTTATATAAAATATATCTGAATGTAGAGTCTATGAATGCAGCTAAGCTATTCACTCTCTCAGTTTTAGAGAAAGGGAGAAGATAGAAAAATACAATTTAATGATATTCTGTCACTGTTTCCAGAACCAGGACTAAACATGATCACACACACACACACAACTATATATATGGCACATACATATGTATTTATGCAATTCTGGACGTGTTCTCTGGCGTCAATTCATTAGGTTATTAATATGCATGCCATATGCTGCATATCTATACATGCACCTATTTAACATATGATAAAAATTATACATGGGCAAAAATGCCTTGCACAATTTGTGGTCTGAGTTACAAGATTTATGCCATGTGAATGTCTACAGTGTGGTAATTTAAGTTTCTCCATTCCTCTGCTGTCCTAGTAAGAGGTGGCTGCTCTAGAAAGCTCTCTAAGCTTTCCACATCGAGACATGCCTCTAGTAATCTCCCCAAAATGTGATGTCAATGGAGATGCAGCTGGTTAAAGGGCTACACAGGGCAAAAAGTGGTATTAGTGGCTAATAAAAGCTAATTCTTTTGCAAGCAAAATTAGCTCGCTTCACTTGCTTGTTATGACTTGAAGTGTCTGGCCATTGAACTATGCATCTGGCTCATTTGTTGCTCTCAAAGAGTTAGCGCCCTGACTGACAGTTGTACTGGACTGGAAGAAAGTATCCCAAATGAATAAGAACAAGAGGACTTCAGTATGTGTGACTTTAGGACAGTAGCAACCCATGCAAACAGCCTTAATAAGCAAAAGAGATGAACCTGACAAAGACTGTGTGTGATATGGATTCTGGCTCAGGGCAGTAATTTTCCTTAAATGACTGGTTCCTGATGCTTAACTTTGTTGCCTGCAGATGCTGCATCCCACTCCTAGTATACACAACTACCAAAAAGACACAAATGTCCAATAGCTGGTCAGAGCAACCCTAAATAATTTCCAGAAGACTAATTTCAGGCAAGTCCCAGATCTTTTTGTGACGCTCTGAAGTGATTTAAGCTGCACCAGAATAGCCAAAGCTCTGTGGATGTGTGTGTATTTTTACTCAGTGATGTTTTGGGGTAAATGCCACATCAGAGTTTTTATTATCAAGTTCCTTTTCCTGCACAATGCAGCTGTACCTATTATAAACTCCTTCATCAAAGGGGATAACTTCCTTTTTTTTTTTTTTCTCAATCTCAGATCAGTTTATCCAGAGCAGTTGTCCCTGACTTCCTTAAACTTGCCCTGCATCAAAGCTTTTAAAAAGAGTCTTCCATGCATCCTTTCTTTCCTTAGCACTTACTTAAAAATGTGTGAGTACACGCACACACATGTCCATGCATATTTCAATCAGTTTCTGCTTCAGTCCTGCAGCCTTGTGCCTGATCGGACTGGCAAAAGACCTATGGAAAAGATTGTTGCCAGCAAGCAGTGAAGTATGTGTTCCCCCATGTACTTTGAGTGCTTCAGAATGGTTTTAATGCTTTCTTTATGTGTGAGAAAATTTTTCAAACTTCAAACTGTCTGATAATACCACACAGACAAATGTGCATTAAGGTCAGGATTGATTACTTTTTTCACCATGATATGGTTTTTGCAGGTGATTTGAGACTCAGTGTTAATGCAGATCATTGAGAGTGAGAGGCTGGTGATGTTGTCTTTCATGCTGTTAAACCCTTGAATGTTGTTCCTGGATTACAAGAGTATAGAAACCACATGGAAATATTGGTTTATGTTCATAAGTAAATTCTGGTCTCAAACTTCTCTTCATCATCAAACATTATTTGAGGTAAAAGGAGACCTTGGACTAATGAATGAATTTGGCTCCTGTAGCCAAACGTTTCATTACATTCTGTAGCCTGTGATGTTTCTTTCTTTGGACTGCAGGCCCCTGTGAAGTGCTGCCACTAACGCTTTGGCAGAGGCTGGAACAAGAAAGGAAATCTCCCAAGAGGAGACTCATAGGTCCAACTCATTACCCCCAAAGTGACATAGGAAAGAACTACTACCATGTATAGAAATATGATGCCTGCAATTGGGCTTTTGCATCTACATTGTTTTGTTCCCTTGTGAAATTTTTTAGGATTAGCAATGGTTGGGTACAGCGTTGATGCCCAGCCCTGTGAGAGGCTGAGATGGTGAGACAAGGGTATGAATGCTCTTTGCTTACTGAGGATCTCAGGAAATCACGCAAGATGAAACTCCCAGTATGTTCTTCTCACACCAGAAGAGACTGTTCTCACAGAGAGAACCTAAAGGCTTTTTGATCCAATGCTAGACATAAAGGTATACCTAAGTAACGTGGAGAGGAGTTGAACTTAGTCTTTATAAACTACAACTTTGCACATTTAAATAATAAGAATTGCAAAAGAGAGATCTTGTAACAACCAGGATAGTAGAGATGAGAACTGGAGCTAATGTTAGATCCAGAACAAAACTAACCAAGCAAGAAAGCATTTGGCGAGATGAGTTGCTTGCCAGGTTACAAGAAAAGTTCCTGCTGAAGAGCACCCCTCTGTTTAGGTGCTGCTACAATTACAATGGCAGAAATGCACCAACACTGCTGACCATGCTGAGATTGCAGGCAACAGCTGCATCTGCTCTGAGTATTGAGTATGGAAGTATGAGGACCAGGTATTACCAGCAAAGACTGGTGGAGAACTTCTGAAGATATTTTGACCTCACTAAAAAGTCATAATAGTCTGTTTCTTGTTGGATCAGACAGTTTCTCTGAAAGGAATCAAAAATACTGAAATAATGTTGGTGTTCACCTGTTCTTGTGTCTGCTCCCGTTAGCTTTTACCATTCATCTTCTCAATTTGTGTCACCTAGTAAACTAAATCTTAATTTTGAATCCAGTACAGGATGTTAGAGGTTGGAATCCTGTTCATCTTTTTCTCCCTATGGGGTATACTGTGGCCAGTGCTACTACCTTTCCCTCTGCTTTGCCTGCTAAAGAAATTCAGCTCTATACAAATACTCTGGATTGTGTTCTACTCTTACCATTGTACCTCACTGCTCCCAGTTCTTCTTGGTGCCTCCTTATGAAAGGCAAAAGCCATGTTCAAACCTCTCTTGCTTCTACAATATCCACACTTTCTCCTGCTCTAACTTGACACCTGAACCTTTTTTTTCCCTCTTGCTTTTCAGTCCTTGGTTGGGGGGGGAACATACCCACCACCACCACTCACACCAAAACCAAACCACCATGCTATACCAACAGCTGGCAGTGGTGCAGTTGTCCCAGTGCTCAGCTGATAAAACCAACAATGCTGAAGCATTTCTGGTTTTGCTCTTTGAACTCCTTCTCAGAGATGGTTTCCTTATTTGTCTCATCAGCACTGATTTGCTTTGTGCTCTGAGCACAATTGTGGTGAGAGTCATGGCAGCTAGATCTCCGTTTTTACCTAGCATAGGCAAGGCAGCAATGATGACTGCCTCTCCCTGTTTGTCTGTTTGTTTGTTTGTTTGTTTATTTATTTATTTATTTATTCTTCTTGGCAAACTTCCCAGAAGCATGTGTACCTAATTGTAATTTACTCTCTGTGGTCATCAGCAATATCTCAGCTTTTAGTATCTCAACAGCGTCTCTGCATTTAACTCTGTATGTGTCTAAGGCCTCACCTGCTCTCATACAGAGCAACTCACTCTTACAATCAGGTTGAATATATGCAGCAGCAATGATGGCACTTAGTGTGCATGCAGTTAATTCCCTCCTCATTTGCTGCATGATGTGACTTAAGAAGAAGAAAAAAAAAAGCCAAAGACAAAAACAAACCAACAAAACCCCAATCACCTTGTTTTAGTAAAATAGTATTACTTTCTGGGTAAGGCTTCCTTTCCTTCCTTATGAAGAACCATGATGCCTGTACATCTAGTATATCACATTAGAGCTGTTATTGAGTTTTAGGCAGAGAAGTGGTTGTCTGTCAAAATGCTTCAAAAGAAACCATGAAATGAGCAGGTTGTAAATCCAGGAGCAGCACAAGAGTGGGAATATGAGACCTGCAATATGTAATATGAGTCTTTTAGTCCAACCTCCCCTATTTCCACCCTGGTGCTAAATATACTGCTGATGTCCTTGCAAGAAAACAAATGCACTGAGCTTGGAAAGGCAGTGGGCACCGTTAGTTTAGGGGTTGTTTTCATTTCTGCAAGTTTCATGGATGATACATTAAAGAGAGGCCAAATTCTTGTAATCATGTGTTTGGTGACTATGGTGGCGAAGTTTTGCAAATATCAGGTCATCTTATTCAAATGTCTAATTTTTAATCTAGCATTTAATTTTAAAAATATATTTTCAATTAAAAAAGAATGACAACTTTTAATCCAGGTATATGTCTTGCTCTTCAGAAACTTACATTTTAGATTAAGATAACTAAAATCTGCATTTGAAGTGCATGAATAACTGTTGTAAAGTAGGAAGGTTATTTCAAAATGTTTAACTTGCCTGCAGCATTTGTTTTAGATAAGTCAGCAGTAGCTTGCTAACCACTGTTGCGTTGTATTTTACACAGGAGAGAGATAACCACCCTTGTGAGTCCTGGAACGAGCCTTTTCCTACTGTTGGTGAGGTGGTGGCTTGAGCTTTCTTACTTCTAACGTCAGGGGGAAGTGTTGAAAATACAGATTCAGATCAACTCGAAAATAATTTATAAAAAAATCATTGTGTATTCTCTTTGTGTGGATGTAAAAATAGTGGATCAACTTTGAAATATAATTATCAGCTTTTTCAGATTTCATGTTTTTCACCCATCACCATTTTTTCTGTCCAGTTTAATCATTTTGCTTAGGAAAATTGTGATTTGCTACTTTGTACTCTTAGCGCTACTGATGCAGAACAAAAAGCCCATCTAGGGTTGTGATCAGCACCTCTTTAGGATTTTTCAGCTTCTTCTGACTGATGACAGCAACTTGTTTTGAACTTTCATATGAAACTCTCACTTGCTGCATAATAGCTAAGCCGGAATGGTTTCTCTACGCACTTTGATACAGCTTTGTCACAAGCTTCCCAAGACCTCTCTCTCGCCACTCAATTAATAGTACAAGTCTCTTCGTACAGCTTTTATCTCAGAATTTTCTAGTTAATCCATTGGTAAATGAAGTATTTAATGGCTTCTAAAATATTAAATGTTGGATACAAGTTTCTTATAAAGTCAGGTAGATTTTGTGATATATTTCAATGTGTTTTGTATAAACTGTAAGTTTCCCTAAATAATTGTGATTGTCTCACAGACATGTAATACTTTTTGTAGTGTGTTAGTAAGAGACTTAGTGCCCCGTCCTAGAGCATGTGGATTCCTAATGTCTGAATCTGATGCAAATCACAGGGTGAGGACTTGCACGTGCCACATGGCTTGTCATGGCTTGTGTGCAGGAGCACCCACACCAGGTTGTGCTTTGCCGTGCCCCTTCCTCTCCAGGGCCACAGTATCAAGTGACAGTGGAAGGACCATGGCATGCATTTCCAGTGGAGCATCCCTCTCCCTGGTCACTGTGGGGGACGAGTTTTGTTTATGAAACCAGATAGGCTCTACAAAGTTTGAGGTGTTTTGCTTTTTGCTGGTTTTCCAATCTAGGACCTACAATGAGCTTACTGCTGGCTGAATGCAGAGAATCTCCTCATATTTCCAAGTTATAGTACCTCAGTCTACAAAACTGTGAGGTAAGGATCAAATTATTTTGAGATATTGATATGGAAAGAACCATGGCTATTTTGATTGTACAGTTTGCAGTTAATATCAAGAAAGAGAGATGCTATGTTCTCAGAACAAAATCAAATGCTGTGAAACTAGTGGAATTGTAACAATAGCATAAGGAATGTTGGTAAAATACCACCATGGCATGGCTTGAATTAGAAATATTGTATATTTGCCACATGTTAGGAACCACTAACTCCAGTGGCTACTGTAACTGATTAAGAATTGTATGGGAATCTGTTTTCAATATCTGTGCTTTAAAAATATCTTGGAATGTAACACTGGAAGAGAAAATATATTTCCTGAAATCTGCCTCAGCACCATTTTGTCACTGTCTATTTTCTGTTTCTATTCTTTAAAAAAAACTATTGTTTTTGATGCAGATTCTTCATTTGTCCAAAGAACTGACATTTATCAGAGGTCAGAACTGACATTTATCAGAGGTCACATGCTGAAAATCAGCTGTGTAGTTTTAAATACACTGTTTTTTTTTTTTTTTTCAGAGTGAATATAAGCATTTAAGGAAGAAGAATCAATTTGCCTTTTTGATTTCTACAGCATAAAATACAAAGCAAACATGTAACATATTTGGTATACTTCTATTGCATCCATTAATTTTTGCCTTAAATATTTAACCATGACAGTTGAAAAGGATCTGATGAAACATGGTTTTTTTGTTTGTTTGTTTTTTATATTTCCTATGGTCTATACTTAAAGTGTGTTGAGAGCTAAAACTGACTAAGCCTGAATGGATCCTTTAAAGCATTATCTTCTGCTTTGTATTAAGGAAATGAAATCTGTAGAGCTACAAGTATTATCATGACCACTTTTCTTCAGTAAGGACTCGAACAGCTTTAACTCACTGATAGTGTCATTTCTGCCTTGTGGGCTTGAAAGCTCAATGAGAAGACTTTCCCATGCCACAGAGAAGAACAGAATAGCAACAGTTCTGTGAGTACAAATTCTAACTCTGACATATTTCTTCTGTGGTGTGGAACAAATTATTTCTTCCCCATATGCTTTAGTTTACTTGCCAGCTATATAAAACCTCTAAGGTGTATATGTTTGCAAAATGCTTTAAAGCAGTGAGGTGAAAGCATAAAGATTCTTAAAAATAAATAAAAAAATAAAATTCTGTGAGGTCTCAGCCTGCCTCTGCAATTATCGGTAGTTTTACCATAGACTTACATGGTCTGGAGTTAGGTTTAGACTAAGTCCTGTTAAAATCCCAGCTATAAAGAGCTTTGTAATTCAAAGTACTGTTGTCAATGATTGCTTTTACTTAAATTTCTTACTTTATATATTCACATTAACAAGTTTTCTAGTTTCTGTGACACTTCATTCAAATCAGAACTTGATCCTCCAGAGATGTATTAGGAAGTATTTGGACAATTTATTTGGTCTGATTCCTCATCTACCTAAAAAACATACCTTCCATCATTCTTAAAGCCATATCAGAAAAGCAGCTGATGCCTGAAATATCACTATATTTAACTGCTTTGGTCTTGAAGTGGCAAGGTCCATAGTCCTTGAACCTCAAAAAGCATTTTAATAGTCTCCCATATTTTCTTCAATAAAGGATTCTGGCTTCAGAGTCCTGACCGCCCTGAAATGTGGTGTAGAAGTAGGAGTGAGTGCTCTTCAGATACCAACCACAGGATGTAAGATTAATGGTCTCAAGTTGCATCAGGGGAGGTTTATAGTGGATGTTAGAAATAATTTCTTCATGGAGAGGGTTGTTAAGCATGGGAACGGGCAGACCAGGGAAGTGGTGGACTCCTCATTCCTGGAGTTATTTAAGAGACATGGGCATGTGGCACTAAGGGACATTGTTTAGTGAGGGGTCTCTGTAGGTCAGGTTGATGATCTTGAAAGTTTCTTCCAACTTAGGTTATTCTATGATTCTGATTAAACAAGTAAGACTTGAGGATTGTCTGTCCCAGCTCCAGAGCACTATAATCCTCCCTGCAAGGTGTCCTGGTCAGTAAGTGAAGAGCAGCATTACATACTAGCACCCATATCTTCTGCTGAGCTTAGTATTGCCAGGTTGTTCCAGGACCTGTGGCTCATTCAACATCTATACATCTGTATATGGACCAGTGATGAGCTGATTATAGAATCACAGAATATCCCAAGTTGGAGGGGGCCCATAAGCATCATTGAGTCCAACTATTGGCACCACACAGGTCTACCCAAAAATTCAGACCGTGTGACTAAGTGCACAGTCCAAATGCTTCTTAAACTCCAACAGGCTTGAGTGCAGTGACTATGTCTCTGGGGAGCCTGTTCCAGTGTGCGAGCACCCTCTCAGTGAAGAACCTCTTCCTGATGTCTAGCCTGAACCTCCCTTGTTTCAGCTTGATACGATTCCCTTGGGTCCTATTGCTGGTCACTAAAGAGAATAGATCAGCGCCTGCACCTCCAGTCTCCCTCATGAGGATGGTGTAGATTGTGAGGAGGTCTTCCCTCAACCTCCTCTTTTCCAGGCTGAACAGGCCTAGTGACCTCTGCTGCTCCTGGTACATCTTCCCCTCTAGGCCCTTCACCATCTTTGTAGCCCTTCTCTGGACACTCCCCAATAGTTAAATGTTTGCACATCGACGAGGATGGGATTCGAACCCATGCGTGCAGAGCACAATGGATTAGCAGTCCATCGCCTTAACCACTCGGCCACCTCGTCCCATTATATCCTCATGCTAATTGATTATGGATCTCCCGTACATCTGTTGGTTTCCTAAGGGGTGTAGTAGAACTTTTCTCTAAGTCAGATTAAATCTAGCGGTTCTTCAGCTTGGAAGCCGTGCTGCCAAAGGGTTTGTATAGAATATGAACATTACAATACAGTAGTAATGCTTGGTAGCAAATTAGTGGCTTGATTGCTTACAAACTTTGATTTTAATGAAGTTATTTTGGATGTCAGAGCTGCAAAAGCTGAAATGATGTAAGTTGTTGGAATAAATGTGTATGTAGAGTTTAGCCTTCGTGGCTTTGCAGAATTACTCAGACTTCCTTTATTTAAAAAAGGAACCACATTTCCCACGTACTAAAAGCGACAGTCCTATGGTAAAAAGAAGAACGTGGTAATCCACAGCTTGATGATAGGGGACAGTGTGATGCAGAAATGAACATCACTTCAACATGCTGATCCAGATGCACATGCATGGGTTGAAGGGTTCACAGCTCAGAGGAAATGGTGTAGTGGTTAAAAGCTACCTGGCAAATGAGGTCAGACCTGAGCCTTTTGGGAGTTATGTACTCAGTGGCCACAACATTCCTACTTTAAAACAACTTATTTAATTATCACTACAAGTAGCAGATGCCCAGATGAAGCATTTTTTTTTCTTTTTTTTCTTTTTTTTATAATTTGTATTGTCCGAGTTACTTTTTATGGTTGGAACTGAGCTAGCAAAATAGTCAAAAGCATTTGAATGGCCACGGCACATTTCATACTATATAACTACTGACAAAATATAAATGATTACATGGTACCTAGAAACATGCATGCCAGGTTTGTAGTGTGAGAATGTCTTGGGAAATGAGATTACTGTCTACATGGGAGATGCTCTGGTAAAGCTCTCATTAGTTATATGAGCATGCTTGATGAGGATGAAATGTGTCCGGAAGCTTGAGCAAACACTGTCTGAACCAAGTGGTCATCCTGTTAATAAAAAAGACTCCCAGAGTTATACTGTTGTGATCCATCTCTCTGTGTGCGTTCACGCATCCTGTTGTTTGATCCTTGAGGCTGTAATGGCCAATTGGGGCACTTGAAGCCAGCTGTTCAATGACACAAATAGGTGTCTGATAGGATTGCCAGAGTGATAAGGTACTTCTTCTGATTTATGTTGATTTTGTGATACTCTGTGGGCTAGGTCCACCAAAAGACTTGTGCGTTTTAATGCACATAATAGGATTTGCCCAGGAAAGATGTACAGGATTCTATAATGCACCTAGGAACAAGCCTGGGTTCCTTGGGAGGGAATGCACAAAACTCGGGTACACACTGAGGAAAAAACTGCTAGAAGGTAGGAAATGTTCAGTGGAAAGATAGGACTTGGCTTACTGCACCTTTCTCTGCATTCATGACACAGTTCATCCCCTTTCCTCCCAGGATCCACAGCCATGAGTTGCTCTTGAGTGACACTGCTTTGCATGGCATGGCTGACATAATCTTCCGCAGTTTTCCAAATTAAAAACAAGTCCCCAGAACTTTTTATCCAGTTTTTAGTCCCTTCTTCAGATCCTAGAAATGTCTCCTTTTCAGCAGCTTTTCATTGTGCTAATTCAGAGCCCACCACTCCTTTTCTCGCATTGTCTTTACTCCCTCTAAAGATAAATCTCTCCTTCTCTGGCCTTGCTTAACTGTCTTGCAGCAGTTACAGAGACATCAGCCACCCAATTTGGTGGCATTAACACTGATACTGACCTACTGTTTTATTTCTTTTCTAATGAGATTTAGTTTCTCCAACTGTTGTCTCAACTATGAGCATCATTCTTTTTGCAGTATTGATATTTTTCAGCTCTAGAAACTTGTATGTTTTCGGTATGAATCCACAGAATCAGCTAGTCTAACCTTTTATATGAGAAAAATCCATGAAAAACATATAATGAGGAGGGACAACTTTAGTGTTGCTTATGGTCATTTATGGTCAAGAGCTGAAGAGCTGTAGGTGGTTTTAGATATTTTGTGTAACAAAAAATGGATGAATCTTGAGATATGGAAGAATAATGATGGTAGTCTTGCAAAATAAGACCCACAGTATGATGTTGAGAGATTTAATCATGTTAATTCCAGGATGTTTAAAGTGACATATTTTATTGTTCACAATAGAAAGGGAACTAAAAAGAGGCAATGTTCAATTATTCTCATTAATTAATAACAAAGAAGGAAAGAAAGAAAAGTAGCCCTAAGCATTGTGAGGGTAAAATTAGGATTATATATCAGGGAAAAGTTTATAAATATAAGGACTCTTAGCCAAGGAAAGCAGCTGCCAACTGAAGTTTTGGAATCAGTACCACTGAAGATATTCAGGGATAGGCTAGACGTCTATCTATCAAAAAAAGATAAAGAAATCAGTCCAAACACAATACAGGGATAAGCTAGCAGAGTTCCCTGCCAAATTTCTACCCCAAATAGTATATGATTTAGTTGGAATAGAAAAGGAAGACACTTTGGCCTGCTAAATCTTTCACTGTTGTAATCTTAAAAGCATAAATCCTTTTTTTTTTTTTTAAAAAAAAAAACACAAAAAACCACCACCAACAACAAAAAACAACCACAACATATCATTAGTAACTATTTTATTTTTTAATTTGTTTATTGTAACTGGAGCATGTAAACTTTGCTGTAGTTTCCAGACACATCAATCCAAGCTTAGACTGCTGTTGCATTTTCTTGAAATTAGTGAATTTGTGTGTGTGTGTAATCAAAAATAGTTTTTAGAATGAAAAATTGTTTCATAACATCTTTTCATAGCAGTTTTCTGGACATTCTCAGGTCACTCATACCAAGCCTGAGAAAAGACTGTCAGGAAAACATTTATTTTTTGCGCATTTAATTAGAGGTACACAGGATAGTAAGACTGGAGGGCTAGGATGGTTACAATGGTATGCGTAACTGTTCAGCCTATGTCACAGGTTCAAACAGAGGCCAAGAGGGATATTTCTCATTCATTACTGTTGAGTTAGTTTTCAGATGTGTGGTGATGGCCTACTCCTAGTGTGTAGGTAGGCAACAATGCATTGTTCAAGACTGAAGTGAGCTGGTAGGCTAACACTATTGATCATCAAGAACTAGTGTCCAGATTTTTGGGGTATGTAATCCTTTAGCATGCAAGTAGCTGCCTATTGCCGTTCTGAGGAGTGTGAGGGTGCTCACCTTAAGCTGGAGTTAAGTGGAGTTCAGGTATTTAAGTTCTGTACAGAAAGCTAAGTAGACATTTATCTGGAACGTTGAACACGTTTAAAATTACAGCCTAGTGTCCTCAACACATTTTCAATGAAATTCTGATTCACCACTTTTTTATGCAGCCTCAGTAAGCCCCTGGTTTCCCCATTGTTTATCCCAGCGCATACTGTATAATGAAGATGGATGACAGTTTATTAGCTTTCAAGTGCACTGCTGTAAGCGTAGTCTCCTTTCACGGCAATGTCTTCCAAAGCGTCAGTCATATCAGAGGGAGCATGCTAGCACAGAGATAAAGCAGATAACACAGTTTTAAAGAGGCTCTTTCAGACATGAATTATCCACAGACTGAGTGAATACCAATTTTCTGCAGAAATGTAACACAGAATTTAATATTTGCACAGTCTGCACCTTGCATTTCCTAATTTATACTGTAAAAATTAGTGCTAGTTTCTAAAAAATACCATAGAGTAGATCAAGGATAATTCTTTGCAAAAATAAGCCTGCCATGTTGTCGCTCTGCGTTATGAAAATGTGTCATATGATGGGAGGGAAGTACAAATATCTGCTATCTGATGTATACAATTGAAAAGGGAAAACACAGAGTGAAATCATCAAGCCACATTAGCCAAAGTGAACAGATAAGAGAGGGTATAACACTGGAATTGTAAACAATCAAGCAAAGATTACACCTCCACGTGGAGTACTGTGTGCCTTTAGATGTGAAAACTGAGATGTTAATAGTAGTGTTGTATCACAGAAAATGTTCAAAATGCTGTATGGATGGGGCTATAATAGTTATAGTGCAAAAACCTCTGCTACTTTTGTGTATTGTTTTAGGTTGTTCTGCAAGTGACACGAACAGGGAAATTAAATGCCTCTGACCTCCATTTGGTCTCATGCACGTATGTACCCCCTACCCTGCTTCGTGCCACCACTTCCCTGCCATCAGCACCTGACGTCACCTCTGGTGGGTCACAGTTCTGCCTGCTGCCCCACCGGCCAGGCCTGGCATTCAGCACCCCCTGCTCAGTCACTGCAGGGAACAGGCCATGCTTGTGCTGCTGTCTTCCCCTCTGAACATTTCTTTGGAACCACATGTGCTCAAGTTTGTAACTACGGATGTCAGATAAAGTGCAAGAAGGCCTCGGCGCTGGAAGCATTTGCTTTTGAATGTGGCAGTCTGTGTTTCCCTCGTTCCTTCCCCTCCACCACCAAGAGAGGAAACCGCAACGACAGGAAGAGTGCACCATTTCCTCTCGAAGAGACTCACTGCTGCTGTCAGTAGCTCACGTTTACCAGATTTTGCTCTTTTGGTGTTGATGCACATTCAGCTGCACAAAAGGCAAGACTTACCTGTATGTTTTATGTCACTTAAATAGGACATTTTGGTAGAGGAAGCAGTTGAGTCAGGCTACCACAGTTGACCATTCAGGCAGTGCTGCTGGCTTCTAGTTGTGCTCCTTCTGTGCTATTTTTGTGCTATTTTTTACCTGTTTGGAGTAATTTATTTATATATAGGTATATATCACATGACAAGAATTTGGGGGATTTTCTGGAGCTAATAATATTCTCACAAGACTTGCACTGAGAAGGCAGAAGAAAAACCTCACCAAAAGAAGCTCTGAGGGAACTTTAGAAAAAAGGTCCAAACACATTTGATGTTCTTCTCGAAACACGTTTCTTCCTGTAGAGAGCACACTTCATTACCCTTGTTGTGCCACTTCATCACTTCTTGTTAACTTTTTATATTTTACCCGCTAGTCCAGTTCAGTGTTTTTTATTCCCTAGTTTTCAGCCACTACCCTTCTCCAGTTTTCACTCTTTCTAGCTTGCATGCAGACACCATCTGGCTTTACCCCCGGGGTTTCCTAGACAAGGGCAATCTAGTTAGCCTTGTGAAATCCAAACCCCAGGCAAAACAAAAACTGCACAAAACCTCACAAGATAGGTTTTCTCACTTCTGTGTGAGAAGCATTCACATTACCCAGAGCAACTGTAAGAAAAGAAATCACATCCTGAACAGTGAGTTATCATCTCAACCAACCTACTCTTTTCCACGTTTTTTTTTTTTTTTTTTTTCTTTCAGTTTACTGGAGTTAGTACAACCCTTTTCCAGTCAAGAGAAAGTTTGACCAGCATGTGTGTAATTACAGAGCGTCACAGTAGAATATCATGTAAGGAACTCTCTATAAAGAAGCTTGGAATAAAGTAGATTGAGAACAGATTTAGTAAAGAAATCAGGAAGTCATTCCAGTGTTCTTTTCTTTTCTAAATAACATATTGCAAATAAAATCTCTGAGGCAAGATTCTGGACAAAGACATTCCTTTGAAAAGAGACCACAAGATTCCTGGTCTTCTTAATGGATAAAACAGAAAGAATTGGTCTCAGTCTGGGACACTCAAAATGCTGATCTTTTTGAACAATGTGGACAAGTACAGAATATTGTCCAATGTATTCATCCTTGAGCAGAAATAAACTAAATTTCTCTGTGCTCTGCCTGTCTCATAGGAGCTGAAAAGAACCCCTCCCTTTCTTTTTTATGTTTGCATGTTTCCAGAGTTTCCAGAGGAATTCACTTGGGCAAGGCATTTCAAGCTGTATATCTGATTTTCCCTAAGAAATTATGATCTAGTTGCAAAGTTCAGAGGTTTGGTGCCAGAGATTCTTTTATTTATGGTTTTAGGAATCTAAAGTCAGTAGGGAACCGTGTACATACATAGGTGTAATTCCCTAGTGTTGGTCACAGAGTGAGGACTGAGGTGAGTTCGCAACAATGCAGGCTTCCCAGCTTCCGAAGTATAAACACTTGATTTTTATTTTTCATCAAATTTGTTGTATTTTGCTGTCTTCTCTGACTTCATAGTTATTCTTGTTTGTTTTCACAAGAATGACACAAGTCACGACCCTCCTCTGATGGCATAGGTGCAGTGAAATGAGGATGAACAAGTTTTCTTCTGGTGTACACTATGAAAAGGTAAAGTATAATCACCCACTTCCTTGTGTCACAAATCTGTGAAAAGGAGGTGTATGTAGCAGTAGTCGGGGACCACTGATAAAGACAGCAAATTTCAATGTTATATGTCCTCTGAGAAGCAGTATATATTGCTTCTTGTTCCCAATATGACTGAGGGTGTATGACATTTAGATGATAAAAGCTGCTCTTATAGGAAGTAGGTGACATATCAGATGTGCTATCATTGCTTTGCAGTATTCCCCAGTGAAAATCATAATTTCACTTTGGTTTAATGAGTCTGCCCTGATGACATTGGTAGGTTTATATTTTGACATGAACAGGAGAGTAGAAGTAGACAAGCTAATGCTAGCAGGGGAGGCAGTGTCTGAAATTAATTACACAACTAGAATTTTGCAGCCTGGAACTGAGCTTTTGTTGCTCTGTGAGCTTTCTTCTAAAATGGTGGCCTTTTCAATGGTGTACAGAGAAATATCTTGCTGGTTTAAGTTCTTGTGTCATTCAATAGACTCAGTTATTTAGCAACAGTCTCAGAATGGTGACTTTAAAAGGGTGTGAGATGTAAATCAGCAATTTCTGTTTTTAATTACAGTACATGCATGGCTTCCTTTTCAGTCCTAATGAAGGAGTTTGGAGCTGGAGACCACAACATGTTTGAATTAATTTTGATGTTCCTTTTGCACATTTCCAAGGTATCTAAGATGTGGCTAATAATAATAGCAGGTGTTGTCTATTTCTCTCCGCGTGTGGCATGAAAGTAGTGTGGCCACAGAGCTATGTATTATTTACATGGTGTCAACATGTCAGCAAGTGGGATGGCAGAAAGCCAGATTAAATCACTTCTGATTTTAAATACAGGACACTGAATAATAACGCTGTGTCACACTTGAGGACACTGGAATCTGGCAAATCAGCAGTAGCTCAGTGTGCCAAGTTCATTTGAATGGCTTTTTTTTTTTTTTTTTTCTTCTTTCCACAGAATGATGAAGGAATCAAAATTGAGACAAGGAAACTGTGTAAAATCAGCTCCCTCTCTCCCCAGTCAGAAAATTGTATCCAGCAAAAGGGCATTCTTTGATTGCTTAATATGAAGATGCACAGATCTCTGCCCTCATCCAGCAGAGTCTGCTCCTGGGAATGCATAACCACCCTATGGTGCATCTGTTGGCCTCTTTGTTGGCATCTTTCTTGTCTCTGTAAGTGGAAAATCTGTTTGGTATGATTATTTTCTTCCATTACCTTTTTGCAGAAGCTAGTGTAACAGGTCCACAATCTCCAGTGGGTCCTATAAGTGTATATGTAGGAAGCAATCACATTATTTAGAATGGGTGCTTTAAGGGTTTGAGGTTTCCTGGGCATACTGAGCAGATCTAGGAGGGCTGCTCTTAGCCATTTTTTTCTGCAGGAGCTCTGGTATCTGTGTCACTCCTAGGGCTGGTTCAACTTGCCAGCTGGTAGAAAACTAACTCAGCAAAATAATAATAAAAAAAAAGGATAGTGTTGTGTTGGTTTAGTAATCCAAACGGGCTTATTGAAGGGCCACATGAAAGTCAGAGAGGGTGGAAGGGAAGCAATAGGCCTGAATGCCAGGAAAGGGAGTATGCAGGGAGAAATGTAAGGAGCAGGACTGTTAGATGAATTCAGCCATACTGTGAAACCTCACCCCAGAACGCTTAATGCGCAAGGAGGGAGCTGTTGGAAGGTTAAAAGAAGCATCCAAAATACTGGGATTCATTTTACCTCATCACCATAATACTTTTTTTTATGAAACTAGAGCTATATACACTCATAAAACCCTTTTGCTTTTCTTATTTTAAAGGATAATGCAACCAATGGAATCGGTGTGCAGTTCTTTCAAGTTAAATGTTTAGTTCAACATTCCACTTCCATTTCCTGGTAGAAAAAGTTTTATATGAAAGCAACTTTAACCTTTCAAAAGGGTTCATTTACTGTTACGTTTGGTATCAGCTTTCCAAAAAATGCAGTCTGCATTTGGCATGTTATAGTTTCTGGTTTTAATATTGGTTTAGAAAAAAACGGTCATGTGCCATAAGTCAGAAATAAAATATTGCGCCAGAATTCTCTCTGTACATGAATTCACCCCAGGAGTGAGTGGTTTGAAGTAAGTCCGATCACTTAAAGCCAAGACTTGGGCTCATTCTAACCATGAACCAGCTGGTAACAAATAACACATTCAACTCTCGGCCACAGGAAACTCTTAGGTTGCCTTTTTATAGAAGACTACAGCCCTAAAGCTCCTGAAGCACAAGGAGTATCGTACGGACTTGGAAAGTGTTGAACACCTACCATATGCACATAAAGAAGGGTAATAAAGATGAAAGGCCTGAACTGAGCTTTAATTCCTGATTTTCTGCTTTTGATTTATCAGCTGCTTCTGCATTGCTGTGATTTTCTTTGGCCTAAAATTAGGTAGAAGATGCTTGAATAGCTTAGTTTGATCAAATCAGTCAAACTTTAGCTTTTCTCTGTCGGTGTAACAGATGATAAATATAAAACTTGTGAGAACTTTCTTGCTTTCTTTAGAGCATTTTTCTGCAATCATTTCTAAACTGCTGTGGACAGTTCCTGCTGGTCTGTCACTACTAGTGCTGCAGTCATGGTGAGAGGGGCACTGAGTTAGTTGGTCTGGATGAGGATGACTGTGAACTTGAGCTAGGGCTGGCTTGGTTGGGTGAAGTGCCATAAAAACATGGCTGAGGTGCTCTGGGGACCTTAACAGCTTCTCTGCATAATGCTGAAGTGTGCAGTTAGACCATCTCAGCTGTCAGTTTCAGTCAGGAGTCTCTGCGCTGTGGTCCACTGCCATGTGTGGATGTATTCTGGGAATTACCCTCCACAGGACTTCTGCCATCAATAAGCACCTCTCATAGAAAAAAAGGGCCTTCAGACAGGCCTGGCCATGAGTGAGACAATAAAGGCTAATCCTCTATGCTGCTGAGCCTCAGCTTCTAATAAAGGACTCAGAACTTATAAGGGTAAAGCTTCAAAGTGAGTACAGATTTACAGGGGGAGGGCAGATAAGAGGGTTGTAGCCCACCCATTAAGACCACCTGGTCTTAATATATGGTAGCAGTCAGTCTTCATGTGACACACTCTTTCCGTATCCTAACCCCATTCCAGGGAGTGAGATTTCCAAGAATTCTACTGGTGATGTACTTGTCAAAGTTGGGTACACTACAGAACCTAAGTCTGTCAGTCATACATAGTAGTTTTATTATCCCTTGAACTGTGGCAGCTAAACCTGACAGTGATGGTGAAGCAGAACCTTAGAAAAATAATGTTTATGGCATTTAATATCACTAATCTTTTTGGATGATGAATGCATGCCCAATACTTGGAAGATGTAAAGGTCTGCAAAAATGCAAACTATCAATTTATCTGGAAATGTGTTTTGTGGCATCTCAAAAAGTACTCTCATTTTTTATTCCTTTTTTGTACATGTGCAGGAGTTCTCATGAATTTTCGGCAATGAGTCCATCTGGGAATAATTTCATTGTGAGAAGAAGGCTTCCATTCTATCAAGAAAAAAGGCTGCATGGAAATCACGGAAAGCTACAGAAGAAAGTATCGGCCATTGTTTGAAAGCATTGTGGCCTGTGAAGATGGAAACCAGAAAGGGGATTTGCCTCCAAATTTTATAAGCTTCTAGAAACTCAAATGATGAGAAACAAATGTGAAAAAAAATCACAAAAGTAGTGGTTACTAAAAAAAATAATTCTTAAAGCCCTGTTGCTTTTATGATGAACAGACCTGGTTAGAAGGATATTAATTATCTGGAATACCATCGCTTAAACAGGTGGAGATATTCCCAGTATTTTTTGGTTGCTTCCTAGATTAGTATTAAACTTCTCAGTTGCTAACAATGAAGTTATCAGCCACTGGAACAAATTATTAAGAGGAACAGTGAGCTTACCATTTCTTGAAGTCTTCAAACAGAGTGGATGGTATACTTTAGCAAACAATGGAGACACACAGCTGGGTGAAATTATATGGTTGTACTAAAAACAGGGAACATGAGATATTGTATGTGGTCCTTTCTAGCCTTAACAGCTATGGATCTATAATTTCACAAATACCATTACAAAGCACTCCTCAGATGTAGTGATGACCATGGCAACAATCTGAGTGCAACTCCTGATTTGGTGTAGATTCTTCTAAAGTATTTTGAGAAATTACAGACCTATAATAGAGTTTCTACGTGGTACTGTCACTACGCAGTCATTTTACTATCATAAAGGAGCACTGTAATTTTATATTAGAAATCCCTTTTTGAGGACTAAAGAGACTCATGCTCTCCCCAAAACCGCTCATTGTACTTCAGTTCATTAACGAGCATATAAACAAGTAAGCATGCATACTGCTGCTTTCTTGATATATATTTCAGCCATTACAATGAGAAATAAGTATGCACAATTTACTCAGTGAAATAAAAAGCAATCCACACAAGAAATTCTAAGATATTTCTCATTAATGTAGACCATTTCTAAGCTAAACTAATTTTCTCCTCCTTGTAGTGTGATCTGGCATACTGATTAAAAGAGAATAATTTTCCATAACTTGTCCTGCAGTTGAGAACAGCTAAACCATTTTTCCCCAGATTTCTAACATCTTTGGGCATTGTTCACTGTCAAAATTTAAATACAGTGGGATAGTCGGAAGTTTGGGAAAGCTATAACTGACTGAGCAGTTGGGCGTGAACAGAAATAGTTCTTCAACTTTGAGAAGTATTTTATTTTTCTATAAAGAGAGAAGGAATTTATTGACTGCATGCTTAGAAGGAAGACTGTGCCATTTCATGATAGCTCTCGAACATCATATTTAAAACTTCATTTTTAACTTTGATTTAAAAAAGAGAAAAAAAAAACAAACAAAAAACACAACAAAACAGTAGCCAACACTAAAAAAGACTTCAAGTTATATGTATAGCATATTCTATTATCATCATCACCATGGTGGTCACAAAACGGTATTCCTTCAATATGGTTAAACCATCTCATTAATCTTAAAACAAAAAAAAAATTAAAAAAAAAAAATTAAAAATTAAAAAAAAAATTAAAAAAAAAATTAAAAAAAAAATAAAAAATTAAAACAAAATTACTGTGGTGCCAGCATGACTTCCACCCAGAAAGGTGAGTTTAACAGTATAGTTATGACGCTTGGGATAGTAAGACTAACTTGGAATAGTAAGACTAACACTAGATTTGTCAAAACATAATGGTGTAGTTTTTCAGCTACTTCAGGGAAAGGTGGATATCCACCAGGATGGATATGCATAACTCCAGATACGGATTTGGGGGTGGTTAGATTGTAGTTAATGGATAGTTACTTTTTTTTTTTTTTTTAATTGTTTCTCAAACTCTCTTTCTTGCTCATTTCTTTTATACTTGCACATTGTGCCTAAATATCTCCACAATTTCTCAGCTGGAGGGCTGTCTCGAAGACATGCTTCAGCCAAATGCATAGCGTGTGCCTCTCATATATTAGGAACTGAGCACAGCATGAGAGCCCAGTAAAATCTGACTGCTTGTCATATGCGGGAATTCAGATTGCTTTATCAAGCAGTCTTTTCTGATCTTAAGTTCCATAAATTTATGACTTGTGCTAATTCAGATAAGTTAATTTTTTTTCTTGCTACTCTGTTTTGTACTTTAGGGAAAAGATGATTGGAAAAACTGGATGCTGCAAAAGGGAAGTTGCCCCTGACTTCTCTTAAGCTTTTCAAATATGGTATCCTTTATTTTTATTTTATTTTTTTAATTTTTATCTAGTTTCTCATAACAGTCTCAGCATGAACAGTGACTAATTTATTTGTCAGGCAAAGGCCCTAATAAAATATAGGTATGTATGTTTAACACACCAATTTTGTGAATCTACTAGAAGAATTTTGTGTTGACTTGGTTGAAGGAGCTCCTAATTTTTAGTCCCTTAAGGTCATCTGCATAGCTCTTTTTTAGAAGTATAATAATATATATTATATTTATTACAATGTGGTATAAGGAGATAATTGTACATTTGAAAGTTTGGAGGTCTAGACTATGTTTCTATTCACCAAGGTAGTTCTCAAAGGTCACTTCTGAGCCACAATGGTAGGAAACCGGGAAGAACTTGAACTGCTAATATGTTCCCTTTGTTGTGTGGATATACAGAAAACAGTTTTCTTATCCCACAATGATGCTGTTGATTTTGAAATTTTAGGACTGGCATGGGGCTCAGTGAATATATGAGTGACTTAAGAAACAAACAAACATACTTCATTTTAATGTTGACCTTTTTTTTTTTCCTTTTATTTTTTATTTTTTAAACTTTTAATATAAACTAAATTAAGTTTCATCAGGAGAAGATGATTTTAACCACAAAAAGAGACTTTTTGTATTAAAAATGTTGTAATGGCACATTTCTAGAATTTCAAAACCTTTTTCTCAGATTTTTTTGAGGACAGGAAGTTCTTCTGGGAATAATTTCAGTTATGATGAATTGTTGGTAGTGACCATCTCTCTTCTTCCTTTTGAAAGCCCTGTTCTCACTTCCCGCTCTAAACCCAGGCTTCCAATACTTTCCAGAAATCTAATGTATGATTGCCTTAATTGCAGTGTTGATGCATTCTGGTGAAACATAGGTTCTGGGCAACTTGCTGTATCTACTGGTGCGATGACTCAAAGGCAAAAGTATTGTGACAGTCTTAATTGGGTTTCTTTGTTCTCCACACGTACTTTGGATTGCAATAGTTTTGTGTTTCGTTTTTCTACATTTCATGTACTGTTTTAATTTTAATTATTGGTTCACAGTTTGCAAACAAGTAGGGGTGAGTTACATGTATGTTAGAAATTAATTTTGTTAATGCACTGAACCTTTTTCTTTATATCTGTCTGGAAGGATAATGTACTGTCACTAATGATAAGGGTTGTGTTGATGGGACAAAATCTGATGCTTTCAACAAAGGATTATTAATGAACCTTATTTTAAAAAGTCTTCATGACGCCTACACCTGGGGAAGAATGCAGGATTATTTTCAGTTTTGATGGCAATATTTGCACTACCCTGGAAATAAATGCATTTCATGATTTGACTGAATGGGCAATCTATTCTGCTAGGAAGAAACTAAGGCACACATTACCTTGCAGCCAGAGACTGAGGAGGCCTCAGTGGTGAAAGAGAAGCACCAAGGTTGGGTAAGTTCTGCCCAAATACTGCCAAATGATTCTAGTGAAAATCCTCATGCTTCTCTCCATTGTGAGAAGAGGAATGCAAATCAAGATGTTCAGAGCTCTGAAAAGCAGGTTGATTCATAAGTCTTGAGTAAGGAAGAAGAGGAAGTTATCACATAAGTAAGATGAGTTTTTTTCCTTACTGAAACCAAAAAAGCCTGTGTTTCAGCAGTTTCTTCCCTTCCCTGTTCCAGCTGAGCTGTTCAAGGTCTACTGATTTAGAAAACAAATATTACTTTATATATGAACAGTGTATTGACAGTTTTAATAGCTTTAAAGCTCACAAGCCTGCTATCACAATCCTACTCAGAAAAAATACACAATCTACTCAGCTATATTTCCACAGGCATTGTGGAAATGAATGCGGCTTTAGAGTGTTAAGGCCCTGGGGGCACCAACAGGCCCTGGTGTCCCTGCCTGGCCCCCTGGGGCTCTCCCTGTCTGCCCCGGCCCCCACACCAGCCCTGGGCCTCAGCTCCTGCCCCAGAGAGGTGCAGCGGGGCAGGGCTCCAGCTCCTCACAGCCCTGCGCTGCCTGGCCATGGGACCCGCTGAGCTGGGCCCATGTCCTGTCCCCAGGGAGATGCCCAGGGCTGGGGCTGCCCCCGTGCCCTGCTCCTATCTGGGGTGGTGGGACATGGGACAGGCCCTGGTGGACTTGTAGGGAGTCCCCACCACCACCACCAGTGTCCCCGCACCAGAAAGCTGACAGCACATGTAGCACCCTGATGTCGAATTATGTGGTAAGCCCTGCCACCCAAATTATCCGCAGGTGGTGCTGTGTCCAGATACAGCAGGCACCGTCATATTTCTAAAAATATTTGTGAGGCAGTATTGGCCTCAAAAAGGAAAGGTCTCCTCATGGCAGAGTTGCTGTGCTTTATTCACAGGAAAGAACAGTGCTCATGATGAAAACAAGTTTAGGAAACCTTCTGTTACCTGACCTTCACTGCAGTTATGTTCCCCTGAGGTAAGTGACACGGTGACATGTTGTATTGCAATAACTCAGGTGAAACAAAGGTGAAATTTTCAATCATCAGTTTTCTAAAATTAAGTACAGGTTCATAGCTTTTCAGCCCTGAAAATAATTCTGCTCTTTTGTTTCACGCTTAGCTGAGAAAGAGCTGAGATCTCCCGATACAGATGTTACCTTTACATAATAGCTTATATCACAACTTTTCCATCAAAAACAGTGAAAGTTGTGTGGGGATGCCTGGCTTTACTGGGACTTCCAGCACGGTACTTACAGAAAGTTCCAGTACAACTTATTCTGAAGCACAGACGACAGATATGTGTAGTTGTCTCTGTGCTCTCTCTGTATACTCTCTTTCTCTCTCTCTCTCTCCCTCTCTCCTTTTTAAAGCAAGGTTTTGAAATCAGAGCAAGGAGTCTAAAGTCCAACTGGAAACTGATTAACACTGTCTCTGGGATCAAGACATCCTCATTGCTAGGCAGCTGAAGGGAAAGAGGTATTTTCCATTTTAGTGTGTCTATATATACTACGTATTACCAGTAGCACTTCTGTGAGCAGGAGGAATTAGCAGCAGCCTTAGCAAAGGATCAGCACTTCTCTATAGTCTCACAGAGACTCACCATGCTTCATGATGCATTATTTTCTAAGTAATAGTTCTGAAAGAAGCAACGCCTTATCCTTCCAGCCTAGGAAACCAGAGTTCTTTTCAATTTCCTGTGTGAAGACGTCCTTAGCATTCATTCATGTTGCAAACTTGGCAGCCCATAAATTGCAGCTAGCAGAATATCCAATTAGCCAAATGTATTATGAAAATTAAATGCCATACTTGAATATTAGCCTTCATGTAACAGAGCACTCTTGGGTTTCATCTGTTACTGTCTGTACTAATAATCAGTAGCACTCTTTTTCTGTCTGGTTCATTTTATGTTGTTTAAAATCCTAAATTTCATGCATAGCACTACTGTTATTTCTGGGCTGACATGGTACCAGTGCATTGTAGAAGATCAGCAGAGAGTTTTTGGCAGTGCAGTAGGGACTGACAGGGACTTGTGGTGCTGCCCTTTGCTCTTGGGATTGAGGCAGGAACAGAGGCTTGTGATGGGGAACAGGACTGCATGCTGCTTTCTCTTAGGCACAAGCAGTTTGCAGCTGAAGGCAGAGGAGGTTTGGTTTCTGTGCACCTCTTGTACACTGTGAAAGTGACTAACTGCTCTTTCATTTTGAAACTGAAAAGGAAGCACATCAGCTTGTGGTTCTGATGCTAAAATCATTTGTTTAAATGGTAATTCTTGTTTCTGAATCCTGATGATTTGATTTTACTAATTGTGAATTTGGAGCATTTGCAGACTGAAGAATATTTCAGCAGTTTCTATCTGACACCAGTTTTAATGTCTTTCCTCATGACTATGGGGATAAGTACTTCTCTATAAAAAGAATAATGCTTCTTGTGTACAGTTATATGGCAATTAAAAAATATGATTATTTGGAGGTTAATGGTAATAGCAGTTAACTGCATTATCTACTTGGCCTGCTTACAGCTGACTCATGGCAGCATCCTGAACCTACAGCTCCATAAAATGAATGGTAGGCGTTATAGTACATAGAAACCTTGTTGAAAATAATATTGAAATTTAGATAATCTCTTAGGAGCCCTGTCTGTACTAAACTGTTACTCTGATCATATTTACGGCTTGAATTCTCACTATCTGTTCATTCAGAAGTAGGTTTATGTTCTGCAACCTCATCTTGACATTGCATTGTAAAATACTTAAATAGTATTTTACACATGGTATAAATACATGGATGTTGTCAATAGATAATACATGTCATTGAAAATGAAAATATAACTGATCTTTTGAATCATAAATGACCTTATGAATCAGGAAGGTGTGTATTTTGCAATGTTGATTTAAACACCAGCCAGAAGAAGGGACAGTGAAGGTAATTAATATCAATAGATAGGTTTATTTCATTTTAAGGACAAAACAGAAGCACTGGATTCACAACTTTACTATTGGCTGCATCAACTAAGAAATGATACTCATGACTTTTTCAGGTACTTGAACAAGCTTATATACACTACAAGCTGACCATGAGCCCTTTCTGTTTATTAGAAAATTGTATACTTAATACTTGAAGAAAGACATTTTTTCCTTTCCACCTTTGCAACACAACTTCTGTATTTCCACATCCAGCTCAGAATAATTGTTGCAACTTATGTTATCCATACAAAGCTACTTGCTATCATATGTTGGTGTTGACCTGACTTCATCGTACTCCCAGCTCCTGCCTTTAGCTTAAACTCCTGCAAGGCCAGTTTAGTAGTTTGAATGAACCTGTTACCTGTAATACAGGTATGAAGAGCAGCACTTCATAGAAGTGCTAAAACATAGACTTGCAAGAAGAAAAGATTTATTCTTGACTTAGGAGATGTTACTTTATGTATATTTTGGAAAATTGAAGGGAAATAAGTAGCCTTCCATTCCTTTCCCTCCCCAAGCAAAGAAATGAAGGCATTTTGGAGGTGGATATTTGAGTTGTGCAGCATGGATGGGATTATTTAATAAGTATTCTTTCTTTTTCTTTCATTACATGAGGTTTTGCTTTTCTTGGATCACACAAATTCTTGTAAAAATGTAACAAGCTACTATTCTAATATGCCAAATAAGAAACAGATGGATCTCCTTAAAGTAATAGTTTATCACTAATATCAATTGGATCTCATGTTTAGGGACCAGGCACCTCTCTTTCCTCATGCCAGCCTTCTTAGCCTGAACAAAGAGGCATTTCTAGAAATGACTTGCACATGACAGAGGAGAAAAAGGAGGGTTTATTAGCTTCAAAATAAAGCACAGCATTTCTTCTCTTTTCACAATGTATTCTTAACGTGCTATAGCCTTGACTATTATGTGCAAAGTTTTCTGTGGTCAACTGATTTAAACAAAAAGTTTTACCCTGTTCCTTCACACTAACAATTCAACTGGTGTAACTCCATTTCTTCAGTAGAATTCCTCTGACTTACGTGTGTGCTTTCCCACTTCATACCAAGTAGAGCTATGTTCATGTGACTACAAAAGAGCCTTTTGAATTAAGAAAATAAGAGCTGGTATAGTGTACAATAGGGTGTACAAAGCACTCCTTAGATGCCAATGTATGCATTTTAGATTAGACCTGGGTAAAAGCAAACATGAGACGGACTCTGTGATTCTTGACTGCTCCCAAAGGTATTACAGCAATACATGTGAGCTGAACAAAAGATGCTCTTCTGAAAAATCAAATAAAACTGAGATGTTCCTTTACTACTGGTATTTTCTTTTATTTGGGGTATTTCCAAAGTTGGACGGGTGGGATGTACAGTACTTGTTTGTTGATGGAATGATTACTTAACCTAGATAAAGCACATACATACTGTTATTTTAATAAAAGAAAGTAGGCTTGTGTTTAGAAAGGAAATATAATACAGTAAACATCCTTTTGTACTGGTCTAGTTATTTTTCTAAACTTGTGTCAAGCTTGAGATATTCGCCTTCCAAAATAGATTTTTTTGCAAGAGTCTGCAAGTTCTGTAATACCTTTTCCAGTATCTGTTGAGTGAGCCAAAGGTCTGTGGTCAAGTGGGCATCTCAGTTACAACTCTTTATTGAGCATCTAATGCATTAGGCTTTAACTTGCAGAGACCTTTCTCTTCCAGAGCAAAGCTGTTGAGCCTTTCATTTTCAGCTTCATCCTAGATCCAAGGAAAACACCAGAAAATGATCCAGTCTCCCACTGATTATATCTACAAGCCTCGGATGTCCATGATGTTTTGGTGTAACTATTCAAAGTGAACAGGAAGATTTTTTTGTTGTTTTGTTTTAAATTTGATTTTAGAGCAACCTGGAAACACATGGAAAGAACTTATAAAGTTAAAACTGAAAACATTTCCCTTAGAGCTTGATTGCTTCTTGGGAGTTATTGAAGTCCTATTAGGATGTCTTATATAGATTTTCTCACCTTTTTGTGCATCCCTCCCTTATACATCTTAGAATGATTTTTAATTAAAATTTTGTTATGTCTACTTGTGTTCTCTAGATGTTATTACAGAATCACAGAATTTCTAGGTTGGAAGAGACCTCAAGATCATCGAGTCCAACCTCTGACCTAACACTAACAAGTCCTCCACTAAACCATATCACTAAGTTCAACATCTAAACGTCTTTTAAAGACCTCCAGGGATGGTGACTCAGCCACTTCTCTGGGCAGCCCGTTCCAATGCCTAACAGTCCTTTCAGTAAAGAAGTTCTTCCTAACATCCAACCTAAAACTCCCCTGGCACAACTTAAGCCCATTCCCCCTCGTCCTGTCACCAGGCACGTGGGAGAACAGACCAACCCCCACCTCGCTACAGCCTCCTTTAAGGTATCTGTAGAGAGCGATAAGGTCGCCCCTGAGCCTCCTCTTCTCCAGGCTGAACAAGCCCAGCTCCCTCAGCTGCTCCTCGTAAGACTTGTTCTCCAGACACCTCACCAGCTTCGTCGCCCTTCTCTGGACATGCTCCAGGGCCTTGATGTCCTTCTTGTAGCAAGGGGCCCAAAACTGAACTCAGTACTCAAGGTGCGGCCTCACCAGAGCCGAGTACAGGGGGGACAATCACTTCCCTAGACCTGCTGGCCACACTGCTTCTTATGCAAGCCAGGAAGCCGTTAGTCTTCTTGGCCACCTGAGCACACTGCTGGCTCATCTTCAGACGACTATCCACCAATTACCACTCATCTCAAACTGTAGTAAGGTTACCTGCTTACACAGCAGAGATCAGAATGGAGCTGCATGTAAGTGCTGCTACCCACAGAACTGAGGGTAACAACACTGAATTATTTACTGTCCTGGGGTGTACCCATTCGGTGATCAGCTCTTGTGAATGCATCTGACTTGTACGTGTTCATTGTTAAAATGAATATATGCCTTTGCTACTTTATTACCCATCACAGGACTCCAGATGGAAACACCCTTCTTAGAGAAAGAGATTAGATTAGGGAGTGAGAAGTGGTGCAAAAATAAGTCCTATCGCCTTCATAAAGAGGTTTGTGTTCAGGATCAGTTCAATGTGCAGCTGCAGGAACCTGATGCCATCATCTGTGCTTAGACCTGCCATACAAGCAACCATTACAAGGTACTACAGACCTTCTGCATGTGACAAGAAGATGAGCCGATCACTCGTGTTGCTGGCATCTGTGAGATCCTCCCAGGTGCATTTGAGGGTGTTGACTGGGATGTCAAGATGGGTTCCCCACAGGAGAAATAAGTTTTCTTCCTGTATTGCTGGAGTAGATAAAGAAAGTCCAGAAACTGCTTTGATGCTCAGCTATGATAATGGTGGGCTAAACATGCCCTAAACTGAAGATGTGGTGTCAGTATGGAGGACAGAGCCAAAGTATTTGCCTTATCCTGAAGGGAAGAAAGGGGTGCACATGGAAAATTGCCTGAGTGTTTTGTATTTTGTATTTTCTTTCTTTCCATAACACCAATTGTTCTGTTACTATAAGCTAACTTGCATTTCAAATCTTGTCCTAGAAATATTCAAACCAGTTTGTCTTTTGTAGTAGTTGAAGATTGGTTCAAAAACTGAGCTTCTGCCTGGTGCAGCGTTTGAGGTTGTGGAATATGTAGGCTTTTTGTCTTGAATTAGAATGGAGAGTCGTAAGTGTTTGCAGAAAAAAGAAGTGAAATGTTTCTTTTTGGTATGATCAGATCAAATATGAAAACAAGAGTCCTATCTTTTCAGAGAAGAAATGCTGGATATTTGATGATGACAATATTAATGACCTTTGAAAATGCATTATAAATCCAGGGCAATGTCAACATTGGTATTAGTGGTGGATAAGTTTGTTTAAATAGCATTTATAGCAGCTTATTCATGAAACACAATCTTTTGGATGTTTAGAAATGTCTTATTATATTATTATGCTTAGAGCTTACAGTTATTATACTTAAAGCTGACCTGTTGCTCATTTAGCTAGGACTCAAAAGTTGTTCTTGCAGTCTGTCACTTGCTTGGAAGGAGGAAAGGCTGGCAAAAAGCAGCATTGCTAATACTTTGTTTCCAGTGAAGAGGCACCAATGAAGTTCAGGTAGACTACCAAAGCATTGGGCCTTCTCCATCGGAATGGTTTTATGTACCAACATATTTCACTGTCAAATGCAGTCAGAAAAATCCTTGTTTAGTGTCTCTGAACAATGCTGGTACTTTTTTTTTTTTTTTAATTTTTTATTTTTTGCAATGAACAATGCTGGCCACACTTATCCATGGGATAGTCATTAGTAGTTTGATTAGCATTGTTCTGTAATATGTCTTTTCAGCCAAAACATAACAACCTTCCCCTCAATCACCCTCTGTGAAAAATATGCTAAAACTCTGTAAGGAACAATGAAGTTTTACAATCATTCAGTGAGCACACTTTTGTTCTTCTGCTGTGTCTTTACAATAAGGGGAAATATGCAAAGTGGTGAGCATCCTCATCCCCCACTAAGTTCAAGAAGAAGAACCAGATTTCAATTATTCTTTAATATCTCTTTCTAAGAACTTTCCATTCAGAATTATCATGATGACCTTAACAGAATGTTCTCTTTCAACAATGAGGGTGTTCATATTTTAAATGAAAGACAGTATGTCATGCTGATTTGCAAAAGCCCCTGGTATTCCATAGGTCTGAGAAATCTCCTGCATGTAAGGTCTTTTGTACAGTCTGGTGAGCAGTTCTGGTGTCAAAAGAAGGACATGTTCAGCTCCTGAAACAGAAGAGGCTTGGTATTACAGCACGAACTTTGTACTGAGACATGCCTGACTCTAAGCTTCGGTAGTGTCTGGTGGAAGAAACATTCCTTTGCTTTTTGAATTTGGGATTGATAAGCATGATTCCCTCTGCAGCCCAATTTTTGTTTCAGTCAGCATGAGAAGAAAACTGGGAAGAAACTAATCTAATAATTTCTGCAGATTATGCAGTACAGTAGGGCTGAGGCTTCCCTGCTTTCAATCTGGGTCACAGACACACTGCCATCATCAGAAGGAATAGGCCCAACATTTACAGGATGCTTCTTGCTATGTTCCATAACAGACCTGGTTTCTATACCCGCAGACCTGATGTCTTCTTGGGGTCTACAGAAGAAGATGAAACTTTTTGCCACCGTTGGATAAAAGCATCAGTGGGGATCAATATACTCAGAATATTTTTTAATATCAGGTGAAGATGAATACGGAAGTTGTAAAGAAAATTAATCTGTTAGTTTTCTTCTGTGTTTCAAAACTGAAACAGTTACTTAGAATTCACTAAAGAATGCAGAAAGATACGTGAGGCACCCTATATGGATATCTGTACTAAGATTACTCTGTATCTGCTGTGGTGGTAAGCACTTTGCCCGTGGCACTGACCATACAGTTGTCACTCAGCAACAAAAGCTAGCAATTCCTGACTTCTAACAATCTGTGGATGTGATTTGATATAAGGACAAGAGCTGGAGCCTGTTGTGAAGTATGGATGGCTGTAAAAGGCAGTCGTCCAGGCTATCTTAAAAACAGTGATGTGTGAAGGTGGCTGATGGCCTATCTAACTTACCCCATCTGTTCCAGGGGAACTGAAAGGATGCACATCTCCATTCTCTCTATCGTAGACCTGGTGAGGTTTTGTATTAATGGGAGAGTGTTCCTTTCAATCAGTCTGTTGGTCACTGCCAAACAGCTCTGTTCCTTCTATATAACTCAGTGATATCAAATAGATGACATACATGACATCTTCTGTCTTATTTTTCTGACCAAGGCTGAGAAGCTGTCTTCTCCATGAGGTTAAAAAGGCTTGTTTCTGCTGAAATTCTGCAGAGATGGAAAATGATGGCTGCCTTCCATGCTGCTGAGAAGAGCTTGCAACCCCTGATAACCAATCTTGCACTGCTTGCTTCAGGGCCAGTGTCTTACTCATGCATCTTGTGTTGGCAGTCACAGACGATTATTTGAGCTGGAAAGCTAGGCCACCAGGCATGAGGTGTCTGTTTTTGTGGTTTAGAACCTGGGTTTTGGCTTGCTGCAATGTTATATTATGTAATAGTAGTCTTTTGAATCTGCTAAAGTGAAAACTTTTAACCAGCTAAGATCTGGGAGTGGAAGACCACATGCTGCTGAGGTTTCACTGGTGCTGCGTGGAGCAGGTGAGGCAGGGAGTTTGCTAAGTGCTGTTGAGTGGTTGAGGGGTGGGGGTGCAGGTCACAGCTATTTATGGAGCCTCACTAGGCTTCTGGAGCTGCCATAGGGCAGGTGCAGGCCATGACTAAAGCTCAATAAATAAGAGTGATGTAAACACTAACAACCCTGTAAACATGTCCCCTTTCCTGTTTCTGTCCAGAGGGAGTGCTCTGACTCATCTACATTATGATGAATGCTCATCTGCTTTTGTTTCTGAGATGCCCTTGATCTCTCTAGAGATACACAGAAGTCCTGCATATCAGGACCTGTGGCCCCCTACATGCCTTGGGCATCTATCCTATTCTTGTTTGAAAACTGTATCTGTCTTTGGATATCTGCCATGCCAGCCTGCTTCCTGCAGGTGTGTGTAAATTGAGAGATTTATATGACCATGTCCCTTTATTATGCATGACCAAGCTCCAAATAGTTTAGGGCATGACATTGTTTTGGCTTGCTGTCAAGCATGTACCCTTCAGTAGCTGTGGTTTGGTCCAATTATGGCTCAGGATCTAGATGGTCCAAATGGCATATATAGCACATAAATAGTACATATAGCCACACTGCTCTCATTCAAGTCCCTGATGCAAAGGAAAAGGAGGTTCCCTTGTGACCACTCTCCCAGTAAGATGGATCAGACCAGCCCTAGTGCCCACCTTTTTGTGGACTGTGGCCTGTCCCTGGCTGGAGGGACCAGGGTCTGCCCAGCTAAAATCCTTTGTACACTACTGCTGTGGCCTAATCATAGTCACAGAGATGAAGGCATAAATGTGGCCATAAATAGGTAAAAGAACTGAGAGTACTGCAGTATCTGTTTTGCAGGAGAGTTGCACTCTGTAGGTAGTTGAGGGTGGTAGTAGCAGTGTCCAGTGAAGAAAAGCATTTCTTTCTCCCCACAGAATAGTAGGAAAGGGGCCTTGAAGATACTTACAAAGAAAGTAGGACATCCAGAAACATCATTTCCAAACCTTTCATGACTGGATAAGGGGAAGGAAGGCCTCCAGCTGGGTGCTAAGGCAATTGAGGGCACAGTGAAGTACACAGCTGATCACAAGTTTTTCCAGAAGAAATGGATGTTCTGACTTCATCTGAGATTTAGACTAACTCTGAGCTTCAGATCCAGCCTTGGGTCTGTGTTATGGATCAGTAACTGCTGTTAGGTCATTTCACTCAGGTTTCTCTCATTTTATGAATCAGAAAATATAATGTTACCTATGTGTGAACATTTACCCCAAACAGAAATCTTTTCAGCAGCTCATGGGCTTGTCAAACTGGGCAGGGGTAGCTGTTGTGATGTCGAAAAGGCATGGCTTTATTAGGCTCTGTTAAAATGGGAAGGGATTCTTTTTCAGCCAATTAGTATTTAAGAAAAAGAGCAAAACCCATGTCTTCCTCAAACACAGCACACCATGTACTTCTTATTAAGGACAATGTGTGTGCTGAGTGTCACATTTCAAACTTCAGCTGTTTTTGCTGTTGCCCTATTCAAAAACAACTATGGTTAGAATTTCATTACAATGGGAAAAGTGTGTGTGTATATTTGTTTCCCACTGTTCCATAGCACAAAAGCTGCTCGGAATTTGCTCCCATTTTAGCAAGATGTATTGGTGTTTTGTTTTCTTTTGTTTTTAGCCTAAAGCGTAAAAAAATTCAGCTTCAAACGAGGATAAACGCGTGAAACCAAGAGGCTAAAGCAGAAATTATTTTCCAAGTTTAACTGGTATTGGTGCTATTGCTGTGATAGCTGGCTGAATTCTTCAGCTAAGGATCTCAAAGCACAAAAAATGAAAGGTGTAATTAGTGTCTGTGCTTCTGGATGTTCAGCTGAGATTACTTGACATAGTATGTTAATTCTGTAAGTAGTGTTGTGGCTTCTGTGTTTCGCTGTAGGAACCTTCTTTTTGTGGCTGAATCAGAGGTTCTAGGGCTCTCTGACACTATTCCAACCACATTATGTAGGGTGAAAGGGTTAGTGTACATGTCTAATTTGACAAGATAAATGAAGTGAAGGAACCAGTCTTTATTGTTAAGATAGGGAAATGAGGTGAGGGAGACATATGCCAAAGATCAGATAGATTAGGGATAAGAACTGAGGCCATGTCCTACAATTCACTTAATGATAAGAGAAAGTATTTCTCCTTGGTTATGGCAAACTAACAGAGGTAATGCGCCATATTATACCAAAGTCCGTTGAGGTCTTTTGGATTTCCCTTCTCTCATCCCCTGCCTATTCAGAGCAGAATGTATTTTTGCTAACGATTTTGCAGTGCGTTTGTACTATATGTACAGGAAGCTGAATGAGTGTCTGGGGACCTTTTAACTGGATCTATAAAAAGTCTGTGTCAATAAAATCCTGTCAGATCTATCCTTCAGTACCCTGATTACAGAGGAGGAAAAAGAAAGCATTGCTCAATGTGACTGCAATATTCCAACGAGTAATCTTCTCCCATGTGGTCATGTTTCCTCAGATAAGAAAAATTACCGCTCTGGTGTCAGTGGGGATGGGGTCACTGAATGGGAACAGGAGAGTTCTCATTTTTTTCACAATGGACAGTTGTCCTGTGTGTTTTCCTGACTGGATAAACTATGTCCATGGTTACTGGGCAAAGTTTATTTCTGTAGGAAATAGGTAACCATGTTTGTGCAGTGGGGGTATCGAGACACAGAGGATTTGAAAGGAAGGGTCCAGAGGTCATCAGCAGAGGGGATATGATGAGGAATTGCAATGAGATATATCGTGTGGATTCTGGCATATACTTCATGGGATGCTTCCTTTCAAGCGCTGGTGAGCAGGAGAGGTGAATAGAAGCTCTTTGATAACACAGCAGCAGGGTGAATTCGTTTCAGGGCCAGCTCTTCACCTTGTATAAAACAGGGCAACTGATTTATGCCCACAGAGGATTTGGCCTGAAGCTTTAATTGCTTTTTTGGCTAAGTTCTGTTTTCCTTATGTGTGCTCAGACTATCAAAAGAGTGTTAAATGTTATATTTCACCCAAACCTGTTGCTCCTGCCACCTTCTTTGTTTGTTATATTTGCTATATATTGCTGCAGACTAATTTTATTTCATTTCACTCCAATAAAAAAATGCATCCAGAACCAGAAGTGGCTCCATGAATGCCAACAGCATTCCTAAACCGTCTTTTCTTGTTAAGTGACCAGTGGAATGCTGACGGGCTATAAACGTAGAGTTAATCTTACCAGATAATTTATGCTGTTGCTACACTGTTTGTATCCTGTGTTTCCACATTCATCCTCCTTCAGGTAAAACTTGTGCTAAGACCTTGTGTTATGTTATTGCCTAGAGCGTCAGTTAAACTGTGGCTGCTGCTCATGTAGGTATGAGCTGGGTCCTGGGGAGAGGGAGGCGTGTTGCTCAGAGCAGACTAAAGACCCTGCCCCAAAACCAGGATGGAAGCTCCAACAGCTGGTTGTGGTTGAGACACTAACTCTGCCTGAGTTAGAACCTAAGGTACATGGTGCCTTACAAAGGACCATCTACCTGAACTGGATTTACTCTTGCACACTGTGTAGATCTCACAAGGAGAAAATGGTGGTATTTTCCCCAAAGGGATGAAAGTCTAAAAGGACAATGACAAACAAATAGTGGAATGCAAAAGGGATGTTTTAAAATTGTTTCTACAGGTAAGGATCAAATGCTTGGAGACACTAAATTATTTGCACAAGATCAGGCTAAAAAATGTGGAGTTAAACTGAAATTTCAGACCAGAACCTTAATGGTAGGATGCTAACTACTTGTTTCATTGTTGCCCTGTGCTTCTTTTGGGCCTGAGTATCTATATCTTGATTATACTTAAATAATAATCAAATATTCATGGTAGAAAAGAAGGCTGTGACAAGTTCAGATGTGACTGTATACCTGGCTTCATGTTACCATACTTTTGAAGTGGGTGGTAGAAAGCAATGCAAGAAGTTTCCTCATCTGCCTCAGCACATAAATCATCTGGCTGGCTTAGCAAAGAGCTGGTGACCTCGTGGATGGGTGGCTGACTAGCTTTATGGTGGAGGAACTCAAAAAGCACTCACTGAGACCATTTCCATTGTAATACATACCATGATCTGGTAGAGTAGGCTAGAAAAAATTGTTCTCATTAGAAAACTCATCGTTACATTCCTCTTATCCTTCAAAGGAACTCAAAGGTTTCAGATTGTTGAAATCTCTCTAGAGGGTGGGTAGAAAGGTGTGAAATTATGCTTTACTACACTCATAGTAAAGGATTTTTTTCTGCTTGGGTAAGATAACTGTCTGAACAGTCTTCCTATCTGTAGCAGCCTCTCTGTGTTACCTTTTTTCTTGCCATTTACATGTTCTTAGTATTGGGAAGCAGTAATGCAATCTGATACTTGACAGTTTGTGTTGTACAATCAACCTGCTACTCTTACAGCAACAGTAATTCCTCATAGTTGCATGTTTTTATACGGCACAAGAGACTCATTGGTCCTCAGAGCTTGCCTGAGATGCTGCTGGAGGCTCCAGTCAAACAAGGTGAAACTTTGAGAAACTACAGTCACTTTTCTGTTAATGCAATCTGTCTAAGGGAGCTTCCATGTCAGTGGTCAGCCTTTTCCTTGACTGACCCTCTGAGCTAAGGGTAATGTCAGTGGCAGCTCTGTGCCCTGAGTGCAGGAGGTTTTATGATGATTTGCATTACAGGCCGTTGATCTGCTGCATATAAATAAGGGTGATTTGGTACCATGCAGGAGCACTGATGATTTGTGTTCTAAAGGTCCTGTCTAGATTAGGAAACTGTGGACCCTCACTTAAATAGTGAACATATAAGAATGGAGCACTGATGTATACTCTCCACTATCAGATACATATCTCCACCATCTTGAAGTTCTGAGAAAAGCTATAGACAGTCAATATATACTCTTCCACTCCAAGCTTGTTGGAGACAACGGGAAGTTAGCTGCTTATCAATCAGATTTGGAGGACAAACGCTCCTTCACATTATTCTGTCCAGATTGCAAAACTGTGCAAACAAAAGAGTCTCTGGAAGTCTCTGACAGAGAGGGAAAAATCTCTAAACCCTGTTTTGATATATATATTATTTATTTATTTATTTATTTACAATAATAGTGTCTTTGCAGTGGTGGCTGCCAGAGAAAACATATGGTTGGGGTATAAATGTGATTCTTACATCAGTCCTTTGGTTTAGGACTATGCTAAGTAGAGCTACATGAGCCCAGAAAGTCATAGAGACTGCCTTTGGGAGAGTGTCCTACTTGCTTTGTGAACACAGAAATTTCCTGCTGAAATATGTGAGCTATGACCTTTTTCTCAAATTGGTTCTGCTATGATGAATGGCATGCTGGTGAGAACTGTAATGGAAACAGCTGAAGCTCTGCAAACTCCTGGTTGCTTCTCATTTATGCACTGTACAGATACAAAGCTTAAGGAACAGGAAAGATTTCATATAATTGGTGAGCCATACTGCATTAGATCTAGTATCCTTACTGGCAGCACCAGAAACTTCTTGGGAAGACCTACATTTGCCCATTGTAGAATACTTTGCATTTATTAGCTACCCATGATGGCTTCACATTTGTGTAAGCATCAGTCCTGAAATAGTTTCTTTTCCTCTGCCTTCATACTCTGTGCATTAACATGCACCATATTACCATCACAAATATGGGATCCATTTGTTTAGCAAGTGAGAGGGAGTATTGTGGTTATGTACCCTGGTCTTCAGGTGTGGTGGGAGGATGAGAACCCACAGGCATTTACTGAGAGGGCCAAATTGTACGAGGAGGAGCTTTTCCCCCGTGAAGGCAGCCAGGCAGTAGAGCAAATGCCCAGAGGGGTTGTACAGTCTCTGCCCTTGGAGGTTATCAGGACCCAGATGGACACAGACTAGAGACATCCTGAGATCCTTTCCAAGTTAAATTATGCTCTGACGCCATGACAATTTACAGCACCAAGCTTTACTGTGTAATTTTTTGGGAGAAGCTCATACATTTCATTGTAGTAGAATCATGTGTCTCTTAGAAATTATTTCAGCTTTGATTAAAGCATTCTACCCTGATTATGACTATTTTATTAATTATTCTTGTGGTTTAAAACCCAGATGACAGCTTAGCTCAAAACTCTCCGTTCCAAAACTAATAGTAAAACCAAAAGCCTCCCACCCATTCTCTGCTTTTCTTCTCCTCCTCCCTCCTCTCCTGAAAAAGTCCCCAGATAGAACTAAAAAATCCCCTGTTTGCTAAGCAGAATATCAACATATGTGACAATACTTTTGCTCTGATATTTGGTTCCATTTTCATGTGTTTAGTTTATGTCCCCTTAAATTCAGGGCAGTATTTTTGGTTCTTATTCCAAGAAGGTTCTGCTAAGTCACTGGGGCAAATCTTGTAGGGTAAGGGGGAAATATGGGCCCCATGTGTAACATCATTTTTCATGCATACGTTGAACTGGCAGCTGGAAGTTGCCATCATCTCATTTTAGTGGTTAATATTTAACTAATTGTTTGTGTCTGCAAAAATCAAAGAGGAAAATATTTTTACATTCTTAATAATGCTGTGTTATATTGAAGTTGCAAAAACTACAAGAGCAGAATAAATAACATGACATTATTCCAACACATATATATTAGAAATTCTCTGAATTAAATCCATGCTTTCCAGTGTCAAGGACAGTTTTTGTCTGGATCTTGAAAAGATCTAATAAATGGCTCAGTTTTCAGTTCACCATGTACAAGTTTGGGTGCATTTTCAACTTGGGAGTGAGATAATAGGATTTTGAAATCTTTGGCTTGTTTTTGGCATTTAGCTGCAAGAACATGATAGGAATCACACTCACGTGGCATTTGAAAAAAGAATAGGGTTATATCATGCTGTCAACTCTGCCAGCATTATTTACCTAACTGTCCACCTAATACCACTGGTATCTCAATAGGACTATTGATTGGGTAAAGTAGGATTGAGGGAAGTGTTGGTGGCAGAAGTAACTCTAAATTTGACTCATTTATCCCTACACCATTGAAGAATTTCCTTGTTAACAAGGGCCCATGTTTGGCCTTTTTTTTCTCATTCTCAGTGGTACTTGGCAGTGAAACACAAGCAATGGTAAGGAATGAGTTAATCTCACCTAGCTTCGTTGCATTTAACATCTGCATTTATCTGAAGCAGTTGCTTTGGCTAATTCTAAAATTCAAAGTAATAGGTGTCCTCTCAAAGCTGTTCATCCCTGAATAACTTGTAACAGTTGTCCACCTTTTAGTTAGCTAAGGCTAAGGGAGATGAACCCTGCTATAAGCATGGTAGAATTTCATCCTCTGTTTGCAGAAGTGGTCATATTTTTTATGTATTGACCTTTCTAGGTGGAGCTAAAGTAAATTAAGATGTTGTTCTCATATTCAAAAATAGCCTGTGAGTCATTACAGCATATTACTTATTCTAAGAAACCTACATTCTCCCAGCTATTAAAAATAATAAGATCTTTATTGTCTAAAGTGGCAATCATCTGTTGCAATTTGTATGTTATGTGGCAAATTCATTCCTGCTCAGCAGCTTTCTGAGCAGTCATTTACTTACTGTGCTACAAAGTGGGATGCTAGCCAGCAACACGAACAGCATAAAATAACGATAGTGGGTACAAACTTATCAGTAGCACACCTTCAACTCAAATATTTACTTTATGTAATGCTTTTGGTCCAGCAATGCACAAAGAACCTTTTGTCTGGACAGCCAATAGAAATCATGGAGAATCGCTTCATATTTTGTGCAGAAAGCACTGAGATTAACCAGAGCACAAAAAATTCCAAGTGTCAGTCCTGATTATGCAAACATTAAGTCAGAACAAAGATTTTGCTTTTAAAGCTGCATTTCTTAACAAGTACACTGTTTCTCAGAAATAAGGGAAGATCCCAAATCCAGTTACAGTCCTAAACATGCTTTAGCACTCTTTTCCCTCTTCTGTTGGCCATGTATTTAAGGTGAACCTGTTAGCCAGGAATTACTGAGCCCAGCGAAGACAAAGTGCCATTAGATGCCGTGAAGCTATGCAGTCAGAATTGCAGCTGCAGTATTAATAGAGCTGGTGTGTTGTTGTTTTGAAGATCAGTCTATATTGTTAGAGTTATATAGTTATAAAATGGGTTGGTGTTTAGTTATAAAGAGTTAGAAAGGGTTAGTTATACAATCTTGCAGTGCTGATTTGATGAATATGCTGCTACAGTGATGCTAGCACTAAGGCAATATTTTTTCCCCCAGAAAATCTGAATTCTCAGTGGGAAGTGTCTGGACCTCGCTCATTTGATGGTCAAGTGGCTGAGAGAAACAAATAACTCACCCTTAATGAAGTAGACTGGTTTAATTAAGTTACTGGATTTTAACATCTTTCTAACCAACTTTGTGCTTGGAACAAGATAAAGTTCTCTCTTCTATAGGCCCCCCATGTCTGAGCGATGAGGCAGCCATGGGGTTCCTTGGCATTATTTGTGTTTGACTTGTCTGCCGAACTGTCCCCTCTGCTTTATGTTGCCAGTAGGGTCCGGCTTTCAGCAGACCGTGCTGGCTCTTCAGATGTTTTAAATGGAACAATGCATTATTCATATGCCATAATATGAATTCATGGCCCTTCCGCAAAGGAAATTGCTTCTACCTACTTCTAAGACTTCTCCCATTCAAGAAAATTAAATGAAGCACTCAGAGATGTTTTTAATTGCTTACGACTCAGTTGAGAAACTTCTAAGAATGAGTTTCTTTTTGTAATGTAACTTGAGAGCTCATTCATTGAATGTAATTATGCTGTATGATGGATTTGGAAGTATAAGTGGAGAGCTAAATAAGATGGAGATGACAAAATAATAGTAATAAAACTAATAGCGCTGGGGTTATGTGATACTTCCTCACAGTACATCACCATACTGTCACTGTCTCTGAATAGAAATGCAGCCTTCTGGCTTCCTCCTGTAGCATATATTTAGCAAACAGCATGCACTGCCTCTCTTCTGGACTTTAATGTACAAATGCCCAGGCTGCACGCTCTGGAGCTCTGTGGAGGAGAGGGAGCAAGGAAGCATTTCATCCTGTCTGCAGAGTGACCACAAAATGGCATCCCCGAGGTCAGTGTGCTCCCCCCACCTGTGAGACCAGGAGAGCATTCTCACAGTTATGGGGCCAGCCAGGCCCCTGCTCCTTTCCTGGCTTGGGGCTCAGCTGCAGTCCAAGACAAAGCCTCCCAAGGGCTACAAAGGCCACCGGGTGCAGACTCGTGTGTGCAACACCATAGTGACCCAGATAAGCCACTGAAGTTGTTTACTGCTAATGAAACCTTCACGGCTTTTTTCAATAGCAGCGTTAGAAAAGGCTTTTATGGATTCTTTAACACAAAGCAAACACATTTTATCAATCACATGAATGAATGTGTTTGCCTGTCTAAATTGCTCTGTGGTACCAGGGCTGTTCCTGTTAATCTATAACCAGGAGGCTGGCTGGAAGAGAACCGCTCTGCCACCTTCCTTGTGCTCGCTGGGGCCTGCAGGGGAGGACAACAGCCCGCACCTTCAAAGAAAGTAACTAATGGAGGTGGCTGAGGTAGAGCTCCAAAGGGAGAAGAGGAACTCTGCTGAGCATGAGATATGTGTGGAGTAATGTCCCGCTGCTGAACATTTTCTTTTTGCTGTGCTAACTTTCGCTGTAACTTAAGTAACCAGACTACATGTGCTTTCCAGACTCCCTGGTTTTGTCTAGTGAGACAAATCCAGCCTTTCCCACTCTTCTGTTTCTCTTTTCCCACCCTCTTCCAGATGTGCAGGCCTGCATAAAACAGCAGGATTCCAATTATAATGATACTTTCCCATTCACTATTCATCCAGTTTTTTCTTGATGTGAAAATGAAATGTGACCCAAAATAACCCAGTTTGGGGGGTGGGGGTGTCTCTATCATTACGTACATGCAATTTGTTTTTCCAGAGTTTTTTTTTTTTGTTTTAATTTTTCTCTCTTCTCTCACACTTTTTTTTTTTTTTTTTTTTTTTTTTTCCAAGTACTAAAACAAAACAAAAGCCCACAAACAGGAAAGACAAAATACTGGATGTATGCAAGAGACTCCTATTCAAACCAATGGCATCTGAGGACAGGAATTAACTTCTAAATGGAACAAATGAGCAAGACACTGATACATAATGATTATTAATTAATAAAAACAATATCAAGGCCCATAGTGATGAGACTCAGAAAAACAACTAACAACTTCTTCAAACAATACTAATGTTCTTGCTAGGATAGGGATGAATAATAAGAAATATAAAAAGCAAGACTTCTGACACTAAATAAAGTTCATTTACTTCAATGTAAGTTTTTCCAGAACCACAGAAACATGGAATAGCATAGAAAAATTGAGAAGTGATTATTATATTTGCCTCATTTTTAGTACTGATGAGGGGTTGTAATGCTGTTCTGTTTTTCTTTTTGATGCAAGGTCTGAGAGCAAAAAGAAGGCATTGCTCCTTGTTGTGCAGTTTGTACCTCAGAGCTGGATGTGTGGTGGTTTAGGGGCTAAAAAACAATACCCAGAGGCAAGCTGAAGGCAGGCATGTAAGTTTCTCTCAGCTGCTCTGAGCCTTCCAGAAAGAGCAGCTTTTAAAGAGTGAGTCCAGAAGAAGGTTGAATGAAGGTGTAAGGGCTTTGAAAGAAAGGCCAGGAAAAGACCTGAGAGAAGAGAGTAAAGAGCCTGATTAGCTAGTGGTCATTTACATCCCGAAAAATTGAATCGATCATTTAGCATCAAATTGATGAGAGCATGGCTGGTTTTCTTTTGCTTTCATCTTAATGGCTCTCAACAGTGCTTTCCTACAAAAGCTTTTCATGTTTACTGAAGTAGAAATCTTTATTAAACTTGTTATAAAGGGTCAATAGTGAAAGTGATTTGATTTTTGTTGCTAAACAATCCAAGGTTTGAGGTTTTTTGACTGACTTTCTGCTCTGCCATGCTCACTGGGATAACAAAAATGTGCTGAATTAATCTGGAGAAACAGTTCTCAAAATCAGCTGTTACTAAAGATTTTGTCTCTCACATGTGGATAGTTCCTGCCTTGTGCCAGAGCAAATCGCTAGTCTTGTGTTAGTGCAAAGGTTCAAGGAAATCCAGAGGAGTGTTGTGTCTCAATGTGAAGCCCAATATATCCCACTAACCTCGCAAAAAAAGGTGCTCCAGGCAAAGTTCTCCACCTGATTTTGCCCATTTCAGTACCCCAGGAGGTCCTAGCTCTTACACCACAAGATTAAAGCTCTGTTAAACAAAACTGTCACATTGCCATCAAGTTCAAAAATTCGTTGGCCTTACAAGTTTTAGACACTTTGTCTCATTCCTCTTTCTGTTCCATAACCTGCTGAGGTTTTAATGTGTCTGGTGTCACTAAGGCATACCTAGTACCTCTGAGAAACTGAGTCTTTAGTTACTGTATCCTTCCAGGAACAAGTACGGTGTAATTCTGTAACAGTGGTGGAAGCTGAGGATGCTTTTCTCTCTTAGGAGAGGTTCAACATCTTGTAAGGTCAGGCCCTGAGTTGTTAGGGGATTATTTTTCCCTTCCTTATTAATCTATGGCTGTGCTGGTTGCTGTCCTGCCCAAAGGAAGGGCTGGAGCCAGGAGCCTTCAGAACTAAGGACACGTGCTTGATTTTATGTGCAAAGAAGTTTTACGCCTTTGAGCTTTTGTGGCTTGGAAACAGAAAAGGTGTGTAAGATACAGTGGCTGCTAGTTCACAGCCTGTACTGGGTGTGGTTGGGATAGAGTTAATTTCTTCATGGCAGCCCCCATGGTGCTGTGTTTTGGATTCGTAACCAAATCAGAGTAGGTAACACACCAATGTTTTAGCTGTCACTGAACTGTGCCAGCACCAGCGGAGTCTTTCTCTCTCTCTGTCCCCCAGGGAGTAAGCTGAGGGTGAGATAGAGGCTGGGAAGGGACACGGCTGGGACAGCTGACCTGATCGGACCACAGGAATATCTCACACCGTGTAGCATCATGCTCAGCTGTGAAACAGGGTGGGGACTTTTTCCAAAGTAGTCCTTGCTCAGGGACTGGCTGGGCATTGGGAGGTGGTGAGTGATTCCCTTTGCATTGGTTCTTGTTTTGCTTTTGCTTCACTCATTAAGCTGTCTTTATCTTGGCCCATAAGTTTTTTCTCACTTTTGCCCATCCGACTCTCCCCTATCCTGCTGCAGGGGGTGAGCAAATGACTGGGTGGGGGTTTAGCTGCTGCTCAACCCACCAGACACTCACAGAACTTTCCACAAGTTTCTGCCAGGAACATCGATTTCTCTGTTTTCTTTGAGTCTGTTGACATTTAGTTAGTCACATACTTACTACTTTCAAATCCTATTTCTCGGGCATATCCAATAAAACCCAGTATACTCTTACAATACAGGTGAACCATATAGTTGGCTGCATGTCTGCAGACCTGCTCACAATTTATCAAATGTTTTAATAGGATTGCTGTGCTTCATTTTAATTCTAAATGCAAGACCGTGGGTTCCAAATGACATAATCTTTTCAAGTTTAATAGTATAATTAGCATTTATTCCTAGAGTATTTTCTTTGCAAAATACTGGAGTATAGTTGGATCTTTCCTTATGCTGCTCTGCTTGACCAGTCTCATAGTCTGAATTAATAATAATCCATGCCTTCAGCAGTAAAAATGATTGGAGTTTTGTAGAACCTGAGCAGAGGCACACCCAGTTGTATACATCCTCAAAGACATATGCATATTTTCTAGCTCTTTAATAGTAACATAGAAACTTGGCTCAGAAGGCATTATTCATGTGAAAATTCTGGTTCATGCCAAAGAAGATTTCCTAGTATGTGGATAATCTATAATTTGAGGTGTAACTGAGATTTGCATTGTAGCACTTGCTCAGGGAACCATGTAGCAAAATGTGCCTTCTGAATTTGTATTAGCCGAAAGAGTTGCCTGTTGATATTATTTCTTAGTTCTTCTCAGTGGAACCCAATATTCTATTTTTTCTCATTTTTATAGATTGGGAAGTTGATATAAAGGGAATATAGGTGTAAATGGAAATGCACAAAGGAAGTCTATTGGAAGTCTTTGTGGCTGTAGCCTCACTCACCTGATACATCACATTTTCCTGTGCTAGCTGACAGTACCAGACCATGAGTTTGTCCTTTCACAACTGTGTTGAGCTACCTTATGGAGTGAACATAATGTATGTATGTTCTCTCTTTCATTCATCCCTCTGAAAACTGTCTTCTGAAGTTAAATGATGGCATTTTTTTTTGCGTGCTGGTTTCAAACTGATGAAACTCTACTGAGTTCATGAGTTTCTGATGGCTGATATCCAGTGGGATAGCAGACGAATCAGTCTCACAAATTCTGCTTTAGAGGTCTGGTAGAAAGAGTCACATTTAAAAGGGCTGAGTACTTGCCTGTGCACTTGACAAGATTTTAAACAATTAGGCAACCAGCAATGGCTTCTGATCCCATGGAAACAGCTCTAGAAAAAAAAAAAAAGCTGTCTTCCATTGAAAAGTGATTAGTTTAAAGCATTCTGTCCCATTTTTGGCAGTTTGATGGCAGTTTCCATGGGGATGGGAGTAGCGGATTGCTGAAGTGTTATCATAACTCCTGCAAATGACACAGATGGAGGTTAAAAGATGTAAATTATATTTCAACAGCACCTGTAAATGTATTAATTTTGGGAGACGGAGAAGGGAAAGAAAACAAAATGTTTTTCCTCTTTCTCCATCTGCAATACATCTCTGATGAATGATGCAACTAGTCACAATAAAATAAAATGATCTTTTTGGCCTCTCACTCATAGTTCTGTGATGCAGTAATATTTACTGCTTTGAGAACATGATGACCAGGGGTGTCAAATTTCTTCAAAAGTAGACGTTGTTATGCTCATTTTATAAAGTGGACAGCTGAGCCTAAAAAAAAAAAAAAAAAAAAAAGGTAGATTGCCAAAAGACTGGGGATTGGGGATATGGCTAGAAAAACACTTTAAAAAAAAAAAATTATTATTATTATTATTATTATTATTATTATTATTATTATTATTATTATATTTTTCTTTCCCCTAATGCCTTAATGTTTTTCAGGATTCCCGGCTCAAGACCTTTGGGGCACCTGTGTCCCCTCCACAGGGAGGACATGGGACAGGCCCTGGTGGACCCTCATGGAGAACTGCTGCCCACTCAGTGCCCCGAGGGTGAGCTCAGGTGGGGGCAGAAGGCTGATGCAAGATTGTCTTGGAGATCGTTTTAGAAGCTTTTCAGCTCCAGCTGTCCTGAAATGCAAAGATAAATTTTGTAGCTTCTGAAAATGACCTGAAACTGAGCACAGTGCTGTCACGTCTGTCTGACATCTCATCTCACCAGTCTTCGATCTGGGGGAATTAGGAGGCTTGAACCCGGTGCTCTCTCTGTTTCAGCTGACAGTTGGGCCTGAAACTTGGAGAGTTTGAATTACTTGTGTTTGACAGTGTTTGCACTTAGTCAGATAGATACCTAAAGGGATTTTTCTCTTTTTTCTTTTTTTTTTTTTTTTTTTGGAGAGGAGGAGGGGAGATTTAAGATGGGAAGAAGAGAGCTTGTGATTCTTACAGACACCAGCTGAGAAAGGCCTTCTCATCACCTTTTTTTAACTTTATTTTTCTAGTGTGCTAGCTGGTAACCTTGAGGACACTTAGTGACAGTGAATTTAGCTTGCTCCCCAGTGTGGTGGAGGATCTGCAAATAGATTAACATCTTTTGAAGAGATTCATGATGTGAAAAAAAATTACTATGTGGATTGCTCATGGAAAATCTAATTTTAAACACTGTTGTGTAGTTGATTTGTTAGAGAGCTGCATGGCATCATTCCTCTGGTCTGATGTGATGAACATTGAGGTGCTACTACATGCTCCATAATACTCATGATTTCCTATGAAGGACATAGGACGTATTAAATAATAGATATCCGTCCTTCATTTAATGCTGTCTCAATACTGAATTATGCAAACATAATCTCTGTTTCCCTATATGTAATTGTGACAAAAACATACAACTATTGCCGGTTCCAGTTTCTTTTTTTAAAAGTATATTTGTTGGTTTTAATGCCCTTCAGGATATCTTTACTCTTTTATATTATGTTGTGGACCTCCTTGCAGTTACAACTGAAATCAGTGTTAATTTCAGGCTGTCTCCTAAGCTAATTAACATTCAACACATCTCTATAGTCTGCCTAAATCTATTTACATGAGGAAAATATTCTTTCCACTATCTTATTTGGGTAGGAACAGGCATCAATCATTTCACAAGTGGTAATAAACTGAAAGAACAAAGGTTTAAAGGTGGACACTATGTAACTTAAGTGCATGGCTTGATGCAAATGATTCATGTCTACTTGTTTTGAAGCTTGCATCTGTAATTTTATGACTTCATCTTTGAAATCATCTTTGTTAGAACTGCTGAATCAAACTGTGGAAGTGTCATTTGCTAAAGTTCAAATGTGAATTTAAAATTTTCTGATTTTTTTTATAAGTATTTAAATAATAACAGACCTTATTTTGATCAAGTAATTTCTGTGAATTGCTTAGCTTTGACCTGCAATAAATGGCATCAACAATTACAAAAGAAATGCCCGTTCTCACAAATAAATCCAGAAATTTCAGAAAATCTGTGAAGAGGATCACAGGTAGAAGTGCAGGAACTGTATTAAGAGGAAAATCTGTGTTTGGAAGAGCTACAGAAAGGAAATAAAGCCATTCAATATGTCTGAATGTCTAAAATCAAATCAAAGAAGGGGGTCACCTATCTCTTCTTCATGAATTAGCTTTCATTTCTTTGATTCTCTGCAGGTGTGAGAAGAAAACTTTCAAATCCAGACTGTGTTACAAAAGCCCTTTGCACATTGTAAAAACCACAAACCCACTCCATCATCCATTGCTCCCTTCATGTAGAACCTTATAACTGCGATTGTGTATCCTTTCGTAATAGTCAGAAGCCATTTCTAAGAGCTAGAAAATATTTTAATATTCTTTCAGTAATGGGGGATGTACTTCAACATTACAACAATCTCAAGATAAAATGCATGTTATACCTAAATCATTTTGACAACGTCTTGCTACATATTGTCCAGGGTTGAAGGATGGATGACTCACTGATAATGCACCTTTGTGGCTATTTAACTGAAAGCAAATATTTATGTTCGTTTTCAGTTAATTTGTAGGCAGAGTGGCATTGCTAACAATAACACCACCAGCTCCAAATGGTGCTGCGTTATCAAGGTTAAAATAAGTTGGTTTTTAGTTTGCTATATTTTCAAATCTTATTTAGTTAAGTTTGCTGATGACAAAAAAATATCAAATAGAAAATGAATTACGTCCCTTTCAAATATGTATTAATAAACAACATTAAAAACGATGTTGAGATTGTCATGACATGCTAGTGACAATACAAAGGTAAGGTCTGTTAAACTAGGATTTTAGTTATTTACATGCTCAAAGAAGAGCTAATGCAATACTCAGAATAGGAAGCTTTATTCTAATAGGATATAAAATTTAAAATATGGTGAAACTTGGAGAGTTATATTACTTAATCTACTGTTGCAATCAAGTGGTTTATATGAATGATGTAACACAAAACTGTGGTACATTTACTGCTTTTGTTGCACTTAGCTTTGTTTCATGTAGTGTATATTTTTTGACAAAAAATAATTTTGTTCTTAGAAGCTATGCTTTTTTTTTTTTTTTTTTTTTTTTTTTGTGCTTTGTTCTGCTTGGATGCTTGTGTCTGAGAGTCCACTGAGAGTCCAGCTGAGAAACTTGTGCATAAACTGCAGCCCTGTGGCAAATATTTGTCTTTATTGAGCCATGTGAAATGATCTTCCAACTCACTCTGGAAAGAACAACTTGTCTTTTTAGGGATTGGATGTCAATGGGATGCAATTATTAGAGTCACTAGAGTGTCTCTGATCTGCAAAAAGAATGCAGTGAGTTAAAAATTCTCAGGTAGAGCTAAGCTTTGCTTCTGATCACTTTGCTCTCTATTTTCAGTGTGCTGCACCAGTAGACTCTAGATATTATGCAGAATCTTTCCCACAGAAAGATTCACATGGTAAATCTTGAAATACTAAATGATTAAGCACACAGGAAAATCTTGACTAAACTCATTTTAAGGTAGACTGGAGCTATACTAGAAATTTATCTCACTACTTTTTCTTTGCATTGCAGTGATGTTGCTAACATGAGCTCATAAAGTAATATAGAATATTCGATTTTAAAGTCACTATGAAAGTGTAAACTTATTTTTTAGAACGTTTGAATGGATTTCAGACAACAGTTCGTAGGAGGAGGGGAATGCACCATCAAAGCTAGCTCAGGTTCAGAAACATGGAAGACCTCAAGGGATTTCCTATGTCTTTGTCTCATTCTGGTCAACTTTGTCAGTGTAGAAGCAGTAGTCTCTGGATTTATGGGAATCTTCGCTGTTTTTTCTTAAAGGTGTTCACCAGATTTACTGTACACAGTTGTTATACAAAGCTGCAGAGGGGACTGATTGTTTTTTAAGAGCTACCAAATGGCTCTGCTGTCCTACTTCATATAATCTCAGCTGCTCAAAGCTCAGCAGCACAGTATAGAAAAAACATTTTGTAGCCTGGAATCACATTTATGTATAGAGAAAAAATAGGGTTTTATAAATCTTCTAAACCTGGCTTGGTATTTCTAAAAAGCTCTGGTAAGATGTCTGCTTCGAAACTTCCAGGGCCTCTGAAGGAGTGGGTTTCCCGTTATTTATAAAACCTCACCGTCCATGCATTTTGCATTATATTTTTGCTGTAAGGCACGCCATAGCATATACAGAGCCAATGTGTGCTGTTTACATATCTGTTAACAAACATTTCCAGAAGTTTCCTTTCTCCTTGTATGCTTTTTCTGTACAAAAAGAAAAGTTTGGGGTAATATAATGATTTAATGGGTGAAATCTGAATGATGAAAGGTGATGGTTTTTTCAATGTACAGGTTATAGTATTGATGCAGGTATAGAAACAGGTCACGTATGTTAAATAATTAAAAAAAATCAACTGTTAGTTTTGGTAAACAAACTCCTCCAGTGAAATTCCACACTGAAAATAAGGTTACTTATCGTTTACATTTTGTTTTCATCTGTAAAGACAAAGGAGAGCAAGACATTAACAAAATAAGGGTTTGTTCTTAAAATAGGGGATAAGAAGTCATTCTGTGTGATTTTATGTCAACCCTTTCTGACTTCCGAAAGCTCAAATGATTTTATTTTCCCATTGTAATTCTGTTTCTTGTCCCCTGGTCTTCAGTTTAAGATTATCTTCTTTCTAACCAAAAAAAATAATATATATTTTTCTAAAATTGTTAGACTTCTCTTCACATAAGACAGACTCCATAGAAAGGTAGCATGAGTGGAATCTGCTTTCAGATCCCCTGACTTATTCTGCAAATATACAACTTTTATTTGCAAATAGTATGTTACTCTTCGGTATGATTATTAGTAAAATAAGCTGGAAGTTGTAATGTTTATTGGAAAGGAGACACCTAGAAAGAAAATATTTTTGGTAGAAACTCAGTTTCTGCTTTTGTATGGATTTCTTCTTCCCAAAATTTAGGAAGGATCTTCATTTCCAGAACTTGTTTATAAAGGGAAAGAAGTAGTGCAACAAAAAACTTCTTTGGTGACTTTGTATGATGTATCCTAGCAGTTGGTACAACCTAGCACTTCCACGACCAGCGTGTGAATAGCTGAATGCAACTCTTGGTGCAGTGAAGTGTGTGTATGGAGATTTCTAAATATAAATGTAGTAATTCAGAGTCAGTTACTGTCAGTCAAATCAATATAGATCTTAAAAATGTCTGAATCTATTTTTGATGTTGAAAAATGAGAGCAGTTACTGATATTTTAGCACCTCTGTGGTACCTTTTTAAGAAACTATGTGGCTATTTATCCATGTCACAGTAGTCTGTGATAGAAGTTGATGTGGCTGTTCTGATATCTGCATCTCTATATTTAATGCATATACCCATACATATACCCATACACACAACACATTTTTCTGGTCTAAAAAAGAAAGGTCTGTAGTGGGGAGTGCTATCTATTGCCATGTCCAGGGGTGGTAGGACATTTTGAGCAGCTGACATTTGCCTTCACATGGAGGAATTTCCTTCTGTGGCTGTACGCAGCAGTTAACAGACCTCATATGTATTAACATACATTATATCCATTTTACTTTTGGGTTGTTTTAGTGCTACAACAAGCAGCCTGAGTTGGACCAGTGACAGCATTTTATGAACACTGTGATTTTTTGGCTGAAATTCTGATAACTTTAATGAAATATGATATGACCCCAATCTTCTCATAAAAACTCTACAGACATTTGGTATTAAGAAGAGAATGGGGAAGAAAGGCACAGAAGACAGAGTAGTGTATAATTGCTGATGAATTTCTCCTTAACCATTAGTTGTGTGTTATGTACTGTTCTGTCAGATCAGACTGGCATGTGGGATGTGGTAAAAGTCAGGAGAAAGGTTATTCTGCAAGCTGTGAGATGGGTCTACTGTTGCTGGGAAAAGGAAAAACAAGTTTTAGTGTATTTACAGAAGGCTTTCATGCTAGGGAAATGCCCCAGGGTGATTTCTTTGTAATATAGACTAATTTCCCTTACACCTGTTTCAATATTTTCTGTAACATTTCTATTAACTATAAAATCTTCGTTGCATTAGCAGATTTCAACCTCTGTGCTACACCATAGCCCATCTGCTCCACCCACAAAACCATAGTCCAGTGAATCGACCGTATCACATTTGCTACCCCAGGAGCCAAATGTTATCTGCAATCAAAATGTTGAGCTGTGAGTGGTGTTTTTATCCAGAGAGGCTACTGTCCTTCAGAGAGAATCATCTGAACCTCCCAGTCTCCCCGTGGAGTAGCTACAGCTATTGACTGGAAGCATTTGGTTGGTTGAACTGTTATAGTTGAGAGAGGCAGGCTCAAACATACTCAAGTAACTGGAATCCCTTACCAAAAAAAAAAAGAAAAAAAGGTCTTAAGTGGCACCAAATCCAAGCATGTTTACTTTAGCAGGAGCATTGTGTTCCTTTTGTGGGCCTTATGTTAGCACAAGTTGTAGTCAAGAGAATCCTTGATGGAGCAACACAGAGGGTTGCAAATATCACCATGGAGTAAAAGAGAAAGGCCAAATGACACAAGCTCAAAAATCAACTTCTAAGGCTAAAAAATCCAAACAGAAAGATGTGTTACTCTGTATATAACACAGAAGGATTAAGGAGTATAGACTTTTCCATTCCTTTTCCAGCTAAGCATTTTTTTCACTGTCATCAGGTGTTTTCCTATGTTTTTTTTTTTTTTTTTTTTTTCCTGCTGAGGCAATTATCAATTGTTACGTGACCCTTTGTCTGGTAGGACATCAGGCTTCTAAAATCAATTATGTTCAGTTCCTCCAGAATGGAAATGAAATGAGACCGTTTCTTTAAGCGTAAGAATAAGTAAAGAACAGAGGAGCTCTGTTTAAAGAGCTGTGGGAGTCTGTGCACAAAGCAGCAGAAAAATACACTGAAAAGGGCTGAGCTGCAAGGCAGAGGAGGAGGTAGGTTTTAAAAGGTCTTCTCACCTGTAGCTTGCCACATAATATCTAAAGTTACACCTACTTTCATATAATACATTTTATCTGTGATCTCAGTGTTTTTACAAGGTCAGGCAATATCATTGTCATCATTTACAGACAGCAAAGTCAGTCATGAAGTGAACAGATGGGTCCAACATCATCCAAGAGATCATACCAATGGGTCTAATATTGCTGTTTTAGGAGCCATTATGTCTCTGAAATATGACATTTAGAATATGACAAAATATTGCATTTTACTTTAGTGCTCTGTACTTGGTCTTTGTGTGGCAACTCAGTAATGCTCTGGCAAGGCTTGTTCTTTGTGTGCAAAACAGAGGTATGTTATACTTTTTTTTTTTTTTTTTTTATTGAGAGCAGAATAACCTTTAGGAGGTGTCTTGCCATTTTTATCTTTACCTACCTCCAGGAAGATGCTAGAAACCAGAAAGGAGTTAGATGGTAATGTCACTAGAAATTAGAAAAGGAAGGGCTTATGCAAACTAGAAACTGACAGCTTTAAAAACACCCAAACCTGAATGAATGTGTTCATCTACAACACCAACAGTGCTGACTGAAAAATGCCCTTTACTGCATCCTCCTATCACTTTTTGGACACATTTTGATGCCTTTTTTTTTTTTTTTTTTTTTTTTCTCTCTTGTAAATACTTCACCAACAGCTGCTGCTGATGTCTCGGGGAACTTACCTGACATCTCACTATCCTGTTCCACAACATATCTGGTTAGACTCTCGTGTTGTAACTGTGGCATCTCCTTGAATTAAAAAAAAACATGTGTCCAGGAGGCCTCATGAGAATGTCAGTGATGCTTCTAACTTAGCTCCCCGCCTCCCCCCTCCCAATGAGGCATTCAGTGTTAGATGAAATGAGTTTCTTTTCCTACTAGGCTCTTAACCCATCTTCTTTGGCATTTCTCCCTTGTGTTCTTCTATCCCCTTTTCCCCTCCTGGTCTTTCCTGTGGCCCTTTCTGGCCCCTGCTGTCTCAATCAATGACTTCTTTTCTTCTGTTTAGGTTAGCCCAAGTAAGATTTCTTAAAAAGTCAGAAATAAGTATGAACATATGGAGAAGATGATCAACTACCCTCATAATGAGTAGATTGTGCTTCTGTAGTGTGTGTGCATTCTCTCAAGATATGAGATGCTAAGCAGAAAAAGGCAAAAGATGCGTGCCAAGGAGGGAAATCTATCTAAAATAGGTACCTATTTCCTCACCAAAAAATAAAAGTACAAGAGCTGTGTAACAAAATTTTGTAATCGAACATTGCACCAGAAAATTCCACCAGAACAAGACTCCAGGCTCATAGTCACAGGGAGCATTTCCATGTGGTGTGGCCCCAAGTTCAAATTTCAGTTTTTGTTCCACTGCTGTGTAATGAGGAATAAAAGCAGTCTCTTGCTAAGACAGCTTTAGGGGACAAATACTTGATTTTTCTGGAGCTTTAGGACTGCTGTGTTGCCCTGCATATATTCCCTATGAGGAACTCACCTTTCTCTCTTCCCCATAGTGTCTGCAAACAATTCAGGCAAAAATTCATGATATATGTTCCACTTTTCTAGTGACTATACCTGAGTACAGTATGGGGCATAATAATTACAACATGCCATGGTTGGATTTAGTATTATTTCAGATTTACTTTGTACAAGATGTCATGGATTGGAGAAGGTGATCTAGTCTTTTTATTTCCTTTAACCTTCTTCCTGCTCTTGCTGCTGCCTTCATCTGGAAAAACTATGATATGGGGTTAGGGTATAGAACATACAGTGTTGTGGGTCGAGAGATTTCCTAGTAAGTGAGATTTATTTATTTACTTATTTATTTTTAATGGAAAGAAAGAATAAATTCAACTACCCTGATTCCAGGGTGCAAATCAACTACATTTCACATGACGCCATCAATTGTAGTTCTCAGCCCAGTGTGTAAAAAGAAAATGTGGATTTATCTGGGTGCTAAGCAGATTCTCCAAATACAGACTACTGTGAATTTAAAAGTTTAAGATCTAAAAAGTGTTTGGCCACTTGGGTTGTATCTGAATCCTTCCCCCTCCTCAACAGTGGTTCACACAGTGGATTTGTGTTGTACCTCTGTGGTCTTGAAACAGAGGGGGAAATGCAACTGGTAGGAGATGATGTCAGCCTCTCTTATCAAAAGATACAGTGAGTGTGTGTGAATGTGTGTTTGGAAAAAGGGAAAAGATACTGGGTTTGGACCCAAGCTAGACAGCTGTGTCTGCCATGCCATTACTGCTGTTGGATCAGTCCCTGGAGAGGAAAAAAACCCTAATGCTTTGGTCCCCCTGCTTCTGAAGCTGTCAGACAAAGGTCTGGGCACACACTGGAGACATCATCTCTCAGAGGGTCTAGGGAAAGCTTTATAAAAGAACAAGAAATGGAGGGCAAACCTCTCCCTTTCTCCCTCCCATCTACAGGGCACTCGTCCACTGGTGTGCTGGGAATGAAATTTTTTTTCTGTCTGCTCTGCCTATATAGTCTAATTTCCTGTGCAAATCTGGGCCCAAATCTTCAGCTCTTCCGAAGTCAGCAGAGCTACCCCACTGAGAACCAAGCAGCTGAGGATCCAGCCCTCAGTATTATCCATGGCTTTCTGGCATGTTGAATGCAGACAGGAACATTGTGCTGGTCTGTGCACACCTTGACTAGGCAAGCTGATCACACAGCTACGAGGCTGAGAAGATGTGAGTTTTGGAGAAGGGATGCACTGTTTTTATGGGAACTGAGTTCTTGTTTTTCTGTGTCTACTTCAAGGGTGGAAATCTTGACTTCTGGGATAGAGTTATATCCTTTGGGAAACTGCAGGCTTTATGAGTCTGATAGCCTGAGTTTATGCACTCTCAATTTGTTTAACCCGTTCTTTTCTCTCCTGATAGAAACAAATCTCAAACCTGGATTTTTGTTTTTACTTGTACATTTGTGCCTGAGTTTCTGCCAGATGACACCCCGGAGGGACTTGAACCTTTAGCCACATAATTGGTGAGCGAGTTTAAGAAAGTATACGTTTTCTGCACCTCAATCATTCTAAGGACCACAAAGCTACATTTAGTGCATTTGTAAACCAATCCCATGGGAGGGAAGGTCTGGAAGTATTGAGCAAACTGAAATCACTTGCTGAGTGTTTGGAGAAATTCTTCCACTTTTTAGGTGGAATGTGGCAACTGTTAAACAGTACATGGCGACCACAGAGACAGTCTGGGACAGGATGGGAAACAGGAATACAATATTCTTGTGGGAACTGTGGGGGAAACAGAGGGAGACAGAATGCTGTGTAACATACTCCAGGATCTGTTTGTGCAGAGGAATGCACAATTGGAGGGGTGGGGGGTGGAAGGGAAGAGAGGAATAGGAAAAATAGACTTCCCCTCCGTGAAATGGATATTATTTAAAAACAATAGCTGAGAATTTCTCAAATTACTGAAAAATATGATGCAGAAGAATACTGAGACAAATACACAAGTGAAGAGAGGAAAAGAGAGCAAGAGAAAGCTCTCAAAATCAGCTGGATAGGTCTGGTAATTTCAAGACCCCAGGAGGAACACTTATTCTAATCTGTGAGGCTTCTTGATACTGTCTAATTAAAAAGTACATGGAAGAGAATTTTACCTAAATTATTATCGTGGAACATAAAACAGTGGGGATTTCCATGTGGGGACTTCCTAAGCTGAACTTTAAATAGAACCTTATATTTTTTTCTTAAGCCTGTTGCTTTGTGCTTGCAGTTATTTTCAAGGGAAAATGCTATTTTTGAGCCCACAAGCACAGAACTAAAGACAAATTCAAAAGAATTGTGCTCCTACTTTTATCCTAGGATATGTGACAAACTTTCAAAATCTTTCAGTGTACTTTTTAAAAAAGGCCTAGTCCTAGGTGTCTGGCCTGAAGTTTATGGGTACCAAACACTTTCAAAAAATTGGAGACTTTCTTAGCTGCCAAATTAGGCACCACTTGTGAGCGGAGGAACATATGCAAAATTGCTGTTTGCCTCAAATATCAAAAAGATGCCACTCAACCTCTCTTGGACTCTCTAGGTTCCACTTTGTCTGAGATTGTACATCACAGATGTGGTTTATTGCTGCTTAATTTTCAGGCTTGCTGTGTTCCCAAGGGCTTGACCTGTGACTTTCTGAGCATTGTTGCCAGCTTCTGAAATCCTCTTAGTTTAACTGGAGGGTACTCCATGAGTCACCAGACCAAGTTAAATGGTGATATTCTGTCCTGTGCTTGTCCTTCTTTCTGGTAGCACGGCAGCATTTTTGTTGTTTTGGTTTGGAAAAGATTTTAAATTCAATTTAATGAATTAAATGTTACTGAATTAAGGTTCTGTAATGAATTCAGAATGAGATTTGACTCCAGATTTTTGCAAGTGTTGCTGTTGATGATGCTAGAAGTTGGGATATGTGGCATAAGTAAACCTGCTCTGGAGAGGGCATGTTTGAAGGATCTTGATCCATGTGGCTGAACTTCTGAGCCCCTGTCAACTTCAATGAGCCAGAAATCTGCTTGTACAGCTCAGGCCCTAATTTCGCAACCAGGACTCTGTTTCGTTTTTCCGTAATACGGCATGTCAGCAGAAACATGAAAGATAGAGCCAAGGGATCCAGGCTCCCAGGCTCCTACACTTTCTCTGGACAATAATTTGCCCTTAGAAACCAATAAGTTATGGACTAGAAAGTGCTCCATTTAAAACTATCTTGGTCTTTATGGCTAAGAGGATTTAATATAAGAGGAATGATTACTAAAGTCTGTGACTGCTGAAGGGGGTGAGGATAGTTAAAACTTATGAAAAGGCTTTGCTTGCAGCAGAAAAGTGCAGTAACCACTTAAAAATATCTTTGCTAGTGTTTTTATTTTAAAATGGAAAAAGTGAGTCAGCACTGAAGGCTCTGTATTCACTGCTATGTCCAAACTCAGCTGCTCTGGAGAGTCTCCCCGTTCCCTCCCCCCATGTTGTTGGCATATGAGAATATAGCTACTCCTAATTTAGCAACGTGCAGCCGCTTCCTTTGCATGGGCTCTAACAGTCATCCTGAGAGGTTTGCTGCTGTAGGATTATTATTTTTTTAATTATTATTATTTTTTTTTTCCTGGGCTGTGAGCAGTGCTGACCTCTGGGCACAAACAAAAGGAAAATGTGCAGGAATCTTTTTCAGGTGACGAGTGTGTTCTGCATGATTGCCTCCAGACTACTGGGACAAGAAAATGATGCTGGTAGAGCATAGCTCCAGTAGCAAGAACCCAAGTGGATTTTCCTGTACACTTATCCTCATTTATACTTGGACCAGAGGCTAATTCATTCTGTTTATGGTTCTGGACATACCTCCAGAGACAAATACTTCCAAATTCTGGGACATACAGCAACTCCCCTCTCAGCTCGATCAGTTCTGATTCTCTACTGTATTTTGCATTTTGAGAAGAGACAGAATTATCTGTATTAGAGGGTCTCTGGCAGTTGTTGGGTCCATAGGAAATAAATAAGATTGTTTTCTCAGTTAGGACGTGTATTTTGTGCTGGTGTTGCAGAGGTATGTGTGGGCACGCATGGGACACACCATTTTCTGGTTTCCCACCTCACATGCATCCTCTTTCCTTTTTTTTTGTAAGTAGAAGCTATATTCCATATTTTTTTGCTTCGGTATCTCCTGTGGGTCCCAGTCTGACGTGGTTCTCAGCGCACACTGCAAGCCTAAGCAAAACGCGGGCAGGGAGTGAAAGAGGTAGGTTACATAAGAGGTCTCCGAGGCTCGCACTGAGCTGGGCTGCAGTACAAACTGTCTCCGCGGCGGATAAAAACCATCTCGCAACCTGGGATTAACACCGATTCTTGTCAGGGGCTCTTGATTTGAGAGAAGAGAAGGAAATTCATGTGTGCTGTTTTAGCGAGTTTTACCAGCTCTATAAACCACAGTTTGAAAGTCTGATGTGTATCTAACCATCAGCATGCCTGAACTGTGTTTGATAAAAGGGGCAATGAGCTCCAGTTATGCTGCCGTCCTGGCCTGTGCTTGCTGCTTCAGCTCTGCAGCCAGAGAACAGCGGGGGCTATTTGCATACAAAGCCTGAGCCTTTGGCAACTTTTGCTGCAGCATGAGAGAAAGGGAAAGAAATGCAAACTCCCCAGAAGTCGGTTTGTCTTTCAGGCACACTACAGATGATTTAGCTTATCCATTGCTTGGCAAGTGATCACAGTGAGGCTGCTGGGGTCTGTCTTCCTGCCTGCAGCTCCCCTACAATAGCCAGAGCCCAGTATCCAGAAGAGTGGCTGAACTTCTGGGGTGGAGATAGTGCTTGCAGTTTGACTCCTCATATACCTTGACTTTCACTTTGTGGAGAGCACTTGTGAGCTTTCCTGGAGGTCGCTCCAAAGCTCTCGAATGCTGCAAGTCCAGATTCAAAGCATAAAGGGGAATTAAAGAAGGGATTTACAGTGATGGAGGTATAATATCAATGTATTAAACTTACAGGTCCTGTACCTGATCCCCATACTCTTATTTTTCTTTGCATTTCTTACCAGAGATCTGCAGAAAGCTGTTAGATGAAGGCATTGGTAGGGAAATAAAAAAGTAGCCTCCTGAAACACAGTGCTTTTAGAAAGTCTAGAAGCAAACTATAAATTGCTGCAAACTGTTTCCCACTGCACATCACAGCCTCATCTCTCAACTTTATGGGATACTTGTGGACTGCTGTATTTTATGCACACTTGTGCCTTGGGTAAAAGATTTTAAAAATTGTGCCTGCTTTTTGTTCCACATATATCAGGGGCAATGCCTGTTGCTGAGAGCATCTTCCACGGGACTGCCACCTTGCAGCTCTGTAGGTTTTAGCAAACTGTGGTTTACTTAGAGCTGCAGATAAAATTGCCAACTGTTTATCAGCCAAACCATCTTCAAAATATGTTCTCTTCCAGGAGAAAGGCCTACACACAAGCCTTTTATGGCGTGGTGTATTTATAGCTATAGAGTTTGTATTGTGAATGAACCCATCACAAAACACAGTGCAGAGGCATCTGACGAGTGCGTCCGCAGTGTGGGAGGCCGCTGGGTGGGGAGGCAGCAGCGCAAAGAACCTGCCTGGTTTTCCACTCTTGCACAAGAGAGAGAAGGGAAAGACTTCTTTGAGCTTGGGAATGAGCATGCCACCTCAGGGCTGGCTTTCCCTGAACTGCTGAGGCGCCATGGCTCTGACCCACATCCCTGGGCCTTGCACAACCCCCTGCAGAGGAGTGGGGATAGTGGCGCTGCAGAGGCAGAGCTGTGGCTGGGGCAGACGGTCAGCTGAAGCTTTCCAGAGCGTGATGGGGCTGGATATCTGGTGCTCCAACAACCAGCAAGCTCACTGTCCACAGGCCCCAGCAGCACTGGAAATGGCTTACACCCAGAATAGTTATGTCTGTGTCATTTAGTGACGTGGTAGCCTATTTCACACCTTTGCTTGCCCCTCCTGTACTCTGCTCACCACATCCCCCTGGGGCTCTTTCTAACATTGCAAACTCGGTGTGGCCTCGGTCAGCAAATGTTTTTTTCTGAATCCATCTGGTTTATTGAATTCCAGCGCCTGGAGGAACATCTGCCCAGTAGTAGAAATAAGGTTGTTATCTCACAAATCTGAAGGATTGGGAAAGATTGCATATTTTACCAGTGGAAAGGGAGATTGAAGTAATTACTAATGGGAACTGTGACACAAAATATTTCAGTAAATCAGGCGTACCCAAAATACAGTTCTTTAAATAAAGCTGTTACAAGAGAAATATTTAAGCTTAGAAGCATATAACTTTCCATGGAAAATGCAATTTGTCTGTAGCGGAATCTATGATAGTAATTGATTCTGTATGGCTTTGATATTTTCTTATTTAGAACTCAAAACATTTCTAACACTGCATTTCCCTTATTTATTTGATAAGAGCAGTGTGTATGGAATGGTGCTGCACAAAAGCTGGTTAGCAACTGAATGACATGCCTGAGCTGCCTGGAACAAACCAATTCAGCTAAGATCTCTTCCCCACCATCAATCAGGTATCTGCCATAGAAATGCGTGCATCAAGAGAAATGGAAGTGCATTTTCAGGATTCTGTTCTCACTATTATAGGTAGATTTTCAAAGTCTGTATCTGAGTATTTGTGATAATAAAGGTAAAAACTTCATAAGAACACTGTCAGTAGTAGCTTTGCATGCAGCTGTGAAAATCTGGCTTGTAGACAATAGCAGTGTGTAGCTCTTCTTCTCAGAAACATCCTCCCCAGTGAATGCCATGTAAAGGTGGCACTGGAGCTATCTTTGGAGGTGATTTCTGCATGCTGCCTATGCCACTTTCATCTGGCAACTCACGCTTAATTACTGTTGCTTAACAGTAGGGAGAAGCATGATCTCTGTCCCAGTCCCCGCAACAGTGAGCATAAATCCTACCAGTATAGAAACTGGAGGACAGGTTCCCTCTCTAGCAGGTGCATGTTCCAGCTGTCAGGTTATGGAGGGTTTACCTAATTTATGTGGATTTTATGAAACCAGGCTTTACAAATTGCACTTGTAGGGCTCTCTCCCAGAAGAAGATTCCAGCTTCTCTCTGGCTGAGAAAGGTTTTGAACCGGTGTCTCTTGAGAATGCAAATGAGAGCAAAGAGGCAAAATCTGTGCAAGAAAATGTACAGGAGAACCTGTGCAAAGTAGGGCTTAAAGATGTCTAGACTCTGGAATGAAATTACAGGTTTCTGTTTTAATTTTCCAGTACTTTTAGAAAATACTGGCAAAACAAGCTGTCCAAATGATCTCAACCCATCGAACTGCCATCAATGCTGAGAATAACTCTGTCCTACTGTTGCCAGTGTCACAAAACATCTTAAAAAACATTTAAAAACTATGATTTTTTTAAAGGAGGATTTTACGAACAAATTGTTTCTTTAAAGAATATTATCATGTCTGTGAAATCAAGCACCTTTTTTGAAAAGATGCCAGAACAAAGATTGTCTTAAAAGAGCCACAAGAAAGCAAGCACTTCTAGATAAGGCAGTTTGGTTACTTTGCAAATGCAGGCAGATTTGCAGGCTGCTGTTGTTAGGGGGCATAAATGACGCAAACGGTAAGCCATAAATGTCTGTTGCCGTGAAAGAGTGGGTGCAGTTTTGGGCGAGCTGTGGTGTGATATTTCCATCTGATACCTAGAGTCAGCCAATGGCAGCAGGTGAAGCGAGGCTGAAGAGCACAACATGTTCCAGTAGCACCTGAGGCTTGATCTCTGTGGCACACTTAGAGCACGCTGCACAACGAGCCTCTCTCGTTGCTTCCTCGCTGTCTCTGAAGCTGGTGCATGCAAACTGAAAGTGCATTCCTTTTGTGCAGCAATTCAGTCAGAAGGGACCATTTCCTGAGCGGGACAATCCACTGCACCAAGTAGTTCTCTCATGTCATGGTGCGGGCAGTGATGTTTCTCAGGCAAATGTGTATTTACTTCTTTTCTTTCTCCTTTGCAATCAGGAGTTGTGCTTTCTGCAGGACTTCACTCCCCACCCTCTGCAGTAATTAAAAATGATGAAGATTTCATTACTTTGCCATGCTATTTTTTTCCTTTTTTTTTTTTTTTTTTTTAATTTTCTCTGCACAATTTAGAAAATCCCCACCTCCATGATCAGGCAAAGGGCAACATGTCTTGTACCATGTGGAATGCCAGGAGGGATGGATATTTCTGTTCCCTTTGTGGAAAAAGGGAAGGTGTGAGCAGTGTTCTCAATCTCAGGGACAGTAGATCAGTAGATGTGGCTACCCATACTGTTGTACAGCTTTTAGCAAGATGCTCTCTGGAATGCATGGGCTGTCCCGAGAATGTGTTTTGGTTTAGGAATAGGTTTTAGCTGCCATAAATGAAGAGACTTGAACTAATGGCCACATTTTGCTTTGGGTTCCTTTGCTGGGCAATGTAAATATTTGAGAAACTGGACTGAACTGTTGTAACAACGGTGATGTTATAGTTGAACCCTGAGGCCACAGGGTTCATGGTGCTGTGGTGCAATGCATACTTCACAGTGCTGCCACAGGCAATGGGTAGCACTGAGCTCATTTTGCACATGTAGCTGTAAATCTGGGGGAAACTTTTGTGACTTTCTGTGGACTCAGTGGTCTGGAAATGGGTTGCCTGCCACTGAGTCCAAGCAGAGGTAGTTCAGGGTTTTTAGGTGGTGAAAACTTCAGTGTAAATAAGACATTTCTGTCCCCAAAGGGCAGACGAAGAGCAGAAGACCAAAACTGTCCTGTTTACCTACTCATGCACATGCTGGGTTTTGCACATTTTGTTGAGTATAAGTATATGGGTGGTTCTTGTCTTTCTCTTCTTGGCTTTTTTTTTTTTTTCTCTTTTTTTTCCCACTTTTTGTATGAGCAGAATTTGGATCTACACATTGTTTGCACAGTGAAAACCAATCATAAGTAATTAGAGACAATCTTTTTTAATTAACATAAAGAACAAGGTATATATAAGATGATTTTTCAAGTGGTTTCCCTAGATAGAATTTTATGACTGACAAAAAGAAAATGAAAATTGATTACAGATGAAAAGGCAATGTGATATACTTCTAATGTATGAAATCCTCTGGCTTGTGCCAGGAGAAGGGAGTGTCGTACTTAGCGGGAAGGTGCAAAGCTGAAGCAAGCTTTATGTCTTAACTTGTACATACTTCTATGCCATTGTCAGCTGTTTTCCCTACCACACTTCTCACTTCTGTTTTTTTGGCATATTAGCCTATTATGTACAGAGAACCACCATTAAAGAAAGAACGTAAGATTACAAATCAGGCTAAGGCTGGACTGTGACAGATTAAGGACAGAATGGGGTTGCTATGTTTTGTGGTTGCCTTATCCCTTTCTTGAAATGTTCTACGTGTATTGAAAAGCTACATACACAGAGCATCTTTTCCATAGGGTGTCCACACTGCTCTGTGAGATGATATCAGTGCCATGTGCCCTCTTGGAGAAGATCTACTCCTTTATGCCCAGGAGAAGAAAGGCCATATTTTAGAGGCACTGGGCAGTGGAAAGCAATGTAACTCCTGCTAGTCTGGGAATGCTGTGAAACCACACAGAGGCCAGTCTTTGCCTTGTTCTGGATGGCTCCAATTGTGTGTTATGTCCAGTTGTGCAAGGATCTGCTTACACCCATGTCATGAGGCATCCAACTTTTACACTGCTCTAGGAACCAAACTTCTCACCTTACTCCTTAACCCTTAGCACAGAGGTAGATGTCAAAGAACATTTACTTAGGAATTTAAGTTCAGATAGGTATAGTTTTCCACAGGTTCACGGTACCTATATTTTGTTATTATGATAGTGCTGCAGGAGTAACTTGGTTATGAGTTCTGTGCCTTCTCAGGTGATACCATTCTTGGTTTCATAAAAGACATTTTTTCTACTGTCTTCTACTGGTGGAATCTAAATCCACAAAAACAGGGTGGAAGAGAAAATATTGAAAATGAGAAGCTAAATTTAATCTCTACTTAAACAATAATAGAAAATATGTAGGGTATTTACCATGTGATGTTATCATAGTGTTCATAAAAGTTTCAATCATTACTCCAACATAAATATCTAATGTGGCTGTATCTTTGAGACTCTTACAGTTAATACCTGTGGAAGCAATGAGTAACGAAAGACACAGAACAGCAGAGAGAATTATCTGGTCATGAAGCATTAAAGGATTGGTAGGACAAAGTCTTTCAGTGGAAAGAATTTCCTTGGTTTCTTACATTGTGAGCTAATGGCGTACCTCAGTAAAAGTGAATGGAAACCAGAAATGTGTAGACTGGAAAGCTAGTAGGTGCAATACAAAACCTTGTTCTTCTGGAGGGGCAGTTTGAGTCCTGGTGGAGTCCAGGAAGCTGAGTCCCTCCCTAGATAACCAAAACCCATAACCTATGGGGTTTTGAAATAAGGCAGGCTTGGAAAGCGGGCACATTTTATAAAAATGATAGAAGAAGAATAGGAGATTACATGTAACATCTGGGAGAACACACAAGGTCTTGGGATTCTGTTTTATTTATTATATAAAGTTAAATTGATTTTTCATACTATGTTTACTGAAAGAAGCTTTGAAATTAGACTTTGATTTTTAGTGCATAAATAGAAATTGCTGATTTATGAGGTATGCAGAAATGTCTTCATAATCTATTTTATGACATCTGAGGTAATGGCTGTCTACCACTTTCCATATTACAGTTTAAAAGAAAGTCAAATTTGTTTTGAGGCTATGACTACTGATATGGATATAAATTTTAGTTTTATTTGCTTGTATATTCTTTTTAAAATTTATTTTATTTAAAATAGTTTTAAAAATGAATGAAAAGTTTTAAATATTTACTGCTTGCAATATTTTAAAAATGAAATCCAAATTGTATGAATCTACATGTAAATTGTTAATGAAATCTGTAGTTAGGTTATTACCAAGGGAGTTGGACTAAAGTAGGAAAATAGATTTAAGATACTTTAATATGTTAAATTTGGAATAAGAAAATAAAATGTCTTTCATTGCTGCTAGACAGTTTGTTTGTTATCAACAGGAAAATACTTTTTGTTGTTCTGTGGTAAGAGCAAGGGTGAGAAATGTCCTTACTTGTACCATGTTTAAAATGGTTGGAAATTAGAGTTGCATGGTATTAATTTTAATATACAGTACTTGCCTTACGTGGACAAGACCAGTCTTGAATGGTTTTGGTCAGATACTACTCTGAGTTCATTATGACCATGCTCTAAAGATGTTAGGCACTTTTTTTGACGTGTTCAGGACTTCCTTCTCATTACTACCTCTGTAGTGGCCTCTTAGGCAGAGCCTAGGAGAGCATGCTTTCATAAAGGAGTGTAATTCCCAGAGCTTGTGTTAATAGAGCTGATAAGGTACAAGGTCAAAACAGACCTGAGTTAATGACCTCTGTCTTTTGGTTGAGGCGTCCACAGGACTTTGGTCACAGCACTTGGACAGATCCTACTTTCAGAGCAACTTTGGGGGCTCAAGGATCTCTGTATTGTGACTGACTGCATGGCAGAGATCTTCTCTGCAGCCACCTACATAGTGGCAGAGCTGTGCTAACAACCCTCTGCTAAACCTGGAGGTAACAAAGCTGCTTGCATCTTGATTATACCTGTAGTAAAATTACCCTCATCTGTCCCGAAAAGCTCCTATTGCATCCTGGGTTACATCCGTTCATATGAGCTAGTCTGTTGGCTGGCCTAGATGAAATTACCTCCTATTGGTGTATAACACAGCGTATTTAAGTGAGTATGCATATCCTTAATTTCCTGCAAGGTGATGAGAACTCCTACTACACAATAGTTTCAGTGGAAATTCAGGCCCTCGTCACCTTGCAGCATTGTGACAATAAATTAAGACCTTCTGGAGCTACTCTGCTTTGTAGTATTTTAAGTGCCCTCACACTTATATCTCTGTGTAAATAATTGTTGCTATGTGGCCTTGTGATACAAATAAATATAAAATGGGAAACCAGCCTCGATATCCCTATCCTCAGTGAGGAATACCTAAAGGAGTTTTTTTCCATAGCATTGGGATGACACAGGTTAATTCTCAATCAAAAGAAAGTCTGCCTGTGAACATTTAAGTAGTTTCCTCAAGTTTAGAAAAGTTTAGAATTTAATTAATGTTTTTAATGACTTTTTTTTTTTTTTTTTTGGCTTGCAAAATATTTCTGTAGCTGAAGTAGAAAGCCCTGCACTAATAACTGTAGTAAAAGCAAATGACATTATCTGGCCATGTCAAAACCCCCCACAGCCATAATCAGCGATCCAGCATGCAGTGCATGGCAATGGAGGGACTGCAGGGAAGCACTCTGGCTGTGGCTCAGCTGGTCCTGGCTTCCCATGTCCAGCCCAGGGCCTGTCTGCTGGCCCCACGGCTCTCACCACACGCCTCCCTTCTGGGGACAGCCAGGTAGGAACAATGACAGGCGTGAAGGCGGCGCACAGACCGGTCCCATCCGAGGACGCATTCAGGATGTGGTGAAAGGGCATGCCCTACCCTGGGAACTGCGGTGTGCTCCTCTGTCCTACTGCCTAGCTACAGCTTTTGAAGTTCCTTTCCTAAAGATAGAGGAATATCAACTCTGAAGGACTGTAGGAACATCAGGAAAACTAATTTTTGATTATTTTTTGGTTACTTACAAATGCAGGGTATGCATTTACAGTGTGCAACATATTTACTAGTGCCTCAGGAACTGGGGTGATAAATTCTTTTCTCTTTGAGAGGTAATACGTTCTACTGCTAAGCTCCTTTGAGGTAAATATTTCATAGTGTGGCTTTACTGCTACATGTTGTAATGTATCACACAGCAGATAGTTCAAGTCCCACAACGAGAACCATGACTTGGTGGGGTTCTGCAGCTGAGGTGCAGAACAAGGGCTCTGGCAGACCTCACTGTGGGTGTTTAGAAACTACAGTGCAGTGACTCCAAACTTTGCACTTCAACTGCAGTGCATGTTCCTGCCTGACAATAATTTTGTGTTGGGATAGTGCAGGAGGAGAGCTGGCTGATTTTGGTGCAGATACTGCATGTTGTCCTTCAGCTAGTTGTTTGGAGCCAAATGGGTTCTATGCCCGGTGTCCCTGATAGCACGGTGGACAGCACACACCTTGTGCTTCACAATGAGAACCCGTCCTTCCCTGAGGCAGGAAGGTTTCTGTCCTCATTCACCAGTAGCTTGTTGAGGCTTCAAATAAATTATACAACTTGCTGCAGAGTTTGTGGCTGAGCTTGGAACTGACCCAGCATCTTTGTGTCCCAGTCTATTGTCCTAGTCACTCTCTGTTCTTTGGGGTCTGAGTCAGCTCTCCTCAAACATCCTTTTTTCCATTTTTCCATTTTTTTTTTTGTGATTTTTGTGTTCTTCCCCCCCCAGCAAACTTCTGCCTTCCCTTCTATTTTTTCTTCTTGTCACTCTTCATTATTCAATCTTTAAATATTCAGAAAACTCAATCAATGGCAATGTAACACTGTGGCAAAACAGTTACAGTTGGATGATGCTACATAATCTCATTACTTATTGTGTTAGAGATAATTTATTCTGTTTTATCTTCTTCTTGTGAATAGGTTGCCCTTTTCCAAACACCAGTACGTCTTCTTTTTTTTTTTTTTTTTTTTAGCTCACAATTAATCCTGTAAATTCAGTACTATTTGCTTTCATTTATTAAAATTAAGCTCCTTTCCAGGGGGAAAGAGGATTCTGAGTTCTTCCTGGGTAAATTTATAGATTTTGCCAACGTGCAGACTCTCCAAGTTCAGACTGGAAAAAACATGGAAATGATAAAATGTCATCCAAGATAGAAAAGCAATTGAGGGATTCCTTTCAAACGTGGTCATAAGAGGCAAAATTCTTCTTCAGAGATGTTCTACCCAGCTCTTCATTTTGGGTGGAGGTTATTATAACATAGAAGCAAAGCTAATAAACTCCAGTTGTAAACTGTTGGTGAGACCAACATTGAAAGGGGAGAGTTTGTTTTGGAGGGTAATTTCAGGCTCCAAGGCATTACTCTCAAAGCACACGATGTTACTAGTGAGAGGAAATATTACACCTCACTTGATATCACTGCATTGTTTCATGAGGTGTGCTTTTGTTTTATCTCTGCACTGGTTTGGGAACATCTCTTTACAGGTTAAAATGATAGCATTTGGCTGGCATCCTTTTGTTTTCTTTGATTAAAATCATGGTCAGAGCAACTTGCTTTGGAGGAATAGTTTGATTTAATGATACTGACACTAATCTACATAAATGTACTAGTAGCTTTTATGCTGCATCTGTACATTTCAGTTTAGTGAGAATTGGCCAATTTTCCATTCGTTCCCGTTCAAACATCTCTACAGTCATTTATGGTGCTGTGCATGTATTGCAAATGGAAGAGGGAAGGAGTCTTAACTTTTTTTTTCTTTTTTTTTTTTTCTTTTTCCTTTTTGTAGCCTGTTTTATGGACAACATACTGGTTTTACTACAGTGATATCAGTTCTCTATTTTTTCCCTTTCTTTCACTCCCATTTTCTCTTCATGCAAGCTGGACATAGGAAATAGCATTTTTGTTTGTCATTTTTCTAGTCATTCTACTTTCTAGCTTTGATGGGGAACTGCAGTGTTAGTTCTTGCCAGCAACAGTAAAATCTTAATGAAGTATTTGAGAAGTCCCAATGGAGGACCTGCCACATGTACAGAAAATATAGAATAAATGCAGGAAATACGCAAGCCAAAGCTTAACTTTATGGATTGTCTTGTCACAAGTAGCACAGAACTGTTCATTTAGTCATTTGTATGACTGACCTTGATGAATGTTTTTCACATAATTATATGTTTCCTAGCAATTCCTCACAGAAAAGTAGGTAGCTGGTGTCATCCAGGCAATTGGTTGGAGTAGCCCTGCCTTTTGAGAAAATTCAGATCTGTTTCAGATACTCACACACACTTCTAACCTGAACAGATCACGGAGTAACTTTTGTTTCAACGGTTTTGCAGAAAGCTTTTCTTTCTGAAGATGCTGCTTCTGTGCCCTGTAGTCAGGACCAACTACTAGGACTGAGAGCAAGGAAGAGCCAAAACCCGAAGCCCTCCTCTCCCCATCATTTTGTCTTGGCACTTTTCCTGTTGCTAATTTCTGGACTTTGACAATGGCTGCACTTTCGGCAAATCAGTGCACGTTAGCACCGTCAAAACAAGAAAAGCAAAGCTAACTTACGCATTTGTAGTGCTTTAGGCAGTCTGAACAGTGACTTACTTTCTATATCAGGGTTATGCTCACACTGCTCTCTGGCAAACTGTGAAGGTAAACGCCCAAAGAGGGGAAGGCAGTGGCCGTGGGGTGAGCTGTAAATACAGCAGTCTGTGAATCAAACCACTCTCTCTCTCCCACCCTTTCTAGAAATCTATCAAGCTGGCAGGCTGCCCTGCTTGAAATAAATGTGGAAAATATTATGTAACTTTGCCCTGTGTGCTGCGCTGACAGCGTAGGCACAGGTTTTAGTTACACTATCTGCTGTGGCTATTTTTGGTGACCAAAGGCTTCTCTCTTTAAATTTATGTCTCTATTTCCTTTCCCCCCACCCTCTAGTTTCAATTTTATTTCTTTTTTTTTTCACTGACAACATAATGCAGCTCAACATCTGCAAGTGGGAAAACAACATCAGCAAAGCTGTTTAAGTGCAGGCTATTTTTTTTCTTCTTTAAATACTGCCAGAGGAGGCATATACAGCTTCTAACTAGCTGAGCACTGAAACAGCCCATCTCAGCTCCCCACCCCTGGAGTTATATGCTGTGTCAATACCTCCCTCTGCTGAAAGCTCTACATTCTTTCTCTCTTGCTTGACTATTTTTTCCCTGTGGCAGGACTTACACAGATGAGGAGCAGTTGCGATATATAATAGAGTAGCCCGTTTGCTGCAACACAGCCACCCTACCAAGATTACATGCTCTAGGGAGTGCATAAAACTAAACTGCTCGTCCTTCCCCGGTGTGACTGCTTGCAGACTAGGATCTGAGACTAGGAGAAGATGATAATTTAGAGTCAGATGACTTTTAAAATTACTCTGTAAGGAACCCCTGCTCTGGAAGTCAGCCATTGTCAAGGGCAATCCCATTTAAAGACAATTCTACATGCACTTATGCTTTATAACTTTAATTTCTTTCTTTCAGTTTTATTCACTTAATAAGTTTTTTTTTTTTGTTGTTCTTTTTTTGTTTGTTTGTTTTGTTTTGTTTTTTTTTTTTTTTTTTGTTCTAGAAATAGTAAAATTACAGTGTGGTTTGTGATCTATTGTGCTGCATGAACTACCATGTAAGACTTTCAGTGCTGTTCAACTCAAACAGATTGAATTGTCTTAATGGTTGGAAAAATCTATGAATCATCTCAGCTACAGCTGGTGTGGTTATGATGGAGCTCAAAGTCAAGACCTCTGTTTTTCAGAGGCTGCAGGATTAGAGACCCAAACCGGTCCTTTCTCATCTCAGGATCAAGATTTTAAAGTGACCAGCAGATTTGATTTTTCATAGTTTTTAGTACCCCAAACTAATACACCAAAAAGTTTAATGATTTTATTAAAAGGGGTGAATGATCAAATTTAGAGGAGAATGGGACAACTTTAGGGCTGAAACTTGAGCTAAGCCCCTACTTTCAGTGGAGAATTAGAGGCAAAAGACCCTGGTCCATAAAGAATATTTTCCTTTATGGCTGCCTACTCCTCCAGAAAATTTGAAATAGTTGCAGGAATGGCTAATGCACTGCAAAGTAATAGCTAAGCTTCAGCAGTTCATGGCTTGTTTGCATTAATAATGCTTAATATTTCCTCCTTAAGTTCAGCTGCTTCAGGGGCTGTTGATTTTCCCCTCTGTTTGGTGGCAGATGGCAACAACCACGTTACATCAACCTTGTTTTGGAAGAAGTATAAATCAGGTCATTCCTATTAACTTTTTCAACAGCAGTTTCTAATGTCTTTGGGGACTCTGGTGGTGTTAGGGATGAGAGAAGAAATAAGTTACCCCACCAAATAAATGTCTAAGGAAAAAGAATAAATTCTGCCTATGGGCAAAGTGTCTGGATGGGCTTGGGGTTAGGAAGAATACACACACACAAGGCAGAGGAAGGGTAGAGTAGAAGGCAGACAATGGGGTGCAGGAAGGAGTGCAGCTGTAGGGAATAAAAACACTCAGGGGAAGGTCATATAAGGAGGACGGGGAATCATCACATGGGTGAAGTTTTCAGGAAGGTGCTATTGTGTGGAGACTCTTGAGGAGACCTGACCTTATAAGGAAGAAATAAAGAATTACTTTTCAGAAAAAATGAAGGTAGGAACTAAGTGTTGGAGAAGGCGAATGGTGTTTGACTGAGAGTGTGGTGTGAGGTTGGGGCTTTATGGCTCTTTGTAAGGTGGCCAAGGGGGTACAGCTTGAGGTATATTGCCTTGTTTTAGTAGGTAGAAAAAAAACAAACACCTATGCGATCCATTAAGCATCAGGGTGAAGCCCTGTTTCTTTTATATTTATATCTATATCTATACACATATATAGTGGTTTCTTCCTATTTAATCACAGTGCAGAATATTGTGCCTTTTTGCTTTATTTATTGGATATTTATAATAGCTAGAAAAATACTAGCAAAATTGCTGGACATATGGAATGAAAATATTGGCATGTGTTCATGTTTGGTCTTTCTTCAAAATATGTTTAAATATAGAGTTTATTTGGATATCAAGTCCCTTATCTGTAGGTTCTTTAGGACACTAGATGTAAATGTGGCCTGCTGACCTTAACCTGTCAAGGAGAGATGCGAAATTACTTAGAGGGCATGAAAAAAGGGATCCTTACTGATCTCTCTGTATACTTGGTTATTTATTTATTTTTTTTGATAGTTGCTAGGTTTCTAGTGTTTGGTTGGATGTTGTTATTTCTAAGGAAAAATGCATTTATTTTTTATTTTCTTACTTCTGGTTCTCTGTTTCAGACTGCAATGTATAATTGTGAGCATATATGGAGACATGTTGCTTTGTGACTTAGTTGTTCAGTAATTAATGTCATACAAGTGTTGCTGAACTTTGTGTTAGCTTGTGCTCTGTGTGAGTCTTAGATGGATGCGGTTAAGAGTCAAGGTCCTGTTCTTTGCTTTGCAGTTCACTTAGATACTGTAAGCACTCAGCTGAACATCTCTTCCAAACAGAGCTAGATTTAGATCGGGGTGGGGGACATGGGCTACAAAATGCGCATCCTAGCTGTAATAGGATAGTCAGCAACACATCTGTAATGCTGTGGGTATGTAGTTGTTCATACTCGGCTCTGTGACAAAGTCCAAAGCAGTGACTCAATGGGAAGCTGCTGCTGGCTTTGGGTCTCCACAGCTAGGTTCAGTTCTGTGAACTCTGGAAAGCTCTGCAAAACTTCTCAAGATGATAAGTCCTTTATGGAAGACAGATGAAATGAGTTGAAATGAGCTCTGCGCTCATAGCAGAACTGCAGCTCACTTATTTTTCTGGTTCAGATAACAAGGTATATATTTCTGTAGATGTTTTTTCTAAATACTCAAGAAGTAAGCTCCTTTCTGTATCAGTCAAGGCCTTATGTAAGTTGGTTTCCATTGGATGGTTACTTCTGATTTAGACTGCTAGGAAAGATCAGCCATTTGCTTGGTTTGGTCTATCTTTATTTGGTAGTATTTGTTCTTTACAGGGGGACTAGCACATCGGAGAGGCATGTCTGCTGAAAGGATTTCTTTTTTTCCAGCTATGTGTATGAAAATAGCATCTTGGAAGCCACTGAAGAAACAGCCAAAAGTGAATCCATGTTAAATTCCAGTCAAAGAATATTCTTTATCCTCTTTATTTGAGGATCCTGAAGAGGAAGAATAGTCTGATGGCGGGTGTGAGGAATCTTTGAAATCCAAATCCATTTTCTCTTCTAGCTTGTATTTGAGTTATCGTGGTTATGTGTGAGGTATGTCTTAAAAAGATGCAGGTGAAATCTGTGATACAGTGTCATGCTGTTACCGTGATGTGCCCTAATACTACTAGGGGTACCAATATTGTTTCGTGCCTCGCTTTCTCTGCAAGCATATCCTCCACCTTGAGCATACATTTTCTGACCTTAGAGTGGGAATGTGGTAATAGGTGAAACTGTCTAGCAGGGACTTTGGGAGAATTGTCTAGAAAAAGGTGTTATTACTCCAAGCCAGCATGCACCTAAGCTAGCTTGGCTCCTCTGTAACTGACCAAAATGTCCAGGGAAAGAACTCCAGCAGGGGAGCTGCTGCTGAAGGTATCTCTACCTGGTCTTCTGTAGTAATGTGAACTTGCTGTGTCTGTGTTATTAATAGGACCTATTGTTTTGGTTCTGTGGTAGCTACAGCTGCTCTGCTCTTGTCTCTGTGGACTTGCTCTTAGTTTTGTTGGAAAGACTGGCTTAGCTATGCCTAGTATTTGGTAGTGAGTTGCTACTAAAGTGTTTATAAATCTTGCCCAAGCATTCCTTGAAAGGATCAAAGGGAGGGAAGGTTGCCAAACCATAAGAAGGGAGCTCATATGCTTGTGTTTTCTAAATTCAAGTGTCGCTAGTTTATACAAATGCACAAAAATATAAATGTGTCAGATATCTAGAGCAGCTTGCTACAGGCACACCTCTCTTGCAAAAGCAGAGTGTCACATGTTTACATTGCCCAGACATTACAAAGTAAGCCAAAAAAACTCAAGGAAATGGAACATAAATCTGAAGGGATCATTATCAGTTATGCTAAATACTCAGTGAAAACTGAGACCAGGCAAATCTCAACTGGTTTCAGGTTTTCTTAAAGTTGAAACTCAGATCAGGTTCCTTGAGAGCTCAAGAATTTCTGAGCAAACCTAGACCTGCTGAATACTTAGAACTTGAATAGCAGCTTTGCAATATATTTTCAGAGCACTTCTTATAAACCTTAATAAATTCCCTCAGCACCCATGCAATTTACAAATTTTAATTAGCCTCCTCTTACAGTCCAGCCCATAGGCAAAGAGGCAGCTTTCTTGAGGGTTTTAGTATGTAACAGTGCAGCTCGTTATCTCCATTGGGTGACTAACCTCCATAGGTAGGCCCTCTAGGTTCCTATCTGATTTTTAAGGACCTACAAACATTTAAAAGTATTGTACTGAACAGGTTATCCCAGATATCTTGGTGAAGTCTAGCTGCAGTGAGAGCTAAATAATCTATTTGCAATAAATACTTTGTGACATACTATAGGTCCTTTTCTGTTTTGTAAATTGATTTTATTTTAAGATACTTGACCACTATGCAGACTGTTGGGTGAGAAATTATTGAAGCATTTGTGGATAGATCATGATTTGCTCTGTAAATACTATGTTTTGAATCATGATGCTGTTCTCACTATACCTTAATTCAATGGCTGCAAAGCTCTCTGAGAACTCTTGAGAGATGTGGAGTGTTTAGATGTGAATATTTTGGTGAACACATACTAATGTACATCTTCTGCCAATTGTTTCTTTTTGGCAGGGTTCCTACAGAGGAATGTTCTGCATTATCACATAGAGTAGTTCATTACGATGCATATGAGTCTGTGTGCACGCACAGCTCCTCTCCTCTTGGTCCCCAAAGGAATTATACAATGTATGTGTGCAAAAGAGACAGGATGGCCTCTTCATTAAGCCACTGAACAGGAAACCAGGGGAGTTAAATCCTGTTCCTGACTCTATAAGAATTTCTGCCTGTAAATCTGGGAAATTCACTTAGGAAAACTGAGGCAAGTGAAATCTATCAGTAAAATGGGAGATCAGAGTAATTTTTCTGTTGTATGTGAATACTTCAAATTGGCACAACAAAAAAATGCAAGTGTTTTAATAATAGTATGAGAGATTTGAAGGCTTGAAACACATGCCCACGTGTATAGAACATAGTTAAAATTAAAGCAAAACTAAAAAACAAACAAACAAAAAGCAAACAAAAACAAACAAACAAAAAACAACAACCCTACAGACTTGGACTTCAGATTTATAGATGGATTTTAGCCCCCCAAAAAGTTGCCTTGACAACTTTCAGTAACAACCTTCACTGTTGACAACATCAAAAGACAGATCTGTATTAATTCTGTTAATTGTTCTTAAAATGTGTGTAGACCTCTTTGTCAAAAGTTAACATTTTTGCTTGAAATGTCCCTTTTTGTAACGTGGGGCAAATGAAAAATGCTGGTCTTTTAATGACATCTCTATTTGTGTACAGTCTTAGCATTTTGCCAACACAAAATATGTGTTTCCAAAACCACCAGAGAACTGAAAGTCCTCTTATCCTTTGTTCTGATTAGTTATATGGACATGCTCTAACTGCCTGTAAATGCTTTGGATTCTGTGTTTTGGCTTTTGTGTCAGTACTTGACCAAGTCTCCACTTGTTGCAGTGGGATTACATTCTCCAGTCTCCACTTCATGCAATGGGATTACATTCAAGTATGTAGTCCTGTGAGCACTAGGACTAGCGAAGCCTATGCTTTGTCTTACCAATGTGGCTTGTGCAGTTTCTGTGCATTTTGTGTTCACAGACTTTGTCTCCTTTCCATACAGATTTCTGGGAGTCTTGCAAGGTTTCAGCTCACCGTTGCTTTTTCCATTAAAATATCCAGGAAACATCGTGGTTTCCTTACAGGAATGTTCTGTGTGTACAAGAAAAAACGTTTGCTAAGTCACTTATCCTTGTTTATTGCCTTAACAAAATGATGGGATGTTTAGCAGGTCTATTTGCCCTACTTAGTTATCCATTTTAAATATAATCTTAAGTCAGTTTAGACCATGGGAAACCTGCCTTGAAATAAATCAGGTCAATACAGAGCTGTTAGATTTTTGTTTCAACTTCATTTTGCTCTTCCTGAGCCACAAAGACAATATACGTTAAATTTGCGCACAAACTCTTTGAGCAGTACTTCAGGAACCCAATCTCTTCCAAATGAGAAATCAAGACAGATGTGTAATAGATGACATCTCTTACTAGCTGAGTTGTTTAAATTCTAATTGCAACTTGATCTGCGTCCCTTCTCCAGATTTTCCTCCAGCTGTACAATCTGTCACCTTGTTGGTCCTTCAGCAGCTAGGACTTGGTGTCTATTTTTGTTTGTCTGTTCCTGTCCAAGTCCAATGGCAGGTCCAGCTCTGGACTGGCCAGCAGTGGGTGCTAAGGGGCGAAGCAGTTGGCACCCCCAGCCAACACCAGGGAGTCTGCTGTCTCTGTCCTGGATGAAGATGCTGGGCTGGCTTTGTGTTTGGAAACCTTGATTGATAACTGCACCTGTGTGGCTGCCAAGGTCAGGCTGTCTTTGGAAGAATGTTAGATCATCACGGGCACCTGGCTTGGCGTAAGATTTAGAGATGTGGCCTGTCTTTGATGACATGGTTCTGGCAGGCTGAGAAGACTTTATTATGAGACTTTGGCTTGCAAAACCTAGCCAGGTGACGGCTTTGCTTTTGGACAACTATCAGGAACCTGGACAAGGAAGAATGTCTAAACACTGCCTAGTGCATCACTAATTGATGTTAATACATGATAAATGATGATGACTTTTTTCCGCTGATGAACATGCTGCTGCTGAGGTTAAAGAGGTTAGGGATTCCTTGTACTGTTTTGTCAAGCAAGTATTATAGGCGCTACCTTCATATGTCACTATGTATAATCTAGGGGAGGAGGAATAAATGTGAAGTTGGACCAAGCTTTACCCAGACAGGTTTTCAAAACCTCTATGGATGTCTTTGTCCACACAGGCAGTTTGGGCAGCCTGCTTCACTGTTCTCGTTCTTGCATCCAGTCCGAACTTCTCTTTATGCCTATTGTGTTTCATCATCCCAGTGCACACAGCTGTACACAGCCTTGCTCCAGCCTCTCAGTAACCTCCCCACAGGTATTGGGGGGGACTGCTGTTGGTCTTCCTAAAATATACCTCACCTGCAGGCAGAGCAAGCTGTGATTCCTCAGCCTCTCCTTGCTGGGCGAGTGCTGCATCCCCAGCCATGGTGGCTCGCACATTTACATCAGCAGGGCAGAACTGGAGAACAGAAATTTTGTGAAGATAAAAGGAAATTGCAAGGAAGAATAAGGTAAATAAAAGGATAAGAAGGCCTCTGAGCGTCGGAGGATATTTTGGAAGTATCCCCTTTCTTCCACTCTTGGAAGAAGTGGAGAGATTATTTGTGAAGAGGGACTGAAGCAGCTGAATGTAGAAGATTAATGCAGTGATTGCAAGTGACACGGCAAGAGGTGGAGCTGTGGAATATGTGCAGGTGGGAAAATACTCATGATGCTTCTTAACAGGATGAAAGGAAAAGTGAGGAAAGCTGTAGGATGGGTGCAGTTGTCTTCAGGACTTTGGAACTGAGGTGAAAAGTGTTTCAGGAATAATCCCTTTGATAACTGGCATTTTTGAGCAGATGTTTACGCTACAGTTCTTTGATCTGTCTAGTATCCTTAGCTGTCACTCATTGAGACCAAAGTTGCCTAAATCTACATGCTTTTTATGTTATTAGGTACAGAACTCTTCAGTGAGTACTGAACTCTCCAAATCCTACAAGCTGGGGTTTCAAAGCAGTGACCTAATTAAAACAAAACAAAAACAAACAAACAAAAAAAACACCAAGACTCAGAAGAATCTGCTGAGGCTGCTTCAACTCTTCCATAGCATGTCACATCTCTGCAGTGACAGTGGTATGATGAATACAGTATACTTTCTTATCCTACTACAGTCTGTCTTAGTTAGAAAGCTCTGTCCTGGAATGACTGGAAGTAATACAAGTCGATATGATGCGTAAGTGCTATGTTGCATTAATCTGTCGTACAGCACTTTGAGTTGTGCTTACACTAAGGTAACCATCTCAGAACAGAACATTTTACTGCAGGATCCGGCTAATGTAGGGGTTATGTGTGTTATGTTACGTGGTATTTTTGAATTTTTTTTTGTGGTTGTTTATGGCCCCTTGATATCCATAAAATCACTGCTTGTACTTGTGACAGGACAGCTAATGTACATAAATAATGTGTGGTGCTCCTTTTTTACTTCCTGATGGGTAATTGGTCTATTGCCCAAAAGTCAAGCTCCAGCAGAAGCAGTACACTGGAAAATCTTCCTAGTGATTTGGGTAATAAAAGCGTCAGTCAGATTTAGGCAATGATGCTAAAGCCTTTCTATAGAAGCTTGTGTCACAGAATAAATATGAGTGTGGGTTTTAACCCGTACTATTTCAAAGAGTTCCTTTGGTTGGATTAGAGGAGTAGCAAGTTATGTTTGGCCTCCATGTATGGATTTGGGCAGGAAAATGATACCGAGACATTTTTATTCTGTAGATTTACGGACTGAGTATTTGAAAGGGAAATGCAAAAAACTTCTAGTTGTTCCAAACAACACAGAAAAAGTCTAAGTTTCAGGTGCTGTTAAAAGATGAGGGCGAAGATATTTAACAATCTCTTATTACATTGTCTGGCTTAATATATGTGGACAAACAAATGTCCTTTTGGCATACCTGACTGCAAGCACAAAATGTACTGCTGTGTCTAGAATTTTCATCTATATTATTCAGAACCAGACATAATCGGGACTGAATTTCATTTTTACCACCTGTTTTTCTTCAAACTGTGCAATCTGTTTCATCCCCTGCTGCTCAGACTCCCTTTTGGCTATTATTTTTCTCTTGAAAAACATGTTGGCTCTGTAAACTTCCTTACTCCCTTGACTATATGTTTTTTTTTTTTTGTATGTGTGCTCTTGCATCATGATTACTTGTGTATTAGAGCACTTTTGTTTTTTGTCTGGTTGTGAAGGTGATGAGACAACCGCACAGGGATTAATCTGAGAAAAACAGTTCCTAAGTTTTGACAGGAAACTTCATGACATACTAAAGGCCAAATTCTGTCTAAGTTGCTGATCTGAAGCTGTAATTGTAAAAATTTCAAGAAGTGGAGTGGACTTTGGGTAAGGCTTTTGAGTGCTGAGTTTTAAATTTTAGGTCTTTAACTTCAGTGAAATTGCTCCTCTTCCTTAAAATGAATTGCTCAATCAGCACAGTTGATTAACTTTATTTCTACACCGTAAAAGCTCTGATTCTTCACTATATAGTTGTGTAACATACTAACTATGTATATTCATTTCTGTATAAATGTCAAGTATTTTATCTCCTTGCCAGATAGGAATACTACTGCACTGCAAAATGGCATGGAAAAGACTTATAATCTTGATGAATCTTCCACAAAGGTTTCAAAGTCCCCATCCAAGCAGATTTTTGGGTATGACAGCCTGCTGTTGTCAAACATTTTTAGATGGACAATAGCTGAGCTTGCGAACAGCCACTTTGTAGTCTCAAAGCACACAGCTGCAAATTTGTGATCCATCCCTTGTTTAACAATGTGAGGATGTCTCAAAAGCTCAGCTGAATAGAAATTGGAACAGGAAGTTAAACATGAGAATGTATGCCCTGGTGTCGTCTTCAATCTGCTTCAATCTAATAGACCTGAAGCTGATGGAAAAATTGTTTTGCTTAATGGAATATGTCTTAATTACATCCCTGTTTTAATTATAAGTTCTGAAGCAATTATCACCTACTTGTAGAAATCCCAAAGGGGGGTGAGAATTTTTTGTGCTGTTCACTGTAAAAAAAGGAGAAATAAAAGCAAGATTGTACTCCAGACTGCTAATACTTTCAGCACTGTCACTTGATAAGTGGATGAACTAGTGGGAACAGGCACCTCCAACGTTACTTTTTGCTTCCTCAGCTTTGGGGGAAAGAATTAAGAGCCTGGGCCAACTCTTTACTTTTGCTATGTTATAACATTCATACTACGTGGTTGCCATCAACTGGTGTAGTTCTAACTTTTATTGCTGCTTTGTCAGAGACTGCAAGAAGTGATGTGCGCCTTTACAGTGTGGTCCACAGCTTTCCAAGTGTGACTGTGCTGTGAATAGTAAGGCGCAAGCATGCTGCATTTTAACATCGGTCCATTACATCAAAAGTGTGAAACCGCGTACGGAAACCAAATGGGTACCAGGTTCAGAATACGCCTTCCTGTTTTTCTAGTGTTTTCTGAGTTGAACCTAGAGTGTAAACAGACCTTTGTTTTCATCCCTTTTGCTTAGCACATGTCTCTATATGGCAGCTTTCTCCACTCAACTCTCAGGAGGGAAGAAAGATTTTTTCCTTTGAACAGCTCTGTAAATATGGTAGGCTTCCACTATTTAAAACTGTAGGCCAGTATCAAGCTCTTTGCTGAACAAGATTAACTGACTTCAAGTAGGAGTTTTGAGCATAGCAGATGCCATTTTTTCATTCCAATGATTATTTTAAAGTATATGCAAGTGTTTATTTTCCTGCTGTCGTCCTGTAAAGTGAAAGCAGTTTTAAAAAAATAAATCTTAAGCACTCAAACTCCTTATCTAAGTGATAAGAAAGCAAAACAGAAAGTCTATTAAAAAAAAAAAAAAATCTCACTGTATAATGTGCATTTTTTCAAGCAGTTAAAAGTAGTATCAAGCCTGCGGTACTCACCAAAAGGCTATTGGGTCATATGTAAATTGTTCCTATGGAGCTATTCACTGTCGTTAATAGAAAATAAAATACTTTAAATAATATGCAGTACATACTTCTCTTTTTCTAGTTTTCACTAACTCGGGTTTTGTATTCATTACTATTGGTGAACTTTAGGAAGAAAAAATCAGAAGCTGGGTGAGTTTGTGCTACGATTCCAAATGCACAATTGTAATGAAAATATGGTTCAGTTTAAAAGCAATTTATATAATGATGCAGGGGATCTGTCATCAATTGAAAGCTTTGCTTCCATGCCGGATGCCTTTCTGAAACATATGCATAGTTTAGTTGGATATTTTGGACTTGTAGCAGTATTTGCTGAGTAAAATTCTTCTCAGTTTATGCAGGATGTCAGCCCAAGTGGCCAAAGGATTTGTTTATTTGTTGTGTAACTGTCACTGACTTTCTGACAGTGGAAAATTAGAGATTGTACCTATTCAGATGCCATGCATGTGAAATTTTTGGCAAAAAATGAAGTAAAGGTAGGGGCTTGACTGACTGCGAAGGGAAGCATTCATTCTCTGAAAAATGAGGGGGGAAGCATGTAGGATGAATTGTATCCCTTCTCTGCAAAGACATTATGAGCTCATTCTTAGACCTACAGTCATTGTTATTTTATATACAGTATTCAGTCAGTTCTAAAGGTAGATTAAAGCAGAGATTCTCTACAGAAATTTTCTATGTTGTTAGGTGTATTGCTGTGTAGCTATTGGTGTGTTATCAGCATGAACTGAAGGGGGGGGGGGGGGGGTGCCTTCTTCTGTAGATGAGATTTTTTTTCTTCTGTAGATGAGATTTGTAGCAGAGGGACTTTCCTGAACTTAACTGTCTTTTTGGTAATGTTAATACCCCTTAAAGCAGATAATTTGGATGACTCACCAGCAGGACTTTGGAACTACCTTGGACTAACTGGTAGTCAGAGCAGATTGTTACTCCATGTAAACAAATACAAGGGTGGACTGAAATCTAAACCATGCTGGTCAGCTCCACCAATATTCATGGATGTAAAAACAAGGGGGAATGCCTGTGTTCAGGGACCCACTTAAGGCTGTGGAGGAGAGTAGGCTTCATACAGAAAGGCCAAACTCTTTTGCACAAGATTTCTTTCATCTTTAAACTACCTTAATCTTAACTTGCTATTAATTTTGTGTCAGTCCCTGTAGCCACCAGCCTGTTGGTTAGCCTGGCTGCTGGGCTCCTTGTCCAACTTATCTCCTTCTATCTCATCTCTGCCTGCTCTCAGATCACACGTTCCTTCCTGGATTTCTTGTTCAGTTGAGTGAGTCCTTTCAATAAATGTACTGTCTAGCAAGATCCAGTGCTGCCTGTTCCTTCCCTTGCTCCACAGCTGATGTGTATTGGCTCAGTTATAATCCCCAGTGTCTTGTATTCATGACCACCTTCCCTTTACTTTCTTTTCTGCCAGTCTTTAGATTGTGCTCATTCCCTCCCAGTCTTTACCAGTGGACTACTCTGCTATGTTAAAACCCCCAAAACATCCGTTCTCCAGACCAGAATGTCCTAGTGCTTTGGTCATGTCCTGCTGTCCTCCCCCAGAAACCCCTATTTTAATTTCAAAGGAATATTCTTCAAGCATATTAAAATTCCTCAGGGATGCACTGGTTTACCAACAACAGACGAGGTCCATGCTTTGTTTTCCAACCAAGGGGAACTAAGACCTATTATGCTAAGAAATAATAATAAAAAAATCTGGGTTCATCTGTTTCTTCTCAAGGTGGAATTAATTCAGATATTCTGTGGCAAAAGTTGTAAATGTATCATGCGTGTTAAAATTTCCTGTTTTGAATGGTATACACAAAACTTGAACTCATGAGGTGTAGTTTGCTAAACAAAGAGGTACAAGGAAATGTTAACCACTAAAATATCTCTAGGTACAAGTGGAGACCTTATTTTTCATTTGCAAAAGCTCAACCTGGCAAAATTTAGGTAGATGTACCCATGAATCACAAAGGCCAATTGTTGATGCAAAAGTTTCTCGTGTAAAATTTAACATTTTTACTCCAAGGTCTAGGTCTTTAAAGATTCTTAAAGAAATGGTTGATAGAATTTGAATTTTGCAAAATAGATTTATTTTTAGTGTGTCATTCATAGAAGTAGCTGAACTGTTGACTTCATTTTTCTTTCTTCTCACTTTCCCCCACCACTTAGTCAAACATATGACATGGAAAAACTTCATCTTGTTAGTCTTACAAAATTATAAATTTGCTTTCAATTTATTATGAAGAAAAGTCTCTGGGTTACAACTAAAGGTAGGACTATGTTCTCCACTGTTGTAAAGCTGTCTGATCTTCCAAGATAAATAAAACTAGAAAGAGGATACAAACCAAAGAACTAAAATGTGCATGCCCATTTCCTGCTTTTGGTTACTGATGGGATGGGTGGACAGAGGTCTGTGTGTGTGTGCTGTGACTTGGCCCTCACAAGTTCTTGAAAGTAATTGCCTTCTGAGGCTAGCTTTTTCTTTTCCCAAAAATAATTAGCAAATTCTGAGGTCTGTACTTTTCAGAGACTGCTTTATTCTGAAAGTTTTATTCAAGTTCCTTAATTTTTTCTCATGAAATGATGATACATGTCTCTTATTGGCCTTTGGCTGAGTAACCAACAAACTACTGATGACTTTAAAGGTGGTTCCTTGGACAACTTCAGGATTGAAAAAGCAGAGATATCCTGGCAGGTCACTAAAGTTTTTGGTGGCATTTGTGCAATGGACTGTTTTTCACTGCCGTGCAAGATTCAAGTAGACAGTATTGGTAAACAACAATTCAAATGTCTAAACTTGTTGTATTTCTTTTCCCCAGAGAGCCTGTCTTATATCTGAAGTTCTGAAAACTGTAGAGCTCTACTGTCAAGAGATTTCATGGCACATGATCTCTCAGAGTTCAGAATTAAGTTTTATTGTGAATGACACTTTCAGAAAATAAGAAAATAGATTATATTTTATAATATCTGGTGTTTCAGGCCTTTTTTCTCTTCACACTGTTTCCTTTGGTGTTGGTTAACTTAACTAGATTTCTAGAAAGTTAGGAACGAGTTTCCGGGAAGTGCTCAAGGAAAACTGATAATAGTAAGTTCAAGCATAACCAACAGCTATTTGAAATATTCCTCACTAATCACTGTTAAGTTGCCATTCTTAGGCCTGTGGATATTGATTCTTCAGAGACAGATTATAGAAATGGATTGTCTGTCAGCCGTTTGTGATCCTTTCCCTTATTCAGAATAAAGAAAAGGAAAAAGACAATCAAGCTGAAGTCTTTTGGGATGAAAGGACAAGAGAAGACACTATAGCTGAAGTCTTTGGGGAGTACAAGGTTACTGTTATGGTCTTGCTGTAATTGGCCACAGTTGAGAAATGCCATGTGTAAACATCACAATCCATAAGTTTACATTAGCAGCCATGTTTTCTTATCCTGGATCTAAGTTCGACAAACGTTGCAGGGTCTGGGCTGATATGTTGCTAACTAGACTGTGGTCTGTGAAACTGAGATGGCCTTAGTTCAGTTACAAATCCCAAGTGAAGGGGCGATTTGATGGTGTGGAATGGAGGGTAGCAAACCTGTGGCCTCTTGGGCAGAAGTGTTTGTGCTGGTGTGTTACCTTACCGGTACTTGCTTCCAGTGCTCATAAGCCTTACTTTTTTTTTTTTTTTTTTTTTTTTTTTTTTTTATCAGCTTGCTTTTATACTTTCTCACTTATTGAGATGCCTTTCTGAAAACCACTACATTCAAACAGAGTAAGTTACAAGAATATTTGTAATTATTCCCTCAGAGCCATTGCACAGCAAGGGCAATAACAGCTATTTCTATTAATACGGGGGAGTTTCCCCAAGGCAGCTATTCATACCTCTGCACAAATGTTTTTAGAAAGTCCTGCACAGTCCCTTTTTATATTGCAGTAAAAGTTTGTGGTTTAAACCTCTTAGAGGATGCTTATATATAACTAGACTGAAAATCCCCTTATGCGAATGCTGTTAGTGGCCAGACAGGTTCTTCGTATTTTTATTGTAAGGTTGGAGAACTACAATGAGGTGCTATTTGGCAAAGATGCTTGTTAAGAAAAAGGTTTATAACGTGCTATGTAATCCATTCAGAAGCAATGCTTCCCTAAATGTCTTCTCTAGATCTAGGAGTAAGTCTGTTTAAACAGCTTATTCAGTCTCATGCTACACAAGTATGATTACTTAAGTTGAACTCATGAGCTGTTGAACCTAGGTACTACTTTGTTTCAGTGCATAATCAAGGAATGAACTGCTTGTTCTAGATTAGCCCAACTGAGTTTTGTCTGATAGACCAAAGATAATCCTTGGGAGTAAAGTTTTGATTATTTTGTGAACTGACTCCACAAGAGATAAAACTGGTACTAATCCTAGTTCTTTTAATGTTTGTTACAAAATGTTCTTTTGATTTCAGCAAATGTGAACCGAGTATTTTTCTCAATGCAGAGGATACACATTGCCATATATGTAGGATAGGCTTTTCTGGTGGTAAAGGTAAGGAGGTCAAGAAGACTCATCTGAGGAACATCAGTCAAGACCAGGACAGTAGAAACTTGTGTTCTAGTTGCAGCTTTGCTCCTGACAGTGAGTGATCTTGGTGAAATGCTTCAACTCTTGTCCCTTTCCTGTCTTTTAGATGGCTTGTATATGTTGGCCTTGTCTCGAAGATTAAAATGTGTGAAAAGGTTGTAAGAAAAATCTGCAAACTAAGTGAAAAAAAAACAAACCCTAAATATGTTTTAGTTTCTACCTATCTAATCTCCATTTGCTTAATGTTTGTTCTCTCTTCTTATCCCCTCTCACTTCAGTCTAACATACTAGCAAAGGGGGCAAGCTGAGCTGAAGCCTAGGGATTGCCCATTGCATTGCTACGCCTTTCCTCTGAAGAACGAAAGTTGTCCTGAGGTTTATGCAGTTAATCTCCTGGGCCTATGCATCAGTCTGCTCTCTAAAGTAAAAGTTGGGTGAACTTGCAAAGATTTCAGGAGCAGGATCACTGGGTCTGTTAGGGTCAGCAAAAATAATCTGAGCCAAAAATGAAGTCCAGTTCAGTTGCATTACACTCTTGATCTTGGCTACACTTGCTTCCTTGGGCTGTATCTAGTTTCCTTGCGTCCTGTCTCCTTATGAGAGGTGAATGGCAGGCGCGGTTTGGATAGTGTTGCCAGATCTAATTCCAGATTATCTGAGCAATTTTGTATGTTATAGAAATGTGGGCCAGAGGAACTAAAGGAATGGTAGCAGTCCATGTGCCAATGGCAATGGTTTAGTTGTTAAAAGTGGATGTATCTGTACTCTTGTCTCTGTGCCTACTTGAGGAACAAGAAGGCTGCCCAAACTACTGTAGGGCTGCCTATCAGCAAGTAGTAGGTGTCTGAAAATATCTTTTTCACAGAATACTTAAAAATAACAATTGCTGTTCATTTATTTATTTATTTATTTTTCAGTTATTGGAATGTATTCGCTACGTTTATCCAAAGATGATTGCTACTGGGCTTTGAATCAACATAAAACTACAAACCGTTTTATTTTGCTGAAAATGGCATTTTCTTAAGTTTCTACACCTGTTAAAATTAAGGTAGATTAATTAGCCTTTTGACACTAGATTTTACTCTAGGATTGCTCAGTTTGCATGGATGTGTGGGGGGTTATTTGGATTATTTGCAACAGTAAGACGTGAGGTTTTTGAGTCTATTCCATTTTTAATTTTTATATAAGCCCCTCAAAAACCCATAGCAGCCAACTCCCATCTCATGTTTTCCACTCAGAATATTCCTAGCATTGTATGTTCTCCATTATAAGCTGTTTATTGTGAGATCAGGCACAATCTTTACTCTTCGCAAGGTACGTAATTAGCATATCAGAATGCTAACACTGTAAAACATTGCACAGTGATAGAAAGAGCAGTAGGAAAATTTATATAGATTTTCACTTAATATGCCTCACTAGAGGTCTTGGCAGCTTCTGTTAGCCTTTCATAGCAACAGCAGTGAGAGAGCATTTGGCTCTAGCAGTGATATGATCTCACTACGTAGGACGGAAATATGGAGTGAAGAGACAAAACACCCTGTACTAATTTTAGGTTCCATTTCAATCTTACATGTCTTTAAATTCATCTTCGCAGTGTCCTAGATTGGGTTGAATCTCTTCAATACCATCTCATTTGAACAGATCCCCTGTGAACAGCACAGCTTCTTGGTGCTTCTTTGTTTCCTGTTTGGTAGTGGAACGCTTTTATATTTACTTCGGTACTTTCCTCTTGCTGTCTTTTTGCATCAGTATCAGCCAGAGCAGAGTATTGCCTAGACCTTGCATGTTCAAGCTGCCAATGTCTAGATGGTTTGCATTGGTCCCTCTCTAGTGTTTTAATCCTTTTTTTTTTTTGTTATTTTAAATTAGGAATTCACAAATTGTACACTCTTAAAATGCTATTGATTTAAATTAATAATTCAGTCATATCCTTTTTTATCTCAAGTCACTTCCAGATGATCCACATGAAGCATTTTTTCTGTAGCATATTTTGTTTTAGTAGTGGGTTGAAATTCTGGGTCACCTTTTTACCAGAGCCGTACCCAAAGCTGATCTAGCACCTCTGTGCTGCCCTGGTAGCTCCAAGCTGACTGATTTCCCTAGCTGGTGACTCTGGGGACTCTGCAGCTGATGCTTGCTCTGCATAGCTGTCTTTCCCCATGAACAGCAAGCTGCAGCTGCTCATAGAGCAGCCTGACAGGACCAGCTACCAAACCTAAAACTAGGGTAGCTTTGTGGCTGCTCGGATGCTCACCCAAGACTTGTGCTTCTCATAGTCTGTCTGAAGCCTAAATATATTAGAAGCCCTGCTTTTAAAAAAAAAGGAAGCCGTGTGTGTAGCTTTGTGTGTGTGCGAATAGGGACAACCATAAATTTTTCACTGCAGCAATCCACAGGTGGTTTGGATTACTTGTGTATAATCTGAGCTGTTAGAGTTATACAAGAAATATCTCCCTCTCATTCTCTACAGCATAAGCCAAACATAAAAGGTAGATTTTCAGAAAGACTTGGGATGTTAGGCACATAAATCCCATTGAATTTTAAGGGAATTTAGGGTATTATTTGGTCTCTCTTGAAAAATTAATTCTAAGTCTGTGCAGGATTAGAGGAAACTCCCACTGTGAACAAAATTTTTCTCAATAATGCACACCTTTTCCTGAAACTCCTAGCCACTGTTACAGTGTTCAAAATATCACTTCATGCCTGAGGAGTCTGGCAGGAATCTTTTAAAGTTCCCCTCACTTCAGTAGGCTGCACACTGGTCTAATTTACAACAGCAATTCCTAATGCCCCATGAAACTGGACTTGCCTTTCATTTAATAGAATGAGAATTTATATAACTGTATTAACATTTCCTTGAGGCAAAGAATATATTAGATAAAGGCTACAGCAGTGGGTTTGCCCCTGTTTTTAAAAACCATAAATCGGATGTTGTCTGGTATTGTTTTAATTGATATGCTATAAAATGCATGGTTTTCTTAAAAAGTTAACATCTTCCCTGTTTGTGACAACATTTCAGACTTTCAAAATCCTGGGAGTTACAATAGTGATCTTAAGCAATATTGCCAATATTTCTTCATCCTGGGGCTCTGTTACCCCACTCAAAGAGCTATCAGATGTTGTGCCCTGCAAAGCCTGCCTTTGGGCCTCTGAGGCTGTGGATGGTCTCCTGTGCTGTTTCCTTGGGAGATAGGGCAGTTTGCAGGTAGAGTTACGTGCTGTAAAAGTCAGTTGCCAGCTATCTTTCGGCTGCAGGAACCTGTTCCAGATATTTCTTTGGTTTTCCTTGGCTGTCAGCTGCCTGCTCTCAGCCTGCAGCTCTGTCTTCATTCCCTTCAGCGCTGGGCTTGCTGCGTTCCCGTCTCTGAGAGGAAGAATCTCCTGGTGCTATTTGGCTTCCAAACTATTTACACTGAAACATCCTTGTAGAAATGGAAAGAAGCAAAGGTCATGTTAACAGCCCCGTGTTAAAGGTCAGCAATACCATGGTAACATTAGAAATCCATCCAGCTGCCTGCAGACAAGTTGAACCCCTTCTGAATAGGAAATAACCCAAATAAACAGGGAGGTAGATAAAAAGCAGCATCTTAGCCCTGAGCCACGTGTCAAGTGGAAACCTAACTTTCGAGAGCTTGTGGGGTATTTCCTATGTCTAACTTTGAACTCTGTTGCTCAAAAAACAAAACCGTAGCAAATACTCAGAGAAATAACTGCCTTGTAAATGCTCTGCCTCTCAACCTGAGGCTTTTTTTTTTTTTTTTTTTTTTTACTGCAAGCATGTAGTGCAGCCAAGTGTTGTTTAGTATCCTTCCTGTGCCTTAAAGTGTGATTTTTATGGGTGACGTTATGTTTATGGGTCTTTGTTCATCTTCAGCCTCATGTACCCCACTGCTGCTTCCTCTGAGGCTTTGCCGCCACACCGCAGGGTGTTAATTTCCTGTTTTGAGTCTGTCACAGACAAATTCAGGGCCTCGATTAAAACACAACACACACAGATACATGCTGCTGACAAAGGCACTAATAAAACTCTAAAGTTTAAAGGTGGCCCTGGTGTTTCCTCACTGAGCAGCATGGGGACCTTTCACCTCTCGGAGACACGCTGTTTGCAAAGGTTTCTTTTCTTTTTAATTAGGGCTTGCCTGAATGAGTTTTTTTTTTTGCAAGCTGCTCTAGCATTTGGTGTGTTGGGTTTACGGATGTATTGACTATGTAACATGCACACAGCTCGCTTGAGCTTTGGGAAAAAGAATACAAGTCAGCCTCATGAAAGTTACAGGAACTGAAAGGAAGAAAAAAGCTTAAACAGAAAATGTGTTGGTTATAGAGATGGGCCTAGTATGTATGGTCTCTGCAAGGCATGCACATGGGCATCTGTATTGCCTGACCTTCTCTCTTCATTGAGCAGACAGGGATATCTGTGGGGGTTTTAAGCCAGCTTTTCCTTGCTTTTGTAAAAATCCATCCTTCTGTGCTTACATCTAGCAGTGGAAGACTTGCAAAAACCATCCCTAGGCACAAATTTGTACAGCTCTTTTTTCCCCTTGTTCATGTAGTGCAATTTTAAGTGTCTTAGCTCGCTTATTTTGAGACTAGCCTGTATGGTCACAGATCAAACAAGCAAAAAAGAGTTTCCTGTTATTACGTATGTTTTTTTTCTCCTTTTCAATTTGTTGTAGTGTTTCTTGTGCTTGTAAAAGCCTTTGCTTCTTTAATGCATGCATGTTTGCAAGAGTTGCATTTCTTCTTCACTTGCATTTCCTCTAATGGAGGCCTTGCTATTCTCATGCAGTGTTGGGATCTTTTTTCTTTCTTTCCAGTAAATTTCTCTTCCTTTTTTTATTTTTTTATTTTTTTTTTTTTTTTTGGGCCTAAGGAATGTTAATGCTAACGATGTTTTGAAACCTGACGTTTCTTAACTAGTCATTCTGATCAGTTACTACTAGTTTGCATGTCTGCTAGAGCAACTCAGAAAGGCAAATACCTCCCCATAGTCACCTCATAATCAAGAGGGAAACTCGAGTTTCTGATCTTTCTGAAGAGGGGTCTCTTGCAGTATAGCTAATTAAAATTTAACTAAAACTGGGCTAATTATATCTGGAGAGCAAACTTTGCAGCCTGATTTCTTGCAGTTGCAGTTGTGCTCCTCTCCTCCATAACAAAGGAAATACCAGTCATGTGCTCTTCAGAGCTGTCAGGTACGAGAGTTCATTGAAGTCCTGTGTGGATGTGAGAATCACTGTAGGCCTGATGCATGGAGAGTTCACACACTGCAGGTACTGCGTGTCACCTTGTGCACATTGCTTTCTGGGGTGGAGGAAGCTGGTCTCAAACTGCACATTTCCTCTGCCTTCCTGCTGCAATGTTTCTGCAACTTGGGTACATAGCCTTACACTGTGCCTGGTGGTCTCCTGGACACACTCTGTAAATACTTTCTCACAGTGGAAGGAAGAAATTACAGCTTACAGCTGCAATTTTCTAATTCCTCTTATCTGCCCAGTCAGTTTATAGTACATAGCTGGGGGGGGGCAGGAAAGGTGGTCTGAGTCACACCCTCAGTAGTGGGATGAGCGATGTGTGGTACCTTTAAAGACAGTCACCTTGCCAGACTCTGTGGAACAAGGCTAAATGCATTATTTAAGCAAACTGTTGGAGGCTGTAGGTTTTTATGTGGGTTGGAATGAATCTTAATCTAATCTTTGAGCTACTCGATGTTCTCCTTCATTTACTTTTTGACCACCTGTATTTTTTCTCCAAGTCATTGCCTCTTCATCTCTGCTCAGTTTGCTTTTCTCTTTAGCATTGTCATCTCTTCCTCCCCATTTAACTTATCTTATTCCATCTAGATAGTCACCAAGGAGGAGAAAAACCACAAAGCACAAAAAAAACTCTTACAAAAGTTGAATATGCCAGTGTTCCTAGGTATTGATGGATTTTTGGTGCCCCAAATGTGATTATTCAGAGTTAAAAGTTGATATATTGTTAGTACAGACTATGTTCCACATAAAGGGAAGCAAAAAAGGGAGCTAGGAACGCTGTACTACTTCTCCAAGGCTCAGGGCTTAGCTGCTGAAACAAACTAAGAATTCCAGTTCTGAAAATCAACTTCCAGCTTAGAAAACCTTGGCTCACAAGTAAGTCTAAGTGCAGAAAGACCTTTGGTGCTGCTAGCTCTTCACAAAACACCACAAAAGGTGGCATAATCTGATATGTAGGCATTTCCCCTGTGTAGAGAGAATCTCAGATGAAGTGTGGTGTGACAGCTCTGTGCTCCACAAGCTGTAACTGGAAGGGTGGGGGATGAAATGCTACTACAAACCTCAGGGCTAAGTTAGAGCATTCATAAGGCATCCCTAACTCTCCCTGAGGGTGGGTTCAGTGCATTTTAAAACTCTCTTGTCTTTACTTTACAGGAGCCCATTTCTGCTTTCAGAATGTGTCATTGTTGCTTGCTATGGCTGAGTTGACCTAAGGATTGGTAGGAGAATTAAGCTGTAAGTCTTCTGAGGCAGCAATTCTTTGTTTGACTCTGCACTATATAAACATCAATATGGGTGGTAGCTCATAAATGAGACCTAGGCACGCCTGCTATATGTATGATACAAGTGTTAGATGAATGTTCTGCATTGTTCAGTCTTTTCTATTCTGAAATTGTACATTCTTCATTGGTCATGCCTTCAAGGCTTCATCTATGGGGTATAGTACTTTTGTAGTGATAAGCTTTTTTTTTTTTTTTTAATTATTTTAAAGCTGGATGTTAACATAGCAATAGCAGTCACTATATAGGTGGGATGAGCTGTGGGATGAGAAATGTGAATCATGTTTTAAATGAGTTAAGTGTGATGCATTCCATATGCAGAATTGTATATGTTTCTCTGCATTATGAGTAAGACACAGATCTCATGCAAGTCATGGGTTCTGTGTATTTAGCAAAACATCTGTGACTTCTGACCTTCCCAGGCTTGTGTGCATATGAGTGAGTGCACTGGTGTGATCACAAATTGTGGAACAAACTTCACTGAGAATAACAGAATAAATCTTGGAATGCATGAGGAAGGTGGGGGCCAGTGGCAATGTGGGGTGACACAAAAGACCAGACCAATTTCCCAAGGCATTGAGTTTTTCAGCTAGTCCAACTGAAATCTAGGCATAGTCAGGGTTTCTCAATTTTCCGAGTTATGCAGCTGATGTTAAAGTTATCCATGTGCAAGAACAATATGAAAGCAATGCATTGAGACAGTTCCAAGCAGCTTTATATTAAAATCATGCCTAGCAGAAGCCATCTGCAGTGCACTCACTATTGACTAACCTGTGAAACAGACCTGTGAGTGTTTGCTGCCTGTATGAGAGACACGGAATGAAGCAGCATTGTTGAAGTCCTCTAATTTTGCTCCCAATAGTGAGGCATTAACAAATTCCATAAGTGCCAAAGGTGTTTCTTTATTCTGAACTAAGTTTAACTGCTCTTTGCACTTGGATCCTTGCCTTGCTTGTCTCCTAGATACTCAGAGCTGCACTTTTCCTCTTGCTGTCCAAGACTGCACATTCTTTCTCTTACAGTCCTTTCCCTGTCTTACTTTTTTTTTCTTTTTCTTTTTTTTTTTTTTCTTTCTAGGTTAAAGCGCTTTAATTTTGTCCTCTTCTGTTTCTGCTCTCCTCTCACTTATTTGTAACCCAGCCCAGCCACCTCTTTTACAGCTTGTCTTTATGCTTCTATTTGTAGCACTTTACCTATTTCAGTGTGTGGTGGTCATGCTTTCGTACTAAATTCTTTCCTGATGTTGTCCTTTTTTGTTTTGCCCAGGAGCCTCCAGTATGGGTCTGTTGAAGGGAAATTGCTACCACTCCCTGGTGTGAAGCAAAACAAAACCCCCACAAAATCTGAACAAAAAAACTAAACAGAATAGCTCCCTCATATCACCTCTGCAGAGAGCTCTGCACCAAACTCCCCAGAAAAGGGAAGTGTCTGCTATGGTGTTTAGACAAAAACATTGATTACTAAACGTTTCAGATCTGATCACAGCTCTGCCACAATTACATCAGGAAAGGCACAGTCTTAAGTTGCTGTGTTTGCAACAGGTTAGTTGATAGATTGTGAGACTTCTGTCATTCTGAGGTGAATGACTAGTAATAAGTCTTAAAGCTTGGCTAATGTGTAGCACAGCTGCCAGGGTTGCTCTGCCTGTATGCTACAAGAATACTACTGGGGTTGCCTTATGCTCTTTCTATCCATTTGTACCTTGCAAGCTGAATTTTACAAAACATTGTTTTGTAGCAGTCTAAATAGTACAGCAAGGTGCCAGAAAAGGAGATCTGGTGCCAGGAAAATCACTGAATTTACAGATCAAATCCACTGAGCTCTAGTTTTTCATGGGTTGTCTCCTTGATCACAAGCACACTGAAGAAGGGTTACAACTGCTTTTCTAGAAGCTAGAGGAAAAGAGACCCTAAAATGATTTGATTTTTTTTTTTTTTTTTTTTAAGAAAATTTCATAGTCCCTATTGTAATCTGGTATGATGCGAAAAAGGTTGCAACCCCCCCAAATTCACATGTTATGGCCCCCAGACTGGAGACAGCTGTATAGCTGTTAAAGGATACTTGATAAAGCCCAGTCAAAATGTTGCCAATATTGCTATGGCAGGAGTCACTAGATGGCAACATTACCTGTACTCTTACAAATCCATGTGTGTGAGCATTGTTCAGCCTTTTGAAGAAATGTCTTGTTTTGTGGATCTCTTATGCAGGAGCATGGGAAGCAGTCAGGGTGAGGCTGTTTCTCCTTCCAAATACTATCTGAATGGGAAGATTTCTTGAATGTTGTTAGCTGTGTGTTATTCTGGCTGCGAACAGGATGTCAAATAAGTATCTCTAATGGTATACCCACCAATTTGTTTGTTACTGTGCCGGAAGTAAATGGTGATTTGAGAGAGTGCATGTGTCCTACTCAGCTGTGCCTGCTGTCTGTAGGGATGCTGTAGTGGGGAGGGGATGGGAGGGAGCAGTCCACTGGAGGTGTTTCAGTAGTATGCACCTAGATCTGCCAGCAAACGTGAATTAAGACCCCTTTTAATGCTTTGCCTGGAAGCCATACAGCAAGGGCTTTACATCTGCTACCACTCAGAGAAGCTGAGTGTCCCCCTTCATTTTGGACTCTGCGGGTTTTGCACGTGGCTCCAATTTCATGTGAAGTTGTTTTTAGGTATGCAGCATACAGTTTGTGGTAATCTCACAAAAGAAATTTGTTAACGGATTCTTCAGGATTTTAATACTTCTGTGAGAAGTATGCTGAAGAGTAATGCTTGAGACCTATTTGTTAATAGCTGATTGAGAAATTGGCTAGGTAGGTAGTATGATTAATAAACGAGAGTACTGGACTTGGCTCATTTTGACTCCATTTTCCTCCAGCAATAGCTTAACAATGTTTTAAAAATTCATATTTTAATTGACAAAACTATGGCAGATTCATGCAGGGTTATCTGGAAATCACAGAACTGTTCAAGTATGCAAAGAAGTGTTGCCTTCTTTGCCTTTCTCTGCTGCAGATGTTGTTTCTATTCCTAACCAGTGCTTTGACTGAAACCTCATAGAAAAAATCTTAGGGGGACCCCAATTCAGAAAAGTCTTGATGCAGTTAATTATTTCCTCTTAATTTACACTTGAATGCAAAATAACAACTAACAGATTCCTAAGAGTAAATGCAAAATGAACCAAAACTTCCCCTAACGAACTGTTATTAAGATAATACATCTGGGGGATTTTTTTTTTAAAGTGAAAACTTTAACAAATAAAAGGAAATATTTGGAATAGATGAGTAGTTTTCCTTCTATCCATTCTGTTGAATGCTTCCCACTGCAATGAGAACGCTTGTAATTCTTGTTCTTGCAGCTACATATTCTGCCAGGCTCCCGTGTGGGACAGTTTTTCTCTCAGCTCAGTATGCAGAGTAAGTGTATGAGAGCTGGATTTTCTCTCACCTACTTCATGAACTTCATGATTTTTTGTGAACTGATTCTTCCAGGAGAAAATTGAAAAGCCTACTATAAATAACATACATTTGAAGTGGGAAATATTGTTAGGCACAGCTTCATCTTCTACGTAAACAATAGAAATGCAGATTTTTTTTTCCCCACCTCAGAGGAAAACAAATGCACAACCCCTTTGGAGGTCATTGCAGTTCATCCTCTTATCCTGAAACAAAAGAAACTGCTGTACAATGTGAGCTATAGAGTAATATAGATTGCATAGAGTAATATAGAAGGCACAGCTGTGCTTCTCTCCCCTTCCAGTCCCATAACCTTCTGTTTCGGTTTGGTGTTCACTTCTTCAGGCTCCATGCACAGACATTTAGGAACAGCAATTGGCAGGATTCAAAAACATTTGCTGCTGGAAAAGATGCATCAAAGCAGAGCAACAAATGATGGAGATGCTATGTATCAGTTAGCATGCTTTGTATAACAAGTGGTAGCGAAGGGGAAAACTGCCTGATTTAATTTTTTGGGGTAACTTTGCTCAAAAATAACAGCTGATATTTAATCTTAAAAATTATACTCATTAACAACAACACTAATGTGGGTGACTTGCTCTGTACTTTGTGAGGTCTGACTGTTGCTGCTGAATGCTTGTGCTGGGGACAGCTGGGACAGCTTGCTTTGCAGAGCACCAGGATTTTTCTTGACTCTTATTTGCACTTGGCGAGGGCCCCTGGTGAGCACTGGTGCTGCTGCTCCTCATATTGAGTGAGGAAATTGAAATGTACTCGAATTAGAAACAGATGACTGGAATTTAGAGATGAGTTAAAACTGCTCTAAGCAAAGGGCAAGAGTGATATAATTAGTCTGGCTCGCAACTTGTTTGCTTATGGTACGTATTAGAGCACATTTTTATAGCTTTTAAAAGTAACAAAAGAAAACTGAAGTGGGTGTATATACAAACATAACTCTCAGATTTGAGCTTTACAGTTAACTTTTAGATCTAAAATGCTATAGCCTGATTCTCTGCTAGTCCAGGTCTTGCACAGGAATGGTTTCTCTGGAACCAGTAAGATGGTTTTGAACTAAGATGGGCAATAAGGGACCGCAGTGAAATTGCTTCTTCTCTGCCTGCTGAAAAAATGGCTAGCCCTTATGCTTTAATAATGAGAAAAGTGAAGTGAGAAAAGTAACAATCTCTTTCCTTAATTTTGAAATTGAAAAGATATAATTGATATATCCTGAAAGGATATAATGGATATAGCCATTTTAAAAGCTTGAGTTTGATGATGGACTTTTGCTCCTGCAGTGACCTCTTAGCTTTGTCACCAGTGCCCTTAAGGAATATTAAAATGAAAAATTCCTGAAGAAGAAAGTGGTCCCCAGTGTTTTTGGATGGATGCTTTGTCTGTTGCTCACTGTGCTCTGGGAACATGGTGCTGCTGACCTCCACCATGCTGAAGTGCTGGTAGACGCAACACTGAATGATTCATAGAGCCTTGGTTTTCAGAAGGCATTTAGCAACTGAAAACAAGAGTGAAACAAATCCAGTGACAGTTTAGTTCAAACGCTAAAGGCATCCCCTCCTCACCATGGGACGGTGGGTTGGAACTAGGTGATCTTTAAGGTCCCTTCCAACCCAAACCATCCTGTGATTCTGTGATTCAGACAAGAGGTTTTGTACACGGTGCTTGGTTTTTGCCTTGTCCTCCAGGGTCCTTAGCTGTTAGCTGAGATGGTTTCTGACTCAGTGTTTTAAATATTTTCAGTGTAAATGGGTACACTAAGGCTTCTGATCAAATGAACACAACTCTGCAGACAATTCCTGCTACACCTGCAGGAGATGGAGAATAATTTGTGCCCAAGTATAGCAGGACAGAGCTGTTTTATTGCTTCAGACAGCAAAATGTTCAGCATGTTCAGACTCCTTGGTTCAGCAAAACCTAAGAAGAAAGGGCAATGGAAGTGCAACAACCTGCATTTAGCATGTTCCCCAAAAGCCTCATCTTGTTTGGCTAAGGTCAGTTAATGGAGAGAATGCTGACCTCAGAAGTACTTGTGGTGGAAGAGGAGATGCAGGTTATTATCATACATGTATATTGTTTATTTTAAGACATGGATACAGTAAGTAGGAAAATGGCTCCAGAATTTCAATTTTTGTTCTGTAGGGACAATTTTGCCATATAAACCATGAGGGGCTGCTGCCTCTTAGAACTTTTTTCTTATATATGTAAAACATCAGGATGTGATCAAAATAGGTCAGGGAAAAAATGTTTAAAATACTTTGTAAAATCAAACTTTCTTTGCTTTCCAGGACTACAAAGAGAGCTTATTTAGTAGTTGTCTTTTAATTTGTTTTAAAATAAAAGCAGGCATTTTTGAAGCTTTAAATTTACCAAAAATAGCTGTCTATTACTGGACTGTTTTGCGGCTATTTTTCTTGAACTTGTTTTGGTAAATCATGAGAATTTTTGACATAATGGAAAAGTTTGAAGTTACCAATGTTTATGAAAAGCTTTGCCTTCTGAAGAACAAGCTCATAAGAAATACTGTAGTGCAAAATGGAACGAGTTAATGACAATGCTCTGTCATGTCTTATTTCCTGAAGTGAGCAAATAGTTGCATGCTGTAAGATGTGAAGTTATTGGAAGACTTCTGGTTTAAAAAAAAAAACAAATATGCAAAACTCAGATGGAAACTTGAGTGTAATTTTAGGACCGGCTCACTTTTTGTTGTACAGTGATCTTCACAGATCTTCATTAAAGCTCCAAGATGTTACGGCATAAAGAATTGTTGGAGCTAGTACTGAAAAACTATTAATTTGAAGTATTTCTTTGAGAAATGATTTTTTCTTGAATTTGTTCTATTTCATAGGAACATAGAAATGCATGTCAGCCTATCAGTGTTCCAGAGGCATTTAGATAATGCCCTTGATAATATGCTTTAACTTTTGTTTAGCCCTGAAGTAGTCAGGCAGCTGGGGCTAAATGATCCTTGAAGGTCCCTTCTAAGTGAATTATTTTATTATGAATCTTTTTTTTTTTTTTTTTTTGGGGGGGGGGAGGGGGGGGGCGACGACTTGTTTCTTCCCATCCTTTGAAATGTCTTTATTATTTAGTAGTGTGCTTTATTTTTAACGTTATGAATTAACTTTTTTTTTTTTTTTCAAATATTTCTAGAACAGTTATACAGTTAAGTCTCTTGTTTGGAATCTGTTGTTTGTTTCTGCCCTTGCAAAATATTTTTTTATTTTTTTTTCTGATCAAGCTTCTGCATAGCAAAGGAATAAAAGTTCTTCCAGTCTGCATCTTCAAATGTCTCTGTTCTAAGAAGGGTGTGTGTCTATTTGGTGTGTGTGTGTGTAGGGGAGAGGAGTTGTTTCTGCCCTTGAAGTTATAGGGGTTTTTGTTAATTTATGGCAGGATGGCTTTATGGGCTACTGCACAATGTGACTGGCTGCAGCTACCCATGAGCATCTGGGCTACCTGCATGTCTCTGATGAGTAATGAGGAGTCAGTGTTGCAGCTTCTCTGGGAGGGAGAGGGGAGAGTGATTGAGAAAGAGTGGTGGGAAAGTGGGGATCAGAATCTGATCTTGATACATGATTTGGCTGTCTGGCTGTCACTGAGGTCACTGACAGAAAACCTTCATTTGAATACCTGGAAGTCAAGCAGCCACATTATTTGAAAAAGGCCTTACTGTGTTGCTGAAGCTTTCAGCAATATCAGAACCCTTAAGTTTGCTTTAAGAAGTGGCTTTCATCTGAATCCAGGTGGAATTCCTGTAGTATCCCCACCTGCACAAAATCAACAAATGCACTGAGCCTTCTAAAAATATTTCTGCTTGGGCAGGGGGGACAGAGATGATAAGTTAAAGCTTGTTGCTGCTGACACAGTGTGCAGTCTCAATATTCATCTGCCCAGGGAAAAGACATTTGGCTGGGTGTATTGCAATGCTGCTTGGTGGGATTGCTTGCTTGTCCCCTCTGCCTTTCTGCCTGTTTCCCACCCCATTCAGTTGCAGGAGCTGCCAGGTTATCCTGATCCTAATATAGCTGGGACTGTTGAGGAGAAAGCTGTACTGCCTGATTTTGTTCTCTGCCTGGACTGCCTGGCAGCTTTCATGGCCTGACACAGCTAAAATTGCCCTACCCTCTGTTAGGGAAATGCTGGAGGCATCATCAGCTTTAGGAGAGATTTTAAGTGTCTGTTGTGCTGATAAAATTGTGTGAAGGAACCTTAAAAATGCACAAGATCTGTGTGCATGGCTATTAAGATCGTTCCAAGTAATCACAAATGTTTGACATGCAGGAACTGCCAGTTTTTGAAGTGCTGTTTTGTTGTTGTAAAATTATAATAAGAAATGACTGTCTCCATAACCTTCTCTACAATTGAAAGTACAATTAACAAAAAAAATAATCAGATTTTCCAGTTTGTTGCAATGAAGCATCTGCAAAAATACTCTGGAGGACGTGATGATAACCACAGTCTGCAGCTGTTGTGTTATTGAGGGCTGATCTCAGATCTGCGGTCAGTGCTGATTTCAATTTTTGTACTTCATGTAGGGATTCAACTTTTACTTGTGAAGTGTTATTCCAAAACTTTGCATCCGCTCTTTGAATATGGAATGAATTTGTGAGTCTAGAAATAAGTGTTATAGGTCATATACTAAACAATTCTTAATTAAAAATTTCATCACTATGCCACTGCTTTTTTTTGTCCACAAGATCTCCAAAACAGAACATAATTTCAAGTAATATTTCACTATGGTTTAAAACATATTTAAAACTCGTTGCAGGATGTGCTTGGAGAAATATTTTTTTGAAGCAGTAGTGACTTCTTACCATTACTTACCAGACTGGAACATAGTGGCAGGGTGCTTTCCACCTGAGAAATTACTCTTCAGTTTTTCATAAGTATTTCTGTAATGATGGAGCTCAGACTTAAGGATCCCTGAACAAAGACAGCTTTAACTCAACCTTGTACAATTAAGTGTCTGGGTTTGTAGCATTACTAATGATGATTACAGTGTTACAATTGATCACGGGAAGGCACCCAACAATCATTTGGCTCCTTTTGAGAATCTCAATCCTCATGCATAGCTTTCCACTAGGAAACATCTGTTCCTGAGTGGTCTGACTTTGAACCTCAGCTTCCTATCGCATCCGATGCAAAGATGTCTCCTGCTGGTGCTTATTAGAGAAGGAGAAAAAAAACCTATGGTTGGTTAATAATGCCATGCTTTGGGGATTTCACTTGTCATCTATGGGGTCATGAAAAGGAAAACTTACCCGTGATAAGTTATAATGACTCGTTTTTTTGGGTCCTCTGGTCTTTCTCTGAAGCACAGGAGACTAACCACAGTAAAAGATGGGATTTAGGCAGGCTACATTCTTTCTTTGAGTGGCATTGCATTTTCAGGGGTCTGGTTCATGTTTTCTTGCAGATGTGTTTGGGTCTAAGGCTGTCAGCTTCTGGGTCAAATCTCTATTGATTGTCAGGGTCTATTGGATTTTTTGTCTTCTGTGCAGATGCACTGGACTTAATTCCTTGAATAGGTAGAATGCTAGTCCTATTCAAACTGAGGTAAATTAGGTGTATGGTTGCAATTCAAATATGAAAACTTAATCCGTAGTTTCTAATCTGATGTTGCAAATCAATTAAACGCTTTACTACAGCATGTGTATACTGGCGTCCTCTAAGTCTGACCAATTCTTATTTTTCTGCAAATATGTTGTGAAAAATACCTTGCTGGCAATCCTAATTTCTCTGGTAATATTGCTTCAATCCTCCAAGATGTTTCTCTTAACATAGTCCGAAAAGCCCCTGAGTTGTATGAAAAATAGTGATCAAAATTTTTCAGTGCTCTTGGGGTGTGTGTGTGGTATTTGTGTGGCGGTGGAGGATGGACAGCTTTCCCAGAAGAAATGAAGAAATGATGCTATGATTTTATGGAACTGTCAGCTACAATGTAATAGAATTTCCAAAATATAGATTCTGATCATATAAACCAGGAAGTGAAATTCTACTGCAAAGATGATAATGTAGAAGTTCAGAGGAACTGAGAGAAAGCAAAAAGCTAGACTTCATGATTTTGAGTCTTTTTATACTTCTGTTCCTCTACAAAAAAGCTTTTTTGTTGGAATTCTAATAAATGTTATACTCTCAGGTTATACTTGCATGTCTGGCAGATCAGCATCTATTTGAATTTGACCTCTGATCTGGAAGGGGTCTTCAGTATAAAAACTAAATGGAGTCTAGAATCAGGTAAGCTCAAGTTAAATGGAAAATATAATGATGTTTGTGGATAAAGTCTGTTCAGTCACTGCAATGCATTGGTACTTAAATGCCCTTTTAGAGCAAACTCATTCTATTACTGCTTTATTTGTATAGGTGTATTTGAAAGTGATTTTGAAAGAAAGAAAACTGCAGAGTTCAGTTAAATTTCTAGCATAGACTCTGATGCATAACATGTGAAGATTGAAAGAAAAAATGGGTTCTTTGAACCCTGTGATTAGAAGTAGAGTCCTTGGTGTCTTCTGTTTAAAGAACAGCTTCTCCTCTAATATATCATTGCTTCATCAAGACTTGAGAAGATGAGAATACAATGTTGGAGGAATGTAGCATGAGAAAACAACAAGATTATGAATTGTTTGCATTGTAGAGCTACAATGATGGTAGGAATGGAGTGGAATAAAGAAGACCTGGAGCAGATGAGGACCAGAGAAGAAAGACCTGAAATCAGAGTGCAAAGCCTTTATGGTATCAAATGTAGACAGACTGCAGAAAAACAAAACCTACAGAAGTATTTTCTTTCATTTTTTCTGAATGATGCACGTCGGTACCTTTTCTCCAGTTTGTGTACTGTGTTCACACCTCTGGGTGTTTGTGCTCCTACCACCTGCAAATGGAAGTGGTTGATAAGGGCTATATGAGAATGTGCACGTAGCAAGTAGCTGGGCCAGATTCACTTGGTCCATTGTATTCATTCAAAGCTCAGTGTAAAAATTCCATCTGTGTGTAATTGTTACTTGATTTCCCAATTTCTCTCTTTCTGGGGAGGGGTGGGAGGGTTAAACAGATTAGGTTACTTATACCCCCACCCTGTTATCTGGGCGCGTTTAACCTGGGCGTCACTGCAAGTATCTGAAGTGAGCAGTGATTGGGCTTGCTGCACTGGAAGCAATTGCTAATATCCAGTTTCCTTTTAACACTTCAGAGATCTTCAGAGATTAATGGATAATACAAGCCTGCTTGTTCTTGTACAACAATCAATGCTCTTTAAATTTTATGTAGTATTGCACCAGGAAGGCAGAAAGAAGGAAAATCACTATTTACTTCTTTAGTCAGTGATAATATTTTTTTTATAATATTCTTTATAAGCTCAGTGATCAGTCTTTGTGTACTACTTTATTACACCTCATTCTAGATTCTTCCATGCCTGTGCATGTCTCGGCTGCACTGCACCCCTTGCAGGCACATGGTCTGCAGAGGACTGTGTAAAGGGTAAAATAGAACAGAAGTTAGCACTGTAGTTGTAATCTCTAGGAGCTTTTCTCTAACCACTTATTAAAGAAAAGGCACTGTCCGTTGATTACTAAGCATAGTAAATACGAGTGTCTAATGAATGGCTTTATTTTGGAGATGTAAAGAATCTGCAAGACTGATTCAAGGTTTTTATGTAGTTAGGATTGTGGATTTTAATGTAGTTAGTGTTGACTCACCTATATTCTTTCTGAAGTCTGAGACAATTGCAGTGACTTGGAATCAATAATTTGTGTTTCATATCCCTTCCTAAGAATTTGTTTCTACCATCGGTGTGATGTCTCTATTCTAGTATCTCATGGATCACTACTGGTGCTTGAAGAGTAAGCCAGGAGTATTAAATCTATTGCAAAATGGTGGATTCTACCCCCAGATATTTTTGTTTTGAAAATCACTTCTCTTACTCCTCTAACATCCAGACTGAGCGATTGTGAACAGCAGAGTTACTAGTGGATGTATGAGTTATTTAAACTGATGAATTATGCAGCATAGCTGGGTAATTTTTTTTGCAAGGTAAATTCTTAGTCACATGTACTTTTTTTCTCCTACTGTAGTTCTCTGCTTTGCACACAAAGGTGTGCTGTACCAATTTGTGAAATTGTGAAATAGACCTTATTGTGAAATAGAGAAAACCAAAGATTGTGTCTCTTTTGTTCTTGTTGAGCATGCTAGTCCTAAGTAGCTAAACATCCTTTTCTTGATCATAGGAGGTCAAATCCTGGAGCAGGCCTTGCCTAAGGAAGAAAAGTAATCTTAAGTCATTGAGCTGAACTTTGGATTTTGTGAGAGAAGTTTCTTGTTTTGGTTCATAAGATTGCTGAAATCGAAAAGAGTCTTGGTACAGTATAGGGCTGAATAACAGCTTTGAGATTTGGTCCATACGAATTTCCTGTTTAATGAGTGCTGGGCGTGGCCACAAACTTTGTTACATACAGCACACACAAGACCAGATTTGTGTTCTGTCTTACAAAGCTGAGGCAACTGGAGATAGTCCTGGATTTTAGTGGATCGGCAGAAGCTCCGACAGGTGATGGATACTAATGTGTATCCATAGATCATGAGTTCCCACAATAACTAACGCACAATACTGCAGCTTTACTAGGATAGCTGGAGCTTAAATATAATTATTGGTTTAAAAAGCTTTCCCCTGTTGACTTATTTCTGATATACATAATTTTGAAGATGTGGAGCAGCAAAACGTGATTTAAAATGTCAATTTGGAAATGACTCTGCAAGCTTTGTGGCTTTTTGAAATACAGTAAAAAGAGCACCTCACTGCAGTATAATTTTTACACCAATAAAACAGGTTGAGTAACTATTCTTAAAAAAAGGCTTTGATCCAATTACAAAAGTTACCCTAGACATTTAAAACTGCAACTGGCATAGTCCTTAGTCCAATAAACATTTAAACAGAATCTACAAAGAATAAGCCTAGGAGAAACCATCATCCAAGCAGATGCTTGGCCAAAGGCTCAGCATGCAGAGGGATTTGGCAGGACTGGAGGAATCTGTCTTGTGCTTCTTGCAAATGCCCAAATGTAGAAACTCACAACCTTTCCACTCTACTTGGAGGTATTGGGTGAATAAAGCTCTGACAATATATACAGGATGCACGCTGTTCCACACTTGCATGGCTTATTCTAGGACACGGCAACTGTTTCTTTGGGGTTATCCCAGGCTGATTGGTGGTGGATGGGTAGTGGTTAGGGTGAACAATCTCTCTGTAACTAAAATGTCTCATTCACATTTTTAGTACTAGTGGCTTTCTTTCAACAGACTTTGTGTCTGCCTTATTATTTCTCGTATGTGTTTATGGGAATATTAATGGTCTAAAGTAATATCTGACAAAAGCCAGTGCCTGTGCATGTACACACATGCACTGTCTTCTTCTTACAGATATGTCTCCATCACCAGAGGAGATTAGATTAATGTTACTTTGTTCCTTTTTGGAAAAATTATACCAATGTTTCCTACCTCACTGCACTTTTTAGACTTATGGTGCCTGCTGGTGGTGTGAGCAGACATTTGAGTCATACAAAAGTAAAACATTAGGAACTGGTCTGACATGTAGGATTATGCTACTTTCAGGGTTGCTGGAGACCTTTTCAGTTTAAAACTTGGGAAATGAACATTCTAGATCTCCTTACAAGTTGTTTGATCACCTGCATGAAATACAGATAACAATCAGGTCATAGTAACAGCCCAGGAGAACACCTGGAACGTATTTAGTCCCAGATCTTCTCTCATTTCTCAGTTTTATGTGTTTGCACTGTTTGCTCTCCTTTGGGCTGTTGGAGCCATATGAAATTGCTGAAGCTACCTATGGAAAACCCAATCCATCCCTGCTGACTAGAATTAAGATATCTCGTCTAAATATTTTAGATGGTTCTGTCTGGTATCCTTGCTCCCCTTTAAGTATTTTAAAAGTTTTGATCATGTTTTCCACTGCTAATCCTTTATACTAGGATGAAGATAGCTCCATCTTTGGACAGCAGTAATAGTATGGTCAGCTCTGGTCTGTCATAAAAGACAGGTGTGGTTTCCTACTAGCTGGAGGTGTTCCAGGGCTGTGAATTGAATTTACATAGCATCTTCCTCTGTCCACCTTCTTTGCAGCATTTCCTCTTGTCTAACTTTGATTTCCTGCCTCACTTTGTCTGAATTGCCATCTTTGACACTTTTTCTGATGTGCTCTACAACATGTTGGAAGCTAACAATAAAAAAAAAGGAACAATGTTGGGTAAACTGAGACTAAAAGATGGTGGCTGAAAAGTCTGCTGCTACTGCATATTTTGCTCAAGCAGTGATATATGTATAGAAAGGGACCTTTTAGTAGGTGTTGGCTTTATCACCACCTAAAGGATCAGGTGACGATAGGACAAATAGGGCCTCAGGCTAAACTGTCTGAATGTAAAGTATGGATTATGAGGTGCTTCAGAGGAGCCATACTAACTTGGCTGAGAAGGGTCCCTTCTTCCTCATATGGGCACATTACGGGTTTGATTATGAATAACAAAATAACAGCACTGCTGTAAATGTAGTGCACCACACAGGACTCTCTCATGTGTTCCACAAGCAAAAAATATTGAAAGCAGGTGCATTGTGTAAAAAAAAAAAAAAAATAAAAAAAATAAAGTGGGAGAACAGGGGAGAATGCAAATGTTGTCTCCTTGACCTATTTTGCACCTTCAGGTGATTTTTGTAGGCAGAAAGTAATATTGACTCAGGCTTTCTTGCTCCTGTACTGGTCATCAAATATATAGGATGTACTGAAAGCATAAGAAGGAAGAAACTGGGTCAGTTCTCACATTTTATTGTGGTTGAGAAAAGTAAAAGAAATCAAAGAGGAATAGAGAATTAAAGGAAATGAGGAATAAATAGAAAATTGCAGAGAGCTTAAAGGATAAATGGCAATGGAAAAGAGGGTAATATTAGAGATGGATATAATGAACGGATGAGAAGATCCACGTTATTTTATACACCATTTACAGTAAACGAAGGGATTTGTTAAGCACTGCACACTCCTCTGTGGGTATATGCTAGTAGGTACTCTTGTCTCTTCCCTATCCCCTCACAGGAGAAAAATAGTCAAATACAGATTTCTGGCAAAATCTTCAGTATGACTCTGAATAGAATATTTGCTTTTGTTCTCTTTTCCTGTCTGAATTTTAGCGACGTGAGACCTCTCTGCTGTGAATGTCAGACATGGGTAGCTGAGTCATACTGAATAAAAGGGAAGTGTATTTGACCTGCCATTGTTAGAGTGCCCTCATCACAGCTGTTTTTGTTACCCATGTGAGGTCTTTCCTTCTTTGCACTACTATTCCTGTCTAGGTCTGCACACTTAATTATCTTGAAAGTTGGTCCCATTCTGTAAACCACTTTAAACATTCATGGTCCAGAAAACTACACGTAAACCAAAAGTTTAGATGCAGATACTAAAAGGTGTACTCAATGTCCTACTTGTATAAATTTCACTGGGGGGTCAGAGCCCTGTTGTGGAAAAGCAGCATCAGTAAATACTGAGGTGGCATTATACTATACCTGAATAATCCTGAGAAGCTGAGGGCAGAGCTAAATGAGTTCTGCCTCTTTCCTGACACCTTGCAGAGTCTTAGGTCTTGGGGACCAATGACCATCACTTTAGGATCCAAAGAGGAAGCGAGTGAGGTGCAGAGGTAGATCCCCCTCCCACTACTGCAAGCAAGTCCCACAGTGAGGTCTTGTTGCCATTAATTCTGGAGGGACTTGTCTGTGCTTATAGCTGTGTCCCTAGGAAAGGACAAATAATGATAGAGCATGCAATAGGGTGTGCTATTTATGCTGTATGCACAATATTTAAAGAAACAAAACCTTGCTTTTCTGTTTGATGCCAGTGCATGTAATCTATGCCTCCAGCTGGGAGGAGTTGAGGAAGACCACCAATAGGCAATACTAACCCAAAAGTTACTTGTACTTGTGTGCAGTTTGCCATGTAACAGTGCCTGTAAAATATTGGGTAGGCAGAACAACTGCTCCCTTGAGAGAAATGAAGAGGATGATGGAGATGAGTCATGTTATTGCTACACAATACTATTCAGTTTGTTTCCTTCAAACTGATAAGTAGAGATTTGGTCTGAAACACAAAAAGTGCTGTGAGAAATTAAGATGAGATGTTACATAAATGTAAGAAAAGAATGATTATAATATTTTTAACCTAGCAATCTTCCCTTTGGGTGCTGTGCAGCAAAGGGTAATGAATATAACTGACTAAATCTTTAAAACAATTTTTTTGTTCATGCTTTGTAAGCCATTTAATTCCCCTCCCACCCACCTGCCTTTTTGAAAGACTTCAAGGGTGCAATGATGTAAAATTAGCTGCTGAATCTTTGGAAGGAAGCTCCAGGAAACAGATGATATGCTTTCAGGCTAGACTTTCAAAACACTTCGCCAGCAGATCAGATTTATTCTGTACTGGATATTCAAAAGGGAAATAGTAAATTATGTTGCTGTGTCCCTTGGCTGAGGAACAAACTATTTTGAATTGAATGCATTATGCTGGAGTGGGGAATGCAGTATTTCTCTGGGGTGGGCTATGGCTGAAGTCATTCACTTTGTCCTAGATTTTGGAATGAGCATCCAGAGAGATGATTTCACGTAGCTCTGTAATGACATTTGGAAGAAGCTCCTTCAGGAACGCTAAAAATATCCTGCTCTTTATCCTCTTTTTTCCTGTTCTGAAGCGGTCAGATTGCTTGACAAGGAAGAATTTTTTTGGGGAAAAAGTTGGAGGTTTATAGCCTTGAATCTATATTAGGGACACAGGAAATTGCTGCCAAGAAGCATTTTTACACCTTCAGCTGAAATGTTATCTTCAGTTCTGTATTCAGAGCAGCCTTTGTTCTTTCCTCAAGTAGGTATGCTAAGGACAGGGTCTCATGTTTTTCCATGCATTAGTAACAGCTGTACTCATTTGCGATGTCTCTTCCTTCCATGTAACATGACAGTGGATATACTGAATCATTGCATCATTATCAGGAAGGGGTAGCAGTTCTGCATACTACTTCTGCCCTTACACCTCTAAACACAAGTACAGACGTATAGAATTGCAAATCTAACCACTGATTCTGGGCAGATTTCAGAGTTCGTATGGGAAGAAAGTATTTATTCCTCCTTTGAGGTAACAGACGGTGTGTGAACACTAGCATGTAGATCACCATGGATCCACTTAGCCTGCTCTCCTGTGCAGGTACTGTAAGTGAACATAAAATTCTATGTAACGGATATGTATACATTGAGGTATACTGACCTAAGGAACAGTTTGTCTTGCTTACTTTTACTTCAAATCAGACTATTTCCAAAATTTTGGAGGCCTATATTTTCATCCTCTTAGCATGTAAATTCATGTCCACTCTGATTTTGATTTTAAAAATCTCACAACTGTTTAATATTTACAATTTTTCTGTCTGTGCTTTGACTCACATAGAAATAGCGACCAGTTTTTCTTTGATATGAATACTTGAATAAATTCTTGTGACTCCATTTCTTGATTTTTCTGCTGTCTGGAAACAGATTAATGGGTTATGAAGACAGAGGACTGCTGGAATCACCTAATCAGATCTCTTATGTAAGACTTCCTTGAATTATTTCTGTTTGAAACTAGAGGAAGTCTTTCAAAATACAATAAAGGCAAAAATCTTCCAATCAATTTTAAGTAGAGATTTCCTTTTAAAAAAAAAGTTGTTTTGAATTGTTGCATTTTAGAGAGTTATTCAGTCCATAATGTTTTTAAGGTGGTTCTGATCATATTTTTAAATAACCTTGCTAATATAGTTGATTGGCGAGCAATAGGATTAGGAGCACCAATGTTTGCTATTTGAGACCTTTCAACACCTTTTGCTCTTCTGTCCTCCCTAGATACCGCTAGATACCCAGCTAAGCAAGGGACTACAGTGCCATGGTAGTTTGGAAGGGTGTATGTATTGACTGCTCAGATGACAGGTGAAACTGCTGCTGCTGCGGGTTTCTGTCTGACTTTTCTTGAGTGGAGGTCAGTAAAACCTTAAACCAACTTCCTCCTTGTCCCCCTACAACCCTCCCACCCCCCCCAGCTTGATCTTGGAGGTTTCTGTCCAGCTTTCAGACTTGGAATTGACCAGTCAATTCAAAGCTGGCAGGGAAGGGACATACAGAGGGGAATGGACAGATTGGTGATGGTCATGTCTAAGCCTCATTTCCTACAATGTCTGTCTAACAGCTGGTGAAGTCCTAAAAGCCAGAAGTGTGAAAGACTTATTAGTTTTAATTATGTCTTTGACTTGACCCCACAGATTCAGATGTTCCCTAACTTTACATTTCATTGGAGGTGTAAGCTTTGCACCTGGCTCCAGTTCATGGAAGATGTGAGCATGATGAGCTTTGGGACATTTATGTATGGACTTTGTACATTAAGAGCTCTTTAATTGCATTGTCCGTGTCATTTTCTGCCAATGCAGGATGACTTTTCCTCTGCATTTTTAATGGCAAGTGGAATATTGTATCTTCATAAATTTGTTTTCAAAGCCAAATGTGTTGTATCATTTCATTTCTCAAATCTAACAAATTGAGAATTCAGTACCACACGGTCATGGTAGACACAGAATTTCACAGACATTAAGATGTTTTATGGCTTTTAGATTTGCTGAGAACTATAATTGTAAGAGGCACCAGACATTGAGCATGCTGCTATGTTGCTGGAGAAATTATTCCTCCAGGTCATGGGTGAAGTGAAGTGATGAAGCAACAGAGTTAAAGGAGTCAACAAGCATGCTGCCCATTGGCAATTACTTTTGGACTGAGGCTATAATGATTTTCTGTATGTTACTAAAAAGACTTTCCATCTTTATTATAGACAGAACCAGCAATAATAATAAGAATTCATCCCATTACTGAAGGTAGAGTCTATTTGGCCAGTTATCAACATTCATTTAAATTCCTCTGCTGGAGATTTAAACTGGCACAAGCAACTATTGCTGAGGTCATAAGAGTGAACTGCATTTCTCTTGTCCTAAGATGGCTAGCCAGTCTGTTGTGCTGCGTGCATACATGCTTTTTATACAGTACTGTCTATTGTTGCCGGTGTCGATGATCAGGAACATTCTTGCCCAAAGGCAACAGGCTCTAGGAATGTAAGCTCTTCCATGAGTCTTTGCCTTTTTCACATACACAAAAGTAATAATAGCCTTGGCTAGCTTATGCAAGGCACTATTAAAATCAAATATAGAACACTGAACTCACTTGTTGGAAGTCTGATTATGAATGGGAACTTGATTAAAAAATAGTTGCTGTCATATCCAAAATAACAGAAAGAAAAATAACTGTTTCTGTCACTGCTGTTAGATGCAACAGGATATTTAAAGATCTACCACTTAATCCAGTGATAGAGAGAGAGCCATGTTAACAAGAAACAAGTGCTATCAACTTCTTTCATATGTTGACTTAGAATTCAAGTATGAAAGTTGTCTGGTGGCTTGAAAGGGATTATGCTTATGTGAAATGTGTATAAAGATGCCATTTTGGATTGGGTCCTATGTGTACCCAGGTAATCCACACTATGAATAAGATACGTGGAAGGGTATGTATGTTCTGAAGCATATGTAGCAAATGTGATCTCACTTTGCAGTGGTCCAACACACATTACCCCAAGGAACAGGAAATTGTGTTTTGTGAATTTTGGATTCAAACAATCTTTCAAAATTGAAGAAAAAATATGGAGTTCTTACATTGGTTTGAGGCCAGACACATGAAAATTTATGATTGTAAACAGGTTGACCTTTCCTGAATCTTGCTATGTTGGGTGAAGACACTAGTGTCCCTACTAGCTCAGCATGGTCTATCACTGAGAAACTGTGGTGTGTGTAGTTCTTCCCTGGTAGATAATAAGCCGGCTGCCTTTGCTTGCAGTTGTGCTTGTGTGGGTCTTTCAAGCTTGGCATATCTTTAGGTCAGTAACTGGCAGCATGCAGATGGTGCTCAGCACTGCAAGATGCTTCCATTTTCAGCTTGCTTGGCTCTTGACAAAATGAATGCCTGTCTACAACTTAAGCATCTCATGATTTCTGTTTGACATCCCCAATAAAGTTAGATCTCTAGAAAATCTGTCTCAGAAGTTTAGGTTTGACTTTCAGACCAGCATTAAAACACTGGTGTAATTCAGGAATTATTTTTTGGCAGCAGGAACCATAATGCATACCTCTGCCCTGTGCTTGTGCAGGTGTCTGGGTGGTTTGGTTTTCAGATCCTGTTTGCCACACAAATGTGATGCGTGCTGTTAGGGCTAAGCAGTATGAAGGTGTGAATGAGCAGCCCAGAGCCAAGAGGGACTAAGATGACTCTTGCTGTATTGTTGCTGAAGATGTAACCACAACTTCAACTTTGTACTGCTCCTGGTGTTTAAAAAAAAAAAAATAAAAAATTTCAGAAGTATTTCTCTCCCCTTGTGTGGTGGCTATTAGTGGGAAGGCCAAATGCAGTTTAAAGGCAGTGTATAACTTAAAAATATTTATACCTTGAATTTGCTAGAATTACAACTCCTGTTCAGATGTTGTCCTTATAAAGAAGTGAGGGAAACAGAGATTGGATCCTTCCAGACAGTGACAAACTAATTGAAAGGAGGACATTAAAAATAATTTTATCAAAGTAGTATCCCCCTGAGAGAGACCCTGCGGGGGTCTCTCTGGAGCTTGGTTTTGTTGAAAATGTACGAAACCTGGATGATGCATTTTAAGTTGGTAGATAACACTCAAACTTGAATGTGCTGAGGAACTAGAAGTTCAAGAAATTTCCTTGATTAATTTCCTTGATTAATCAAAGAAATACTTCAAAGAAATGGGATACAGTTCAGCAGGAGTAAGTATAGAGGTAAGAGGATTTGGGTAGGAAGCAATACAGATGCAGGACAAAATGATGTAGGTAGCTGTTCAGCAAAGAGCCTGGTGCTGTCATGGCTCAGCAGCTGAACAGGAACTAAAAGTGTCATGTTATTGTAAGGAGGAAAAAAAGCAAATGCTATAGAGGGGTGTAAAAAGACAGCTTTTCAAGCTGTGTAAATTGAGCTTTCTGATTTCACATTCCTCCTGGGTTCCAGTTCTGGATGCAGAAATGGGTCTGCTGGGCAGAAGAACTAAAATAGAGGTTTAAGGGGATGAAAAGCAAGCAAACAAAAACCAAACCCAACAACTTGCATGTAAAGACTGAAATAATTAGGCTTTCTTTACTTACATAAGAGAAGAATGAGAGAGGAAATCATAGTTTTCAAGTACGTACCAAGCAGCTGTGAAGAGGAAAGAATCAATCTGATAACCATGTCCCTGGTTGTTAGAACAGGAAGTTAATGGGCATGAGCTAGCGCAAGAAAAGTTCAGATCAGTTTTTCATACCTTTAAAGACAGAATGATCATAAAGGACTGGTACAAATTGCCAGGGGAAGCTGAAAAGGACCTCCAGTGACAGAAATCCTAATAGATTAGACAAACATCGGGCAGGAAAGGCATGGGTAGAGCTCCACTTGCCTTGGGGGCAGTGGAGTAACCTGTATGACCTTTTGAATTGTAGAGCCATAGAATGGTTTGGATTGGAAGGGACCTTAAAGACCATCTAATTCTAACCCCATGCCATGAGCAGGGACCTCCCACTAGGCCTTTCTCAAATCCCCATCCAATCTAGCCTTAAACACTTCCAGACTTGAAGACTTGTATGGGTCACTTTTTCTGTTATTCTGTAATAGTTGCCTAAAGTCTGAGCAGTGACGTTATTGTCCAGCTGAACTCCTGGAAAAGTACTGCTTCATGTGCATTTTGACTGAGATATAAACTGCTACTTTACACAAGTTATAGCTGATGCCCCTCAGATATGCTGATTCACTGGAGGTATCACTTCTGGACACCTATTGACACCGTGTTTTCATTTGACAAAAGCAATAATGTTGCATACAGGGAAACAGAGAGGCAAAGTGTTAATAGAATGCTTTCTTTCAAGACCAAGTAGAGCAAAAATGAGTGTATTACTAAAAATTTCCTTATAATATGTATATGTATTATTCTGGAGTCAACCTAAGATTAAAAAAAATCTGTGTTCCCAAATATTTGTTTGCTTTGTTGTTTGTTACCACTTCATAAAACTAATAACATATATCAAGCTAGCTGTAATTCTATTTAGCTTTGGGATGAAGAGTATTAAATAGTGAGGCTCATAGTTGTCACAAATATTTGATTCTTGAACAGTCCCAGACTGATTTAATTTGAAGAATTATTTGACTATTGTGCTTGCATTTTGTATATATTATATCCTTGCTAAACACATATTTTTGGCAGCCGTATAGGATAACCTCTGTGTGGAGGCTTGATGCTGATCTGAATAAAAATGGGATACAATCCGTCACGTGATATTTATTATTGAATCTGGAGTATGAGATGCTAAGGCTGATGGGCCCTGCAATATTGTCTCAAGAAAAAGGTATGTGCAGGGGATGATTTGGTTAGACATGGAAGAATACCACACATATGTGCTGTTCCCATCTTAAAATGAAAAGGCATAACATATCAAGGTGGGAAGAACCTGGAGAGGGGAAGAACTGGAGAATCCTTAATGATATATTCAAATGGATTTTCATTTATCATCATTTTCATGATAAAGCATCTGAATCTACTACACACCAAAGCATGTTTCCAGGTTCTGCTATATTTTCCACGTATTTCATCTATGCAGAGTAAAGTTCCCTAGTTATGGCACCTGCAGTAAATTTCTATTGCCTTTTTGGGCTATGTTTTATCAGAATAAAGGTAGATTTGCTATACTAAATTCTTAGTATGCTTCTCCTCCACAGTCCATCTCATGAGGTGGTCAAGTGCCAGAAGGAAAAGGGTTGGTACTGAAAGCTGGTGAATGTGGTGGTGTATACAATGTGAGAGGCAGTTTGATGGAATACAGCTCCTTCAAGGACTCTTCCTTATTGTTTTTAGAGACACCAAAATGAAGGATATTTTATTATTTTCAAATATGTTGTCTCTTCTCCCCTTTCGTATGTTTGAGGTCCCTTAGGAAAAGAAAATGGTACAGGACCACAAGAGAATAGCTGGCAGCTTAGTATGTATCTGTAGTTTGCAGACTGTGTGTTGCTGGCTTCCCTTTCCTTACCCTAGAAACCAGAATTTCAGTTTTTTTTTTTTTTTTTTTTTTTTTTTTTTTTCCCAGAATGCAAGCAGATTTATGCAAACCTTTTGCTCATTTATCTTGTGGTTACTTAATAATTGTAAGGCATTTTCTAAGACAAGGCCAAAATTTAGCTAGTTCAATGAGTTTGGATGAACAACAAGTGGATCTTTTAGAGTTGGCAGAACAGGAGCTGCATGGGGATTTGTTTGCGTTGATGTTGCTGTTGAAAGAGCAAAGATGCCTGATATGCCTGGCACAAGAGTCTGAAAATATATGAGAAAGCTGCTATCGCTTAACCTCAGAAGAAAAACAGAATTACTATGTTGACTTTATGAGGCAAGTCTATTCTTACAATGACAGCTGCAGGAAACCATGATGTGGCTTTCCTCACCTCTTCAGATAGTCTTTTGACTACTGAGTTGGAGTTTGTTTACTTCTGTCTATTGCAAATTGGGACTTATATTTTTTATGAATGTATGTTTTAGCCTCATGTCTCCCACCTTGCACTGGGCAAAACACATTGTGTGTAACACTGGTGAGGATAAACGATCCTTGCAAGTAGTTAAAAACCAGTGCTGCACCTTCCTCCCCACCAAAGTCATTAGGTGATGATTTGATTAATTAGTTTATTCATCTGGCCAGTAATACTCAGATAAATGTCAAAGGATCAGACTCTTCTAGTTATTATAAACAACTTCAAAGGTTTAATGTGCAGAAGAATCAAGTCTTGTAATAAGGCATCTTTCTCTGGAATAGATGTAAGATTTTCTATTGAACAAAATTCTCTTAGAGAATAAGTGTCTCTGCCTCAGAAATGACCTTGTGTGCCTGGCCCATGGAGCAGCAAATTTCTTATATGAGGAAAGATGCAAGATATCTATGCCATCACTAGTGACCCAGAAGTGTTTGGAATGTGACAGATAACAGGGTTCCAAGCTTCTGTGGAGTGGGCTCAGCAGTAGTGGGGTCCTGGCATGGACAAGGTGGTAATGGCTCTGCTTGCATCTCTCCTAAAGCTGGCTGCATCGGGAAGGTCCTGCCACTGGTCAGGCAACAGATTCCCTACAGAGGTTCCTGCTTGAAATCCATAGGATGTGGCCACGTTTGTCTGTCATGCTTGCTGAAGCTTCAGGGAGTTGCCTCTTCCATTGACCCAAGATCTGTTGATCTTTCCAATCCTTTTTTTTTTTTTTTTTTCCCCTCTCCTTATTGCCTCCATCATGTAAGAAATCATGTTTCTCAAGCATGTCGATGAAATCTCTGTGGATGAGACTTGGACACCTCTCTTCAAGCAGCATTGTTTTATGGTGGAGTTTTATAGATATTCCTGAAATGAGTGAAAGAGCTTATGGCTGTTAAGCCTATGTAAGGGTTTGTGAAACTGCTCTTCAAAAGTTTGTGCGCCAGTTTTTCATCTTCAATCTTAGTACAGTTGCCAAAAGGCCCCTGAAATTCAGGGGGAAGTTCCCTGTGGTTCTTCTGCTATTGTCATTTTCTAATATCAACTTTTATTGCCTTCCTCTGAATCTTGCTTACTTGATGGCCTGCATGATTAGACCTACACAGGCATTTTGTATTTCATAATGAAACACAAAAGGGGGGTGGAATCCAGCAATAATAAATACAGCTGAGCAAGTTCTTAAACACAGCGCACGTTTTCTGCTTTAGAGATCTGTGTCATTCTGAGACTTTGGCAGATGCACCAGAAACTGTGTGAGTTTGTGTACCCCGCTTTGATATGGGGAAATATTGCTGGGAACATATTACTAATGATACCAGAGCAGTAGTGCATAGCTGATATGCACATCTAGTATTGGATTGGGAAACGGAAAAAAGGTTGCAACTTTTTCAAACTATATACATTCTAGTTTTTCTGCAGGTATATTTAATGCAAAACACTCTTGAAATCTAAATGGAGATCAGCAGATTTTAAGATGTACCTGACCTTGCTGCAAAAAGCTTACGCACAATGTGGTTTTCAAAAGCTTCTACCAAGCTGCAGATTAGAGTTGGCAAGTCTTGTTCATTCTGCATGAGGTTTTTTCACAAAGTAAGGAATTGGGCTCGTATCTAAAGCATCATTAATAAAGCAAGGTTATATTATTATTTATTATACTTATTATACTTATTTACTTACTTGTCTGTAGATACCAAATAATCAGGAGTAATTAGTAATTATTTTGAAAACAAAACAAACAAACCACAAAACCAAATCCAGGTCATGGATACCTCTTAAGCTTCAACTGAGCATCATGGAAGTAAATGGATTTTTAGAGGAACAAAGAAAAAAAAAAAGATATATTTTCGCATACACACAATCCCTCTTCCTCTCTGCCCTTCTCCCACTGTCTGCCTCAACCTCCCTCCTCCCTTCTTATAAAAGAAAAGAATTAGGGATATATTATGTGAAAACGGAACAATTTCCTTCAAGATCTTGTGAGTCTTCTAGTTGCTGAGAAGATGAGTAGATTAAGGCACCATTTGTGCCAAAATGGATTCTAGGTAGTTCTATTGACCTCTGTGGGAGGTCCTGTTTCTATGCTTAGATTTATCCATATCTACTTTGGGTCCAGTACTTACCAGTTTGTCTACTTGCAGTTTGGAAAAATATTCTGATTGCAACAGGGGAAAGAGAAGAGTAGAGGCAGTATCTGAAGTGAAGAAATAGGCCAACATAAATTCCTAAAAGTCTTTTGATAATAAATGTAGATGGCTAACATCCATGTGCCTGTCCTGGTGAAGGATTTAGCTGTTACTTTTCTTTTTTTTTTTTTTTTTTTTTTCTTTTCATTTCTTTTACATTTCAGTAATAACAGTTGCGAGTGGATGTTGCCTGTGGTGCTGTGCAGGACAGGGCCAGTACCAAAGCCATCACCACTCTCGTTGCAGGACAGGCCAGCACAGTGCCACTACAGCAGTGCTGCAAGTTTCACCCCAGAATTCTGCAAGTTGGAACAATTCTGAGGCATGGTTCACACCGCAGGATCAGAGCATGGAAAAAAATATTCAGTATACATAAAGATAATTCAGTGCAATCTGTCATCTAGGCTTTTCTGTTTATTAAAGGGAGAGTGTAAAAAATAAATACCTCTCTTGCTGGGAATAATTATCTCCAAATTTGGAGAAACGTAATTGAAAATCCTGAGCAAGATTTTCACTTTAAATAAACTTAAGTTACTTTTCTCTGTACTGTTGGTGGTTTCTCTAAAATGCGTCACCACTTGCTGGATTCTTGTGGCTGAGAATAAAGTTGATAAACTTGTAGATTAGTGATGTGAGAGATATATATAATGTTGTATGCACGTGCACATAAATGTATACAGACACTGTACAAGACAAGTTTCATGCAGTCAGTTCTGCAAATAATTTGCAAGATTTCATTTCTTGCTTTACTGTAGTTATCAGACTGCTCTGTCAGATTTGCCAGATTGCTGCTTACCAGTGAACACTTTGTTGTGACATCCAGGTTTATAGTTGTGATCCTTTCATTTCCAAATATTGCCCAAAGCCAAACTAAAGTTTAAGAAACTGCACAGCTGCTTATATTCAAAAATTTTGTTGGAGTGGGAAGTCTACCTTTCCTACCATGTGTTAGGTCATGAAAGTGCTGTAATTATGGTGCTCAGCCATTTTTATGTTGCAAAAGGTATGTCATGCCGTGGTGTATGCTGCTATTATGATAGTATGAAACTAATTTTGGTAAATCTCTGCATCCTCCGTAATTAATTTTGTTTGGAGGTATGGATTTATTGCATTTGCCATCTTCTCATGTTACAGCTGGAGGTGGTGGTGGTGTTTGCCATGTGGTGTGGTTGCAGCTACCCAGCTGCTCCAGTTAAACATGGACTGAATTTGCTCTTACATAATATAAAACATAATGTGGCTTTTTTTACACCACCTTTGAATCTCAGGTCTTCAGAAGAAATTGAAAACAAGTCTTGCATCTGATTTCCTCTGCCCAAATACCTTTCCACCAAGAATACATCAGGAAGTTAGGAGCAGGTGAGCCTTTGGATAGCAAGGACAGAGCTATGAATATTGGAAACCAAAGAAGGGGAGCTTAGGGATAATTTTCCCCTTTGTGTTCCCAGCAAACATGAAACATTGCACTCTTGAAGAAATTAGTTCCACAACTGATTGTACCTCAGTGATCTCTCCAACTCGATGAAAACAGTACTGCTGTGAGGAGGGTGCTGGTCTCAGGTGAACAGTGATAGGATATGAGGAAATGATCTCAAGCTGCACCAGGGAGGTTTAGATTGGACATTAGGAAGAATTTCTTTGTGGAGAGGGTGTCTGAGGGTTGGAATAAGCTGCCAAAGGAACTGGTGGAGAACCCATACCTGTCGGTATTTAAGATATGTGGTTGTAAAGCTAAGGGACGTGGTTTAGTGATGGAATTCAGTAGGTCAGGTTGATGGCTGGACTTCAAAAAGACTGGAAGGTCTTTTCCAACCAGATTTTGATTCTGTGAAATGCATTTTGCTCTTTAACATGACCTGTGGGTTATATGTGGGAAAATACCTTGTGGGATGTTTCTGAATTTTATGCACTTTGAAAAGGTGTGAAAGTTATGGTTATAACAATGCCTGTGTGGAAACCAGTTTTGAACTGGGTGCCACCTAGATGCATACAGGACTGCTTTAATGGCAGATGGCTGTATGACCCTGACTTCTGCCCCTACCAGAGGCTCAGAGCAGTTCTTGTGCTTTCTGTTGTGAATCTTAATGAAAGAAATCACAGCTGGGACAGGTTATGAGCCTTTCTACAATATGGGTCCTTGTCCTGTTAGGGCAGCACGGAGAGGGCTTATTTTGGTAAGATCTTTGTACTTTTACTTCAATTCAATTCTTGGATGTGAGGTCGCAGGCTGTCCCTCTGAATTTTACTCATAGGCATGATCAATGCAGTATTGAAAATTTTTATTTCAATGGAGTTGCCTGTGTGAGTCTTTGAAAGACCAGTGCTGAAATGCTTTCAGTTGCCTATTCTCCAAAATGGAATTTTTGTTTGCTAGAAAAACGAGTAGGGCCGCAGATGCAGACCTGAATGACGGTGCTCTTACATGGAGAGACGGAACAAAAAAGATTGGCAGAACCAAAACAACAAAAGGCTAAATTTAAATCTGCATTACTTTATTCAAATGGGTTTTGATATATTTACCAGCAGCTTTGAAATGTTGCCAGTGGGCTGTTCAAAATAATAACAAACAGTAGTTTCTCCCTTAGAGTTCACATAAATAATAATAAAAAGAAGCCCCTCAACATTGAGCCTAGGATTCTTTGTCCCTTTTGGCAGCAGCAAGATCTGCTTTCTCACCAATCACTATGCATTTTCACCCCTTTATTCATTGCCTTGTTTCTTATTAATGATGTCTTGTTAGCTGCAGTCTTCTATTTTGGGAAAACAAAGGACCCTGAAGATAATTGTTTTATTAAATGTATGCAAAATGGTGGTAGGTCAGCTCTGTGGTATGCCACCCTTGACAGTCTCTCTTGACACTTCCCTCTGCTTTAAAAATAGAATTGCATGGTATTGTGGTAAGGAAGGAGGGAGAGGATAAAGGGATGATGTTTTAGGAGGTGAACTCGGTGACTTAGCTGTGGCATGCAGGTCACTTAGAGCTGTTTCCAGAGTACCTTGAAGGAATTTCTTAAAGAAGATTGTGGATTTCAATGTGGCTTTTTAAATATATATTTTTTTTCTTATCTGTTTGCTGCCAGAAGAGTTGTATAAATCTTGGCCAATGGCCTGTAGTGCTCAGAGTGAGAGCACATATTATGAAGATCACACCAAGTGCATATTTTAAGCCTGCCTATTCATCTCTTTTTTGACATATCATACATCCTGTACTTCTGGAGTCTATCAACTGAAATTACAATAATGCAAAATGGCCCTCTGTGTTTTGTTTCTTATGATCTTTTATATACATAAAACATATGTGACTCTGGTTGGCCAAGAGCACTTGTGATTTACTTCGCTATTCCCCATTAAAAAAAAAAAAAAAAAAAAGAGAGAGAGAGAGGAAAAAAGACAGCCAGGCTCTCCTAAGACAACTTTGGTGAAGCCTTTTGAAATGGCTGGTCAGTGAGTGGTTGCCTGCAGATACTGCCCACTTGCTCACCTCTGCTGATGGGCTCAGATGTGCTCTGTGTCAAGGCTTTGCTCCCTTTTGGAGTCTACATTTGCCTCTATCTCATAACCCTCAAACAGTCAGCTCAGTTTGTTCTTCAGTTAGCCTTGAGAAACATCAGATGCCATTGCCAAGCATCCATCATCTTAAGGAAGAGTTTTTTGACAGTCTCTCTGACATGTTATAAATGTAGAAAAAGAAAAGGAAGCAGGGTTTTTGAGATGCTTGAAGTTTAAGGAAACACTCTGCAGACTTCTTGATCTGTTTAGAAAAGCAATTGCAGTTGACGGTGCCCCTTTACTTGAAAGCAATTGACAAAATCATGTGCCTTTAATTCAGAGTGTGATCTAAATTGGATTACCGTAGGCCACTCTGAGATCTGGTTTAATTTCAGAACCAGGATTTCTGTTATATGGCTAATAATGGTCCAGTCATCTGGGTGGTTTGATTCCCCTAATATCCAGCACAGAATAAAGAAGGCTGAATTAGAGCAATTTGATGCAGAAGGAAAGAAAATCATCCGTTAGGTGCCAAGAGCTGAGCTGCTCAGCGCACATCTACCAGCTGTTGCGGGGGAGGTACAATAGAGGAATGGATCAGGACAGGTGGTGACCCTGGCTCTGATTTTACATGGAATTTAGTCATTGTTTAAAGTTGCAAGGCCCAAGTGGCTCCAGGATCTGTCTTGTTTCAGAACGGATTTTTACTTCTGAGCCAGAAGCATGTCTGCTTCATGCAGAAGAGTGTGGCAAGAAGATGCCTGAGTTAGTGGAGATGGTGTTGGAAATGGAAAATGTGAAGTTGGAGTAGTATGGTGCTCTGGCTGGTCATGCTGGACCTGCTAAATTGCTTTGCAGATGCAGCTTGGGTTGCATGGAGGTCCTGGTGTGAGCTGGTGGTACCTCTGAGCTGCAAGGTGACTATCGCTCTGGTTTTCCAAAATGTTTCTGAAAAGTAGTGTTCCTCTTCCTACGTGGTGCAGGTCTTGCAATACCACCAGAATCAATGCATGTGTATACCATCAGAAACAATGCATGTGTATTTTATAATCTGGGTTAAGCGATCTCTCTGGTTGGTCCCCCAATTAAAATCACGTAAAAGTTGAGTGCTCCAAACAGAGTCAGCAAATTATACAGATAAATAGGTTTTTCTTTGTAGTTCTTGTTGCTGGGGTTTTCTACTGTTGTTTGTTTTTGAGTTTAATCTTGCTGGCAGAGGCTATTCTGCTCCAGGAATAAATTATTCTCAAAAGATGGTGTCTTAATGTTCACACACGTACCTTCATATGGTGCAGGGTAGAAGCAATTTCTTCACTGTAAAATAGGGATTTTTTTTTTTGTCACGTCAGAATATTGATCTTGAGATAACTAGCCACTGTAAAACCAGAACAAAACAGAAAATCAATCCTTTCCATCTGCATACCCCAAAATCCCCTCCTATTCTTCCCCTCTTTTTCCTCCTCCTCAGCAGTGATGACAGTTTATGCATCTGAGTGTAATTATGCATACCAAAATAAAATAAGTCATGCTTCTGCTACTTACTCAAAGTAAAATTCTATTTTGACATAATATATATATATATATATATATATATAAGTTTTGCTGTTATCATTATACTCCTCACTTAAGGGAGAGTCTCTGGTCATGCAGGGTGTTGGAGTGTGTTTTCCAACAGCCACATTAGTGACATGATGTAAAGGGACACGCTCAGAACAGTAACATGTACGTTTTGGGCAGCTGTGGGATCGCAAGATATTTCATAGGCCAGTCTGCCTGTTAGTGTTTCCATCACTGAAGATCCCCAGCAAGCTGAATTCAACTGCAGTGAAGTATAAACACAAAATCTCTCAGTAAGAGAGAAGCAGAATGTAGATACAAACTGCTTTGAAAGTTCTGAATGAAAATAGAGGGCACCAGACACTGATAGGAAGATGTAAGTAAATCCAAATGTGTAAGTGCAGTTGGAGCCTGTCCGAATGATATGATCAAAATATGAGGAAAGTGAGACTGGAAATACTGCAGTTGGCTTTGGAGTTAATGGACCACTTGGAGCAGGCACATGTGTGCCTGGCTTTGCATGCAGAAGCAAATTTGAGTGAGAGGAAGGATGTTGAGATGGGGAAACTGAGTTCATAGTCAAGCTTTACTGCTCATGGGTAACCACACCCACGCCTCTTTTTTCCACCTATAACACTAAACTAAGAGTGTCCCCCATCTTCCAGGTGTATCATGAGGGCGAGAACCAGATTTTACCCTGACTAATCAGAACAAGATTAAATGGATATTTAATAAAAAAAAATAATTATGGTGTGTTGTCCTTGGAGTCCACTTGTGTTTGTGCAATCTATGTTGTTATGGTATTTCTCACTGAAGTTTCATTTGAAATATCTTTACAATTCAAAATGAAACTGTCAATTTTTTCCCCATTTCACCTGGTTTTGATGTGAAACTGCGCATTTTTGTGGCTCTCTAGATCACAGAGCTCTCTGCGTTAGGCTGGGCCCCAGTTGACTGAATAGTTATGCAAACATTAGCAAATTTTCCCTTGAGCTAAGTTTCATGTTTGTAATGAAACCTGAACTCAGGCAAATTTTGTGTGGTTTTCATTGCAAACATGCAGGCAATGTGAGAAAGCTATGCATTTTCCTGTCTACCCTTTGGAATGATCTAATTTTTCATTTTTCTCAGGTCTCCTATGTTAATACCATAGCAAAGTCATTGTTAATTTGCAGTCCAACATTTCTGCTAGCCGTCAGATTGTGTTTGCTGTACTTTTGCAAGGTGCTTTAGTAACTTGAGCAAGTAAAGTTTGACCAACGGTTTGCATGTTAAGATTTTAGCCAACACATTAAAAAATCACCTTTTTCTTCTTGGCATAATCTGAAAACTCAAAAGTACAATTTTTGTTTGTTTACAAGCATGTGTCATTTGAAACAGAAGGCCAGCTGATTAGTATGAATGTCTAGTGCCCTTCTGCCAGGTTTTGTATTTGGGCAGGAGAGGCGGATGGCTGTTGTTTCTGCTGACTGGCAAGATGTACAATTACACAGCCCCCCTCCACCCCCTCATGGAACACTCACAGTGTTTAGCACTGTGATTTTCAGTCCAAAGAAATCTGTCCTTGGTGCAGGAACCCTGACAGCTCTGAGCCGTGCTAATCAAACTTTTTTCCACCAGCAATGCTTATCAAGAGTGCTATATAAAATTCCCGATTGTACAGTGTGGATAATATGCTAGTAGCTGCCTAGGTCTGACTTCATGTTTTTGGGTTTTTAATAGGGAAAATACTTTTTTTTTTTTTCTATTTTATTTCCCTTTTCAACCAGTGGAAAAAAAAATAAATTAATTGCCTAAGTGTATTAATAGTATTAATAGCATATGGGAAATCTTGAACCTTTCCCCCAGCTTTTCCTTCCCCCCCCCCCCCCCCCCAAAACAAAACAAAACAAACAAACAAAAAAAACAGCCATACACAAAAACACACACACAGAACACACACAGAATTTCTAGGTTGGAAGAGACCTCAAGATCATCGAGTCCAACCTCTGACCTAAGGCTAACAGTCCCCACTAAAGCATAAGGAGTAAGCTAGTGCATAAGTCTGTAATCTTGATTTACTGAGCTGAAATATCTTTGTATGTGCTTAGAGGCAAATTGGGAATTCTTATTGATTCTAGTTTGCAAGCCTAAATGACATAGCTTGGAGTCCTGAATCTGCAGAAGTTTGCTGCAGCTGTTCTTGCCCTGCACACTGTCAAAGGCTCTCCCCCTTCATCAGGGTTTGAAGGAAGCACTGCATGCCCTTAGTGATGTCCTAGCACCAGTTGGTCTGTTTAGCCTAAATTTCCAGTGGAAATGGTCCATTTACATTAAAACACAGAGATTTGCAATGATGTGGATAAGTTTTCTTTTGCTAGTTCTGCTGCAGAATGGAGTTGGTAACTTTCTGCACAGATATGCTGGGAGGCTGGAGGATTCCGGCTGAACCTTGCAAAATACCTAGTGGAAATCACTGCTGTTCCTTTGCTAGTTAAAGATGTATTATAAGAATACCAGAGCTGTGGTTCTCCAAATCTGGTGATTTGCAACCTTGGATACAGGTGGCGATGAATATCCAATGCTTTCCAGCAAGAAAATCTCAGTGTAAGCAACTGATCATTGCGCAGTGTAGTAGTATAGAGGGTATAAATTAAAGTCTGACTTTAGAAGAGAAACTGTTTGTGTCCTGAAACATAGTATTTTGAGACTTATTTAGATGCAAAATTGTACTTTTTCGTATATTATGCATAATGTTTTATGTATCTATATACTTAAATGCTCTACAGAGTGCTCATCCATTCAAGCAACTGCACAGTAACCCTCAGTGGGTATTTTGCTGGTTATCCTTTTGCTCCAAGAGGTAGAAATTAGGCTTTTTGTACTGGGACCAAAATTAGGCATCGCTTTTTACAAACACCTGACAGAAGGTTGTAGTGGAGAAGATGTTGGTTTCTTTTCTCAGGTAAAAAATGATAGGTTGAAAGGAAATAGTCTCAAGTTTGCACTGGGGAGGTTTAGATTGGACATTAGGAGGAATTTCTTAACAGAAAGGGTGTTTGAGGGTCAGAACAGGCTGCCAAGGGAAGTGGTGGAACCCCCATGCTTGCAGGTTTTTCAAGAAACATGTGGATGTGTCACTAAGGGACATGGTTTAGTGATGAGACTCAATAGGCCAGGCTGATTGTTGGACTTAGTGACCTTGAAGGTCTTTTCCAACCTAGAGGATTTTGTGATTCTAAAATGAGGCTTGTAGGAGATGGTCTTTTTAAAGGTTATGAGTGTTTTCCAATGCATAACAACTAAATGCTCTTGTTTTGCCAGTATTATTTTGATGATAAAGAACCTGTACTGTGCAATATTGGTTTAAGGGTGGGCATGTGTGCATGCACACACATGTTACTACAGAATTTTCCATTGGTATCTGCACAATCTAAAAGCATTAGAGCTGTGACTGTGCACTGCACGTGCTACAGCTGTTCCTGTGCTACTTCATCCCTCTTCTTCTCTGTGTTCACAGCTAAATGACCTTTCTCTGTCCAGAGTCTTTCATGGGAATATAGGCAGCCTTTCAGATGAACGTTCAACTAATGAAAGAGAAACAGAAGGCATTTCAGTGAAAAATTTACAAGTTTAGCATTACTTTTGAGCATGCAACAAATGCAAAAAAGCATACAAATATTTATACTTATGCTTCTTACAGCTCAATATAGGTGCATAGTTTTGTGCATTGGTTTCTTCCCAAGCATTATACATTGTACACTGGGTCATCAAACCACAGTCTCCTGTATGCGGATGCAAGTGTTTAGATGAAGTAAGTATCATGCAGTGTTAAGATAAGTGGTAGATGTAAGAAAATTCTGTAAAGCATTCATGGAAAAGCTTGCCTGTTGGTAGTCATGGAGAAAAACACAGCAGGCAACAGTATGCTAGTGAAATACATGTATATACTTGGGCTGTAGTTGTTGAACGAAAATCTGGTTACGCCTTTTTTATCCATCTGCCCTCCAGCTCGGCCATGCAGACATGGGCAGAACTGCACCGTGCAGCGGATGTCACTGCAAGCAGATTGCCTCTTAAACTTTCCTTCAAGTACAGTCAGGCTTGTTTTCTTCTCAAAGACTGCAATTAGTGACAACTAGTAGTATTGGGAAAATGGGGCCCTGATGTTCTTTAGCTTTGATTTGACTGTTTGCTGTTCAGCTGGTATTAGCATCTTTCTACATGTTCATATTTTTGCAGATTCCCTCTTCCCTCAGTTCCCTTTGTCTCAGAAGTGATTCTGCCCAGCACCTTGTCTCCAGTGCTCAAACTGAGTCCTTCACTGTTGTCACTGGAATGGAAAAATTAGAATTGACACACAAGTCTGTAAGATTTCTGTACCACACCTGGATTGTCTGCATACCATGGCAGTATTCATTCCCCTACAACTGGGAAAGAAGAAGAGGTCTTTTTTTGCTTTCACTTATGTTTTAACAAAGCATCTAGAGATGGAAGTTCCTCAGTCAGTGTACATAATGTTTTCCTGCATTTATTAATATTTGTTGTGAGTTCTCAAATATACTTGTAATTTCAAAATTTTTATGTAGTACTGCACACGTATTTGATTGGAAGTTCATACAACTCCACCAAAAGACACAAGCTGGACACTGTTGTCTGCAGTTTTTCTCTTATATGTTCTAAATAGTTTGTTCTTATAGACAAAGATGTCCACTTAAACATGGTGCAAAGATATTTGTTGACACAGTACGGTTTTGTTTCTATTAGAAACATAGATGAAAGAAGTTCTAACACTTCCAGGATATTTAATGTTGCAAATTAGCTTTACTAGCTCAGCTTACTTCGGGCTCATCAGATCACTTGCTTTCTATGAATCTCTTTTCCTGACTCCCTACACCCACCCTCTGGTTTCTATGTTTTTTATTTAACTTTTTTTTTCTTTTCATCTATGTATATTTTTGATATTTCTTTGCTGCTTAAATAAGATTTTCCTCTAATTTAACATAGTAAACAAAACCAAGGACAACATGGAAAACATCTGAAAAGATTAATGCCAGCTGCAATCATGTCAGCAGTGCAGTTTATATTTAGAGGGGAAGCGTGCTGGAGAGGAGGTGAAGAGTTCAGAGAGGGATTCAACCTGAGTGCTCGGATCTGAGGGAGGGCTGCTGCTAGGATTGAACTGGCCTTCCCAGCTCATGTATGTGGTGCCCCTTTCAGCCTATTAACAGGGCTTTTCCCTTTTCAGCCTTACAAAAGCTGTTTGGAAAGAGAATGCACCAACACCCACCCTTTTTCTGAGAAGTCAGAAGTTCAGGCAAAGGGAGCTTTCTCAATGCTCTGTATTCTTGCATGTCATCCAGCATAAACCTGACTCCTAATTCTGTATCCTATTTGGTAGACCACAAGCCTCCATATTTACCGTGAGTCTTAGTGTCTTGATCATTACACGTCCCCTTTTAATGTGTGTTGCTCACTCACACTGAAATTCATGGCCTTATTCCTATAGCTGTGTTGTCATGGAGCAAACTATTTATGGATCCCCACGTTACAGATGAGACATTGACGCTGACAGAATGATCCCGAAGAAAAATTCTGGCAGAGCAAGAACAGAGCAAGCCTCTATGGAGTTTTGAAAGAAACATAGCTGAACTTTGACCCTTTAATAGGGTTTGGACCTAACTTTCATATCAGTAGGCTTTCTTGCAGTATTTAAAATCATAGATTTCCCTTACTTCTTGCTGATCATTTCAGAAGAAAAATAAATAAATCCAAGAATGTTTCAGAATGTTATTCTTCTGCTTCTTACATATCAAATACAAAAAGAAAGTTCTTTGAACAGATAAATCCACATAGGCAAGCATTTTTTTAAATTATTTTATTTTATTTTTTTTAAAAGAAATTTAGTGAGATGTATTGGTGAGAGAATGATCTTTCTTCAGAACTGTTGAAAGGGAAGATTAGAGGTTCCAGTTAGTGGAAAATAGGAAACCCTGAGATAACAGTAATTCTGTAATATTATGATTCAGAAAGATGACAAGAAAATCAGTTTCCTATCTGTTAACACTGCAGCATCTGGAAACTGGAAAAGAAAGCCATTACCTCAAATGATGCTATTTATTAGACAAAGGAAGTAAAAGCTTTCAAAAACAACCTAGAAGCAGTATAACTATATTTTTTATTATTATTTTAATTTTACATTTGGGGAGACTGGGACGAGGAGGTCTTATGCCTTAAAGCACAAGGAAAACAGCTGTCTTATTCACACCAATGTGTTTAATAGCAAAAGATGTTATAACCACAGTAATATCCATTACCTCTTAAGTAAGGCTTTTTAAATTTCTGAAAAGATTAAATCTAAGCAGTGACATATATATCACTATCTGCCAGAAGAAATAGCCCTTCCTGAGATTTTCTTAGCCTTGCCTTCCCCACTGGCCTGGATGAAGGGATCCTGAAATGAAGGGGTTAAGAATGCACAAGGGTGAGTCTCCTAGCTGAATTTATCTTGGTAACCCAAGATCTTCATGAATGTGGAACACAGTTACTACTGCAGCTATTCTTGTATTGGCTTCCCCACCAAGTCCTGACATGCTTTCATCCATGCATGCTTCTTGAGTTTCACTCCAGGGGGAAGTTTGGGGGAGATCTGGTGACAAACAGGCTTCAATCCCTTGCATACTTACTGAATCAAGTTTGTATTTTCCGTACATCCTGCTTTTGTTATGCAGTAGCTTTTATTCCCCCCCGCCCCTTTTTTTTTCTTTTTTTTACTATTGTGTATTAATTAAGATTGAGAATTATTGAAGAGTTTCCATTAGAAAGCAGAAAAGTAGTGTGAACTTCAATTTTATGTATTTGTTTTTGGTCAGTATTTAAATGTGCAGGTAGACAAAGGAAAACTTTTGCTTGTACTCACAAGAGTGCAGTGGATTGACACATTTAGCTGTGAACTCTTTGCAGATAGCAAGTGCAGAATTGAATTATTGTGGGATCGTGATGGAAGGCTGAGGTTTTGTCCTAGCTTTGGCAGTTCTTGGTCATCTTGGTGATCTTCCAAGGGACAATGTCTGCTTCTATGAAGACAACAATTTCTGATCTTTATCATATGAAGAAATTTTAACGTGTTCTATTTACCGTAGATACTAGCCCATACTGACATGTGATTCAAGATGTGTTGTGGACTTGGGAGGGATTTAAATTTAACTTCTACAAACTTTCTCCCTATTCTGCTCGTTTACCCGTAAAAAAAATCTTTGCACTGCCAAAACCTAGATCTAGATATCTCCACCAATATGGTGCTGAACTTCTGTATCCAGCCAAACTAGCATGGGAGTAAAAATCTATATTTTTACCTGTACAGACCACAACATGTGTATCTAGCCATAAATAAATAATTAGGAAAAACATTTTAAGGTCTAAATAAAGATCTTGTAGGTAAATTCTCTTTTAATTTAGCTAGAGGACTTTTAGTTAGTCTGAAAAATGTATGAGCATCAATATTTTCAAACTTAAATTTAGAATGAGAAACAAAGTAATGAAATTCAGAGATCCTGAATATTTGTGAAAATAAGTAATGGAAGCTTTCTGTCTCTGGAAAGGCAAATCATAAGCTTAGATGCCAAACTACCCTTCCCATTTTGAAAATAATGGTGTCTATTTCCTCATCTCTAAAATACATTCTCTCTTCTTAAGGAAATATGTGAACTTTTCCATATTGTTGTTCTGAAAAGCGCTTTGAGATCATTATTGTATGAAGTGCTAGAGGGCTGTAGCATATAACGGCTCCAGATGAGCAGAACATTTCTTTTTGAGCAGGGGACAGTATTTTAAACCTGCTGCCTCAAAGCTGGAATGATGCTTGCTCAACTGCTAATGTGATTGTGATGAAAGATAAGTAATGCAAAAAGAACAAACAAGTGCCTTGATGAAGTTGGTAGTAAATATATCCAACAACGTTACTATTATGAGGAGATTTCCTTCTTTGGGGAAAAAAAATCTACTCAGTGCAACATCAGCAGAAGCTCCTTTCCTTCCTAACTCTGTGCAAGAAGTGATTCACAGTTTATAAGGCTGTGGTCTCTTCAGTAAGCTGATACAAGTAATGCTGACTAGATGCCTTGCCCCAGCAGTATGTGGTCAAGTATGTATTAATAAAGAAGAAAACTCTTAGTGGTTTGGCCCAAATTCTTTTGGCTTTATAGGCACTCCTGTGCCTCATGTGGGAACTGGAATTGAAATACTCTGAAATCCTACTACAGCTGACTACAGTTTTAGACTAGTATGAAAAGGGTGAGAAAGGAAGCTCTCACTTTGTAGACAGGCATCTCTACTGGCTCCTGGGATTTCTCAGCAACTTTCTCTTGCTTCAGGTCTCACTGTTGATTATGGTGTCATTCTCTGAGTAAAATTTGCCAGATTGATTTGAAATGTCCAGCAAAGGACAGTAATAGTGGAAGAACACCTGAACACCAATGCAGTTCTCAAGGGCAGTCTGGGAGAGTGCCATCGGTTTCCATCATTTGGGTGTCTGTAAGTTTCTCTCATATGAGAACTCTTTGCTGTGATTTGGCTCTGATTTGACTATTTGCTCAGCTGGGATGGGCTGCTGAGGTGTCAAATCCATGGCTGATAACATGGGTCTCAATGGTATAAATGCCAACTGATAATATCAACAAGAGTGAAAGCTACATTAAAATGTCTCCACCTTTTGTTCTGTAGGAGCAAAAGAACCAGGTAAAGAATATGACACACCTGAGGTTTGTTTGTTTTCTTATAACTTAAAATTAAATTATAATGAAGGTGGCAGTCTTTATTCAGTGTGATCCTGGTGTTAAATATGTGGAAGTGAAAATTCCTCAAAGGACACTTAGCTTTAACCTTTGCTGAACTTACCAGCCACTGAATATGGAGGGCATGAGAAAGGGGTTGTTCGCACCTCAAGGTCTCATTTTGTGTAGATGGACATTAACTCACGCTAAGGTGGTATACTGCATACAGAACTGTAGTGCCTGAGCTTGAGTGGAGTTACTGAAAGGTGTGTCCACAAAAGGATGCTACTGAGAGGCCAGGCTTTTCTCAGGGAGAAGGTGTGGGGATTCCATTGTCTCATCCCATTTGAAATGGGAGTGCTCTTGTGAGAGTCCTGTCCTGTGCACCGGTTTGCCTCAGTTGCAGATACCTGCCAGCTGCCATCATGGAGCTGTAAAACTTTGCCTTAGATTTCTTTAAGTCTTCCCCACTCTGGAATGGGACTTGCCTGGAAAAGAGCAGTGGTTTACTCATTTTGGAGACCATTAAAGCTTTGCTCTCTATCACTGTGTATCTCCAGCTACTGGGGTGAATATGAAATGTAGGCTGTTAGGAACAGGAAATCAAAGGAAAGACTGAAGTGGTGAATAGGAGTGGAGGGTGTGGACAGAAAAAAATACTAGGAGGATGATATGCAGGATGTTAAAGTTGCAGTTGTGAATTTAGGTTATGCTAGGGTATATCTGTGTATATGCCTAAGTCACTGAGATGACTGGCACTGACACTGGGACAAACTGTATTTAGTACACTGAGTTGGGTTAAGTCAATTGTGGAATCCCCATCACTGTATGGTGTTTTCAAAGCTCTTAGCCTAAAGGGAAAAAATGAACGTGTGTTAAGTGAATTTGAATATACATGTTATGTTACCTGTTACCTTCTTCAGACTCTGCAGGGGTGCCACTCGGCAAGCTCCAGCTACCTGCTGTTCAAGTGCCAAGTCATTCTGAAAATTCAGTGTGTGTATGTATGAAAGAGCTCTTTAAAACACGAAAAGCTCTTTTTCAAAAAGCTGGTCGGTTTTCTCAAAAGATAGCACTTAAAAAAAGCTTACCCAAGTCAACTCAGCACTACAGAGACTGGGTCCACTGCGTAGAGTTTGAGGCCAAGAGCAATTGGACTGGATCTTCATGGGGGTCTCCTGATGTGAATGTAGCAGTGCCAACCCATGTCACCATTAAAGTTTTTGTGAAATCAGGTCTCTTCAATAGAAAGCCAAACTCATGTTCTGATAACTGTCTTTTGAGCTTCAGCTATTTTTTCCCTTTGTTAGCTGTTTTGACCTCTTATGTGAACTTGGTTAATGGCACTCAGAGAAGAGAAAAAAAAAGTCTTAAAAAAGAGGAAAGTAAACCAAAAACGTCTATTTTGAAATGATACAAAACAGCTGACCTAGTATTGCCAAACCCTTGTTTTATAGCTGATGAACAATTTGTCCTTAATTCAGTCTTTTTTTCTTTCTTTCAGAATGTTCTTTTATTGTTGCGGTGTGTGAGATCACGTAAATTCCTATAAGCCTGTCCTTTCCTGAACTGTTCCACTACGCCATTCCTTCAAGAGATACTGCTTAGCTGCTGCCACAGTAGCCCTCTGTTTAGGTTTTCTCTCTGTTGTCCCCCCCAGACTCTGAGCAGGTTCTTTCTGCTTTCTACTGGTCTTGTTTCTATTGCCGTGGAGCTGAATTGGGTTCTAGCTGGTCAGTTAAGACCTCCTCAGGTATAAAATGTTGAGCAACTTCTAGAGTCTCTCTCTCTTCCCAGCTGTGAGGAAGCAGGAGGGAGTGGGTTGGAAATATGTCAGAGTTGACAGCAATTAATAGTGCTCCACTGGCTTTCAGCTGATGTACAGTTCTGGAGTGAGTGCAACTAGATGGTGATTGTTAAAATAGCCCCTGTAGCTGAAGAGACACGAGTCCTTTCCTGGCAGCAGCTGAAATTGTTGAAGAGATTTAGCAATGCCAGCCTTGCTCCAATTGCAATGACTAACCCCTGCTGAAGGCTATGAACTTCTCTGTTCTGCCAGTTGTACTTCTCTTGATACTATTACCAATTAACAATTTAAGTCAAAGTGAGCTGGGTTGGCACAGATCTTTGTGTGGGGTTAGAGGCTGTAACCTCAGCTGGCACTGCTGCAACTGGAAAAGGGTAGGTATGGACAACCCAGGCTGTCCAGTTTCTGCCACTGAGCAGGGAGCCAGTGTTCACTGCTGGATCCTTGCCTTTCCTCCTCAGGGTACATCTAAGAGATGCCAGACGGTCATCTCTCTGCTCAGCCTGCTTACCAGGCTACATAAAACACATTTCCTCTCCTCAGGGAAAACATCTTATGGCACACCTTTAATACACTGCTGGCAGCACTAAAATTGTGTGTAACAACGTATGCCACACTGCTATTTGGGACAAGGTAGAGCTACAGATGCCATGGACTACAGTATCTTTTTATCTTTTTTTTTTTTTTTTTTTTTTTTTCCATGCTGTTCCTAGGGTCTCAGCCTTTTACATTGCTGCCTGGCTTCCCAGAGAGTTGGGAAAATAATTTTTCTCTTCTTCTTGTGTTTTTACCCTCCTTCCCACCCACTTTAGAAGATGCTATAACTCCATATATCTGCCTCCATCCCCTCTTAGAGCTTTCCTGCTCTTCTGAACATTCTTAAAATCTCTTCCTTTCATTTATCAGCTGGTAGTTTTCCCTTCTTTTCACTAGTGAGCAGTTTCCTCAGCAGTATCCTCCCAGAAACCTAAGGGACTGTGTCTGTAACTCACTCCTCTCTGGCAGTAACAGAAGAATTTACAGTTTAAGCCTCTTAAAATGCTCCAGGATAAGTTACATCACTTGTTTTTGTATTTTGCAGAGAACTATTGAAATGATAAAAATAATCTGTGAGCTCTAATTTGCCATTCACTATATGACATTTCCATTTTTGTTTGTCATAAACCCAGGGCAATCAGGCTTAATCACATTTGTGTTCAATTGCTGCATCTCACAGATCTGGTATCTGTCACTCAAATGTCAATGGGATACTTTCTGCAGCAGACAGAGGAAATCTTCAGAATATTGCCTGTTGATCTCTTCTGTTTGGAATAGCTTCCTGGGTTTCTGTTCAAAACTTCCAGCCTTGCTTTCTGCTTAAACAAGAACAGAATCACTAAGCTTTGCAAACATTTCAACTTAAGCTGGTTAGACTGATAGTTTTTCTGGCATGATTTTTGTACAGACTAATCTGTTCTCACTTGCTTGGACTAGAATGATCCCCGGAGAGTATTTTGCAGGTTGGGATTGGTGGATATGAGTTGTACTCGCCCAGCTCTGCTTCCCTGCCCTGGAATGCCTTTCCTCTGCAGCCAGTCTGAACAAGACCCCAGCAACTGTGGGGAGCAGAGATGTGAGTACAACAACTGCTGCTGTGAGGTCCCCTCGACAGGAAGAATCCTTCAAGAGCCTATTCATCCATGACCAGCTTCCCTGCAGTCCATGGAGAGAACACAGGACTGAACAAAAGTCTTTGATCTTGCTTGTTTCTTAATTTAGAACAATAAAGCAAAAACACAAAAACAAACAAACAAAACAGCAAACCACAGTTGGACTTGCAGAATTTTGTTGCTTAAAATTTCAAGCAAGAAATCCCCATCACAAGTGAAATCAACTAAAATATTCTTGCACCCACAGCATTGGCATTTTTTGGGTAGTGTGGCAGACTTGGTCTAAAAATAACATTTGAAAGGTCTCTCTATCCAGTAGGCCAGAGGAATCGCAGGGTTCTCTCCAGGGCAGCCCAAAGCCTGAACTTCTCTAGGTAGCATGTGGGATGTACAGAAACTAGACAAACACCCCTGAGCTATGGCACATGGCAGAGTGTGTATAGAAGTTGGTAGCAATATTGAGACTTTTAGTCTCTGTTGGAAAATTGTAGTGGGTTTACGTGGCAAGGTTTTGGTAGCAGAGGGCCATAGGGGTGGTTTCTGTGAGAAAGATCTAGAAGCTGCCCCATGTTTGGGAAGGGCCCCATTGTTTTCCAGAGCTGAGCCAATAAGCGATGTTGTTTTGCGCCTCTGTGAGAGCATATTTAAGACAGGGAAAAAAACGCGTATTTTGATAGCTAGACATCTTTTAAGTGAGTTTTATGGGTGTCACTGTTACAAATTTACTGTGCATTCAGGAATTGGAGTGAAAATGAGGATGCAAAAGGAAGTGAGTACAGTGATGGTATTCCTTTGCTAAAATAGCAGATGCATTAGGCAGATCAGCTCCAAGAAGCGTAAACATGTGTCCAAGGTCACTGTTTCACCCTTGGCTGACTGAGATCCTTAGGGAAATTTTGGTTTTGCCAGAGTGTATTTAGAGTCTCTGCGAGTTGCACATCATTTCCCAGGTGCCTCTTGTTTTTTAAAGTCCAGCTTGAATCTCAGTGCTCCAAACCACCTCTTTCATAATCAGCTTTGGCAGACTATGCTGAAGAGTTAGTCTGTGTTTTTGTGGACCCTCCATACAGGGAGATGAAAATACTTGTGTTCCTGGAAAGAGACTGCGAACAAGAAGGGTGCTGGTGGAAGTATGGACATGCAGTACCAAGTATTCACAGATTTTTACTAATTTCTATTTAGATGATAAATACATCTCTGAAACGTCAATAAAAGAGTAAATACTGCATTTTAGAAAGGAATCAGCTGTTGCACAATTTCAGCTTGTCTTGATTATGGGTAATAAGAATCTCACTCTGGTTTCAGAAACTGCCTTGTAGCAGTGCAATATTTTTTTCTCCACCTCTTCCTATCTTTCTGAATCAGCTGCTTCCTGCCACCCTAGAATGGTCAGTGCCACCCCCTTAATTTACAATTAGGAATGCAGACATGAGGAAAGGCAAGGGAATGAAATATGGTGTCAAGTTTGTATCTGCTCACATTTCACACACTAAGGAGACAAGCCCCTCTGGCCAGTTGCCATGGGGAATTTTCTTGCAGAAGTAAATAACTCAGAAGAGAAAGAACTCAGATTCATACTACCCCAGCTGCAGAATGTCATTAAGTCTCAAAGGATGCTATGTGCATTGTGTGAAAGGAATTTTGTAATCTGGCTATAACTGCAGTTGCAAAACTATGTTTGAGTTTAAAGCTTTATTTTGAACTTTTAATTATTGGCTTGTTTCTTGCGTACTGATTAAAGAGTACATTGTCTTATAAATAGTTTCTATTTTTAAACCATAAAAAGGTTTAGATTAGCTGTTTCAATCGTGGATGAGTGGGTGATTTTGTTTTGTTTTCTTGTTTCTTCCTATGCCAACTGCACTCTAATCTCCATTTCCTAAATCACTTTTTAAAGGATACTTGAAAAGGGAATTAAGTTTACCAAGGCACTCAAAATATCCTGCAGATAGCTTTTCTTTAAGTGTCATTCTTTTACGTGATTTTGTGACCCCAATAACCTTCACAAACTTGTGGTTTTTGGGGATGGGAAAGGATGTTTTTTTGTTGTTTGAAAAGAGAAAGCACAGGCACCCTCCTTCCACTAGCAGTCATTTCTTTTCAGTTTGAGTTACATGTCTGGCCTCCCTGAGGTTGGTCCTGGTATACTCAGGAGGAGACTCATACTGTAGCTTCACCTAGCTTCACAGTACTGGAGGACAGAGTAACAGAGTAGTATTCTTCTGTATTGGCATTTTGTAGTGATGGTACCTCAGCTCAAAACTGGTGAAGAAATGTGAATATGGGAATCTTGGTGAAGATGCATGCTTTTAGCACTGATTGCAAGTCAGCATTTGAAATAAAACCTGTCAGCTGGATAAAACAAATATCTGCAAGAAAAATGTATTTAAAGTTCCTATTTAGGCAATATCTACATCTCTGGAATAGCATACTATGATATAACTTACATTACAGCTTTTTTTTTTTTTTTTTTTTCTTTTCCCCTGTGGCGGTAGCTGCTGTGAATTGCTTGCAGAAAGGCTGATGTCTCTGTAGATGCAGTCATTAAGTCATGGGTTCCTGTAGCACTTTGCATAAGTGCATCAAGTGGTCCAGGCAAGCGTATTTGACTGAGGAGGTTTTGAACCAACTGATTGCTGAGACTACAGTGACTGTAGGGTACCTGGATGACGGTAGGGCATGTGTCCACTGACTGGAGCCTAGGGATCTGTGCCTCCATGGCTATCAACGAGCTTCCTCTCATCTTGCAGAGGGGTAAGGACATGCTGCTAGGTCTGCATCATATGTGTTTTATTGAGGGGCCCAAGGTTTGGTTGCATTATGTGCTCCCAGAACTGTCCCCTCCAGTAACGGCCTCTCCTTAACAGAAACTTCAACCTAAGGCTTGAACTGCTTTGAACTTTATGGTCAAAGTGAAATTTGGGCCAGACTCCTAAGCATCACATGTGTTGCTTGATGAATCTGTCAAACTTCTCTGCAAACCAGAGAGAAGGGGGCTGGAAATAAAAATACCACCTAGATGGGAGGGAGAGCATGCATGTGTGTCTGTGTCATTGTCTGTCAGCTCCCCGAGCTGCACTTTGGTGGAACGTGTACTGAGCTGTGCGCCAGGAGACAGTACATCCTGCTCCCAGCTCTTTCCCCCGACTATTTTTGTGCTCTTCACAACTGCTATTAAGCAAGACCACAGAGTATTTTTACAGCATAAGCAGAAGAGGTCTATCCTGCGTTTTAGGGCTGTGATCTGTAGATAACCCATGCAGAAATAGTTATTGTAATATATTTACGTAATCTGAAGAATGTGCCCTGGGATAAAAAGGAATTTGGATGGTGTTAATGTTTTGTTCAACGTTTGATTGAATTGTCTCATTATTGGATTCCATCTTCTATCCCTCTTTTATTTTAAAAGTTTCCTACCAAATTTTCGAAGAGCTGCATTTAGAAATATGTTTTACTTTGGTTTCAGTGAGGTATGGGTTGTGTGGGACATTGCAGAGTAGGCACAAAGTAGTGCTAGTTGAGGTTGTTGTGCCCGAGCTATTGGAGCCAAGTGACTAGCAAACCTTCTGACCTCAGCTTGGTGTGTCTGATGCTGTTTTTGGGTCTCTGATCCCTTGAAAGCTAACTTAAAGCTAACAAGCTAAAGCATTTCTTATGGATTAGATTACTATTACTATCACACTGGACAAATGTAATAATGACATTTTTTTAAAGATTCCTTTGCCCCAAATTTGAATCATTTATGCTTAAACCACTATTTTATTGTTTTATTTCCTATAAACCATTATTTTTTGTTGGAAATACATAACTGTATATTGCAGATTTCGAAAAGATTAAAAGAAATTTTATTACTTAAACTTTAAAGTTAACAAGCTCTATCCCAAATTATTTCCTATGCACAATTAAATGTTACAGCTCAGTGTGAAGCCTGACATTAATTTTCGTATTCCGTTAAGCAATATTTTTGTTTTAATGCCCAGTTTAAACCCTTTTGAAAGCATTGAGTAACTTCATTTCCTAGACTCAAAATTTTTAAGGATTACATTTTCAACAGGGAGATTAGGACCAGATGGTATAGGTGGGACAGTGCAGTATGTAATTTATGAAGGAGACAGCTGAAAACTAGTGAGGTTACACAGAGTGTGTGCTCAGTAGTGTGTTCCTAAGGACAGGCTTGGGCACTCTGAGTATGTTCTGGACTCTTTCTGTGTCTGCATTTCATGCTGTGGAAGCCCCTCTGTAGAAATCTCTTTGGCTGTTTGGATCTGTGTTGCAAACCTATTGAAGACAGATTATTCACTCCTTGCAGTGGTCCATTTTTTAAAATTTATTTTTTATTTCAGGGTAAATCCAAGGTAGTTTCAGAGTGACAAGAAAATTGTAGCATTTTTTCGCTCATTTTTTTTCTTGATCTCATCTCTTTTCCGTTGTGCTCTTATTTTGTTTTGGGGATTTCTGTCAATTGAAAACCAGAGTTTTGAGGAAGATGGGAAAAACAAGGAACTAAATCTCAGAGTTATTTCTAAGTATACTTTTAAAACACAGAGTAAGCATTAAGAAAAAGGAAGTTTGTATGAAATGAGGCAGACTGTGGATTTTGAGGAGCTGGAGCTGAAGTGCTAGATAGCAGATTAAGCTGTTGAAGAGTGCTCCTTCCACTTTTGATATTTCACTCAACCTCTTTTCAAGAGATTTTTGTGGGTTCTCAGTTTGGCAGCCAAGGCAGAGTTAATAAAACAGAGTTAACTCATCCCTGAATGTTTACATAGAATGAAATTTTAAAACTCCAGGGCTGTGAGGGGAGATGTGGCTGGATGGAAGACCTCAGGGAAGCCACCTGCAGCCAGGTGAAGGCAGCCACCGTGCCTGGCTTGGTGCTCCCTGTGCTGGAGCACTTCACTGGTGTAATTTGCATGAATCAGATGGCTCTTGTAGTTATTGGGCTGGTCTGCTTCAGCTGTTGGGATGAATATATATTTATGTGTGTTGCGGGCGGGAAGTTATGTCCAAAACTTTCAGGTTCTTCACTGACCCTTTATGCAATATGGGACCAATCCTGTCTCTTCATCGTGCCTTGGTTTCCTTTTTTAAGGAAGAAATACTCTTGGAGATGTATGAATGAATGGTGTGGGGGGTGGATAACACCTGTTTCTTTCCAGATGAGTTCTGAATATTAGCATTTAGGGGCAGGGAGTACTCATATAACTTCTAATTAGTTTACTTCACTTTGATCTTTATGTGTTTTTTTTTTTGCCCACAAGCTGACTTGGGACCTGCTTGAGTACTATTAAGCTTTTAGTGATTGAAGGGAAAGTTTATCAACAAATGTTAAATTATATATTTCCACCAATTTAAACGAAGGCACTCCAACCACTGAAGTGCTGGCCAGAACTGAAACAAACAGGCTGAAATTCCTAGCCTCTATGTTTCGGAAAGCTTTTGAGTTTGTATTTTGGGATCTCATGTGTAAAGAAGAGATGAAAAAAACATTAATCTGTGGGACTAAGGACATATCCTAAGGCTAGCAAATAAGACAGGGAATGACAGAAGAAGGCTTTTGAGTCCCTGCTGCAAGGCGGGGCATGTACATGGCTGGTGCCTGAATGAGGCTGGGGTGGGCCAACTGTCTGCCTATGGGAAGGGTGTGCAGGGGGACACGGGCATCCATGCTCAGTGATACAGGTGCTAGCTGGGTCAGACTTGCTAGTTTTTGCAGATTTCTAATCTGAGTAGATGGCAGGACTGGGCTGAGGTCACCTTGAAGAGGTAGATGAGGACTTCTGCAGCATCCAGGATGAGCTTCTCCATACAGTGTCAGCACCATGGGCAGGCTGGAGGAGACCTGTCAGGGTGGGAATGAGCAGGGCTGCTTGCGCACTACTCAGAAAAGTCCTAGGTGGTGGGAAACGTGGAGCCTGGGCAGCCTGTGGGGAAAGTGTCTTCTGCCAGAAGGTCCTCTATGCAGTCTTGCGTTCACGACAGTATAGTGAAGAACCCAGAGTGCTGAAATGGGGTTTAAAGCCATGTTGTGCTGCCTTGGGTTGGGCCTTCTGAACCTGTCTTTGCAGTCTTTGTTGATGTTTTGGGGTAGGAAGCAATTAAATATGGAAAAGATCAGCGTTGTCAATAGCAAGAATGTCTAATGCTATTACTGTAGCATTAGAGCCACTGAATGACAGTCAAGATTTTCTTCTAGCTGAGATAAATCAGTGTTGATTTAAGTAGCTCTTTTATTTATTCCTTATTATATATTTTTATTATAATATATTTAATATAATATATTAAAATATTATACATATTTTATTTATTCCTTATTATATATTATTCCTTATTCAATATATTTTCAGCTGCATGAATGACACAGACTTTCTTCCTCCCCTAGCTTTTCATTCATGAATGTGAAACCTCTAGTTCATCCTCTTGAGAAATGCTACAGGGTTATTTAGACTTGTTAACAAGGACTTTTGTAAACAAGGATTTTTGATGTGATGCCTCAACATGGATTTGACAACATCCAATGACACTGGATTATGTGTAACTCTTATCGCAAGTGGCTCCCCCTCATTATGTTGATTGGGAAAGAAAGTGCAGTAATGTTGGCTTGCTTTTCCTGCATCCCAGGAATTGAAGGAATGTAGTTAACTGAAAATGGGCTGTGTGGATTTTGTCTAACAAGTTAATGTTTTAAACATTTCTTGGTGTGTCTGGAATATGAGCTACCAAAGATTCTGTTGTTGTTTCTGTTGCTAGGTTACATGCAAGTGTTTCTTTACAAAGTGACACCCTTAAAACAAAAAAAAAAACCCTCCACTGATTTGAAAGATTTTGCTGAATTTTGTTTTCTCCTTTTTTTTTCCTTTTTTTTTTTTTCTTCCACTCTCTCTTTTCCATGCCCTTCCTCTACAGGGCACAGGGAGATCAAAGAAAATTATTCAGTGATAATTGGTCTAGGAATAGCAAATGACGATAATGGAAGAACATAACCAGGACCTTCAATTAGGACTGCTCTCATTGCTTGTCATGTTTGCACCTATCATAGACAGATGTACAATCCAGTAGGATGTATTTGCTATCCTGCATGCTGATTTCTTCAATGCATGCCAGATCTCTGAAAACTGTCCTGTTTTTTACTCTAAAAACATGCAAGTCCTAAGGAGATCAACTTCTAGGGTACATTTTCATTTCTTTTGACCATGAAGCTGTGTTGCTTGGGTGCTTTTAACTGTCTGCCCTGTTGACATTTGTCCCTTGCCCAGGCAGCATATCCCACAGGCAGCTGAGCCTCTCTGCACTGCACATAGAAAGATGGGAAGCATTAGCTAGAGTAACTAAAACATCTGGCCTTTTAAAATATTTCTGAAGGTAGGGAGCCAAGTTTTGTCCTGGGCTACACCCATGTAACCTCGATCAGCTTCAGCATCAGTGCAGCTGAGGGCTGGGGATGGCCACAGGAGCAGGAAGCCTGCAAGAAGCAGGTCTGCAGCAGTGGGGGGAGAGGCAGCACCGATCCCAGAGCGTTTCTTCATTGAGCTGTCCCCTTACCCAGTGGGACTGTGAGCTTTTTCCACCTTGTCTTCCAAAAAGTCTGCTGGTAAATGGGACAATGTTCCTGAGTGTGCGCGTGCATGCTAAAAATACTGTGAAATGCATGAGAGGTGGCCAGGTGATCTGGGCAGCATCTCCAACACACTTTTTGAGAATGAGCTTGCCGGGGATGAAAGCAGGGTCCTGGCTCTTTTAACAAGATTTAATTTGTTTTTCCATGGCCCTTTGAAATCCTTCTGGGCAGAGGCTTTCAAATGCAACATGCTTAGGAGGAAATTTAAAGGAACTTATGGTTAGGCTGCATTATAAGTTCAAACATATCGAATACCTGGAAGCAAAGTATGAATATTTAGTTTTTTTGGGCGGCCTGGGTTTTGCAGAGAAACGCTGTTTCAAAGCTAAGGCAGACACAACAGTTTTCCTGAAATAATACCAGCAGTAATCCCTTCAAACATCCCCAAGTGTATTGACTTGCTCACATTTTAAAATTCTTTCACTGTTTTGTTATAAAAACTTGCATATTTCTCTCCCCTTCACCATATGAAAATCTTCTAAGAATTTTTTATGAGCTTTTTGTAGACTTCAGAATAAGCTTTCCTTCCCCTCCCCTTCCTTACTTTCTAATCCAATTTAGTCAGATAGTTACTTCAAATCCCTCAGAGGCCTGTAGTTTGTTCATTCTCCCACAGTGCTGAGATTTCCCTCCAGCCCAGCTGGCAGGAGTTTTTAGAAATAACAATATCTCAGGGGGAAGGAGCCGAAGATTGAATGGGGTCTTTTGTCCAGGTCTCTATGAAGCCAGATTAATTATGCATTGCAGAACACAGTTTAAAGCTCTGAATTAGGTCCTCATTGCAATGAAAGGAGAACACAGGCTCGAAAACTGAAAGAATTCCCATTTCCATCAGAGGGACAGACATATAATGACTGAAAGCAGGAAGAATTTTTGAAAATTGCAATTAAACAGTATTTTGTATTTACCACTCAGTAGCCGTTGTCTTAAGCATTTACAAAAGTGATTCTTTGACATTTTTTCACATGATCGCTCCATAGGTGGCTGGACTTTGAGGATTTTCAAGTCTTTTCTGTGTTACTAGGCTACTCTTGAAAGTACTTGTGCTTTGATGAATGAGACCAGCTTTTTTTGGCCAGCACTTACCTGAATAGAGGTCTTTAAAACCTCAGCAGTACAATTAGCAGTTGGTCAGATGATACTGATGGTACAGGAAAAAAGCGAATGGTTTTCTCCTTTACTTCTGGGGATTTTCTAAAGCTGTCTGACCCAGTGTGATGTGCAATAACAACATTTTTCTTGGTTTCCTAATGCACTCTAATTCCAGCTTGAGGAAAGTAGAACTCTTTCACGGATAATAACTCCATAATGTTATACAGCTGCCAAATAAAAAGTTGTCCACAGGCATTTGTATTCATAAGGGCACTTTCTGTCAGGGTGAGGGAATTGTGTTTTGGGTGGAGGAGTGGGGCCAAAAGAGGAAAAGTTTAGCTCTGAAATCTTTTACATTAGAAATCCTTAGTCTCAGATACGACCAAACTGAGATAGAGTATGAGCAAAACAAACTAATTTTTTTTTTGCTTTTTATCATCTTGAAATCCCATATGTGGAATAACACTGTAAATAGCTGTAGCATATTGAGCTCTGCAGTTCAATTAATTTTAATTAAATATAAACTGTAAACATTTAAGGAAATAGTCAAATACATATTTGGAAGGGTAGAAAATTGGTAGTGGATTCCACATTGAGGCAGACTAAACCATTTACTGAATTGGTCTGGAAAACCTACAAGATAGGAAGTTAGTATATAAATTATTTGATATGAGTATTATGGAGGAGAAGCATTTTCTACAGAGCAAACCCAGAGTAAGTCGCAGCACTTCTAAATGTTCAGCATTGTGTGTGATGAACATAAGCATTGTCTGCTACCTGCAATATGTCCAGATTTCTGTTGTACTGTGGAAAAAATAGCAAGTTTGTTGTTGTTAACCTAGCTACCTGAGCACAACTGGAATGACTCTGGTAATATGCATGAGGCTGATACATGGCTCTGTAGGCAAAAGTCGGTTAGTTGCCCCTCTTCCAGGCATACTAGGTCTGAGCAGTCTCTGAACTGACTGGAAAGTAATAATGTCCTTGCTCAACATCCAAGGTGCAAGATTCTTTTCAGATTGTCTCTGTGTTGCTCCTCTTGAGGTGCAAAGTATCCACTGAGAGCTACGTGCCACAAGGAGTTGCTGCTGGCAGCAGGGAGAGGAGGAACAGGCACCTTTGCCAACAGTCTTCTATGGTTTGCACTGAAGAGGGTAAAGCATAGAAGCAAACATGTTTGTGTAACCTCAGGTGACAACTAGTATGCAGTTATGAAGGAGCCACCCCTAATGGGCCTAATTCGGAGTCACCCCTGGGTTGCTCTGCCTTATGGGGTGAGAATAGGGCAAGAAGGTGATGCACTGTAACCTCTTGCTAAGGCACATCCAAGGCAGGTTAGCCATGTAACCTCTGTTTCTCTTTGCTTCAGCTTTAGGTCTGCTTTGCTCTTTTCCAACAAGAGGAGAAGAGCTTTGTTTTTCTTCTCTCTGCACTTGTCCTGGAATGAACCAGTTAGAGTAATTAGGATTTCCCAAGTCTTTTCCAAAACTCAAATTGAAATAAGGTTTCTGAGATTTGAAAGAAATGTGAGCACTTTCTATCGTCATTTCATTTGCGAGCATCTATGCCAGGGCAGGATGGAAATGGTTCCTGCTGACTTGAAATGCATGGTGAATAAAGGCTCCAAGGAAGCAAATGCCAGGGCTGGAAATACTCAGGTCACCAGGTCCACAGCAGTGGTCTAGCTCTTAGTATCTGCCATATGAGCTCTCCTGTCAGTAGGTTTTGGACCACGCACCGGATCTGTCTAGGCAGTCTCGAGGAAATGCGAGCAAAACTCAGGCTTGTTTGATAACTTCCAGAGTAATAGTAGGGCTCAGATCTTTTCTGTGCCAGTGATCTTGAAATAAAAACAAAAAGCTGTTTTAAAGGTAATGCACAGACAGCTAGAGCTGTCCAGAGACTTTCTCCACAAAACATCTTCTGTTAGAAAGCTGAACAGGATGAAACAAAGTGTACTGCAAAGTGTCAGCTTTGATCTGCCAATAGAAGCAAAAAAGGCTTGCTAGGGAAATGTGCCTTTTTCTAAGGAAACCCTTTTACTTGTCTGCAATGCTGCCTGCCTTGTGCCAGTCAGCTTGGGAGCTGCCATGGTTTAGGACTGGGGAGGCTCGCTTGGAGACGGGAGCTCGCTGGGCTTCCAGGTCTGCGTCAGCCACTGCAGGCTTGGGCTCGGCTACTTTTGCAGTCCCAGGACAGTCAGGCTCCCAACCACCAGGTTGTGAAGGAGGAGGATGATTTCAGTGTGTTCCCAAGGTGTGTTACTTTAGTGTGTTACTTACTTTGTAAGTCTCAGTTTGAGAGTTGTCAATGAAGGAAACAAAACCATCAAAAATGTGGCAATGATAAAATACACACATTTACCCCATTTCCTCCTGAAACTTCTCCTCTTCCATTTGGAACAGATTTTACTTTCTCCAGCAAAAGATCAGATGTTTTTCAGGGTTCTTAAAATTTCACTGTAAAAATTCAACTGCTCCCTTCTCTAAGTACTATTTTGAGTCCTGGCTTATAGAATCATAGAATCATAGAATATCCTGAGTTGGAAGGGACCCTTAAGGATCATCAAGTCCAACTCTTGACACCGCACAGGTCTACCCAAAAGTTCAGACCATGTGACTAAGTGCACAGTCCAATCTCTTCTTAAATTCAGACAGGCTCGGTGCAGTGACCACTTCCCTGGGGAGCCTGTTCCAGTGTGCAACCACCCTCTCTGTGAAGAACCCCCTCCTGATGTCAAGCCTAAATTTCCCCTGCCTCAGCTTAACCCCTTTCCCGCGGGTCCTGTCACTGGTGTTAATGGAGAAAAGGTCTCCTGCCTCTCGACACCCCCTTACGAGGAAGTTGTATTATGGAAATAAATGTCTTTTTTTTGGTCAATATCCAATTAAAAGACCTTTTGTCTCCAATTTAAAGACCTTTTGTCTGAAAATTGTCAATGTAGATACATTAATATCAATAATATTAAATAGAGCTAAAGACAAAAATTCTGTATGTTGAAATTATGTCTGAATTTCAAAGCAGCAAACCACTGTCATGGTGGTGGATACATGTTTGTGCTTGTTGGTGGGACCTAAAGATTCATAATAATTTCCTTTTTTACTCTTTTAAGCAGGCTTTGAATTTAAGTTAATGAGGTCTAAAAGAACAGGTGATTTAAAAATCCTTAAATTCATTTAATTCACTTAAGATCCCAAACCTTCAATGCTTTTGAAAACCTGATGTGGATGTGGGGGCACAGCTGCAGCGTTCAGCAGTTTTGGCCCAAGCAACCTTTGGCTCTTAGTTGGAATATTTGATTTCTTGTCAAGAACTCTGCTGTTACTCTGCTGTTGCTGCTCAAACCTTTTTTTGTGCTCTGAGTTTTTTAGACGTATTGCTCTTACTGGGCGAGTTGAGTTTCTGCATATGTGCAGCTGTAAAGAAATCAAATATTACAGCTGGAAACTCTGAGATCAGTCTTGTCACTGCCCCGGCCTCCCATTTACCATGAAAACAAACAGCTCTCTCCTAATGTCTGCCAGCCAGAAGGGGGTTGGGGAGGTTGGGGAAAGGGTTTTTTTGTTTGTTTGCTTGTGTGTTGTTGTTGTTATTTTTTTTTTGTTTGTTTGTTTTTCTGACAAGGAAGAAGGTCATCTATTTTGGGAAACCACTCAGCAATTAGAAGAATGCTTTTCTCTCTGTTCTGTGATTAGAGAAGTTTTCCGGCAAACAGTAATTGCTGTGTACAGCCATGCAGATGGACTAGAGGTACATCTGTCTTTCCCTTTGCAGAAACATGTCTCATCAAAGATGAAGTGGATAATACACTACATTTTGCTATGCCAACAGTTAAACCATAACACAGAATCCATAAATCACTGCACTGGCTAAGTCAGTTCTTCAGGTACGGTTAGTCAGCTGATGCATTGAAGGCAAGGACTTGGTGACTGATTTCCATCTGCTGCTTCTAACACGTGTGTGTGACTACATTTCTTAAGGCTGCATCCATCTAGGACAGGGAAAGAAAGATCTTGGAGAAATTCTTGTTTATGAGATACAGAAAAATCAGAACTCAAACCATAAGGAACCCGTGTTAGAGGTACTAACAGGCCAACTCTTACTCCTGCCATCAGAGTGGTTCAAATGTGTTTTTATCAATATGGTGATAGGTGCTTATATATATACGTGTATAATATATAAAGCTTGGAAGTTTCTCATTTGTCTGAAGAAACTGCAGAATATTTGGTTAATGATACTTTGTTGTGGGGATCTTGGGCTAGGCCTGCATCTAAACTCCCTGCCCTGAGTTCAGGTGTGTCTGCGCTCTTCTGGCAAGCAGACTCTCAATGGAGTCTGCAAGAGAAAAACACAGATGAGCTTCTCATGACTGTTTCATGTTTTCATGAATGTCCCAAGTTTCCTTAGATTTCACCTCATGAAACCTGGGTTTATATTTTTTAAATGGCCTGTGAAATTTGTGTGGTCTCCGGTTCTTCTAATGGAGTTTCATACAATGAAAAATGATTTAAAAAAAAAAAAAAATAATAATTCTGCAACCTGATACTTTTTGTTCAAGACTTTTTTTTTTTTTTTCTCAATAGATGCATTACTTTTCTGTGTATATGTTTATAATTTGTCTCCATTCTTTGTGTTTATATTGCAAATACTACCAGACTCCTGTTTACAGTCCTCTCTCTGAGAGCTCTTAGAAGTGCTATAAATGTGTTTATACATAAAATTAAATAATAATCTATTATAAAGCATTGCCCAGCTCAGAAACTTCCCTAGTTTTCATCATATGTTTCTGGTAATCTGATGCTCAAATGACTGTAGTATTCTATGAAGGATCATATGGGAACTGTACAAAATTGGACTGTTAAAATGTCCAATCTGCAGTATCTCAAGATGCATATGTGCGTGCAACAGTTGTACTGATCTTTGCAGCTGTGTTGCAAGCTGTTGCATAATTGACTGTCTGCAATCACTCCTAGGTGTCCTTTGTTCTTTATTCCTTGAGTTTTTTCATCTGATTGTGAGCATACATGAGGATGCCTTTTTCCAGATGGATTTAACTGCTTAAGTAGTCTTCTAGTGACCATGCTTATTTTGTTCAGTAGTATCTGTGGAAAGTGTAAGTTTCCACTTTTCCTGGATCATTTAGGAAGAATTATTATACTATAGCACAGAACTAACTTGACTCTTTCTCTGTCCTTTAAATAAGGGTTTAGCCAAAATGCCTAGGAAAGAGATTCAAAACATGCTGGTTTTCGATGTCATGTGTGACAGAGGTGAGTGCCTTGTGCAGACCTCCTGGAAGGCACCATCCATAACACCAGTAGGGAGTTTGCAGCCTTTTCTTTGTCTTAACTGGAGCTCCTCCTGCAGCATTTGAAGGAGTCTTAGCAACTGGAGCAACAGTTTCATTTCTCCATCTTAAAGATAAACTAATTCCTGCTTAAAATATACTGTCATTGAGATTTGTGATGCCCTCTCCATTTGCCTGAGACACCGTACCTGTTCACTGAATTTACAGTCGGTGAACGCTATTCAGAGAGGGAATGGTGTTGAATAGCTATCTAGAATCACTATAGAAAGATCCTTTCCCAGTGTTGGTTGTTAACAGCCTTCTCAGTCTGTTTTCAGTGGCCTTTTACTTCCTAAAAATCAACAGTAGGTGATTTTATTACAGCATTTTCCTACCTTTTCAGAACACATTGTGACAATATTTGTCGTTGTTATGTTAGACATGACGTTAAACTTCTTAAGTATTTCAAGTATTTTAATAACATAGTGTATAATATACTACAAAATCACTTTTTTATTAAGGAAAAAAATAAGTTCTGTAGCATTCTTCTGACAACAGAAGCATGGAATGGAGGGGGGAAAAAAACAGCTTTGGAGATTGGTGTGTCCAGAGTCTGAGATAGCAGTTTCATTTTTATCAGATCTCTTTGAGATCATATGCCCTCATTACAGAGTTAAAATACTTTGAATGCTATGGGTGTGGGATGGGATGGATACTGGCCAAAAGCCAAATGGTTGTCTTTCCTCTGTCAATGCTTGTGCTTCTCCATCATGGATCACAAAATCATTAGGTTATCTAGGAAGACAATTAGTGAGGTTGATGCTGGCTGTAAAATTCTGTCACTTGCTGAGATTACTATGCGTTTCTCAATCGTTAGATCATTACTTTAAATTGCCAGTTCATTGGGATGCCTAATTATTCCACTTTGAGATCATTCTCTTATTTTTTGGATGGCTCTGTGATGGGACTGCCACTAGGCAAGATTACTACTGGATGGTCTTGGAGCAGATCCAGTCAAGGGTTAAAAGATGGTTATTACTAAAATCCAAAACATTTATTCTCTCATTGCTCATCTCTTCTCCTCAGATGTCATCCTATGAATGCAGTATGACACATCAAAAAGCCCAACAAAACCCTACAACAAATATTTGTGCACAGTAGGTGCATGATTCATGAGGCGTTGTTCTGCCAACATATGGACATGCTGTTTTGTCCTGTTTACTATTAACTAACTACTTGGAATCTTATGAACTTCTCTAATATTGCACTGCTTCAGTGTTTACTTTGGAAACTACATATTTTCCTTTGAGATGCTAAAAACAATATAATTTCATGAATCACCATGGCATAAAGACTGTTATAGTTAATGTCCTTAATAGAAGGTGCTGGCATCAGTAAGATGTTTCTCACTAATGGGTGGAGATTTAGTGTGGGTTTTCTCACCATGGCCTAGGAAAGTCTATGGTATAGTCCAAGGTAGCCTGATCCAAAGTGGAAGCCAGTCACTAAAGGTAAAAATGTGCTTCACCCTGCCGTAATGGTCTAAATTTGGCTTTAGATGCACATGAGTCATTTACTATTTTTTAAAACCATTATTAGAAAAAGGCCTGTGTCCACAGAGTGATTCATCTGAACTATGTAAAGACCTAAATTTAGGATTAAATGATTGCTCTCTGGTAGTCTGTAATTGTTGAACAAGTGTGGAGAAATCCTAGATGAGATTTAGAGAAGGTACCCAACTTTTACACAGGTAGAAGTAGATGACATGTCAACATCTGACAAGAGTCATGTCAACAGACAGCCATTGTATTCAAACAAGGGTAGTTTCTACTATGTCAGGTACCATCTCACACTAAAATGGAGTGCTATTTGAAAGGGGGGTGAACTGACACCACTGAAACTTTTTTTTTTGTATGTGTTTCTGATAATGTGGAGGGACTTAAAGCATGGTCCTGAATGCAAAAGGAGACTTCTCTATGTATTGTTCTTACAAATACAACCGTACATTATAATTCATTGACTAGTTACATAAAATTAATGTGATTTAACTTGGAACATGAAATGTGTCACAGAGCTTGCGGTAGTTCTCTATTGCTACTTTCTGAGTTTGCAAAAGCTTCAGTTCAGAAGGCATTCTAGTGAAATTCTTCTGTTTCAGAAAGCAGGAATGAATCTTCACCAGGGAATGAGATTTAGCAGTGTTCTGATTTGATGAAAATTCTTGCAGTGAGCCTTAATATGTTGGTGCTGAAAAACTGAGTGGAACAAACTTGTGAAAGTAGCTGCTTTCACTACAGTGCTCACTACCAGTCACCAAGCTTTCTTAAATTCTTTGTGTAGTTTGGGTGTAAGGCAAATAGCCTGTGTTTTCTGAAATGGAGATTGGACTTTTATAAGCTATCATGTTTTAAAAATTAGATACTAAATTAAATTCTTTTCCTTCAGTAATATTTTTAAATGTGTCCAGGCATCTGTGTCTGTCCAGATTGCTACTGACTTCAATGGTACCGCTCAGAAAGTGGTTTACTGCAAAGGGTTAATTTCCTTTTTTTTTTTTTTTAAAAAAAAAAATTTATTTTTAATTTTATTTTTTTAGTCTGGTTTGTATAGTCCTAACTTGCCTTCTTATTCATGCCAGTAGCTAGGTTGGTTGATTTCTATTTTCTATAACAGTATTTTATTTTCTTCTCATTCCAGTTCAGTGCTGAAGTGTCTTGTGTTTGGTGGTAATATCAATACCACTAGGCCGAGATACATTATTGTATGCCCTGTTTAAATTCAGGATAATTCAAGGGTACCAGGCAGGTTTTCAAGTGTTAGCTAACATCATATTGTAACTGTTGCAGTTAATCAATATATTTCTCAAAATACATTCCAGAATTGGCATTTAGGATTTGAAGAATTTGCTGTTGCTTTCCAGCATATACATTAGCTGTGTTTGTGTATTTTCTTTTGTCTTTCAAAGCCAACAAAATCTTCAGCAAATTGCTGTTTTGTATAGATTCATAGGCAATTGACATTATTTTGCAAAGCATGTGCAATGTAGATGAGTCATTAAGATTTCAAAGTTTAATGTGCTAGAGGAAGAAAAGAAACCCAATTATATAAACCCTTGTAGCAGTAAATATTTTATTTTGCTTATTGTGATGTTCAATGACTGTAAGCCATCCAAATCAGAATTTCTATTCTTTGCTTCTCCAGCTGCTGCTCTTACATGTTTCATTCACAATGCTTTTGCATGAAGCTGCAAGCTGACACTTGCCATGTTTTCTATTCATTTTGAGAGCTCTACATTGGGATGACATAGTTTATGAACCATGTCTGAATCTGTGAAGTATGTTTGATTTTTGTAGGCAGAAGTCCAGCAGCAGTACATCTCTGTAGCTGTTCTGATCTGAAAAATTCAAAGCATTTTAAAAAGAGGTTGGTATGGTTAACCTTATTTAATAGTTACAGAAATGGAAGCAGATCTTGTATAGTCTTGTGTCCTTGGGTCGTTTAAGCAGTGTTGTCTGGTCTTCACCCAGAACTCATGTAAGTTTGACTCAAAGGTCTGAGTGACAGTGCCCACTGTCAAAAGTATTGCTGGTAACTAGGAACTTGAAGCTGGAACACATGAGTTCTGTTGCTAATTCTCTGAGTTGGAAAGACAGTCAACATTTCTGTGCCTCAGAGAGGCATGAATTCATCTGTTAGCTTCATTGCAAGAATAACTCATGTTTAGAGTTGCTCAAATTAAGTGAAAAGAACCTTGATTAAAGCTTGTCCTTCGATGTTGAACAGCAATTTTAAGTATTCCTTTTATTGAAACAGAAGGTGGCTTTTCCCCATGTATGTGGCTTCAGGCTTTTCCGACCACAAATTAATAGAACTGGAGTCCTTGTGAGCTTGGTCTGACTAAGAATTGAAGATTGAATTTGAGATAAATAGTCTGAAAACTTTCTATTCCTTTCTTTCTAGGAATCACTTTTAGCTATGAATGAAACAAGTAGGGACAAATAAACAAAATTCCTGAAATTTAAGGTAAAATACTTGAATATCAATGAATTTAAGATAATTAAGTGCTTTAAAAAAATAACTGAAAGAATAATAAAACTATCTGTTGTTTTTAGAAATAAACTTCATATTCTACCTCTTTCATCTCCTTTATTTCAACACACATGATGAAATCCACTGAGATTTACATACAGATATTTTATCTGTCAATCTATCTAATTGTGCTTTGAAGGTTTCTATCAGTACACTTTTCTAGTACCTTGTAAATCATTACTTTAAACACATCTTTCCCAGATATCCTTGCTCTAAACATCTGTGTGGAAGTTTGTTGAAAGAAATGGGAATCCTTTGACTGACTGTCATGGATCAGATCTCCCAAAGATACTTTGGCCTAAGTTTCATGTTTGCTTAGGCAAAATGATACGAATCAAATTTCACTCTCCTTTAGAGAATGAACCATTTGTTAACTGTATTCACAACTACATTGAAAACAGAATAGTACAGGAATTATAGTTTAATCATGTTTAAGGCTTAAACCTGCATTTTGATGAGGTACTTGATAAAGGCATTTTATATTCTGAGTCACATTTCATTTGGAGATTTTAAAACTTTTTTTTTTTCTACTGAAGTTTTACCATGAAAGCAAATACCTGTTGTTTACATGCTGAAATACATTGAATGATATTTGCATATTCACATAGAGGCATAAAAAACAGTGAATGCAAGTTAAAAGAGATGGCTGTCCTGTCTGATTTCCACTTTATGTATTCTAATTTAGATACCTTAAATAATTGCATGCACTCATCTATGTTCCTGATTGATTTTAATGATATCAAAGTGGCAGAATGACTGTAAATGAAATTCCACACTCAACAAGTTATCTGATAATTATTTCTGTGAAAAGTTGCATAATTTTCCTGAAAAGTACCTCAAATGATTCCATCAGAAGTGAGTGCATTTCTGGGAGGCATCTTGTTGTGAAATTTAGGTCTTTACTTTGAAAATTAGGTCAGAAAACTAGTCTTGTCAATACAAGTGCAATGTGCTGAATATACCTTTAATTGTAAATCTAGTCTTTCTTTTGCACTTACCAAAGACATGAGAATTTTCCCAATGAAAATGCCTGTTTCAGAGGCACAGGGAGAGGCAAAACTACATGTGTCCTCCTTTATTTTTCTTTTCCTCTGGCAAAAGCCAGTGAAGGGTTTTAGGGGAGAGAATAGTCTCCTTAAGAAATGAGCAGAGATTATTGTGATGGAGGGAGGGAGGAAAGAGGTTGAGGGAAAGCACAAAGTGCTGCCATTGGAGAGGGCCGAGGCAGCTGAATCAGGGTGATACAGACTTTTCATTATCAGAAACAATTACTTCAGCAAGAACAGCATGAGACTTCATGAAATGTTTTTGAACTCAGACTCCTGATAGGAGAGCATTACATAACTTGTGCTTTGTGAATGCTGGCAACCGCCAACCTACAGAAAGACACAGCCAGAAGCAATGCGCTCAGCTGCTTGTTTAAAAAAATAAAATAAAATAAAATCTGAGCCAAGCATTAAACAGACAAGCCTATCTTTACCCTTCCCCCACCCCCTCCATCAACAGAAGCCTGGTTTTCATCACAGATTAATAAATGAAACCTTCTATCATTTTACTATGCTTCCCACAGCCTTTTGGTAGGAATTAACAATGCTCCAAGTCAACATTGCCATGGTGCTTGAAATGTCTTTGCATGTTTGCTCACTTGAAAGAGAAGTGGCGATAGGGTTAGAGACAGGGTTTTAAACCTCCTAAGAATACAACCTCAGAGACTTTAAGATGGTCTTGATTGCATTTGGTTTGACAAAAATCTGTTGGAGAGCTATTGCTTTTGTTCTTCAGTTTTATAATAATAATAATTTTCTAAAAAAGAGTCCTTGTTATATATTTCACTGTCTCCTGAAGTGAGTATTTGTATCTGTAGCTGTTAAGGAAATATGTGCAAGTGCTCAGGAATTCTAATTAAGCAGGCTCAGCTGGAGTGAATAGCTGGAGGATTTCACAAGATGGTTTTGAAATTATAGGCAGGCCAAGAAACCAGGGAAATTCTTGAACTTTGGGGTTTTACCATGGTGGACTTAGCCATTAAATCTTACCCATTGATTTGAAAGCAAATAAGTTTGTAGGCCATACTATTTCACAATCCCTGCTGGTGGTTGCTTCCCCCACCCCCCTCACCCACCCCCACCCTTTTTTACTTTCTCTTCCATCTGCCCTAAGAAAGAGGCAATATTAGCCAAGAAAGCAGAACCACTTTTGCATTTCTAAAATAAGTGTTTATGGCACTAAATGCCATAGAATTTAGTTGGCTTTGGATGGTTTATTTGAGAAAAAATGATTCATTTTCCTTAGAAGTAGAGACAGTTGAACCCTCGAGAGGAACTGTTGTAGGTAATTACTGAATATGTGAAAATTTAACAATTAAAGCAAATGTTGGTTTACTGTGATACACTATTTTCTGTGTAGTATACTCAAAAACAACAACAACAAAAAAAAGCAAAAACTTTTGTGTTGTGTAACTATTTAGTGTTGTTTATATGGTAAACACTTCTGTGTTTTGCTTTCCAAGGGCCATCATTCCCTGCCTGTCTAATCTACTGTTGCTAACAAAAATGACAGTAACAAGCCAGGGAGCGAGAGCATTCTCTGGTCCTTTGTTTTCACTCTGCTGGATGAACACATGTGTTTTTCCCTTTGCCTTTTCTCCTTTTCTCTTCAGGGATAAGGAAACCATTTGTATGTTGCACTAAGGAAAAGTGATTGAAAAGTGGAAGCCCATACTTTTCTCTTCAGCAAGCGGAGATCTGTTTTCAGTCTGATGTTTGGTGAAAGGAAGCTTCAGAGCAGTGGGCCAGCTGCCAGGAATGTCTGATTTCCTTTCCACCCACTCCTATGATCCTCCCTTTTGGCAGTGATTACTGATGACCACAGCTGTCATGCTAGGTCATGGTAAGCTGTCAAGCAAGGTAGTACATGACATGTACAACGCCCAGTCCTTGATCTGTGCTGAAGAACAGGATCTCAAATTGAATCTGTTATCAAGCAGCATGCTAGCATACCACAGTAAGCAGCATTGGGCTCATGTCAGCTTATTCTAGTTTCTTGAGAAGATGGATAAGCAGAAGTTCCTTCTGTAGCAAACAGTTTCTTCACAACTTTTTCATAGCTAGTGATATTCTAAAGCATGAGGAGGGGTTGTAATGTAGTCATAATCAAAGTCAATGGCTTCTCTTTTGTCAAAAATGGGTTAGTCTTTCCAGCCAGCTAAAACTATAAATAGCACTTTGGCTTGCTCTTGCACATAAGAATGCAATAATACAGGAGAACTCCATAATCATACTTCAGAACAATAGTGCTCAGATGGCTGTACTGCATATAGCACTCTGTATAGGTGACCAACTGTCAACACTATGGATGTGGCTAAAAATCACCAAAGAACTGCAGACTTTAGTTCAGAAAATGATGGATGCTATTGTCAGGGACATAACTTCTATAAATAGGACTCGTACTCTATGTAAGGTAGTATTTTGTTAAGCTTCACATGTTCAGTGCCAAGAGCATAAATGTCTTCTGAAGAGGTAGTACATTACTGTTTTATGCTGTACGGGCTTCATAATACACTTTTTGCTGTAGCATCTGTTTCTCTTCTAGCAGTGTATTAAATAACGTGACTAAAATCCGTTAGGTGTTTGTTCTGTACGCCTTTCTCAAAAGGGGGGAGGCATTTGTAATGGAGTGTTTGTTTTAAAAACATATAAGAACAGGTTGCTTTCTGTTTCCCAGGGAAAAAAAAAAGGTCAACACTTGTGGGACAGAAGGTCATAAATGCTGGGATTGTCCATTGTTTTTGTGGGAGTTTATTGCAGCCTTAGGCTGGCACAGCCAAAAAACTTGTCTTCAAATTAGCCTTAGGGCATGTGAAATGTAGGTGATACTGATTTCCTTCAGTTCTCATTTAAGATGTCAGGATCTGATCCTTGGAGTCTTAATGCAGTTGGAAGGACATTCACCTTAGTGACTCCCATCTGAACTTCATTTGGTGTGACTTGCCAGACCAGTAAACACAATTTCAGTTTTTTTGCCTTCTGTTCACACAAAATACTTATGGCTTTGTAACAGATCATACATAAAAATAATTTATTTTTTTAAGCTCTTACACCAGGTTAAGAGAAAATTCCAGGAACCCTCTGGACCAGAGCCAGTTTCTTTACAGACTTGTCCTGGCCAAACAAGGCAACTAATGACTACTTTCACAAGGCTGGGGAATCCACAGCTACAGCTAAGAGGGGTGGGGGAGTGGGGAAAAAAAAGTAATAAATAAACAAGTCTGTCCACAAACCCTTCCTCAGGAAACCAGCATGGGAAGCACAGGCATTTAGAATGACAATCCAACATGTTCTGCCAAAGAGAGACTTTCCAAAACAGCTGTAGAAATGGCTACAGTTTCCTTGAATGTCCATTTTAATAGCATTATAGCCTCAACTGTTTATATGTTAATCTAATTGTTTTAATGCTGTCAGTTGCATCTATTAGAATTGTACAAAGTTTTAAACCCATATAAGTAACCCTCAAGAGGCAGTGACAGACTTCAATAAATGCTGCAGTCCATGAACTCAGCTACCTTCCAGCCTCCATTCATTCAGGTACAGTTGGTTTTGAGACTGTGACAGGCGCTGTTGTTCAGTCTCCCTGTGGGATACCACGTTTGCTTCATTTGTGCAGAAAGCTTTTCATAACTGTCCCATGTCTGGAGCACTCAGGAATGAATATGCTTCCTGCCTTTGAATAAGTGCCTCTTCCCGGTGGAAGAGGAGGTATTTAAATAACCACATTGCCATGATTTCAAGCCTCATGATTTCAAGCCTTCAAATCTCATGATTTCAAGCCTCAGAGTCCCTGAGCCACGTATTCATAATCAGCCAGGTGAATGCTCTCTCTGCCTGTTTATCAACTGTGAGGTGGTGTTTCCATTTTACAAGTGTAATTCTGTAACATAAGATGGCTGTACATTTTGTCATTATCAAATTTTTTCATTTGTCTCCAAGAATGGAAAGTACACAATGTAGAACAAACAACCTTCTTTGTATAACCATTTTCTTTTCCTTTTCTTAGCTGTCTTGATGAACTGTGGAACATAAATCCTTTACTATCTCAGCAAATTCTGTATCTGGTCCTTGCTGCCGTGTTAGTGGGTTGAGCTTAAAGTGCATTTGCAACTGGAAGGACCTATGTCCATACTACTGAACTCTCCTACACTCAAAACAACAACAACAAAAGCCTTTTGGGAGCAGTCTCTGGCCTATACTAACTCCTGAATTGTGGCTAGGAATTAGCTGTAACCTGGCACTCTTCCAAATGCTAGCTGACACAGACTAAAACTGTCAGTGCTGCTTAACCACTTTAACAGGAAAGGCATTTGATGTTGCTTAACCTACCAGTGTGTGTGTAGCTCTTGGCTATAGTCAGACTTGTCTATCCTGGTCAAAAAAAGGAATCAAGCTCCTGAAGTTAGACTCAGATGCTTAAATTTCTCTTCAGGTTAAGAGCCACATCTAATCATTATAGTTTCTGAAAGCCCAGAGATGAGTACAATTGTATCAATAAATTCCTTAAGGTGCATTGTCTTTATTCAGAAGTGATACCATTTTGTCAAGACTAGTGTCCTGGCATAAAAGCACCATCAGAAGTCACAAAACAGGCTTTCCTGATTTGGTATTTCCTGAAGGTCTGGGTTTGGTAGGTCTGTCGTGGTGGCAGCAGTGGGTTGAGCACAAAAGCTAGCAGCTATGGCCACTTCTATTCAGAATCATGGATAGTGATGGTGGTGAAACTGTGAGCTGTGTTAGAGCTTCTACCCAACTGTTCAAAGCTGTGTCTTTCACCTCAGATAAGAACTGCCAAAACTTTAAGAGGGAATACTCGGGTTTCTGACTGAGTGGACAGTATGTGGATTTAGGATCCTAAATGTGTTACAGATGCATAGTCCTGGTTGCCTGTTTCCTGCAGAAGCCATCTGTTTTCTGTGCTACAGCATAAGGTAAATGGTGATATTAGCACTGGCTGTTTAAAACAAGAGTGCTGTAGTCATCCATGTCCAAAAGGATCTCTGAAGCCCCCAGATACAGGAGGGGTTAATGACTAATTATTACAAAAGCATTCAGTTGTGAGTTTAAGAAGCATTTTAAAGAAATGAGGGATTCCAGGTGCACTTGTCCATTTGGCGTTTTCTTCAGCAGATTAACCAGCTGAGGCCTCTGGCTGCTGGATCCCATTGCCATGGGCACAACAGCTTCATGATAGCACAGGAGGAATTGCAACCTGGGCTAAGACTGCACAGCCATCTCTGAGAGTTGGCCCCCTGCAGCAGAAGTGTCACCATATGAGGGTCCCAGTGAAAATGCAAGCAGAACTGAGGAAATTGAAGGCAAATGTCCTCAGGTAATAGGTTGACTGTTTGGCTGTCTGCTCCATCAGGAGAGGAGATTACGTCTCTGTAAATAAAAAGAGGAGTTTTGAAGCTAGGATGTTCTTGTCTGTCTCAGCAGAACTTGTGCTAGCAGAAAAAGGAGATGCCTGAAATAGCATCACAAAGAGATATTCATGTTCTCTCTTTATCAGTTCTGCATGTAAATTGTCTACCTCTTTATAGATTCATAGAATCATTCTATGTTCTTGCAGCAGTTCTCTGCATTTTACTTGCCAGCAAATTCTCTGGCCACTAACATTTGAGAAATATTCACATACTTTCTCCCTGGGTGCCTCATAGAGTTTTTAATTGTCTTCTCATGAGTACTGACAGAAGCTGTATCTTGAACTTTGCTTTGTAGCACAAACAGGTGATTAAACATTTTGAGTTCCAGGAATCCTAAGAGGCAGGAGATTGTTCTTGACCTGAATATCCTAAGTAGAACTCAGGCTAACAGTTATCTTCTGCCACCGCCCTACTATTTCTCTTTAATTTTTACTGAAGCCAGGTGAAACTGCTAAGGTCTCTCTACTTGATAATGAGCCTGTAATTTGTCTTGTAGGGCATTTTTAATCTACTTGAGAGTGCAGAGCAAATTCAAACAAACAAAAAACCCACCACACCACAAACAAAAATATCTTTCAAAAACAATCTCAGGAAATGTAGAAACAAAACTAAGTCCATAAAGCAACTCCTTCAGGGTAGATTTTGGACTCAGAAGGCTCAACTGATCAAAGTTTATATACTACTGATACCAGTAAACCCATAGGATGTCAGAGAATATTGAATATCCACTTTTTGAAAGCTGGTTCATCTTGAATAATCAGAAACCAGAATAAATGCTCTGTTTTGAAAGTTTAGATTGACAGCTGTAAAATAAATCTTCCCACTTCCAGCCCAGTATTTTATGTGCTTGGTAAGGAAGAAGTGTTAATTAAAAACTATGTACAAGAATGACATATTTTTGTAACAGGAACTGCTTTTGAAAAGTGGATCAACCCAAACTTTTTTTCAGGAAATCCTAAAACATTGAAGCAAAAAATTAATAATGAGCTTAAAATTCTATTATTTGCTGTGTAACCAGATGTTCAACTGAAGTTAGATGTATGTACATTTATGTTTAGGTCTAGTTCTATAATTTGACAGATAAAGAGGGTAGGACGTGAAGCAGATCTAACAGAAAACTGCTTAATGCATTGTGAGGAAGAACATTCCGGTGGGGTTAAGAACTGGATTAGAAGTTACTGGATTTCTCAGGAAGACAACATCGGTCGTGAGGCTGACTCCTTGGAGTGCCCTCAGGAGAATTGGGCAGATCAGACTTGTGAGGAGTGCTGCTGACTCAGGTTGCTGTGGGAAGGTGCCGGAGGCCAGCCAAGGAAATCTCTGACCTTCCCATCACGGCTGACCGTCACATGGGTTTTCCTGACTGGAAGGGAGACGAAGGGCTGAGGTCGTTGGGGAGGAAACAGAGCCCAGAACCATTGACCTTAATCTAAACACAATACAGAAAAGACAATAAACTCCAGGAGGAAAAACACAGGAGTGATTTACCTAGGAGGAAGTGAGAATATTAAATTCTTTTAAGTAACTTCAGGAGGTGTAGTAGAGGAAGTCTATTGAAAACACACAGAGAAGACAGCTGTCTGTAGCCAGTGAGTTCTGCAACATGCTGAAGTGTTGGATATCTGCTATATAACACATTTTATGAATCATTAAATCTGTGAATGCTGTGGGATTATTGAAATTGTGCATTCATATTGCTTTTCTGTGTCTGGAAAAGTAGAAAGGTAATAAACTAATAAATTTGTCATCATTTATCTGTTCGTCTAAATATACATTCAATATAGCAAAATTGTTAACCCATTTGTTCAGCGTTGACAGCGATGTGGGTCATAGTGACTTGTGATCAAGCTCCTCTCCTTGAAGGTCTGCTTTATCCATTTTAGCAATACTACCTTTCCCTCTTCCATGTATCCAAAAATATGTTGTATCTAAAACAGACAAGAACTTAGTGATATGAGTTGCCAAAGAATTTGTTGTTTTCCTTTTTCTGGAGAGTTTGCATAAATTTGTCATGGTGGCTTTAGGTATTCGCAAGACTTCTGTTTTTTTGCTGCTTTTCCTTACCAGGCTGTGAGAAGACCTTTATGTGATCAGGCTTCTTTTAAAAACAAAAACAAAACAAGCAAAAAAAAAAAAAAAAAAAAAAAAAAAAAAAAAAGGAGGGAAAGTGTCTGGAAAGTCAGTCTGTAACAGCGGACAAGTTATAAATAGTAATTTGTAGAGTCTCACTCTGGATGGTAGAAGTTTTTCGATTTTATTCATTACAGTATTATATTACATTGGCTCTGGTTTCTATATACCAGAAGTGTATATCATATACTTATCACATCCTTAAGTTCTTAGACAGAGATCAATTAACATATGTCAAGGGTAATTCTTATATTCTAACTGTGCCTGTCTGGCTGACAGCACCTTATGCATATTGAGGGGACAGAACACCAGGATTTAGGTCCCTTATAGGAATGGTCCTGTCAGCTGCTGATGATTAAATAATGAAAACTACTTTCTTTCTCTCCAGTCTCTTAAGTTTGATAATTGTATAGCCCATACACCAGACTAAATCTTCACATGCTTTGAACTTGAAAAAATATATGAAATTTAATATATGAATTTATAAAGTACATTTGTTAAAAAAGTTGCTGGAAAACCATGGATTTACATCTTTATTTCCTTCTGTGAGAAAGAGACAAAAAAGCAGCTAATCCCATCCTTCTGCCCCAAGCCAAACCTTAACAACAAAGTAGACACAATTCTATAATAAAATGAAAATAAATTTTACTTCTATCTCCCAACTGATGCTCTATTGCCAGGTAATTACAATCTGTTTTGTATGCGTGCCTAGGACATTGTGCTCATATTCAGTGCTATGAAAGAAAATCCGGTAAAATTCCATTTTGCAATGTTGAAAGCAGTTGTTGTTTCAAGGAAAATAACTTTTATGAAGTCGACATTTATGGCTAAGTATGCTTGAGCATTGAGTAATATGGTACAGTTGTAAGCCTCTTCATTTTCTGCTTAATGCTCAAAGCACCAAAGAAAAAGTGTCTCAGAAGCTACCACATAGCATAAAGCTGAAGAAGGAACATACTAGCGTCTTACTATCAACATGTCTTGTTGTTACATGCTTGGGTATGTCTTTTTTATTTTTTCTTTCAATTCCCTGAAGTAAATACTGTAAATGACTGAACACATGGAATTATATCGTATATATAATTATATAATAATACTATATACCGTATAAATTTTCCTTGATGATCACAATTTCAAGCAATGGCGTTGTAAAATAAGGAACTGAGAACAGCTTTGAAGAAGAATCATTCTGGCTTTAACACTGTTGGACTGGCCAACAATGAGAATGGTTGAATGTTTAGTATAACGCTTGTTCATTCTGGATCATTAAGGCTACATGACATGTGCAAGGGACCTAGTTCTTATTCCCATAGTTAAAAGAATACCTGAGAGTAGGAGTACTTCAGGGAAAGCAACCATTAGAATCAATAAAAGAGATTTGATTTATGTGAACTATTGTCTTATATACTTTGTTTCCACTCTTAATTTAGGAAGATCTAGATATTAAATGCATAGGAATTTTGTGACAAGGGCTTTAGATTCAGGCTTACTATGCATTTAATTACAGTAATCAGTTCATTGCCCTCGAAATGTCTTCTGAACTGACATTTTCGGTTGGTGTCCAGCAAGTCTGTACAGTCTAGTCAGTGGTTAAACCCAGCTTTATGAAATTCATCATGTCAAGTGTGAAAGTATTACCAATTTAAAGGTCTTTAGGAAGTTCCATAATTCTTCTTCAGAGAATAAAGTTATTTTCACCTCTGAGACCTCTGTGAGTAATCTCTACTCTGAATCCTCATGCAAATGAATGCTAACTAGGAGGAATACTTCTGTAATTGCAGGTTGACATAATAAATAGGGGTGAGAAATTTCTAAAGCTGTTTGTATTCAGGTTCACAGGCCTGTAGTTTCACATTTTTCTCATGCACTCTGGCAACATTTGCTCTCTGAGTCTTCATCAGCTAATGATAGAATCAGATGAAGCAGTATGGCAGATCTGTGACTGTATACTGTAGCTAATGGAGCTAACTCATGAGAGCTAACTCATCATGGACCTAAACCCAAGAGGAGGCTCAGCCATCTACGGCATGTCAGTGCCACGTATTTGAGGAGGAGGAGGGTGTGTTTTGGATGAATAAGGTGATCTTTGAAAAGGTGGTGATCTTTGAAAAGGTGGTGTTCCAGCAGGCCCCATGCCCCACAGTTGGATCTGGGTGGACATGGGGAAAACCTGTGGATGGGAGACTGTCTTAAACAATGCAAATCAGTGATGCAAGACAACTTTGTATGCTATTGTTTGATCATCTGCTTTGGTAAGGAATGAGAAAGTGGAGCTGTATGCTGAGTCTCCTGGTCCCTTTACCATTTTTTTGAGTTGGCCTTTCATGTTGTATGTGTAGAAATAAGTAACCCTGATGTGTAACTTGCATAGTCTCAACTTTGTCTTAGTTTCAGCTGGTGAAGGAAGAACTGTATTATGGGCAGATTCTGGAGAAGGTAAAAGTAAAACAACCAAACTACTGATGAAAAACAAGTGAAGGATTTTGTGTTGCAGGGCTGAGAAGCAAATGCAGACACCCAGCTGCAGCAGCAGCCTGGACATGCTGGGTGCATGGCCAGTGCGTTCCAGTATTTTTTCAACCTTCTTATAAAACCACTGACACTGTTGAACAGACAGTATGTAGGAATACATCCAGCCTTTCTTTTGATTTGTGCAACCTTCTTCCTTTGGATTATCTAAAGTTAGTTGCTCTTTGGGTTCAACTACAGAAGCTTAGATTGTAAATCAGTCCTAGCTACGCATGTAAAATAAACCGAATGTCCTACTGCCACAGAGCTGCACGGTGGCACTGGCACTTGCTGTGGGATGTTTGGTCTATTACCAGGCTGGAGCAGGACGGGGAGTACATGAGGACTTACTGGAATATATCTGACAAGTAATAGTTTATAAAGACTTGCAATAAATAATAAATGCCCAAGGTGACATTCTTTTTAATGAACATTTTAATGGTTTCTTTTCCCCGGTAGGGGACTCTCAGACTTCTTAATATAGGCACAGAATGAACTCTCTGTGCTGTGGCTGTCTCTCTCCATCACTTTTTGTTTTCTTCTCTCGTGTCCCTTATTGCTGGCTGCCACTGCCTCACTCTGCTTCCAGCTGTGAGGGCAAAGTTTACAGTGTCTTCAAAACCTGCTGTTTGTTTTCTTTGGTTGGAGTAAAGCTCCATGAGGCACAAAGTAAAGTGTGTCTGTACCCTGCCCACTGGAATTCCCCAGGCAGCAGGGAGAGCATTCCTGCGCCTCAGCCCTGCACCAAGCATGAACCAGGAATGGAAGAGCCAAGGCTGTGTCTCCAGTAAGACGCTGCTACAGGTTATCCCAGTAGCATGATGAAGATCAGCTGGATAAGTTTTTAAACTATTATCAAAGGCACACTTCAGACACGTTTGCGGGGAAACAATGTATCTGCAGGGCATCCTTGGTCTGGACTCTCTGTAGCTTATCTATGTCTTTGCTATATTCTTTGCTAGATGCAAATTTCTAATTTTTTTCTTTTCTATTTTTTTTCTAAAATTTCTAAGGACACCTTGCCTGATGGAAAAGAGCTTCATTTTCTGCATTGTTGATCATGCAAATTCCATAATATCACAAAATCTAAATAGGGGTTCTCTAGCAAAGTGTTTTGTGTTAAAGCTCAGTCCTGCTGGGAGATTACGCCTTGCCACCTTAAGACAGTTAAGAACTGCATTTTTAACTGGAGTTAGAATATTTCCTAAAGGAACCTACAGTCTGGGATGGAGTCCAGATGTACATTTGAGATGGCTAAAATGGAAAGTCCTGATTTTTATTAGGCATGCCATTCAGAGTGCAAAATGAAGTGTGAGCAAAGAAAGCATGTTGGCATGGTAACAGCAAGTATAATTTAATGCAACAGGTTTCGATTCTGACCTGAGAAAGGAACTATTTGTTCTGAGAGTCAGCCTGTAGCCCATAAAAGTTTTTAAAGACAGCAACTCATCCTCATTAAAGGCCAGCAATGGGAGAAATGGATAAGTCAGAGCTCTTTGGCCAACAAAAGAATCTAATTATTCTAATGGTTGTTGTTCTGGCATAGATGTGCAAAAAGGAAAAAAAGGAATTGCTTCAATAATGCATCTATTGCTTACATGATAATCGCCTGCAAAAAATCTCTTTAACACAGGCACTCTATTATTTTTAATAAGATAGGTGATGTTTGTAAAACTGTAAGACATAATGAAGCTAAGTACTTCACAGAAAAATGCACACAGTATCAATGAGCAAGACTAAAATTTAGGGTTCAAAAATTCCTGTCTCCCAAATCTCTGAATAATCCACTAAATCAAACTGGAGCTCAGCAATATATCCCTATGTGTCTGCTACCTACTACAGCTATCCAACTGAAAAGACTGAGAGAAGAAATGAGCATGGGAAAGAAAGCTGTTTTCTAGATTATTTTATTAAGGCTTGAACTAATGGCAGATAGCTTAAACTGCACATGTGACACCAGGTATTTGGATTTGAAGGACGTGTCCATTTTCCTTTCAAGATTAGCTGCTCTGGATTCCTGAGAGGAGCTGGCTGCACAAGCCACGTTTGAAACATTTGACTCTTTTATTCCATCAGCTGCCACCTCATCAGTCTCCATGGGAAGAAGCAAATTTACAGGAGCTAAAGAAGGAATGAACCACTTTCCACTTTTTACTTATACAAATAAGAAACACCACAAATATTAAGAATAACTTTCATCTTGCAGGATTGGTAATTCATCCTCTGGACTAAAGAGGCTTGAAGAAAGTTGGCTAAGGTTAAGGTATAATCATACAGAGGGAACTAAAGAGATTCTTGATATGATTCAGGGACTCACAATGGAGAGGACTTGGGTCATCCTGCTGGAAGGCAGGCTAAGTGTATGATGTCCATCTGTGTCCACATCATGTCCTGAGAGGATCCTTGTATTGTTTTCACCTCATTGTTTGCAGGTGTCTTCACAGAACAGCAGGCAAAGGGATCTATGCTGATGACCTGCATATGCACTGAAGGCAATAAAGTCTTCCACTGTGCAGATGCCTGTGAAGTAGAATTTCTCTATTCTTCTGGTACATCATGCCACAGTCTCACTCTAGACAAATTTTAGTGGAAGGTATATGGGGAAGCTGAGGTGTAGCCTCCCTTGGTGTACAGTGATTTGGTGTTATTCAAAACTTGTATGACTCTGTCACACAGCTCTTTCTACAATGGAAAAAGAAATTATTATAAGGCACCCCAAGACTTGAGTTTCACGCATTTCTGACATTGTATTTGGAATATGCATCCTGAATAATATAGGCCTATCTTGGGCTATTTTAACAGTATTTTTGTCTATTTAATATTTTTTCATTTAAAAAGAAAGGTGTTTCTACTATTTTCACTGTGGATGAAAGTGTTCCACAGATTTATATTTAAAATGCACGTTATTTGGTTCATTGACAGTAAGAAGAACAAAAGGAGGGCTACAAGCACTGAATTTCCATGTCTTTTGATGCAGCATGGGTCCAGTACATATAAGACCTGAAGCCTTCTTTTATATGGTTCTTCCTTTTCTGCTCTTGGTGAACTTGTTGAAATGTTCACAAGTTATATATATATATATATATATATATATTTTTTTTTTTTTTTCCAGAAGCATGCATATGTGAAATTTTGCTGTTTAATAATGTCACCTGGAGAGTGTTTCATTGCTTCCTGAAATCAATGGAAAGTGTCTCATTGGTTAGTCTCTTGGAAATTTCTTTGCAGTTCTGACATTATTCTGATTGCTGCGTTATTTCTTGTTAAATGTATTTGGAATATAGCAGGAAGCAGTGGTATCTGCTTATACTGGGATAAATTCCTCTAAGCGCGTGCACTATACATGCTGCCTACTTAATATACATTAGGTAAATACTATCCTTGGATTCATCACAGTGGGATGAAGCACAGGAATGCAGTGGCTTAAAAATTCACGATGAAAATACTGAAAATATTACTTTCCTTCTATTTAAAGTATACCATATAGCACTTCCTTTGGAGGAACAGAGTAGTAATTATCATCATACCACCATTTCCTCGGATTGACTAGATTAACAACAGGTTATGGGGGTCCTGAGCTGGGGAATTTAAGCCTTGTTACCATTTATAGTTTCTCTCTGTTTCCTATAATATGCTTTCCCATTAGCTGAAAGTGCCATTTCAGGAAATTGCCTTCAAGTGTATGGTTTGATGCTGAGAAGGAAGAAAGTTGTCGCTGTATTCTACTGTAACTGTAGGAAGATACTTAATAAGAAGCAGATATGTTTTCCTTTTATCTGTCAATTCTTTTTCATTTATCATTCAGTAGAACGGCACCTTCAGGAAGTTCATGTAGGCCACTGCATCTCATCCTTTTACAGGTAGTCTTAAATGAGGTAAGAGAAAGAGGGAAGAGAGGGCAACAAATTGCCTGGTTACAATCTTCTAGTGGTGCTAGTTACTAAATTTTATTAGAGACTGGAATATAAGCCTTATTAATATTAATCATGGTTAAGTGGAAAGGTATTTGCCTGTTATCCTCATGACTAGTAATAGTCCTAAGATTATTTTCCTTTTGTGCAACTTTTCCTGACAGGATAACTCTGTCTGCTCTGGAATAGAAGAGGTGACAATCCTGAAAGCCATGTATAATTTGAACATCCCTTAAAAACCTCAGTGTTTTTGATCTGTGGTTTGCGAGCTTGCTCCTGTTCTGTGTCTATCGAATTTAGAAATTCATATATGTCCCACAGTTGGATACGTTTGGTCTCAGATTCCAACCTCAATATATTTTCTCTTACTCTTTATTTTTTGCCTTTTTCTGCTTCTGCGGATTTGGGAATAAATGGTTATATTTTTATATAAAGTTCTTTTAATCCAGAATGAATGAGGTTACTGGGTGAAAGAAATACGTCACTTGAAACTCTGGGTAAATATACAAAGAAATAACCCCATAAATGTCTAATTCCTTGCAGAGACATCATAAAATAACATTAGAAGTGAAAGGCCAGGAAAGGTCTCATATGCTAAGTATGAAAAGCAAGATAATTTTTTTCACTTGAACTATTTGATATAAATCTGGAATAACTCAGTTTAAAACTAGATTATCTGAGAACAAATTTATTCCTAAACATCTTGTGAATTCTACTTTCCATCTTTTTTTTTTTTTTTTTGGCATAACTTCAAAAGTGAAGATGCTCTTTCAGTGGTAGGTTTTGCACAGTGTACTGTGAGCATGAAACTTTAGTAATGTTGCTGATCAAATAAAATTGATACCAAGAAAAAGCTATCTACAAATTGATTCTTATTCTCGTGTGACTTGTTATGAACAGTTCATTTTTTACTCTTTTCTTCCTCCCACTTAATGCAGAAAGCCCATACCATGTCAGAATTACTCTACTGGCTGTTAGTATTAGTGATTTTTTTTTCTTAATTGTTATATGGGCAGTTGAAATAAGGATTGGTTGTTTTGCTGTAATGTGCCTTTGGTTTTTATTTTATTTTATTTATTTTATTTTTATTTTTATTTTATTTATTTTGCATAAAGTCTAATCATTCAACTTTATTTTCAAGGGTAGTTCTGTTGGATTCTTACAGCTGGATTCTTACAGCTGAGTGCCTCCTGGTCTTCCACATGACTGAACTTCAGAAGAAAAACAGTTCATATATCTTAGTAAAAAATCTGGTCAGGGATGTTGTGCCACATCATTTCTAACTGGATTGTAATTTGACAGATGTGTATTTAGATAGCGTATCTCATCTGACTGGTGCACAGAACTTGTATTCCTCCAAAGAGACTACGTATCTGTTGCACTCTTTCCGTCTCCTTTATATACATCTACAGATAGTGCTGGCTATTCAAAAGATATCAATATGAAAATGTTGACAACAGATTTTTTATAACCAGAACAGAGCATGACTGGAGCAAATCAAGAATGCCTCAAAGCCTGTGCGCCAAAGGCTGCCTCCTTGACAAGAGCAGGTGGTTGAAGAGTCAACAATATGACATAAGTGCTTTGAGTGTGATCCGAATGAGCATAATTGATTCACTACCACATGATATCCATATACTTTGTGGGGGCGTTTATTTCATTGAATGCTGTATTGAGAAATAAATCAGCACAGGGAGATATTTCTACTAGTACTGATCAATGAGATATGCCATTTGTGTGCGAGATGCATGGTTCTGTACTCACTACAGACCTCTTACAGATGCCGCCCTCTTTAATAGAGAATATTTGAGGAATATGTTTTGATAAAAAGGAATTTAAAAGACTTTTTTTTTTTTTTTTTCCCCCATAAAATTAATTTTTACCTTAGGGATCCTGATTTTCAGTTGCATACTATATGAGAAAATAACTGAAATGTCTCAGAAAAATTGTGCAATTAATAACCCAAGTATTCCTAGGCAGCTGGAACACAGCATGCAAAGAGGGAATAACAAATAATTTGTCAGGAGCAAATTATGACAAAGCAAACTAACTTCTTGCTAAGACACAGCAGTAGGTTTACAAATACAAGGGACAGAGTAAATCTCTTTCTCCTTCATTACTTATACTTGGCACTATCTTGAAAGACATTTTCATAAGAAAGCTAAGGAAACAGTCTTGTTCAATCTTCAGAGTAAATGCAAAGCTGAATGAAAAACGAAAGTCAGAGAATAGTTACCTGATATTATTGTTTAATTGGAATGTATTGAGAAGTTTCTACAGGGAATTGTTCTTGATTAAAAATTTTCAAATATTCTCATGAATGATCTGGATGAGGGAATAATATTATACACAGTACATTTGCATATGACAAGAGATGAGGGATTCTGAACATGTGGAAAGCAGAATTAGAATCCCAAATGGTCTTGACAAATTGAAGAGATCATCTGAAAAAAATAGGATTAAGTTCAGTAGTGAAAAATGCAAAGTGTTAGGCAGAAATAATCAATTGCACAAATACAGAATAAAGTAACACAATAGACAGCAGTTCTCTCTTGAAAAGATCTGGAAATGAAAGTTCAAATTAAAAATCAGTTGATGAATTGTTAAAAAGCTAACTGACCAAGTAGTATGAATATGAAAAACAGATCATAGCATGCAAAAGTAATCTTCTAGTACTTTAGACAGGTAAGGACTCAGCTTGGAGCACTGTAGCCAATGAGAATTTGACAAAACTGGAGTTATTAAGCCCTCAAAAAGAAGACAGAATGGTCAGGGCAACAATTAAGATGCAAAAAAACAAAAATAAACAACAACACAAACACACCAACAAAACACTCTTGTAAAGGGGGAGCAGTATGTCCTTTGTGTTCATGGCAGACATAATATGAAATAACAAGCTAAATTACACCAGGGGAGAGTCAGAGTAGTTATTGGGAAAACCTTTCTAAACGTAAACATAGTGAAGCCTGAGGAGTCATTGAAGTTGCCATCATTAAGAACGTGCATCTGTCACAAGGGACACAAATATTGATTCTGCCTTGAGGACAAACTAGATGACCTTTTCAAGTCCCTTCCAGCTCTACTGTCTATAATTTTATATCAAGACAGGAACAGGCTTTGCAACTCCTGCTTATCTCGAATAGTGACTAATTCCATGTGGAGAGTTACTGAGTTACAATAAAAATTCTTAGTCAGCAAGAGCAATACTAACCTGTATACAAGAACTGGATTTGGTGAAGTGAAGTTATTGCTTAACATTATTACTGTGTGAATTCTTTTGCTAAACTTATATTGACTTGTACCTGTCAGTATTTTAGAGTAAAAAAATCAGTATTTCAGGTTAGCACAAATATAATAAAAGATACTATAATTTCTGAAGCGAGTTTAGGGAATAAGGGTGAATATTCAATCAAATCAATTCTTTCTCAGTGGCGTGTGGAAAGTTTTGGGAAGAGAAAGATGAATGACTCATGCCACCTTTCTCTATACTCCTGCTGTTTCTGGCTGCATCAGTCTCAGAAGCTCATAGCTGCAGGAGACCCTTGCAGAATACTGTGTACTTTGGTGCTGTGCACTGTGGCCATGACCTGAACCTTAAAATCCTTACCAGCAGAATGGGACAAATGTGCAGCACAGAGCCAGTGCACTTTTTACCACCTGGGCTTTGTCTTATTCCCTTGGGGCATATTTTGTGCAATGCAAGTGGGGTGACCAAGGGGCCAAAGAACAAACTGTATAAATTTGATTCCTGTCCTATCCAGAGCTCTCTCTTGTGGTAGGGACTTGATGTTCTGTAGTGTTACTTGAGAACTGCTCCTGGTTTGTCATTTGTTTAGGCCAGAGATGAAATGCTTCAGGCAAGCAGTAGTACGTAAATATTTGCCCTATCCAAAAATATATGTATTTCTGAATATTTAGGGAAGCTTGTGAAACTCTTCATACCTTTCTGCTCCTTGAAGTCTGTGGTAACTCTTTTGTATGCTGCTTCCTTCCAGCTTTATGTGCCACATGGTACCAAATTACTGTAGCAGAGATTGGGAAACCTCTGTTTAGCAGGTCTGTTTTATGGTTATGCTAAAAATAGAGGTGAAATGTGCAACTCATTTCAAGAACAGTTTCTTCACTGAGATCACAGGATCATTTAAAGCTGTCCAAACACTTAGGATGAGTGTCCAGATAGTCTGGATTTTTTATTTTTATTTTTTCAAGAAGTTTGGAAGTGGGACAGCTTACTCACTGTAGATGATTCATATCTTCATGTCCAAGTTTGAAGTGGTTCACCACACCGTGGTCACAACTCCAAAAGCATCAGGTGATCGTCAGACATTACTCCTGCCTGTAAGACTGTTTGATTTTTTCCCACTTTCTAGAATTTTCATAACTTACTGACCTCTCCCCCCAAACCCAAACAATTTAGGTTCAAGAACAAGCATTAGGAAACTGTTTACGAAATAATTAATGTACTGAATTCCCCAATAGACGAAGCTCTTCAAGCCAAAGTTATGGGGACTCAAGTGTAGAGATACTACCCTCCTCATGGACTCCTAAAGCACTTTTCCATGTTTCTTTGCAAAGGTTTTATCTTTTGCAGTTTTGAATCTTTTTGTCTAGACAGCAGTAAGTAACTGGCATACCTTTCTGTCAAGTATGGTGTGGTTAAGTCTTTCAGATAAATATAGCTGGATATTTAAATACAAAAATAAATGGTTAAAGCTCTACTTATTAGTAGCATCTGTCTCGTGCTTGATGTGTACTTCTCAGAAATATTCTAATACCTACAGAGGCTATATTTAAGCAACCTTGCTTCTGCTTTGGTGATCACATGTCATGCAATGTCTATATTGTTGATTTTGTTGCTAAGCCCCGCTGTGAGTTCTAGTTTCCAGTGTTTCAGGTTACATGTTTAAACCTGGCCTTCCAACTGTTTCACACTATCCTGCATGTCCTCTTCTAACGAAGCTGATACTCTGGAGGCCTTCTCTTTCCACACTGGTCCACATTGGCATGAAAAATTGAGTGGAAGGAGGAGTTAGTATTACAGATTTTTTGTTTATGATAGTTGTTAACTTTCCACTTCGGAAATGTCACTAAGAGGAAGCCTTAGGAAGCACATATTCGGTGCATGTGGTCAGCAGATTGGCTTCTGACACCTTCCCCCATTACTGGAGAATTTCACGAGCTCTTAAGAAAAAAGCAAACAGAAAATATGAACCTGGCAGGCATCAAAGCTGAGAAACTGAAGAGGACTAGGAGGAAAAGCTCTACTTCAAAACTCTTTTCTTATAAGCCTTCGATCTGATGTTTTTCTTTAGGACAGATACGGAAAAAGTTGATCTTATGCACGCTTCTTTGGAGGATTACATTTAGGCCCATTTACGTTATTGGAAGAGAGCTCTCTGTACACCTGTGAGGTTTCAAGTAACTTACAATATAAAGCAGCCAGTGACTTGCGTGGGACTTGGGCTATCCCAATTAAATTGTGTATGATGACATGTCAGCATGCCGGGGCTTCATTTCTGCAAGCAGAAATCCCTTGTGCAGTGTGTTATGGAAATTACTGTTCCATGCCAAGAAATTTTATTTTACTCCATCAGATGCAACTCCATTTCTCTGGCTCTCTGAACATTTTCTGTACGTGGATATGGGTAGTTTGAGTTTCATTAGTGAAATAACTCTAGGTTCTGTGTAAATGTCCTGATGTATTGTACATTTTTTGGCAGCATGTTACTGCTCCTTTGATTAGAGCAGCCACTGTTTATTTGTTTTTATATTTAGAGCAGCGAAATGCAAACATCCTTACCATCAAGAAGGCTAGGCGGGGTAGTACTGAAGGTAGGTTGTTTTTATCTCTGTACTGCCTGTGTGCTTATGTTTGTGTGTGCCAGTTTTGCCCTCTGGTCCAGAAGAAGTTGAAATTGTTCAGAATGCAATAAAAACTGTTTTCTGAAGACTTGCTTTTGGGGAAGAAGGAGAGAAAGAATCCACACTGAATAAAACCATACGCTGAGGTTGACTTCACCTTAGCAAAGTCACTTGGATTTTCATATCCCTATGCAGGTTCATTGATCTACATGCCAAAAGGAGCTGGTTGGTTTTGATTTACAGTTTCTACATTGTTTAGGAGATTATAGTCTAATTTTGCTGCTGCTGTGGCTAGTCAGGGCATGAACTGCAGTCATAATGATAGACACTCAGTTTCTGGATTTTAGCATGCCAGGCAAGGAAGTCACTTAAAAGTAAAGCTGAAATACATGGAAGAAGGGGTTGTGGAGGAAAGAGCACAGGGAGAAGGAAATTAGATTGACCTTGGCTTATTAAAGAGTAGCATACACTGATGAATCAACGAATTTAGGCAACGCTGAAAAGGATGGCATGGGGTGAAAATGATACCTGGCTTTAATTATTAGAGTTAGTGTGAAATGACAAATATAACAAAAAGATAACTGGAAAAAATGGATCCATTTAAACGGGAAAATGTTTTATTGCAAATGGTTGCTTATTTGTATTAGTATTGTGTTTCAGAGTCTGCTCTGAGATGAGAGGACAGGGAGGAGTTGCACTGCACTTCTCACTGTGCATGCATTAATAAAAGATTCGCTGTCTTCAGTGGTTCCCAGCTCCCACAGGGGTGGAATGAAGGGAGTTCCCACTTACAGGAGGGCAGGAGTTTGACTACTAGACTTTGAAAATGTCCTCAGAATGACTTGGTAAAACGTAGTTTTTGGATGTGTAAAGCTGCTTGAGGCATTGTGGTTTCATTCAGATTTTTTTTTTCCTTTTTTCTTTTTTTTTTTTCCTTCTCTTTTCAAGGCTGGCCTGAGATCTTAAGAGACGCTGTAGTTTAGACTTTGTATTTTATTAACACTTGGCTCTTTCTAATCTGTTACCTTCAGATCACGTCATATGCCATTACAACACGAATGAAGTACAAGAAGCCTTTGGTTGGGCCTCTGGGTATTTCTTTGTAATAAACAATTTATTTGCTATATTTTACCTCTTAGCAGCCAAATGTTCTTGATATTTGAAATGATTTCCTTAATTATTTTTGGGATTAATTTTTGGGTTGTTGCTTGCTCAAGAGTAGTCTATTGTGTGGTCTAATGACAAAATTTGAGCAGATTAGGCTTGCTAGTACTTGCTTCTATCTAAAATAATGAAGTGTCATTGTGAGGGCTCTGTTTCTGACAATATTTACAATTCTAAACTCAAAAGTCATTTTCTGTGCATTTTCTTCAATAGTCAATTAAGATTCTTTGTTCTGGGTTCAGTCAGTAAATTTACTCATTAGAGCATTTTTATGCAAGTGCTTTTTGATTGAGACATCTGTGGAAAAGAGACTGAAAAAGTGGTAGCTAAAGGAAAGGTTAACAAGTTAAACTAGGCATTTACTTTAAAAGATTTCAAATTGTGAAGTACTAAAGCTGTCTTAGGTATAGAATAATTTAGATTGTGATTCACCCATTCATCTTCATCCTGCAAACAGTTCAGGCTGGGTACTACACAGAGATTTTAATTTAGGTGTGTAATTCTGCCCTGTTGGATCAGCCCAAGGTTATTTTGCTCACCTGGAGATCTACATCCTGTAACAGACTGAGGCCAAGTTTGTTTTATAACTTGAATATTAACGTGTATTGAGAAAGCCAGATTTCTTAGGGGAAACTTGATTTAATCTGAAAGCCCAAACAATTCCAAATGGATACATTTATGCCGTGGCTGCACACATGCACATTCTTTGCCTCCTGGCAGTGAGGCTCATGCAATGAAGCAAAGGTTTCTCTGACGTCGTCACGGTGGAGCCCCAGTCTTTTTCCTCTCCTTCTCTCCCCTACCCTTCAGTTTTGGATTCAGGGGTCAGAGAGGTTCAGTGTGGGTATTGAATTACCATGTTGTTACTATTTTGGAAATGAAAATGCTGGCTGAGAATGTGAAACTTTTTTGTTTTCCTCCCCTTTTTGCACAGTAAGTATCCCCACAAGTAAAACATATGGCTGTAACTATGGTACCAAATTAAATGCTATCTAAAGCACAGTAGCTTTAAAATTGTAGAGGTGTTTGAAAGGCTGTTTAATCTTTTACCTGTTATATATGATATAATAACATTGATATATGTTGAGCAGCCATTTGGGATTTTATATATCAAACAGAGAGTATGTGTATTTTGAAATTTAATCCTTGTGAAATATTTGACATCCTGAATAGGATAATTGACACAGGGACGCTAATTAGGGGGTCGTAATTCAGAAGGTTGTGATCATGTACTTTATACTGACATGTATATTGTCCCCCTGGTAACAATGTTAATGGTGCCTAGACATGTGCATCAGGAGAGGAGAGCATACCCCTGGGAGCTCTGGAAATCAATCTTCTACATAATACCATTTTTATAATGCTCTAGAAGGAGCGGATTTACACATTTTTCCATTTATTATGCTGATCATACATAAAATATCCTGGCTTTAGAATAATTTGATTCAGCTGGTGTTTTCATTCTTAAAAATCTGCAGTGAATAATATCTTCCCCTGAAACTGGGCTTTTCACCTAACATGCTTTGCAGTTCTCAGTGTTCACTTAAAATCTTAGGTAATCTATTATATTCAGCTGAACTGAGTCCTGTTTACCTTCTGCAGGGATTATTCCAGCAACTCCTGAAATGCAAAACCTTCTGTGGCAAGAGAGAAAAGGCAGTCTTGTGACTATGGCTCTGACCTAAAGGACACGCTCTCTCCAAGTATGATTTCATTCAGGTAGTGAGACCAAGAGCTGCATTAAAAAACAGAAGGATTGGCCCTAGGCAGACAGGTGAGCTCTCTTTTTTCTTTCTTTCCCTCCTGGCTTTGTGATCACACTACACGCATAATCAGACTGTCTGCCTGCCCCAAACAGAGCATTCCTTTATGGCATTTCAACAAATCCTACAGCTCTTGGACTCCATTTCCTCATCTTTACCAGATTTTTCAAACTTTCTGCATGGTAATAAGGCTTAAGTTAGGAAATAAAGCACTCATTTGCTATATGTTAATTTAATGCAGAGAATTATTAGTTAATGCTACTTAATGTACAGTAGTGTACCACTATGGAAGACAGAAAAGTGAAGAATGGGCTAAAATCCAATTAAAATTGCTGGAGTCTAACAAAATTTAAAATCGCCCAGGGGATATTGATCTCATTCTTGAAAAATGCATAGAGGGATTTTTAATTTTTTCAAAATTAAGTTTTTAAGTCTCCTTGTGTGCAACTGCTCCAGAAGCTGTCTCTTTTTGCAGTACAGTGTGTCCTCTGATGCTTGTGTTTGGACATTGCTTTAGCAATGACTCAGAGTTCCAGCTATTGTTTCACTAACACCAGTTCCTGCCGGGCTGGGGGTTTCCCCTCTCTTCTCTTTCCCAAATTGTCAGTCAGACTCAGCCCTCTTCAGTTCATAAAATCCAACAGAAGGCCCCATATTGGGCTAGGATGGCTACAATATGCTAATTATGCAATTCCAGTGTTGCAGCTACACTGCAGGAGAAATTATGGCTATTCATCATCATCTGGACCCAAAGGAGGCATCAGTGAGAAGAACAGTCATTGCAATACAGTGCAGATGGTGGCACTTTGTCAAAAATTGCACTTTGGTATGAGTACATCCTTTCACAGTGGGTGCATCATGCAGTTCTGTGGAGCTTCTCCCCAGAAGAGTCACACTGTCCTTTGTGTAGTTTGTTGTTGGGGGGGCTGAGAGAATTAAAAGAAGAAAAAAAAGAGGCAGATATGCTTAAAATTGTACTGGTGTACGAAGATCCATGCAAAGTCTGGGGAAGACTTTATGCTATTTAAACAGCAATATGGTCTGACAGAGACAGTGTGTCTTGGGAACAAGACATCAGGTGGGCTGCTCTACTGCAACAGCAAATGCACACTGTATGGGACCAGAAAGGGCTGAGGGTGTCAGCATTGTATGTCCTGAAGCACAGTTGGGTTAAAGGGAAAAATGGACACATGACATGAGGTTTATGCCAATGTTTTAAACGTGTCCAGGCCACCATAGCCACCCACCAGGGCTGGAACCTCCTATTGTCTGGTGTAATGCTGAGAAGCTTTACAAAAGATGCCTATCACCAAACTGAACTTTGTCTTATGACAGCTCTCATCTGTGCAACACATATGCCACTGTGATAGGACTGCTAGCACATTACACTTCTGATATACTTCGTCTCATCAAGGCTAATAAGAATAGTCATTACATGTGTTCAGAAGTGTCCTTGACTTACGGCAATGCCGACATCTCATATGGTCATAATCTTCCTTCCATGTGGATGTTTCCAGAAGGTTTTTTTTTTTTTTTTTTTTTTTTTTTTTAACCCTTAACTTATGTATCTCATGAAAGGCAGAAGAAATTGTTTATTTTTTATTTGCCCTGTGTATGTGCATTTCCCTGAACTAACAATTATGCATATTCCTATTATCTCTGTTTTTTCCTCATCTCCATGTGCGGATAGGTTATTTAATCATCTGCAAATATGGATTACAATCTCTTCTGAGAAGAAGCTACATAGTCTTTACCTACCCTGAAAATCACAGTGCACTCTGAAGTACCACAAAATTATGATACTCATCTTAAAATACTCATATAATTGCATCTGTTTCATATGCCCTTAACCTTGCACCTCTGCAACAGTATAAATTCAATTAATTTTCTGTTTGGAACTATCCTCAGAGATGGGCTAAGATGAAGAATGAGCAGGTTTCTTAGTCTGCCTGAAAAGTTGCTTGGTATTTTGCTCCATTTGTGGTGTTTCAGCATAAGACATACAAATTTCCAGTTTAAGGGCTTTTGTGGCCACTGGTGGTAAATTCTGACAGTAATAAATATGATTATTCTGCTTGAATCTTAAACTTTCCAAAGGCTTTTTTGATTTTTTTTTCATGCTTACTGTGCTTGGACCCTCAATATAACATAGAACAATGGTTTATTAAAACAAGCTGCTGTATTAAATGTGTGCTTACTCAGCTGGAAGCTGGTTGACCATTTCTGCTGCTGCTCTCAAATTCCCAAGCTGCAGATGGAGTTGGGTTAATGTAACATAAATTTCCCAAGAACCTGCAGTAGAATTTAACATGTTCTTTGCTACATATCCTCACCTTCCAAATTAATCTGAAGATAAATGAGAATTGTTTATTTGTTATTTCATGTTGTACTCTGAGACAGTGTACTTGTTTGTTACAGAAGTTTCTTCCTTATATTTTGAGTAAACCTGAGTCCCTAAGAAGCTGTTTAACACTGATGAGGGAATACTATATGTGCAAAAAAAGTCAAAGGCACACCAGTATACAACGTAATGGGGGAAATTTTTTTTTTCAGTCTTAGTATTTCAGCAGAAAGAAAAAGGAAAAAAACAAAAAACTGTTAGAAATGGCATGTATGCCTGAAATTTGGTTCAGTGTCTTCCCCTCCTTCTCCAGGCATTTGGCATGCAGTTGTGGGTACAGAATCACAGAAAACCTGAACAACAATAGCAGCAGTGTGGAAATCGACCCATGTACCCACACTTACTGAGTGGTTCCAGAAGATGTGGGAAAGCCTATTGATGGAAAAGCTGATTCATACAATTCTCCCTTCCCCAAAAGTACAACAAACAAAACCACTCCTGTACACAAGTATATTTGGAATCTGTCCACTCAATATACCAGGTGCTAATAAACAATACTCTTGAGAATATTTTTTTCAGGAAAACCAAATGCAATATTCAGGAATAAAGCTTGCAAAAAGCAAAGCTCATAACCATGTGCATGAGTAGATCTGTCTTTAACAGAGAGGACCGACAATTTTTACCCTTTCTCCTCATTAGTCCTTGGGCACAGACTAAAATGGCAATGGATGTGCAGCTTGTTGAGCTGCTAGATCTGATCTACTATGCAGACTGACGTTCAAATCTGGTCTGACCAGGCATGCACCTGGAGATGCCTATGCAGCTTGCCTGTCCTGTAGTGTACGTGCTCTGTAAGAAAGAGGAGAGCACTGAAAATGAGGTTGGGATCCAGCATCAAGCACCCAAGCTAAAGCTTGTTCATACCAACAGGTGGGTTCCTATTGTCCTCAAAGGATCTTAAATCAGAAAATGTGGGGAAAATGTCTTGAAATAGGTATCTAAGTTTCTGCTATTCTGTTTTTGGAAAGAAGGAAACTGCATTCATAGAGAGAAGTTGTGATTCAGTGTATCTATGACATTTTGAGAAGCAGCACGGGAAATAACTTCTGTAAATGCCTCCAATTTGTATAAAACAAAACAGGTTACTGGCATAACAAAGTGTACTTGTGCCTAACTAAAATATCTTAGATTCCTAAATGAGGAGTTTGAGTTTCTGGAAGGTTCAAGGGAGAAGAAGTTTCACATCAGCTTAAGAGCCAACGTTTTTTTCTTCACAAGGAGGAAGCCTTCAGTTAGGCCTGTAATATTAGGCAGTGTGGCCTTATTCGCCTCTGCCTGGTTCTGTTGCCAACCCTACAGATTCAGTTCTTCATGCTCTTTCTGAGGATTTTGAGTAGGTTTTCAAAAAACTGTTTAGCAAAGTGCTCTGGATATTATCTCAGTTGATTTGCTGTACTGCTTTTCCTTAGCTACCTGCTTGATCGGAATATGAGGCAGTAGATTGGAGGGCAGCCTCCCAGCTCCTTCAGCACAGACATTTTCTTCTGTCCATAGCATCATGCTGCCAGAGAGCTCACTTCCCAAGGACAATGTTAACTTTTCATTTCTGTCTCATTTTAATCTCATGTGAATTTGAAAGAGAAAGTCTTGATTGAAGGTTAGCGCTACTATTTAGGACAAGCTGGAGCCATTTCAAAGACAGACAAAACGTAGAGATGAAAATTTACAAATAACATAGAGGCTGCAGGGCTAAGCAAGGAAGGAAATCATCTTGCTCTTCATGTGCCTATGTGACACAGTTCTGTGTTAGAAATAGGTGAACTAACTTGCTGAGGGTTGAGGTTGACTAAGAGTCTTTGCTTAACTCTGACAAAAGCCACATTGCGTCTTCAGCTTCGTGTTCTCCATAGTTGAAAGGAGCAGGTGACAGAACCAGCTCAAAGAAACAGTATTTCTCCCGACCCAAAATTGCATTAAAGCAAATGACTTGGAAATAAATAAGTAAACAGAAACTGTAGAAAAAGACTACAGATAACATTGTGTCCATGGAAATATTAGCACAAGTTTGCTCTTCTCTGTGCTTGAAAATTAATCATCATGCTGCTTTCTTTAATCAGTGATGGTGATGTTGATGAGGTGATGGTCATTTTTTTTAACCATCTTCCCTTCTTTAATGAGATAAACTCAGAACTGTTGCAAGTTTTGAAAGGTGTCGGTAACAGCAGCATCAAGAGTGATGGAAACCAGCACCATTGTATGGTTTTATAACATGGGGAGCAGATGTAACTTTCAACTTGCTAGAAATTACCTAGGCACCTTTCTTATTATTTATTATTATTATTTATTTTTATTATTATTATTATAAAACAGTGGAACTGTTAGAATTCAATGAGATAAAAACACAGCTATGGGTGCCATGGTTTGGTCTGGATTACAGAAGGAAGTTAAAGAATGCAGCTTCAACTCCAGGGTCTAACAGTCTGTGAAAGAACAAGATGTGAAAGATATGCACAAACAACACATGTGACAAATTCCTCTGAGAAAGTTATTACTCTCTCTTTTCCATTTCATTTGGAATGAAAAGAGAGTCAAACAGCCTATTCTGTTGTGTTCACATTTGCTAACTGTTTACACTTTCTGGTTAATTACTTTCTATAGTTTAATGGAAAGAAAACCTCAAATACCTTGTCTTAAAAGCTTACATTTGCCATACTAAAGAACTCACAAAGTTCGTGCTCAATTGTAATTTTCAGTGCAAATAAGATCTTTTGGAGAATTGAAAGAATAAGAGCAAACACCTAAATAGTCTCTAAAATGCTGCTCATGTTGAGACAGTGTAAGATAGTAAATTAAAGTTTAGCAGTTCAAATAGGGAATATTTCTTCAGCTTCTGGGGCATGACAAAGTTGCTCAGGGATTGTGGCATTTTGCCAGATCAGGGAGCCTCCAGGAACTGAAACAGAACAGTACGGGTGACCCTTTGCTGCTTTAGACCAGCTGTTGGAGAGAAGGGAAGCACTGATGTGTGCACTGCTACGTGAACGAAAAGAAACCAGAGTACGTGGAAATTGTCACATCAGCATTAGTCTGGGAATGTGTACCTTTGCTGGTGGGAATGTAATGTTTTCATTCTTTTTTTCCATTTATTTATTAAAGAGGTACATCTATAACGACTCATTCTTTTTCTAAAATGCTACCTATATTTGTGCAGTAGTATACTGCACAGTATATGTAAAACACTGTGCCATTCTTATGTGGTCACAAACAGAAGGACTATTGCAGTGCATGGGATCTGTCCTTCAAACTTAGGAAGCTTGAATTCATGCTCTGGGGATTTGGTTTCTCCCTGTGTACTCCAACTAATGGAGAACTCAGAATAAGGAAGACTCACAAGTGGCAGCCGCAGTGTTTGGGGGATCCTAACACTATTCAGCCAGGCAGGATGACTTCTCATTCCTCACTGGTTCTACTCTGGGAGCATTTCTGCTGTAACATAAAGAGATCTGAGCTGAGTGATAGGGACCAAGCATGCAGTGATTCAGTTGACTAATTATTGGTTACCTGCTCTCTGTGCTGGCTGAGATAGAGGGAAGGCATCTGGGCTGATCCTGCCCATGCTACACACAGTCTGTGGGCTGCAGCAAGCCTACGAAGTGATGTGTTAGATTGACGGATAGCCTAGAGTTGTCCTGGGATGTTTGGCCTGCTGTCTTCCTAGACATCACTCAGTGTACTTTTGCATCTGGACTGCTGGACTGGCTGGAAAAAAAAAAAATCAGATGTAGCAAAGAGGAAGGGGAAGTTTAGGTCATACACACTGTGATATCGTAGATAGGTTCACAGGGCACGTGAGGATGGGGATATTTCAGTCAGAGAAGAAAAGGAAGAGCCAAATGTTCAGTGCAGGACACGTACTTATTTAAGTTGCACAGTGCTGACACACAGTGGAGGGCTCCATGGTACCCTTTTCAAAATTCACTCCAGTCCCAAGCAGGAAAAGAAAGTGATATTTTGAGTACAGAGAAGGCACTCAGCTAGCCTAGAAGGAGCAGCAGCTGTTGAATCAGCTACAGAGAGGGCAAACCAGAAACACAGAAAGCTGAGCACAAACAGATGAGAATGGAGCAAAGAAGCAGCAGGAGACAAAACAAAAGGATGCAGCCCAATGGGCTGTCTTGTCTACAGCTCTCTCCTAATGCAGAGTGACCTGGGGTGAATGCCAGAATGGGAAGTTTTCATAAAACGTTGTTAGCCCTGAATTGGTATCTCATTCCAATGCCTATTGCCTTAATTTTCACTTATACATCTAAAATTTAATAGTTATGTATGCTGCTATGTAATTATTTTGTAGAAGGGAAAGGGGCAAATCCACTACCAATAATTTTTAAGTGCTTCTTACCCAAATTGCCTGGATGAGAATTACAAAACCTGGCCTTTCCTGAAACTCCTCCTTTCTCACCTACATGGGCATAATGCCGCTAGTTTAAACACTTTTCCTCCTGTTTTGAAATAAATCACGTGGGTGGATACTCCTAATGTTCTTGTCCAAGTTGATAGTGCTATGTCCTACCCTGCAAGTCACAAGAATTTGCTGTATTCTTCAGAGATATGTATTTGCAATTTGCAATTAGTCATCCGTAGAAGGGGACTGTTTAAGACAAGCCTTTCCCCCAAAGCAGTTAATTCTTCAAAATGAAAATAATCAGATAATGAGTTCATTTCCGATTTCACATTTAATGCCAAACATTTTTGGGTAAACAAGATATGCTGGCAGAGCTCTCCTCTCATTGTATGTTTTTTATTAACTGGGAAACAGACAGTTGATTCTTATCCTCTCTATCAGCTCAAATAAATTACACATATTTCAGAATGGGAGACTTGTGCAAACTGGTTGGCTGGTTTCAGTGTGGGAGCCCAGCAGCCAGGCTGTGTAAACTGCACTGAGGTCAGCTGCAGCAGGCCCTGCTAGCGAGAACCAAAATCCTACAAAAACCCAGCTCAGGAATCTCTCACTCGATGGAAACTTTTACCACAGTAACTCATATTTCTCCAGAAAGAAAACAAGTAGGGCAGCAGACAGCCCATCTCTGGCAACTTTATCAAATAAGACAAGCCCAATAGTGGAGCTGCTGCATCATTTCTACTGACAGCCTCTTGGTAGTGCAAGGGAGCACCTGAACAGCATGGGTGTTCCTGCACGCCTCCTTGCTGTGCTTGAGCTGGCTTCGGCTTCAGCTGCTGGTGATGCATGGGGTAACAGACTGCTGTTTTTTGTGGGAGGGGTTTGTTTTAGAAGGCTTGTGTAGGGAGGTGAGAATATAACAAAGCATGGGGTAAATGAGTGTTAAATACTGTTTTCCCATCCTGGAGCTCATCTTTGGACTTGCTGTACTTTTACAGACCTGCCAAAGAGAACAGAATCTGGGGACCCTGAAGCCTTCAAAACTGATACTTCTCAGGCAGGAGAAACTGAGAAGAGAGAAATAGTGAAGTTTCATTTGGAAGTGGTATTTATGGCATACATTATGTCAAAAGCATTTAAAGAAACTTGGAAAAGATGTCCCATATTTTAGTGAGACTAAAATATTCAAAATCATTTCTAATTTTGAATATTGTAGTTCAAAATTCAGGCTGGTGTCTCATCTCTCTCGTACAAAGAATATTTTTTCTTGTACAAAGAAAAGTGTGTGCAACAAAAGCTGAAATGTCACGAAGAGAACAGTCATTCATAAACAAGGCAAAGCTGCCTTCCCTGTTGATGCTTTATATTAGCTTAGCACTTAGGCCGATGGTGCTAGCTCCTGTCCAAAATGAGAATGTAAAAACAATCTCTGCGCTAAAGAGCTCACAGTCTAAACAAAACGAAGAGTCAAGAGACGGAGACAGACAAGAGGAGGGAGTTCAAACACAGTGATAATCCATCAGTGCGCAGCCTCAGTGCAGCAGTAATCACACTGCCATTAAGGTTTTAAATGGCCATTGCAATTAAGGAGCATTTCAAGGTAGGATTTGAAAGAGAGTAATGTGATTGTTTTTATCGGGCTTTGTCCATTAAAAAATTAGTGAGAAGCAGTGTTAGGAAGACATAATTTGACCTCAAAAATCTCAGATTCAGATGTGGAATGAAAATGATAAGTAGAGTTTATTAAGATCATTTTTTACTGATGTACAAAATAACTTCCATGACAGTGGAGGGTGTAACAGAACTACATAGGTGCAGCCGGAGAAAGGCTCTGCAAGCTCTCCACAAGTCCTGGCTTTGGCAGTTTCACTGTTCAGCTTTTTCAGACCCACTGAAAAGAAGTTGCCTGGACTTTTGCAGGGGTACGGAAGAGAGGGAGTCTGCTGTCCACAAAATAAAGCCAATGAACACTGTGATTTCTGGGAAAAACAATATTTGCAGCATGGGCTCCAGACAGTAGAAGCTGGGGTATTAGTAACGTGTGACTGGAGACAGTCTCAGCAGTGCAGCTTTTGCTGTCAAAAGAATAAAGGAATGTCTTGAGAGAGCTGCTCCTTTCCAGCCCTCTACTTAGAGGGGAAAAAGTGCAAATATTTTTCTTTCTGCTGTCATTCTGAGGATGAAGCCACCATTTGGATTTTCCTAACCCGGTGTTTAACTTTCAGATGACAGAAATACAACAGTTCACAAGAACATGGTCTCAGCCCTCACACATATGCTAGTTAACACTTTGATGGCTGAATTAAATGCTAAACACATCTAAGCTGATTAAAGAAGAATTTGGCAAATTACAATAATACCCTGACCCCCTCACCCCCCAAAAAAACAAACAAACAAACAAACACAAACCAAAAACAAACAAACAAACAAACAAAAACTCACAAAGATATGCATCTCTGCTGTTTCTTTTTTAAAACCCTTCTCAGATCATTTTCTTTTCTTTTTCGGTAAAAGCCTGATTTGGAAAGTTATTGTCTGGAGGCTGTATTTGCATAACAGCAAATAGAGTCAACCTACATTGTCCAGTTGAGGAAAAAATAACCTTCAGAGAAAAGGAAGGCAATTTGCCCTGTTATGAGTCATCAGAAGCCGAAGGAAGGAGACATTCTTGAGGAAAAGGTTGCTGGCATAGGTCTACTGCAAAGGAAAAGCAGCACTATTCTGCAGCCGTGGTTTCTCTTGGAGAACAGTTAATGAATTGGATGTGTGCTCTGCTTTCCTGTTCCCAGGAGGCTGGTTCCTGGTAGATTGATAGGGGTAGTTGTTTGTTGCAGTGTTTTCAAGTTGCTTCAACTGTTTCAAGCCATGTGCCTGGTTATCTGTTCGGGGTTCCAGAAGTTTGAATTTAGTTAGATACCTACCTGTTTTCCATACAAGCTCTGGGTAGGCTCTGGGTCTGATACCTCCTTAATCAAAAGGTTCATTCTCTCTCCTCTGAAATTTCTGATGCACCTTTGTTGTTTCAGAATTTTTTATTTTTTATTTATTTTTTTGTATTGTGTTTGTCTCCAACTTAAAGCAACTTTCATACTGTTCGGTTTTTCAGGGGAAAAAAAACTGTGGTGAAGGGACATTCAGAAAAGCACCCAGCTTCTCTGCAGGTTCTTTTTGAGGAACTCCATTGCAAGAAAACAAAATTGTTATACTTAAGTGGAATGGTAGGTTTTTCATGGGTCTTAATGCTTCACTATCAGGTTTGCCAGCCCCTGCTATCTGTGAAAGTATATTTGATATGAGCACCCCATTTCATCAGATAGGAAGTATGCAATGACCTTTAATTGACTTCTACACCCTGGTTCCTCTGGAAAATGTGTAGTGAATCTGTTGATAATTTCTCAAATATGGAGTTTCCCTAAGGAATATCCGATTTAGACCAGTCCCCTGACCGCTCCAAGGTCTGTCACAGAGCAAACATCTCTGTGCCCAGACTCAACCAAGAGGGCAGCCGTCTCCCAGAGAAATGGCTCATGACTAGCAGCACTACAGCCTCCAACTGAAATGTGTAACGCTGGTTTGTCCTTCAAGTGTGAAGCCAATAAGGAATCTCTACCACAGTTTTTGAACATATTTCCAAGTATGGCAGGATGCAGTGGCAGGCACATAATAGGACTTTTGGCATGTATTATACTGTGCTCAACAACTCCACTCTCTGATCCAAACATGCCCACCAAAAATAACTTCAGTGAACAGCTTTTATTTTAATTATTCCAGTGTGGGACTCATGAAGTTTTGCCAACAATCTGGTTTGTAAAGCTTTTTGTGTCTAAGCACAGAAACCCGTAGTGTGTAGTTAATTCCCCACTGGGATTTTCCTGATTCAGTCACAGGTCTATTCTGCAACCTCATCTTTCTTTACCTATCACTTGCTCTTAACACTGTTCACCCCATTGACTCCTTGAAATCTCATGCCTTCTTGGCTTCTGTGACTGCTCTTTCCCGGCTTTACCCCTAATTTTCTGTTTTCTCTTTCAGCTCCAAATTTAGTGGTTGTTGGTGGATATTTGGTGGTTCCCTAGTAGTTCTGATCTCTGCAGGGCTCTCACTGAGCTCTGTGTGTGGGTTCTCCTCTTCCCCCCTTTATGCTCTCTGTCCAACTTAGCAGGGGTATAATAACTGAACAGCTACAGTTTTTGCCAATGACTTGCAAATCTGCCTTTTCCTATCTGATCTGTTTCCTTTTGTCATTGAACCTTTCTGGTTTCTTCCCTAATTGTCTCCCTCTTTCCATCTTCCCTTCCTCCCCATGTCATAAATCTTAAAACAAACATAAGAAAAAAGACGTCCCTGTGGTTTGGTGGTATGAGCCGCTCCATTCTGCAGAACTGACTATGGTCGTTCTTCTCTCTTCTCTACATTCAACTATTTATTTAACCCTTCCTTTATCCAACTCTACTTTGTTTTATGGGGAAGCACTTGCAATTTGGGACATGGCAATGGTGCAGTATTTAAGAGGTTCATATTACTTTGTGAATAACCTCAGATAGCCAATAAATTGCCCCTTTAAAAAGATTGGATGTGAAAGGAAAAAAAAGAAAAAAAAAAAGAGTTCCTATGATGCTCAGTTTAGATCAGGTTCATTTCCTTAGGTTCATTTCCTGAACGTGACAAAAGAAACACCTTTGGAAGGAAAGAATGGGAATGTTCCAGAGCAGGATAACCTATAGTCTGATAGTTTTTAGCGCAGGTGTGGATAATACAGATCCCTTCATGCCTAGAGGGAAGGGAGCCCAGAGCTTCTGCAGCAGGAGGGAGTGCCCTAGTTGTAGTCCTATTGCGTAAAGCAGCCCTGCAGCAGCAGCACCCACTTCTCTCATTGTTTTGGCAGAGGAGGGTGGAGATCCCTGTCTTGAGATAGGCAACGAAATTCCAGAGAGGCTTAAGATGATTTCAATATCCTCAGCATTTCCTAATGGCTAATCTGGGCAGCTCTTGCTCAGCCCTCTGGGCTATCTGCATTCTTCAGTACCCAAGTTCTGGATCCCACCAGGGAGGTGCACACCTAGGAGTCAGGAGCAGCAATTTTCAGTGCTGTGGGGCCTAAATCCTGCTTATGTCCAGACCAAAATATTTATCTGTATTTCAGTAAATGCTTAGCTCTACCGCATCTTGGTCTTGGTTGCCTTGATAAGTACTACCAGTATGAACAATTTGGCCAACATGATGTTTATTTTCAGCATTTGTGTAACTTTCACGTGCCATCTGTTACAACATCCATAACAAAATGCTTAAATTTATGTAGCAAAGCTAGGGGAATGCCTTTGGAACAGCTAAATTCACACACTAGTGCAGTTGGACTTGATGATCTTCGAAAATCTCTTCTGACAGAACTGTTCTGTCCTGTCCTGTCCTGTCCTATCCTACTCATCACAATGTTGCTAGTAAAATAAAAAAAATCCTATAAATTGATAGGGTATTCCCCTGCCACGTATACTCTATGCCCCTTTCCCAAAAAGGCTAATAAGGTATATTGTTTTGTGAGAATCCCTTCTCACTCAAGAATTCTCAGACTACTGCTTATTAGCATGCTCAACCTGAAATTCAGTACCCAACACTGGTACTTTTTTTTTGTCTCACTGGTTCTGTACCCTGGTTCTGCTACCTTAGTTTCTGTGCATATGCAGTGTGGAGTATACAGTGGGGGATTTTTTCAAAGGTCTGGAGGTCTTTCATTCTTGAATTTCTCGTGAAATTCTACTTTAACATTTTCATAAGGCACACAAATATTCTTGGCAATTTACAGTAGTCCTTGTCCAAACTCATTTAAAATATAGTTCAGATGTTCTGAGAATAATAAAGCTAAAACCAGAGAGAAAAAATAATAAAATGATATAGTTAGAAGATCAGTGGTTATCTAGGTATTCAATATTTTATCTTAATGGCTTGGATGGAAGGACACTTTTAATTACTTTTATTGAGTTGCTCTGACTGTGTAATAAATGTTTCTAGAAGTCAGATTTGAATCAGAGGAGGGTTTCACATGAAACTGAATGCTTTTTAGAGAGAGTTGCAAACACTGGACTTTGTTATCTAGTATAAATACTGGAAACAAAATGGTTCGCTGATCTTGTTCTCATCAGTCACTTTTCTCCCAAGTTACCAGTGCATTTGCCCATCTGTGATTAAAAATACAGATAACCAAGAAACTGCTGCATTATGGTAAGTGTAAAGAAAATAGAACCAGAAGCTGTGCTTTATAGTAAGCAGGGGGATGCTGCAATATTTGAGCAAGTATCTGCCAGCAGCTGTGAATTAATGAAAGAACTATTACTTCAAAATTATTAAACTTTTAAAAAACAACAACCTTGGATCATGTCAATTTGGTGCCTACTCACTGGAAAGTCACCAAATCTCACTTGTTTTGCTTGGGCCTCACTCAAACATAACTGGCCTCAAGCTAGTAAGCAAGCCAGCAAATGTTCTGGCTTGTAAAGAAATCTGATCCAACTCTGTAAACTGAACCCAGCCTAAGAGTGGTGGTAAGGGGAACATATGGAAAATTAATGACAGATAATAGAATGGTGGGACAGCCTTAAATGAAAAAAATATTGTTATTAAGTTTATGCAACGATTCCAACTAATGGTCTTTTGGCTGGAGGGTCTTTTGAGCTAAGAAAGTTACAGAAAAGCTGAGCATTGCTTTTGACTTTGCCAGCACTGAAACCCCAGAAATGGCTGCTGCACTGCTCTTACCCCTTCTGCAGCCTGAAATCTCCCCCCCCCTCTTTAGCCTGTTCTTAATTGATACCTGTAGCAGAATTACTTTCTAAGCTGGTTCAGCTGCAGCAGCACTTTGGGAAGTACAGCAGGTCTGGTCCCACCTGTTTAAATAAATGGGAACCTCAGGAAGAGGAGTGGATTGGAATTTGCTTGGTCTCAAACTGGGTATGACAGCAAAAAGCTAGCCTGAGAACTGCAAGCCTAGCCAAGCACTAGCAGGAGGAGGTAAGAGCGGTATGGGTGTTTTCTTTTCTCCTCTGTGGACCTCCAGGCATTTTGGAAAGATAAGTTGCTACTGGTATGGTGTCACAAACGGGGAAACAGTCTTGGGGAGCTTGTAGTCACACACCTCCTCTCTGGGGGGAATGGGTTTCACAAGGAAAGGGAAGGAGGGAGGGGTCACTTTGAAGAAAGAGTGTGCATTGCTGGAGTATTTATATCCTATGTTTAGTTGGCTGATGGCCAGGGGCACTCATCTAGTGTAGACTTGAAACTCTGGTGCCATATAATAGTTATTTTGTGCTAAGAGAAAAGTGGTTTTTATTTTTTATTTTTATTTTTTTTTCTCCCCACTTTCATTATTTCAGACCAGCTAAAATGCTAATCTGCCTGCCTATAATTTAAAATGCCTTCTTTCTCTTCTTCCCCCTTTCTTTTCACAATGGATGAGCATCAAGCTGCCTTTACTTGCTGAGTAGCTCAGGTGTGTCTTCATTACATATGTCCAGTCCCTTCTATCTTTGACAGACCATGTGGTGCAGTGTTCCCTGGGTGATTTCACGTGGTAAACTGATCCCTCTCACTCAGAAGAGGGCTTCATGTATATCTGAGGAAAAACAGCAAGGGCTACACTGAGGTGAAATGACAGGTGGTTGTCTCCATCTCATTGCTGCTATGTAAGGGTCTATGGCTGTTGGATTATTGTCTTTGTCTCCTGTTGAGTAAATTATCAGGAAGAACAGAGCTTCTGCTTTTTCAGTTGTAGCCCTTCTACAGGAGGAAACCTGTTCTCATTATCTAGTCTTAAGTCTCTCTGCTCCCTTCATTTGAGGTCTCTCTTGAATGAGGACAGCGTGCTGTAATCTTTGCAAACCCATTCTCATTTCCCAGGAATTTACCAAAACATTAGCTCATTGTTTATAGTATTTCCCATTCCTTGCTCACACTTCCAGTATGGAGTGTGACACACCCTGTTATCTATTAAAGTGAAGTGCCAGCTGAAGTGGAGTGGCAGCAAAAAGTGTCATACACATGGCTGTGATAGAAGAGCAGACCCTCACTCTGATGAGCAACATTATTACCAAGTGTGTTTCTGGCTGCATCCTGTTGCACACATGAAAATATTAAGCTTGATGTCGAGTCTCCCACTGGGAGACCCTTCAGGGCTAAAAAGTGTGACAACTCATCTGGTAATTTGGATTTAAAAATAAATGATGATCGTGTACTATTCAGCATTATTTATTCCTCCTGAACCTGGTAGACCAAGCCACTAGGTTTGCACAGAGACTAGAATGCTGAGTCCACAGCGGTCCTTCTTAGAAGAACCTTGGAGGATATCTGGAGAGGACCAGACTCCCTCAGAACAGGTACTGAGGGGTCTCTGTCAGCCCTAACCTTTCTTGCCAAACTGATCACTTGAAAGTACAAATGGATTTTCCAGCAAGTGTCCTTCTTTCTCTCTTTTTTTTTTTTTTTTTTTTTTTTTTTTTCCCCTTCGGATGACTGTCTGCATCTTCATTGCAGTTTAACGAAATGTACTGGGATCAGGATCCCAACGAAGAGGTGATTTCTTTTTTCTTTTTTTTTTTTTTGGATGGCTTACATTAAATAGATCATCAGATTAGATAATCATAAAGTTTCATGTTAACCTTAAAATTTGATATGCATGAAATAAAACGTCAAAAGCTGAGTTTTATACAAAAAAAAAAGAACACAAACACACATGTATTTTTTAATATACATATAAATATGTGGTTTTATACATACAGTGTGGCAGCACTAATACCAATAGTGCAGCAGCAGAAAACTTCAACTGTGTTTAAGGGGCAGCAGGGAATGACTTAGCAGGCAGGATTTTTTCCTGAGAAATAACTCTTAAACTGCTTCACATGGCTCAGAGACTGGGAATCAGTATCAGTGGGGAAGGAAAGAAATAAGAAATGTTTAGAAATACCAATGTTTCCAAACATAAATATTTCCATTTCTGGTTTGATAAATCTGTTTAAACCCTTTCAGGTTCCCGTGGAGGAATAAAACAGCCTAAAGGTAAAACTTATGATGTAAAAGACTGTTTTCTGTGACCTTGGTGAACCTATGAACTGACCAAAAAAGGTGATGGCTCCAGAGGGCACAGTGCATGTTTTGCTTTTCTAATGTCTAGAAGATTCAATACATCTGAAATATAACGAAAAAATTCCTGCAGGGCAGTGGAGATGTCCTACTGACAAGAGGGAGCTGTATTCTTTTCTCATCACCTCATAAACAGTGGGGTTCTGACTAAGGATGTTAGGTAATGCGTGCCATATACAGAACTCAAAGGGGGTATTACTTTCATTGTATAACCCTTTAAGATCTGAGGCAGTATTGTTTAACAAAGCATATTGTTTTTCCCTCTTGCTTTTACTGAGCTTTGATGCTGATTTTAGAACTTGACAGCTGTGTTTTGACTTGTCATGCATCTCCCATACAGGGGAGGGGGGGGCAAATGTAGATGTTCAGGGCAGCGGGCAAAAAAACCTGCATTTTTAAAAAAAAAAAAAAAATCAAGATTTGCCATAGGCAATTGTAGGGCAGGTCCGTAAAGCTAGCCAAACTCCTATTGGGAGTTTAGACCTTAACTGGGTGCTGGTCACACATACACTAGCTGAGAGAACTCTGTGCATCAGACAGGGACTTATAACACCACTGTAGAAAATACTATATTTTATAGTGTTTTCTTGGGATTGTGATCCAGAAGACACACAGGATGCTTGACTTTCCTTGTAGCACTCTTCATTGTGACAATACTTAGGTATGAGTATTTTGTATGAAAAATAATTAGGGTGGAAGAAATTAACATGTTCCAGGACTTTTTTTTTTTTTTAAAAGTCAATGTGTTGTTCCTACTGCAGTCTGTGAAATAGACTTTTTTTTTTTTGTTATTACATTCAAACCCATAACATCAAACTAATTTGTATATAATATTAACCTGCTGAACTGTTTATCCCTTATGTCTTTTGAGAGAAGTAAAGAGTTCATATTTGTTCCATAGCTGAGTTTTTCAGATGGCCCATCCTTGAACAGTTATGAATACCGTGTGGGCATTCAATACCTGGAGCAAGATTAAAACTGAAGTTCTACAGATATCTGAGGAGAATCTCTTGAATAAGCCAGCAGGACTGTACACTGGGAACTATGGGTTGGGGCCTAAATAGGAAAAGACAGGAAATCAAGAGATGTTCAAAACTCTAATAAATAGAAATCACACAGAATCCTGTTCGGGGTCAGAATAATTTTACATACATACGCGCGTGTGTGTGTGTATATATATATATATATACATGTATGTATTTTTCCCTCCTCACTATCCTCTCTAATGACAGAAGAATCAAGAATATTCATTTTTCTCAACTGCTACAGGACACCATGACACAAGGGGCTCTTAACAACTTTCTACCACACAATTCACTAGTTTTATTTTCTTTCTTCTTCCTCTGGAAGAATGACATTTCCATGGTGTTTAAGTCATAGCCCTCTCAGGAGAGGCCTCCTGAGTTTCAGCAAGATTGTATCTAAGGGAAGATGCAAAACCCCAGGATCCTGTTGATGCTCTTCACATAGTGTTTCTGCATATTCTTGTTTCTAAGCCTTAGTGAATTTTATGAGTGCAGGACCTTTGTAGCAACTTCTGTGTAGGAACACCACTTCCTCAGACCATAAGCATGTTTGTTCTGTAAGTATACTTCCCTCACTCTGATATGGGATGTCTTCACCTCTTTTACCTTCTTTCCAGAATTTGTCTTTGCTAACTGAGGAATGGGGCATGATGAGCAACCCTTGCACATACTTCAAATTAATTTTTAACTGGGTATCAGAAGCAAGGCTAACTTAATAAATAGTTACTGCTATTAACTATTTCACAACTGGTCATTTTAGCAGAAATGTCAAATCAATATACTTTTAAGCCAACATAGTACTGTCTGTGAATGGTTAATATCACCTGTGTCCTCTACAAGTGGAAGTTAACATTTTATAGGTCTTAAAGCAGCGTAGGCACAGAATCTGTATTTATTCTCATAGAACAAAATATAAAACAGAACTGCCACTTCTAAAGTAAGATGTTACACAAATATCCCCTTTGCTTAGCCCGCAAATTTGGACCATCTTAGAAATAGAAGATCTAAAAGTTCTCTACGTATCTTGCAATAATTTAGATCTAGATCCAAATTTCATCACTTGCAGTGGTTGTCAGTTCCAAACCACCATGTCTCGTAGAAATTTCTGGAATGTGGAGTATTGCATTTAAAAGCAAAGCAAAAGAGTCCTTGATAGCCACTCCATCATTTAGCTAAACAAAATCCCATACGCGCACCATCCTGCAAGGGAGAATGATAAGGATGGGAGAAATGGGGGATGGGGGGAGTGAGACTGTGCATACAGTGACAGGAATGTAAGGTTTGGAACAAAGGTGTAAATATATATACATATTAACTGCCTTTGTCCTATAATGCTCTTTAAAAGCTAGTAACATGATTCAGAGGCTTGGGTATTTTAAATCCAAAGAAAACCATAATGAAAGACCAGGAAGCCACTTCTTAGTTATCCTTAAACTAAGGATCAAAGCAGAAAGGTATCTCATTTCCATATCTAACTCTGAAGTATTTTATGAAGAAAATCAAAAAATGGATCTTAAGAACAGTTCTTGTTATGCTGTCTTGCATCAGAAGAATGAGTAAGAAAACTTTCCCTTTGCTGGAGGATGTACCCACACGGTATTGTACAGCAAACTTCTTCATCTGTCTCTTGTAATTTTTGGTTTGTAAAGACCAAGAAAGAGTGAGACAGGTTTTTTATTGCCCTGGGATCATTTTTTTTTTTCCTCTTCTCTCATAAACCTTCCATATGCTTCTACATCCATGTCTTGTTTTCAATTTTAGTGAAGGTTTTATTTGGAGACTCATAAAATTCTAATTTATTGCAGCTTCTTTTTATAAGATGGATTGGGGAGGCGGGAAGTATTGAGATAGCATGTGCAAGGCAGCCTCAAGGAATGCATTTGTGAATTTAAAGCATCATTCAGTTTATCAACCACTGCTTCAGTTATTGGCATATACTTTTCCTCATTTTTTAACCTATGATCATGCATTCTCACTGTATGTATAGGAAGTCTAAGTGATTTTACAAGTGTATTAATGTACTTTTGAGGGGGAAGAGAGGTATGGAATTCAGGTGCTGGCTTTAAAAATCATAAATAGGTCATGCTGATAATGGGTATGGTGAGAGATGGTGAAAAGAACCTGCCTTCCCATTGTGCCACATCTGACATTATTTGGTAATATCTTCTCATGCATTTTTGTGTACTATAGTCCTTGAATTCTATGTAAATTGGGAACATGAATCCTGATTTATTGGGCAGCTGCTCGTTTTACCAGCATAAGGTGCACATTTCTAGTACATGGAAAGGTATGGTCTTTCCTCTTGTAGAGCAGAAGTCAGATCAGAAAGTTTTAAGACTGAAAATGGGCATACCAGTATCAACATCAAGAGAGACCTGAAGAATATCCAGGGGCCCAGTGAACTCCCAGATTTATGTGCTTCTTGCATGCACAGACTCCTGAATGCAGAGGGATGTCAAGGGTTGGTCTAGCTAGGTGAGCCTGGTGGGGAACAGAGCACTGAGCATCCCTGAATATACATGTGCTCATGTACTATTTGACCTGCATTTTCACATTTGTGCTTCATTTGGATAGTGAAACTAGTCTACAGACTCATATTTAATAATAAATTTAAATAATCAACTGTTTAAATAATTAAGTATCTTTTTCAGACAGCAAACTGTGCATCCACAGCAGAGTGAGAGGAAATCAGGTGGAAGGGCCTCCCCTTGATACAGTGTGCTCCTATAGGAACCAGTTCTTATTGGCTTGTCAGGGACTGCCTTCTGTCCATGCATACTGTTTGCTGAATAGCAGTAAGAAATGGTCTCCAAGACACCAGTGACAGCAGGCTCTTTCCTTGGTTAGGAGCAGAGGATTTGCCTCCAAGGGAGGAGGAATATCTCCAGGCGCACCTGCCTGCTCTGTTTTCAGAACTGGGCTGTGGACCAAACCATCAACAGATCTTGCTGTAGAAGAAGATTTCTGTGGGGGGGGGGTGGGGAGGGGGAAGTATTTCCTAGTTACTGCCAGCCTAGTTATTTTTCTTTGTCGTTCTCCAATAAAAAAAATGCCGTTCACCAGCTTAAGTCAATGCCTCATGCTTTAAATAGCGAAGAAGCCAGGCGCTAATGTGTTACTGTGGTTCAAAGTTATGATGAAATTTCAAGTAGCCTCTCACTTCAGTAGAACAAGCATATCTCTCAGTAAGAAACTGCATCACTTTTATGTAACCACATGATGTGCTGAAATCACCTGTAAAAATAACTGTCCAGAGTGTATGTTGCACCAGCACAACCTATGTAGAAGGCCTCATCAGGCAGGTAATTAAAAATGTTGTGCAAACTGACATATATTTTTGCATGTTTTTGGTTTGATAGACATGTACATATACATATATATATTCTTGGAATATATTCTTCTTTGTGAATGGCTTCCTACTCCAGTACGGGATTTGGTATTGTATATGTTAAGATATGTCAGTAAAACAGCACTTGTGTTGTTTAAAAGTTTGGAGGGAAGACCCTACTGGGAAAAGTTCATAGGGGTGGGTCAACCTGAGCACTGAAAGAGAAACCCAAGTCCTGCAGCATGTTTGAAAGCTACTCTTGTAGGGGTTGTGAGGAAATATGAGAGCTCTGCTGGAGAAAAACTCTTGGGCAATGGATTTTATTTTTCCCTCTAAATAAAATACAGAATAGGCTTTTAATTGTCTTTTCCCCATAGCAGATACTTAACCCTGTTCGCTACTGTGAGGGGAAAAAATAAAATTCCAAGCAAAATTCCTACTCAGAGTAAAGATACAAGTGAAACAAAGTGCGCAACACGCACCCTTTTCTTTCCTTCCTGTTTTGTTTGGTGTCTTCTAGCTCTGCTTTTCGGACAGCTGAATGGGGGCTGGGAAAGTGTTTACAATATTTTCACATGATTGAGATGGCAGAGTTCTTGCACTCCGTGAAAGGCCTTCTGTTTTCAGATGGCATTGAAAGTTTACCGTCTTTCCAGACAAAAGGAAGAGAGCCCGTTGCCAGCGGATGAGTAATGGGCATGGCCTCTGCACAATACCTCCTATCCAGCCCTAAATCTACATGGTGTTCTTAGGCTTCCCAGCTTCTCCAAAGCAACCTTTGTCTCTGCTCTGGGAGACCAAAACTGCTCGTTGGGCGAGTGGGGAAGCAGCCAAGAGGGGAAGGCTCAGTGACAACAGTTGCTCAGTGCTCACTGCCCAGTATCTGCCTTCTTACTATGCTACTATAATAGTTGGAAAACCATCAACAATTGGGCATCTCCTATACAAATATGTTGCAGACCATCTGTATAGTTTTCAGTTCCAGAAGATTCCAGTAACTCACTAAGTTTTAATACTTATTTTTTTTTTTCCTCGTTAATCTGATGGGCTGCCCTGAGATACGTGATTAAAGCAAAAGCCTGCCATGATTACCTCGGAGCTAAAACTGCACAGAAGTTGCCAATTCCTGTGTTTGTTTTCTCACAAGCAACTTGAAGCAGGCATTTTCCACTTAATAATTTTTAGATTCTTTTTTTTTTTTTTCTGATCAGAAAAATGCTTGGTGAAAATGATTGTTAATGTATCCTTTCAAAATATTTGAACAGACAATTCTAAAGTTTTTCCAGAGAATCTGTGCACTTGTTGGCATTATAGAGATTAGTAGGTAATTGTTTTTCTTGTCTCTCTTTAAATTTCCTAGAGCTTGTCTGACTGGAATTCATGTATATATGTAATTGTCTAATACGTTTGTTGTGTGTGTGACTGTCTCTCTGTCTACCTGTCCACAAAAACTCACATTTCGCTCTTGTGTAGCTTAAGCATGCTGAGAAGAGCTTTCTAAGAATTAACCTAGCAGTCATTAACTGCACTAAATTTTGATTATTTGCTCAGCTAAGAATTGTCAGCAGTTTTTTTTTTTTTTTTTTTAATGCTGATTTGATAGTGCCCAGACACCGATTTATTGTTGTCAGGAAAACAGAAGCTAAGGCATAAGAGATGCTGGATTTCTTAAAAGTTTGTTGGAGCTGGTAGCAGCAATTTACTGATTAACCTGCAGTAACCTGTAGAGCTGACAGTCCTGGGTATACAAGCAGTGCATTAAGGTTATTAGCCAAACTATTCTCTAAAATACCTGAACAGGGTTTTCAAGGTAACTAATTCTATTCTTTGGACCTTTTTTTTTTTTTTTTTTTTTTTTAAGAGTTAGCTGTTTAAAACAGCATTAAAATAACCCGGCTTCATTTCCTCAGCTGAAAGAGCAAGTCAGCTGAAACCTGGACTTTTTGCTGAAAGGGGGGAAAAAAAAAGAGGTAGTTTTTCTTTTAAAGAGCATGACCATACACATTCCGCTTTGGTGCCTTTAAAGGCAACTTCCCTGTTTCAAATGCCCTCGAGCACAGAAATACCAACACCTCTTAATTGTTTAATATATTACAGCTTAAAACATTTACAGAAGTGCTCTCCAAGTATTTCACTGTTCCAGGTGCTCGGTCCCGCACCTCCTAAAATAATAGGCTATTTCCCCTTGCTTTTCATGTGCTCAGTGCCACACCAAGACACAGGCTGTGCAGCAAGGGAAGGAGAAGGGAAGGAAGCAAGTGGGACTGCCTGACACAGGGCCTTGCACTTGCGGCACACACAGACTTCTCTGTCTGGCGTCACATGGCTTGAGGAAGGGGAAAATAACATGGCTTGGACTTGGACTATAAGATCTTTGAGGAGAAAAATGTCATAGTGTTAAGCATTTGAATGTCACCCTTCACAAAGTGCCCTATCAGTGTGTCCTCTGAGCAGCATCCCAAAATGACAAATAATTCTAGTACCCAGCAGTGCTGAACACACACCAGCACATGATGCAGGCATCTTGCAGCCATCTTGATGCCATGCTACAAGCTGCATTCAGTGGTGCATGGAGGTGGTGTGAAGCTGAGGTCACATGCAACCGTGCTTCAGATGGGGGAAAATCATTCTGAAAAACCCTAACACTTTAATTTGATTTAGGGGAGGTGAAGTGTGTTAAAACAATTGGTCTGGCCTGTGCTTAACTAATTTATTTTACAGTTTGTCTAGCCAAACTGAATCAACTCTTTTTCTCTGCTTGAGAAATCAGTCCCTTAATACAGAGCACTCAGCCCCCTCGTGCTTCAGTGAGTCTAAGCCCTGCCATAGCAGGATCCAAGCTGCTCCGTCAAAACTCAGCATCACGTTGTCCCCCTGCTAAGGATCCCAGCTGACACCTGGGGGTTTCAAGCCCTTCACCTGATCTGGCTCTGCGAGGGAGCTGGAGGCAGGGTGGCTGTGGCTGGCCCCAGGGAGCAGGCAGTGCAGAGTTAAACGCTTCAGAGGGAGATGAGGACTGAACCGTGCAGTGAGCGGGGTTTCAGTCCCCCCACTTCCCAGCTAAATTGCCTGCCATCCTTTTGACCCCAAGTCTCCCGTGTGATGGGGCAGTGATCTGGCTGCTGAGCCACTAGACTAATATTGTTCTTTTAATCTCACAAAAATGTGTATAAAAGAGTTTGATTCACATGAGAAATTAAGTAGAAGATCTGTCCTCATAAAGACATTATACCATGAATGCTCTCTTTCTGCTGGCTGCAAGAATAGGTGGCTCAGGGGTGAAAGGGTAGCATTTACATTTAAATACACCTATTGGAATCATACAAACAGAAGGCTAAAACTACTGCACCCTCTCTGAATGCTTTTAGGCTTTGGTTCTTTTTTACACTGCAGCATTTTTTTTTTTTTTTAAATAATCAAAAATGGGAAACGAGACCCTTAAAATCCCATAAGATAAAACAAAGAAGGTCTTTGTGTCAGCAGGATAAATGGATGAGCCTTTTCAAACTAATTATTTTACTTTTCATGCTGCTCAAGAGGTGAAATCCAGATATGAACGGCAGCCTTCTCTGCTGTTACACTAACTGGTAGTGCTAGCTGGGTGTGATGCTGTTTACATTTCCCAGAGAAAGTGAACAGCACTTTTTTTTTTTTTTTTTTTGTGCCTGCCAAACCCAGATTTACCCCTGATAAAACAGAAAGCTCCTTAACACCTGGAGAAAACAGAAACTGAAACACTGTGGAAAGAACACTAGTGCCAGGGTGGCCTGGCAGCCAGGGTGAAAGCTCAGCAAAACTCTTGAAATGCACCCACTTAACCTGGGCCAGGGCTTTTTCCCTTTCCTCTCTGCTATATTCCTCCCCCCTGTGCAGTGACAGAGGTGTACAGACTAGAGCTGCAAAAATTCAGGGGTTACCATTGCTCTTTGGGACAGTTGGTTGCTGAACATATATACGTAAGCTGTGTATTTTCCTTGACATTTTCTCACATATTTGATAGCTCTTTTATCATGCCTTTCCAGCCAAACTAGGGCCAAATCCAAACAGGATGAATAAATGCCTTAAAATTACAACATAGCTGGAAATCAGAAATCAGGAGCTGTGTTCTGACTGGTTTTGCACACACTCCCACATTATCACATAACATATAGCTAATAATGCTAATCACTAAATATGTTCCAGATGCCTCTGAACAGTGAATAACTTAAAATCCAGATCTGGATGTGGCAGCTTCTTAACCTCTAGTTAACATTTTTTCCCTTTGGCTACGTATGTAAAACTGCTATCTTACTATATAACATTGTATTGTTGTCTAAGGTATTTTTATAAACTTAGTGAAATGATAGCGCCTATAGAATCTCTTCCAAATGGAGTGACTGATCAGATTTTCAAAGTGCATGTGAAGAAAAACTGAAGGATCCCTTATCTCTATATTCAGTAGCCATTTATGGATCTTTTTTTAAGAGCATATCTAATTGTATTTTGTATTTTTGTACAGTGTGACCTTTGCAACACAGTGTGGCTGTGTAAGGGGAAAGCATGTCCCTTAGTCTTCCTAGCGTGCCTTTCTAGCTTTTATATTATCGCTGTCTTCATATTTTTGGTCACAGTTTAATGTTAAATACATATCACTCATCCATTTTCCAAGCTAAGGAATGTTATGTGACCTAAGCTCTCCATATAAAGAAGTTGTCTACACATCACATAGTCTGTTACACCCTGTGTAGCTTAACTCCTTCTGCTACGCCCTTTTGGAGGTGAGGGGATCAGAGGTGTACATGGTATTCACCGTGAATGTATAAAATGGCATTTGCAAATGAACAAAACTGCTTTGTTCTCTCTTCCCTTCCATAGGACTCCTGACATCCTGTCTGATTCTGACCACTGCTGAGCATTAACATGACATTTTCATGGAGTTTAAAGGTTCTTTGTAAGAAGTTATTTTTCTGACTCATGGATACATAGGGCTGCATTACCTGAATTCAGAGTACTTTATGTCTTCTGTGGAGCAATTTAGACAACCTAAATTGCGTACCTATGTGTTCTAATCCTACAGTGCAATGAAGGTGCCTCAGTACTCCTCAAGGAAAATTTCCTTCCAGCTCACCAACAGTGAGCATTAAGCACCTCACCCCACTCTGAATTCAGGTAAAAATTATCTTCTGAGTAATAAAACACCATTTAATCTTCTGAGGAATAAAACACCAATTAAAGGCCATGTTTAAAACATGGAGTGTATGGTAGATGTTGTGAAGTTCTCGTTCCTGGCTCATCTCCTGTTTTCAATAACAGTGTAACGTAAAAGGTCACATTATTCCTGAGAGCAAGGATCAGAATCCTACAGCTATCTCCTGCCACTATCTGATAGGTAAGTTGTCTCTCTTCTTTCCTTGGGGGACACTTAAATGTTTCTGGGGAAATGTCGTGGGAACTTCCAGGTCAAAGAGGGAAGCCTGCAGTTGCTTTTCGGTTCTCATATTGTTAGGCTGTGTGGGCAGACGATGGTCTGAGTTGTTGTTTGAGGTTAGAACCAGACACTTCCACTCCTATTTAGGCAGCACTACTGGAAATGGGCCAAGAAGTTTATGCTAAAATTTTAGTATCATTAAGTTATACCAAGCATAGCTCTACAACAATCAAATACTCATTTCCTAGCTTGAGGCTCTCATTTCACACTCTGAATGAATAAAATATAGCCTGACCAAAGAGAGGCTGTGAGAGGAGTGCAAACTCTACTTAGAGGTTAACAACCTGATTTCTCTCTCATACCAGTTTTACGGTCACTTAGCTCCATTGACTTTGGTGGAATGAGTCCTGATTTACAACATTGCTTCAGAGCAGGTTTAAAGCTGTGCTACACAATAGCAATACTGGTGCCAGTTCTTGGAGCAAAGTGTATTTGCATTGTGCATGCCGCAGTACTATCAGGTCTGAGACCCTAAAGAAAATGTTTATTCTTTTTTGATCTCTGGAGAACAGAGGTGCAAGAAATTATTTAGAGCTCTCATTTGTTACCTTACTTGTATGGTTTAATATCAGTTATGTTTTGTTTGTTTGTTTGTTTGTTTTTTCCTTCAGTGATTTGTCCTTTATCAAGGCAATCCTGTGCTTTCAAATCTAATATGTTGGGTTAGAGGTTTACAGAGTTCACGTTGGTGTGTATTTTTGGTGGGAACACCCTCAACTTGAAATGCTATCTGATGTAAAAAGCAAGCAAACAAACAAACAAAAAACAACAATGAAACAGATTGTATTAGTTATTTAAGAAACTACTTAGAAATTAGTTTACCTCCTGTCACCTCTCCCAAGTGTGATTTTAAGTCCATGCGCAATAGGCTGCCATTTCTTCAGTTCCTGGTGTTTGATGTGATGTACCAGCACTGGAGGCCTCTGTGCTGCTTCCTACCTCACACTGGCATCTTATCTGCAGAGCAGATGGAGGAAACCATCTGAGTGAATACACCTGATCAAGAGATGAGGACCCATGTTCTTAGCTTGACTCATGTTGACACAAAACACTTTTATTGTGGGAAAGCTAAGCAAGCCAAACATGATGGACTTGCAATCCACTTCACTGCTACATAGATACACTCATGTCTACTGGAGCCCCTCTTCTGTAACTTCAGCTCATCTGCACTGAAGGTATGCAAAACCTGGGGGTGTGTGACCCTGTGCTTTTGTTGTTTCTCTGATGTAGCTCTTAAATTGCCATAGCTCATCTTTCACAGTTCTTGGGATCTGGTCTGTCATTGGGCAGCTGTAGAAGGATCATATCTGCTTTGTGAGCCAGCCCTTTTCTTCCCCAGTACAACAGTGGTGTACTTGGGGAAAAGGTCAACTAGCCCACTGCCTTCTCTTTCCCCATAACGTGATCGGTAGTTGGGCAAAAGCATCAGAAGTGCATTACAGAGTTGAGAACAATTCCTGAGAGATGTCATTGTTAGTTGACCAGCGGCAGACTCTTTAAATTAATGATCCTTCTAGAACATGTAGGCCAGCTGATCCAAGACTCACGTTCATGTTGTGACCATTTGATATTGTGTTATGAGTGTTTCTAGTAGGGATAATGTATTTTGAAACTTCATATTAAGGACAATAATAAACAAAAACATATCTCTGTTATCTCCCAAAAAGAAAACTCCACTATGATTATTTATCTGATGGATCTTGAAGGCTTCAAGGCCTTCGTAGATGTCAGGGTTAATGCAAGACAGATTGCTGAAGGAACCAGGTGGCTGTGGTGCCACATTTTTATTGCTCTTTCTCTTTCCCCCCAAAATCCTGACTTTAAAATGTTTCTTATGTGCCTGGCTGTTGGAAGAGAGCTTCATAGTTGTGGTCTGTTAGCTCAACATTTGCTGTGCTGCCCGAATGTGAAAGCAAGCATGGAGGGTAGGTTCTCCATGACTTCTGTGGGATCTGGAGCAGATCCATGAGGAGTGCTACTGTTTTCAGCACTTCTTTTTCTCTGCCTAAGAGCAGGCACACTGAGATATGAATGTTGTTGCAGCTGCCGTATAGTACATGTAAGCCACATGTTGATCATTATTGCTTTAAATGAGAAGGTTTTTGTTTAAAATGCTTGTTTTCTTCCATCTAGAACCTACTGTTTTTTTTTTTTTTTTAATTTTCTACAATACTTAAAGTTTGCATTTTTAATGCTGTTAACAGTATACCTGGAATTTACACATCACAGTTTGTATTTATTAAAAAGACTATCCAGATATCTATTTTTTCATTGTGCAGACAGCTTTATAGTAACAGAGAACTAGCTCCTAATTAGTTGAAATGGATTGGCTATTCATTCTTCAATCATTTGTATTATTTTATGTTGTTGTTTATTAATTCTAGGTCTGCTTCAGTCCCCTCCCCAAATAAGAGAGAATGTTTTTATTTAAAATATAATGAACCGTGTTGCATTTAGAAGAGCTGCATGGTCAAATGATGTTACCCTGTCAACCTACTGAATGCCATGCCACGATGCCAGTGTTTGGACTCTGTATTAACTGCTGGCTTTGGTAAGACTGGAAAGGAAAGGAAGACCTGGACACACTGACTGCATATAAACTATGAAATAAAATTGGTCAGAGACTTTTCCTTGATGACAACTGGCATGGAAGAGCTTGCATTCACACAGCTAAACTCTTCTTACCCTTCAAATCACAGTGGCCACATCCAAAATACCTACTGGAGACAGTCCCTGACATAGGTTAATACCCAAACTGTGCTTTGGCAATGACTGGAAGAGCACAAGCAAGTTTGAGCCAAAACTATGCCAGTGACCAGATTAGTAGTATGGATGGTTTTGAACCCATGTCTCATTAGTCCTGTTTAGTTTATTTAGTGTCAGAGTGAAACCTCAGTCCTACTGCCAGGAGCCAACAGAAAACCCCTATTGGCCTCGGTGACCAGAAGCCGCTGAGAAGTATAATTATTACTTTGCTTACCTCCCTCATATTTGGATTCTTTTTTTCCTCTCATTCTGTCTATTACCAAATGAGTACTGAAATAAACATTTTTAAAAAATATCATAGTGTAATGAAATTGGATTGTTTCCTGTTCAAAACTTGTTAGTTTTGAATGACCCACAGGGTTATCAAACAGGCTTAGGTTCTGGTAAAGCCAGCTTCATCTCTCTTCTCTGATGGAAGAGCTCCTGCAGCTTTAAGCAAATAACTTAGATTGTATATGACTATGCACCCCATTTGGATAAAGAGTTAAAAGCCACAAGGTATTGAGATACAAACATGCAAGGTGCTTAAGGTCACATAAGCATTTGAAACTGATGTGAGCATAAAACTACCTTTGATTTCTGTGTCACTTTTTTATTTTTTATTATTATTATTTTTTAAATTTATTTAATATATATATCTGGGAAGGGAATTTGTTTTAAATCCTGAAAAATGAACTTGAGTGTGTTCACCCCTGTGTCAAGACGCTTTCAGAGTTGAAGGAAATGCTGGGGGTGGGTTTGGATAAACCTGAAGTATTCTACAGGGATGGCTGTGCTAATTTGGAGAGAGGCTGCTCTGTTTCCAGAGCTAACTCTCTGCACCTGGTACCCCAGTTAACCCATGTAAAACTATCCTTCACGGTACTATGCTATACTTCTGCCTGCAGCAATATAAATAAGAATCAGGCAATTCATGCTATAATCTTTTTCTCTATTCTAAAGATAAATGGCACTGGAGAACAAGTTGATTTAAAAAGCTCATCATACAAAATGATTATATTAAGCCATGCTGTATTACTGAGATTACAGAAAATGACCTGCATGTATTGAATTAAACCACGATTTTCCAATGATCTCAGCGGCAGCAGAATTGGGACATTTTAATCATTGCATTATCAGTTTGTGAGGTAGGTAACTACTATACCAAATTGCTGCTCAAAATGAAAAACAGTATTGTTTTATCCAGAAGGTTTCTGGTTTCCAGCACTAGCCTTTACTTTTCTTAGAGCTCAGACATATGATTGAATTACTAAAGCTGACAAGTACTGATTTCAACGACATTTAAGCTAAGGTATTTTTTGCCTTGGGTTTGCTACAGGCTAAGAGTGTGCTGTTAATTAATGCGGTCATTTGATGTGCAGCACCTTGCCGAACCATGAGAACTTGATTGTGGGCTTTTGCCCAACGTTCCTTTTAGGTTAAAAAGCCTCTTTGTTTCTTAATTGACCTATTCATGGATCAGCCTCATAAAGGAGTCTATAGAGCCCAACATGCACATAGTCATACCTGGCCTGGGCTGTGTGAATCTTTTTTAAGGAAAACATTATGAAGAAAAGGATAAAACAGTTGCCTAGAATGATTTACATAGAAATTGATTTATTTTCTTTTCTTCTTCTGAGCTGGACTTTGAAAAGCAGGAAGCGCTTCAGCAAAGCAGAGGAGGAACACGGAGGAACATTTGATCTATCATCGTTTGGCTCCCTTTCTCTGCCATGTTGCACCGTAAGTCCAAAGCACTCTCTCCCATGGTTGCTTGCACATCAGTGACTCTGCTCAGACTGAGTGAGACAAGTAAAGTTAAGGCTTGCAAGGCCATAATGTGTTTATTTGTGCAGTCTGATCTTGAGAGGAGCCAAGGAGGACTTGCATCTCCCTCCCACTGATATCGGTGGTGTTGAAAGTGCTCAGTGCATTCCAGGGCAAAGCCTTGGAGGCTGCTGGTGAGAGAGCTGCAAACGCTGCTTTGGAAGTACATGCAGATTCCTTTGGTCTTCACTGGGGGCGAGCTGGGCCTACATTTAAAAACAACAACAACAAAGCCAACAATAGTTGTAGTGGCTCAGCTAACAACAAAGGGACTTCAGCCCAAGCACCTTCCAGCGTGGGTGTGCTCTGGAATTAGAAATAGGCCTGAAGCTTGACCCAGGGGTGGGTATCTCCCTGTTTTTCCCGTGGGCAGAAGGATGCTGGCTCTGCCCAGGCCTCAGCATCCTGTGGTGTGCGAGGATGGAGCCCAGCAGCCCATGCTGATGTTCCCTGCTCCTAGCAGAAGGTGCCACCTCAGGCTGGATGCTTCTTCATTCTGTACAGGCGCTGAGCTCTGCCAGGCAGGCATCACCCTGGCTTCAACTCATGCTCTTTCTGACCTATCTAGCTATTTTAAAGCTGGATCCTTTTAGCTTATATTCTCTCTCAGACAATTTTTTTTTCTTCCCCTCTCTACTTCCACAGCTGAACCCACTTTGCCAAACTCCCTACTCCACCATCTATCCACCACCCCATATGTTTATATTTTCCTATAGCTGAGACACATTGTGCTGACCTGCCTGGACAGAACTCCTTTATCACAGAGATAAACATGATGTCCCCCTCACATAGAGTTTCTATCATGTGTGACCTTTCATCTTGAACTGCCATGACCTTTTTTTTTTTTTTTTTTTTTTTTTTTTTAAATGCTTCACTGTGCTTCTTGCAGCAGCCAGGAAAGAAAATCTTTTGTTTCTAGATAGAATACTGCTAAAGGACATGATACGGTCTTGTTTTTAATCCAGCTAATTAAAATCTGCATGTGCAGTGTAACTGAGAACGCAGCCTTCGCCCACCACTTTCCCACAGGCAGGGAATAAAGGCCTTTAGTGCAGCAATAGCTAGCCACCCTTGGATAACAGAGAACAGAGCCCACAATTCATCCCAGCTTTCCTTATCATATCCATGGAGGGCTTTTCCCTCCCTCCCCCTCTCTCCCCATGGAATCACTTACTGTAGCTATGTGCCTCTATACATCACTTCAGAATGTAATCAAGTTAAAAATATGCTAGGTCTCATTTGTCTATGCACCAGAGAGCTCTGAATATAATTCATTTCCAGTAAGAAAAAGAAGAGAAAGAAAAGAGAAAGAAGAAAGAAAAAGAGGGAAAGAAAAGAAGAAAAGAAAGAAAAAGTGTCTATTTCTAGTCACATGTCAAACCTATTTATGTTAAAACTGTTTTGCCAAGAACTAACTGAATAACACGGTTTAGCAGTTCACACTTTTGTACGTTCATTATGTGGGGTTTTAGGATTTGTTGGATGGCTGCGGTTATTACTAAGGCTGGCTTTGTATGTGTAAGGGGGAGAGGGTGCCATGGAATGTTTTTTTGTGAAACATTTCCCTGGTTAGTTTTTCACTTGTTGCTTTTTGTTGGGTAGCTGAAGTGGGGGAGGGAAGAGGAGGAGGAGGGCAGCCGTGTGGGAAGAAGCAGTACGGGAAGAATGGGAAGCACTAAAACTGAGCCTCCACCTGTTTTCTCTTTCTCCAAGTCATGTTTTATATGATGATGAGGTCACAGGGAGCACAAAAATGTGCCAGGAGACTCAAAACTTGGAAGGAGATTGTACAACATTAGCAGAAAATACATTTGAGTGACTGTAAAGAAGCCCTCCCTCCCCCCGTAGCTTCCCCTGTAAAGCACAAACAGGCTTTCAGTGGGCATCCCCTGGTAACCCTCACAAAGAGCTGTTCCAACAGCTGTGTGTGCAGCTAAACACCATCCTTGGGCTGCTCTGGCGAGTGCCGATCTCCATTTGTCGGCTTCCCTAACTCGGTCAGTGTGGCATACATGCAACTAAAACATTAAAGGAAGGGAGTCTGGAAACATTGTGAGTCTGGGATAAATACACAACATCTCTAGAAATGAGTTATGGTCTTATTTTATTTGCCAATAATGAATTATTCATACAATTGTTGTGCTCAGGGAATGATTAAAGAGATATAAAAACATTGTGTTTTGCAATCTAATAGGGCTTACTAGGTGACACCCATCTAACTAAAGCAAATAACTTTTTTTTTTTTTTTTTTTTTTTAAACACCTGAATATTTTAAAACAGAGAACAGGATGATTAGAAAGTACTGGGAAGTACTGGGCAGTACTGGTCTGCCTATATGCTAAAAGACAGTATGTCCATCAAATACAATAGCGCTTTTCATCATAACTTCATTATCTTCTGCTGACCTCTGTAGAAATGAATGAAGAGATCTGTACATGTTCCCATAGTTAATGCCTATGGATGGCTAACACAGAATAAGAAACTGCTATTGATATATTTATATAACAGTGGTATATTACATTTATATGGCATAACATGAAAATATGGTAAACAATACTGTATATTCTCTGGAATAAATATTTAAACAGTAAAGCAGTGAGAGACAAGAAGACATTTATCTGCCTTTTCCCAATTATATATATATATATATTTGTTGAGAAATATATTTGATAATTGAGAAATATATTCGTTCAATAATTATTCTCCAATGGTTACATCTGTATTGATGCAGTAAAAAGGTTACTAATATTAAGTCATATTCTTATAAAATTAGCGTTCGCTTATTGTTTAAGCAATATAAGATTTATGAAATGTGTGTTTAAGTGTGCTAATCCTAATAAATATGGCTTTTTTATTGTTACTTAGCAACCTTCCATAAGCATTTAAAATTAATTTATATTTTGGGGCAACATGTAATTTTTATGTGCAGATGTGATGTTAAATAATTTCCTGTAATTCTATGTAATTAATAACATAAATTAGGGTGATGATTATTATTTTTATCACTAATAACAGTTGTTGTAAAGTCCTTCTTATGCAGAGGGCACATAACAAGATGTAAAAATCAACCACATTGCTATGTTAGTCACACATGACAAGCAGCATGGCATAAATACTCCCTCAAAGTTACTGAAGGGTGCTGAACATCAGGGCACACTAAAGGTCAGGCTTAATAATGGGATGCAAGTTTCAGATCCCCACAGTGAACATTTAATATATTGGAAATTGGGAGCCCTACTTGGTAAGTCCCTACACCTCTTTATGCACTCAAAACTGCATTCCAAAAAGTTAGCTTATGATAGGACCCAAAACTCAAGAGGCTTACATGCCAAAGATGAAAGCTATTTAAAATGTTCAGCTATGGCTGCAATAAGATCCCTTCAAAATGACCATTCTTCTTTCCTGTACTAACCTCGTATCAAAGCAATTTCTTAAATCAGCGCCAAAAGAAGAGAAGAGAATAACTGTGATTAACTTTCTTTTGACACTGCACCCTTACAATCCAATGCTCGGATTTCATTGCAACCCTTCCAAACAAAAGCTGTCTAGTCTAATTGTGCAAGAATGTTTTATAAGGCTATGAAATGAAGGGTCAATTAATTATGCCCTTTCTACCAATGATGAAGACCAGGGCAATAATACTTCATCCAAACTGATGATTCAGGGGGACAGTTTGCAGCTGCTGAACTGCAAACAGAAACATGAGTCACCCACTGACTTGCATAAAAACCGAAAAAATATTATGATCAGAAATTACTTTCCCTACCCTCAGAGCAGAGGAACACAGAGGCAGCTCTTTTCCTGAAAGATAACTAGCTAGGTTTATTACTGGTGGTGAATGGCACACATGCAGAATGATGGCGTAACCAAGTGGCTCTGAAAATGGAAGAGTAAATCTGAACAAAAATCTTGCATAGAGTCGTAGGATATTCTCAGTTGGAAGGTCCCCACAAGGATCATGGAAATCAACTCCTGGCTCCACACAGGACCACCCAAAAATCAAACCCTGTGTCTGAGAGTGTTGTCTGAACGCTTCTAGAACTCCAGCCGGCTCAGTGCCATGACCACTGCCGTGCGGAGCCTGTCCCAGTGCCTGAGCACCCCCTGGATGCAGACCCTTTCCCTAACCCCCAGCCTGACCCTCCTCTGTCCCAGCTCCATGCCGTTCCCTTGGGTCCTGTTGCTGTCCCCAGAGAGCAGAGCTCAGCGCCTGCCCCTCCGCTCCCCTCGTGAGGGAGCTGCAGGCTGCCATGAGGCCTCCCCTCAGCCTGCTCTGCTCGGGGCTGAGCAAACCAAGGGGCCTCAGCCACTCTTCATATGCCTTCACCATCTTTGTAGCCCTGCTTTGGATACTCTCTGACAGTTTTATGTCCTTCTTATATCGTGGCACCCAGCACCTTAGCCATGTTTTACCTGCTGATGATAATTCTATGTTAATAAAAACTGAGCCGGAGACTTGGGATTTAATTAGCTTACTGCTAGCATAATAACAACAACAATAACACTAATAAGTAGTTATTAGTAACGGGAACACAGAGACAGCTCTTGTTAGTTATAGGTAATTAGTTATCAGCAATGGGAAGAGGGTGGTAGCAGCAGGAGCCCAGGGCTCGCTGCCCTGCAGACACCTAGCAAACGGAGTGCGATGGGAGCAACACCAAGGCTGCCTTCAGCAGGCTGAGCATGAGATGTAAGCCACAAAAACACTAAACTGCTTATTTATGGCCTTCATTTACTCATTTATCCTTGGTCTGTCAGTGAGGTCCTAGTTTCTCTCTAGGATGGGTTTAAGTCCAGAAGGAGCCGGGAATTCCAGTATGATCCCTCCTCCACCTGCACCTTCAGTCCTTGGTAGACCAATGGGTGGGTTTTCATAAGGCACCAAAAAACACATATGTACAAGGCACACATAAAACCTACAAGCTCTTTACCATGTGTTAAAGCCATTCTGTGCCAGCAAAAGATGAGATGAAAAAAAGAAGCCCAAATTCAACACAGCACACATATGCACTTTCTGAATGAAGTCAACTAAAAGGTCACCTGTGTGATAAGCAGTGCAGTGAAGCACACGGTAAAAGTCATTTTCAGCTCTGCTTCCAATCAGCTTCTTGTTCTGTGACAACACCATTTCAACCTAGTTTCTTGCACCTGCAAACTAGTTACCTGGATTAGCCCAACATTTAACATGGGTCCTGTTTGTCCCCCTCTCTTTCTGTGGGTGCTGATAGCTGTTCCCGCTGCCTGTGTGATGGCTCTTGGCTGCTATATGTTTTGCTTGTGCATTGTGACAATGTTCCTGTTCTTGTTTTCTTGGTTTTGCTTCCAGAAATGATTCCTCTGACAAACCTTGTAATATTTTTTTTTTCTCCATCAACTGCCGTTGTTTCATCTGTGAAATAATACCTGTCACATCTTGAAGTTAAGTAGCTGTTCTTTACGTAAATCTGCAAAAACTTCTGAGAGCTGGGTAGCCTTGTCTCATCAACCCCCCTCCCCCCTTCTTTGAGCTTTCCCTTTCATATGGTAGTACTTTCTATCACCCCAGAGGTGCAAATTGGTTTTTGTTTGGTTGTTTTTAAATGTTCTTCAGCCCATCTAAAATTAAGCCTGCTGTAGAGAATCTAAGCCTCTTACTCCTCGGTGTTATGTCTCTTTCTGAGGCCTTTTCTCTGCCTTAAGCACCTTCTTTTAATTTCTAGTCCTAGTACTTTTCTCATTTCCTATCTCACATACTTAGCTTCTTACAGGAGGATTATTAACTTCTAACTTTTTCCTTCTTGCATCTCAAATCACTTGAAACTTTCTGATTTCACATATCACAGCTCTTGCCTCAGACATGTTTTTTCAGACTCAGCTTCTCATACCATGCGTTTTCAAAGGGTTTCTCATTTCAATGATTTCTATCCCAACAAGTGGAGTTGCTGCCTCTTCTGTTTGAACCCAGTGAGTAAGCTAACAAGTTAAGGGTCTTTTGTGTCATGTGCTGTTCTTGGATTTTGTTTCTTTCTTCTCAGATCATAATTGGTTTCCATAGTGAAAATGTAAAGTATGAGGCATACAGGCTACACTGAGGTTCTGGAGGGACCGTAATCTTAAAAGCAGTGAATTTAGGAAGCAAATGTAAGTTTTATTAGTATGATGAAACTTAATACATTCCTGTATTTTAAGAAATGAGAAGTGCTAATTAATCATACTTTGAACTTAGCATATGAGTCAAAAAGTCAACTCTGATCTGCACTTAATTAGTAGCATTTTGCCAGCTGATTAAAATACTTTTTTTTTTTTTTTTAAAAAAAAAGGAGAAATTAAAATTGCTCTTGCCTTGGTGTAGATCATAACATAAATGCAAACAATTGTAAAACCCTTCCTTCCATTTCTAAGCAGTTACTCCTGGAATGAATTCTTCTGAATTCCCTGGTAGGAAGGGAGCATGTCACCTGGCCTGCGTGCTGGCAGAATTGCTGCTTTCATTCTTACCATAGGGCTGCCTTGCCTGCTACCCTGCTTTGCCTCTGTCAGGTTCATTATGAAAATAAATTATCCTTGTCACCATGTTGTTGGTAGATTTAAATAATTCTTAGCAGATTAGCGAGATGCAGGTTTTCCTTGCAGAAGTCCTGCTGATTAGACTTTGTGACATACTGAACATCCAGCTGTTTTATTATTTTGTTTTAATGACCATTTCAAAGTGATGCCCTGAATAACCAGTAGAGGCTTTTCTAAATGAAGATACAGCACTTGCTCCAGTCTTCTGCAACAGTCATTTTTTTCTCATGTTCTTTTTTTTTTTTTTTTCTTACAACCTGTATGAGTTGTAGGTCTGCTAAATTTTTGCTTTATATATTAGCAATTTGAAGTCTTACATAGCTCTCTTTATTTAAAAAGAAAACACAACAACAAAACACTGGAAACAAACCCATAAAGAAAACAAGTTTGAGATCAGTCATCCCCTGACGTTCTGAACAAAGGAGACTGATACAGGAAAATAATCTAGCTCTCCACTGAAATGCCTCAGCTTTTCTAATTGCTTTCTTTAGGCCTTTCTGACTGTTGTGTGAGCCTTTTACTTCTGATGCACTCACTGATTTTTTTCACTAGCTCTCAGCTTCTGATAAACCCAGCAACTCCTGCCCCAGCTTCCTGTTGCTGATATGCAGAACATATGTCAGAACAACTGGCCTAATGAGAAATGCAAAACAGTGAGGGAAATATAAGGTATAAGAAAAGGACGTGTACAGACACCAGTTAAGTATAAGATTTAGGATATTGAAGAAGAGATTGTAGAGATTTGGTTATCATGTAAATGAGTGATTTTATTTTATTTTATTTTTTTGTTAATACAAAATTTGGGGGGTTGTAAAGGATTCGATGAACACAGGGCTGTTTCTCATTAGTGGTGGCTGTCACTAAAATGAATATGTTGCTGAGTGTTCAGTTTCTGGGAAACGTGGTTGAAACATGAGCAGCTCTCTCAATGCAGAGCTCCGAGTCAGATGTTTTCAGAGGGGATGTTCCCCATTAAGTAATGACAGAGAACCATACGGAACACATTACAAATCGAAAGACTGATTGATGAAGTGCCTGTGGTCAGCTTTCTACAGAAATGAGAATTTTGAATGTATTATCACATCAGCATGGAGCTGATCTCACGTACAATCACATTCTGTTTTCATTTCTTCTCTGCTTCACAATCTCACACATGCTGGTCCAGATCACATTTATAGTGAGCAGAACCTCAGACCGAAGGAAATAAAGCATCAGGTTTGAGCTCCGATGTTTCATTGATTTAGCTCAGCTCACAGAAGCTCAATAAGTCTGACTTTGTTCACACAGCTGGTAAACTATAAACTTCTCCTTAGAACAAACTTCTTCCCTCCTTCATGAGAGCAGGGAAAGGGGACTCAGGCTGCTGGATTGTGCTGGTGGGTAGGGAGAGCAAAGTGGGATCACCTGGGAAGGCAGGGTGGTTCCAAGGGTGCAGCCTTGGATTTATCAGACTGTAAGCAAGCTCTGTTTGGGCTTCCCGAGTGTTAATGCTTTTCTTTTCCCACTTACCTCATTTTCAGGAGGGCAGTGAGGAATATCAGCTGGTTCGTGCTGACTTCAGGGTGAGATTGCTTGGTCTGTTTGCACTCATGTTACTTATTACTCTAGCTTCAAGTTCAGGTTTGTTTCAGATACAGTGACCTCTTCTGTTTTATAGAGAAAGCAAACAGGGCTTGTCACATGAAATGTGTGTAGCTATTCACTGTGTACACTGATTACAAGTGCATGCATGTCTGAGTCATGGCACATTTAAAGAAAAATGTATAGCAAAATGGTAAATTTAGAAATTTAGGTCAAAGGGTCTAGCTCTTTTTTTTTTTTTTCTTCTTTTTTATTTTCTCCAAATAGTTCTTGAAGGGTGCATTAGTACAAACTTGAATGGGAATGGACTTAACTATACATTTAGTAGTGTTTCAGTTGTGGTGTGTTTCTGAGACCCCAGCACAGGAAGATTATAGGGCACCACAAATCAGGTGCGAGAGCCGAGTGTTGCTCACACCTTCACTAATGGAGCTTGCCTAAACATCTCTTATGCTGGCCATAATGTAATGGGCGTTAATGAATGTAAGGGCCAGTAAAATAAAGTATCTATGAATGCCCTGAATCATGAACAGTGGATCAGATTTAAAATGAAATACATGGAGAGAGAAATATAAGGAGTTAGTGTAAAGCCCATGGATATATTTTAGGGTCTTATTTTTTGATGATTGTTGGTATCGGATAACTGGGGCCTGACTATTCAGAATTGTTAAGAATGCATAATTCCTAGCTGAATTCTCTTAAAAGTATGTCTTTGTGACTTACAGAGGAAATGATAACAATCTCCTAGCCTTCTTAATATGTGAAAGGTCTTTTTCTTCTTTTTTAAAGAATTAGCCATGGCAAACTGTTTTCCAGGGATCTGATTTCTGCCGTTCAGACTTCTACAGATGTTCTTGAAATACAGCACAAAGGTACCTTGCTGATAAGCAATTTGCTAGTTCTCGCTTTGTGTTTATCCCTGGCAGAAATCTATGTTAGCATGTATGCAAACAGTAGTGTTTAAATGCTTCATTAATACAAAGGATAAATAAGTGTAGAATACAATGACAAAATGAGCACAAGCATCTGTTCAAGGATACCAAACGTTAAGCTATCTGTAAATTTTGTAATTATTTCTTTGTTCTTTCTCTATAAAAAATAAACAGATTAATGCAGAGATCCAATTGTCTTTCAGATATTTATGTTGTAAAATAATAAAAGTGTGACAGTGATGGCTAGTCACTGGCAAATAGATACAGACTTTTACTGGGCTGAAAGGCTTTATGGCAGGAGTAATGCTGAGAGATCTGCAGTCTGTACACCTTCCTTGTGTACAGTTTTCTTAACATAAAAGTTATGAACTCTGCTCTGAGAGAGGGCTATTGCAATTGTATTTTTGGTACAGTCTAGAAATGCTTAGATGGGGCATAGATCTGGAGAGGCTCATTAAGCCAGTACCTGGGATGAGCTTTGGTTCTCACGTTATTCCGCTAGTCTTGGAGGACCAAATACTTCAGAGTTCTTGCTTAAAATTCTCCCCAGTCCAAAGTGAACAATAGGAGTGGTTTTTATTTAGACATGAGAGCAGCAGGGAAAAGTTGACAGAATATCCTCAAATTTCCTGTGAATCTCCAAGGGAAAAGTCAGTGTGTGACATTCCCACAATGCACTGTAAAACCTGTGGTAGATGATTGAGGCTTTGATGCCATTAAGATTAGTCCTGAAATAGGTGTCTTCCAGCTTGGGCACACCACCACATTTCTGACAGGGTAGTCAGAACTACCCTAGATCTGACAGACTATATTAATTAACCAGGGGTTTTCCCAAAGTTAAGATAAAATAAGGAAAATCCTCTTCTTCCCTTCACTCAGTTTCCATATTCTAGTGTGGGCCTAAATCAGGAAATTCAGAATGTCATTGAATTTATCTTTGCATAGTCTTAGTTCTTACACACACAAAGATAACAACGTATCTGTTGTCTCAGATCAAATCATCAGCATTATGTATATTAATAATAGCTGTAATTACCATTTTACAGAAATATGGGTTTTAAAAAAAGACTTCCCAATACAATCTATTTTTATTTACTTTTGTTATTGTATCTTCAGAATGGCTTTGTTCAGTTCTGTTCTTTTGAAGATGACTGACCTATTTTTTTAACTTGTGCATTGTTGCATATTTCATCAGTCTTAGAAATAATATTTTCATGTTGCTCAAGTAACTTAAGACCTTCTCTCTTTGTCAGATGTGCTCTGGTGCTTACATGTAGTCCTGAAAATGCTATTACCTGACAAAGTTCTAGTGGAACTGGTGTAATACACACATCTAAGGCATCTGAGACTTTTGGTCTCCTATAGAAAATCTGGCACCGGTACAGCCATCTAGGTTATTGGATGTGTTTTTATTGGAAAAACATCCTGGCCTAACCACATCTATAGATATAAAGACATACTGTGTTGCTGCTTCTCTATACTGCTATTTCCTTTCTAGATTGAAATAGGTGATACTGCTAAGAGTACAAATCTAACTGCATCAGTATTAAATGTTGTCTTAGCTGTACCTGACATCTTGCTGAAAATTGTGACATAGGCTCCTAAGTACTAGTCTCCTTTGAAACCAAGAGTTAAGGTCTAATTCCATGAAACATCTCCTCCCTCTTTTTAGATTTGGGCTTTTTGTCTGTTCAGCTCTTCTGAAAATTTTTACAGTTAGGTTTCTGCTGTCAAAACAGATCAGGATTTAGATGTCACGTAGGTCATTGGATATTACTATTTCAGTATCTTATTAATGATAAAACAAGGATTAAGAAAAAGGTGAATGAAGAGTAAGTCTCCAAACTTTTGGATAAGAACCAGCTCTCACCAGAGATGAGTCCATGCTAATGTTGTGCTTCTTATATGAAACTTATTTTGAACTTCCTTAGAATTTTTGAGGCAGTCATCTGAAAACTAAGCAGCATGGCTGCATAAAAAGTAAACAAATGCTTTAGATGTGGTGGGCAGATCAGATTGGATATGAGTTCTAAGAATGTACAAAATTAAGTCAGCTTTATTTAGCAACAGAATGGTTACTGCACAGTGGTAGCACCACACGTGACACTTCCCGAGCATTGCAACACCCTTAACCAGAGAGATTCGGCATAGAGATGACTGTTCTTGGCCTTGCTGAGAATACCAGCAAGATGTCTAACCATTGCCAGTTGTCACATGTTGAGGCACATACAGAAAAAAAAAAAAAAAAGTATGTATAAAAATGTGCAGTTGTCCCCTAGTAAGTCACACTGAATAGTACCTAGCTAAGCATTGCAGCCTCTGGATTTCAATAGCTCACTGAGGGACTCCTCCCATGAGATATCACATCTGGAGGATCATAGCTGGCCATCAGAGAGAAACATGGGTCTACTGGTTTAACAGGAATGATGGTTTGGTCTTGAGCTTCCCTAGGACTGTCACAGTTGCAATGTCATCCAGTCCATATCATCTATTGATCTGCAGTTTCCTTTTGATTTCAGTATCGATTGTGTAACAGAAATATTTATTTATTTATTTATCCAGACTGTCACAAAGTTTCTACTACCTTTTTGCTTTCCTGGTACTGTGAGGGACACCACCACCACCACCCCTCAAAAAACAAACAAACAAACAAAAAAACCCACACTTTTTTTGTGTCTATCTCATCTGGGCAGCACAAAAATGCCTTTGCAAGAAGGACCAGCAGTTGCTGGGATACTCATCATGCACTGTATAGTTTTGCATCTTCTCCTCCTTCTGATTTTGCTCTGAATTGTCTGATAACTTTTTAAAGCATCAAACAAAAGAACCATAAAGCAAAGGTAGGACTTTGTCTTTGTCTTGGGGCCATTCAGCTCCCAAGAGAACTGAAAGAGGGTCTTTCTATGTCCGGCAGCAAAAGCAAGTTTTCTCTCTTTCTCTCTCTTTCTCTCTTCTTTTTTCTCTCTCTTCTTTCTTTCTACGCCACCCTCCCCCCCCCCCACATGCTCTTTCATTCTTGCTCTCACTTGCTTTAAAGCATACATCTGACATAAATTAATCTGCAAGGTTTTTAGTCATTTCCCATCCACTGCTGGGGCAAATTAGACTTGCTGATGTTGTTTTGGCCTAACCCTGCAGCAGCATGAAAGGAATGGCTCAGGGAGAGAGCATGCTCTCCTTGGCTCTTCTTCCATGTACTCTCTGGCCCGCTCAACAAAAAAATGAGTTCAATTGGCCTGAAAGGCACTGGGAGATTGAAAACCCCTCTGTAGTACCTTAAAGAACCAAAATTACTTAATTAATGTGGAGGCCATTATGTGTGGTTACCATATGAATGAGTAAGTGGACTGCCTGAGTTACAGAGCAGGAAAAAGGAGAGGATATCTGAGGTCAGCCTTGTCAGGGTAAAGGAATCCTAAACAATGAGGGCATTGGTTTAAGATTGGAGGAAGAATTTGAAAAAGAGCCCTGAGAGTGAAATTAAATGAAGCATGGGAGAGTATTAGTGGAGATTAGCAGTGCTGTGAAGGAACCCAGAGCAGACTGCCAATCGCCCCTGAGCACCGGCAGCTTCAACTTTGCTGCTGAAGACAGGAATTGGGCAGTATGCTGCCAGGGTTTGACTGAAAAGTATTTTCTTGAGCAACATTAAAGAGTTTCTCTTCCACACACCCCCTCTCTTTCGTTGACTTCTGAAAGCGAACATGCCCCCTTTGGCTGCCTTTATTTTTTATTTATTTTTTTTTAATTTTTGCCAGGCAGACTTATGACAAAGTAGAAGAAAGAGTCAAGATTTTAAAAGTGCCCTGGCACTCAGTGTAAATGTGAGATTCATTTAGTAGTACAAGGTTGTCATCACTAACATACTGCTTCAGAGAAGGGGATAAAACCTAGTGAAACTAATGAAATTCATGGCAGTGCTAGTCTGAGTTGAATTCAATGAGGAAAAGGATGAGATGTGTTTGCACATGTACAGAATGGAAGGGGTGAATATTGGTATCATGAAAACTAGACTGTTTTCCAAAATCTGCAGGCTTACAATGATCTAAATTTTTCAGAGAGCTCTTTGAGGCCATTTCAAGATTTTTTTTTTTGTTTGAATTTATCTTATCAGCCATAATGGTGGGCGTTTCCAGAAAGCAGCACCTGTGATAACTCAGTTTTACCATATACTTAAAACAAGAACCAGCTGAAGGCGGTATATTTTGGAAAATGTTGGCTACAGTGTTTATTTTCTTGGTTTTGGTTTTATTTGCTGTCTCTTTGAAGCAGTATTTTCTCATGTGTTCTGGAGTGTTCAGGCTGCTGCATGTGAGTTCCTATCACTTACCTTTCCTACCAGCTGCAAATGGAATTGTTCCTAAAAGGACAGGGAGAGAAAGTGAATCATCTCTCTGAAAGCGCTTTTTTTTTGTGTGTACAGAAGACAATGGGCTAGACCTTGGATACCATTTGCAAAACTCTCCAAAGAATCCCAAGGTGAGCCTCATCAGGGTCTGTATGAAGTTAGGAATCATGTTAATTTGGGCTGCGCCCTTCTGTTGTGACTCATGATCTCAACTGACTGCATACATCAGATGAGCCTAACAGTCTCAGAGACTGATTCATTATGCAGAGCTAAATGCAGTTTAACTGTGACACCCACTAGCTGGTTGTATGAGCGTAATCTTAGGGATCTCTTTTTGGAAAGCTGCTTTGTCTCCTTCTCTGCATCTTTATTCCTAAAGACTTTATTTTGCAACTGCAAGTCTCAGTCACTGGGGCTTTCAGAACAACTCCTATGTGCAGCTGGGATGCCAAGGGAGCCCACGTGCCTCAGCTGCCTCCAAGGAATGGACCTAGATGGTGCGGTTGCTTTGGCAATAGACGCTTTAAAACTTTAATGGTTTAAATTCCTAAGACGTTCAGGTGCTTCTGGGAAAGGAGAAGAAGAGAAAATAAACAAACAAAAAGCAACAATTAGTCCTGACTTAATAATCCTAATAAAGTTTTCAAGGGACACAAGAACTGGAGTCTAGCTAGCACTCTAAATTGTAGTAAATTGGTGGGATCCATACAAATGGTGCTTCGTTGCACAAACTGCGTTTCAGAAGCAGATTGGATGACATTTTCCAATGTTCCCTCTGCTGCAATTGTTTCATTCCTCTGCAAAAGAACAATTTAAGTAATTGAATTTTCCCTCAGGGTAGGAAAAAATTAGTCCCCCTCCCAGCCCTTTCTTTTTCATTTTCCCTTCTATTAATTTAATTGAAACCAAAATTGCTTGAAATATTAAATACCATCGGAGGCCTCCCATTACTAAGGCTAGAGCTGTGTGAGAAATACTTTTCCAACCTGCAAAACTTTTGTGTTTTCCTAAACATTCCTGTTCTGCTCTGGGATAAAACCAAACCCCTTTAAAGGCAGGAGTACATGTGCTTGTGTGTATATATATGGGCGTTAGCGTTAGGAGCCTGGCATGCAACCACCAGAATTTTCACCTTCAAAACGCCTCCTCTTTTTCCTGACCAGAGGAAAGAAGTTGCCCCAAAAGTGACTGGTTCCATGATTTTCTTCTCTACTCAGGACTTGAACAGGCTTGCTAGCAGGGTGCAGTCTTTCAGTTGAGTGCTCTGCAGTTGTTATGGAGGCCATCAGACATTTGAAATTGGTAGGAACCGACACAGAGCATAGCCCCACAAGTACTTACACTGCATTCAAAATGTAGTCTGGAGCCTGGCTGGGCAAGAAATAAATTCCCTTTAGAAAGCAACGTTGCTCTAGGAGACTTGTGACTCACTAGTCACCAGGGTTTATTTCTGTAGTTGTCACACAGGATTTCATTGGTAGATTTCCAAGCTAGGACTGACTAACACGTTCCACCTGGCCTAATGAAGTGCATATTAATGACTTAAGCTTGACTTTGCAGCGAAGCAGGGGAGGTGCATTCAGACAAGTTGGCCACAGGCTCAGCTGGCAGGCAAAGCTACCTGTTGTGCTACAGATGAGGTTAGTCCCTGATGGCATATTAATTTGAATACAGCAGAAACAAGTCAGGAAGCTCTCCAGACAAAGCCCCTGACTGAACCTGTTGTGTGTTTCTACTTTTACATTTTTTTTAAAGATAAAAAAAAAGTAATCACACTATAAATGAGAAACAAAGAAGAAAGTAGGGTATTTTGCTTAACTCTAGAGTGAGAACAGCATACAGAGAACTCACACACCCTCTAAACAGTCTGCATTGCTTCTGGTAACAATTATGTGTGTGATGCTCCTGCTAATTCTGAATTGACCATGGAGTTACTCAACATACCCTCCTGCACTGCACCACTGATTGTTCAACATATGGCCTAAACAGAGTTCACAGCTGAGTGTGACTTTCTGTTAGCATAAGGTATAATGACCAAATTTTGCCAAGTATTAATCTAATCAGTACTGGAGGACAAGATTAGTTAGAAATGGTTTATCTTCTAAATGTGTTGCTGGCAATATACTCCTGAAGCATAAGCTATCCCCTTTTCTCCAGTCCCATCTGAATAAAACACAGTAACGCTTTATTTAAAGATTTTTTGTGCTATTTCAAACTGTTTTAACCCTGACAATGCTTCTTAATGAAATCTAATTACAGAAACATGATTTCACTTAAAGAGCTTTTCTCTGTCCCTGCCAGTTCCTAGTAATTAGAAATCTTTTACATTACTAGTCTTTCTTCTGTGTAAACTCTATTACTTAAACTTTCAACTCTTTTTCATGTGTGAACCACAAATATATTAACTTTCAATGACTCACATATTAAGCTAATAAAAATAAAGGCAAGAGGCTAATAACATCATACTCTTATAGAGTTTGGGAATATATGTTTAAATAAAACTGAAATCTCATGAAAAAGAGAGATGATATATGTAGATCAAAAACTTTTTTTTTTTTTTTTTTTTTTTTTTTTTTTTTTTAAGGGATTGTGAATAACTAATCCATTATTAAGATTCCTTTTAATGGCTGCTGCTCCTTCTAATTGGTTAAACTACTTAAGGAAATACTTCAGTGCAGTAATTAGCATAGAAAGCCTGATTGTTTATGTCTTTTGATCATTGATGCTATCAGGGAAGAAGTTGGATTTTAATATTCTTGAGAAGGATGAGTAGAGATCTGACTGCCATCCAGGCCTCTTGGTTGTAACACTATATGTCTAAACCCTTAAGTTGCATATAGTTATCATCTTATTTCCTCTCATCAAATGTTTTCATAATAAATGCCCTTTTTGTACTTTTTATTATAAGGTGTCCAGTGAGAATCAAATAGCTTAGAAGCAAGGGAGAGAGAACACATTCTCCATTTTGTGGCCCAAAAGGACTATATTGTGCCATGGAGATTAATGTTAGCTTTGGGATTTTTAATGAAGTATGTGACATCTATGATTCAGTGTGAATAGTCATAGAAGTTAAGCCGTACACCATCTGCATTTCTGCTGTTTAAATTTGACCTAGGTCAACAAGGTCTAACAGACTAAGGATAAAGAGGTATTTATGCAAAGAAATGCGTCAGCTAGTTTTGGTTTGGCAACTTTACCAACATGTTCTTTTGCTCTGAAAACTGAGAAGGAATCCTCCCAGTTGCAGCTTTCTTACATTTCTAGTGCTTCCATCCTTCAAATGCTGTTGCCTTACTGGGAGATTTTGCTGGCTTTGATTTTGATTCTTTCAAATAACTGATCAGCCCAAGGACCAGATGCATACCATGAAGAATGTCAAATTGAAAACTATGACTGGTCTGGGGACAAGTTACAAGTACATGAAACAACACTTTCAGTAGTCCCTGCCATGTGTCCTGGGCTAGATTCACTTATAGCATCAGCTGTGCCATAACAGTGCATGGTCCTTAGTGACATCTGGTAGTAGAAGTCAATGGTTTAGCATCTTCAATCTAAATTGCTTACAAACTATATGTCCAGTGATATGTAGTTGTACATTTCTTGACTGATATCAGCGAGGCATTTGTAGTGAATATGAATGAACTTTATTAATTCATATGAAAGAAATTCATTATGGGTGAATAGGTAAAGCTGAAATTTTGATAGATGTAAGGAAAAGTTGTACTAGTTGTGCAGTCCTGCTACCTTTGACAGTGGGCAAGAGTAAAGCTGATTTTAAAAAGCTTGTCACAGCTAGTGTCAAACCATTTTTTGTTAGTTTGGTAGGTAGGGATATTTTATGCTAATGTGTTTCAGCGTGAGACTAGAAAGCGGTTTTTAAAAACACTTGTTACTGAATTCAGAACTATGCTTTGTGAATCATTAGCTGACACTGTACTCATAGGTAGGCTCTATTATTTGGGCTGACTTTCAAAATGCTGATGGGAGCACACCCACAAGAGTAGAGCTGAGCAAATAATGAAACAGCGAATAATTATCCGATACGCTCCGGTTAAGTTCAGGATGTTTGCAAGATAAATGATTTTGAGGGTGAAATATTTTACACTGATGTGTGATTGCCAAGTCCTGGAAAAAAATGCTGTGCTGCCTAGCTGTTCTCTGCCTACATGTGTGCACATGCAGCTCTGGCATGCAGGCTCATCTATGCAAACGAAACCTTCAGTTCTGGAAAGCCACGTGTGCCCCTCTCCTCCCTCCCCCAAACTCTGCTTTCTGCTGATACTTGTGCCAGTAAAAAAAACAACCCTGTGAACTTTTGCAGACACCAGTCATAAAAAGAGGCCCGGCACATCAACAGTTAAAGATTAATAAAGAAATATTGAAAGTTACAGATGGATTATTTAAAATATATATATATATATATATATATATTTTTCCTCCCTCCCCCTCATCTGTGTCCTAAGGATCCTAAGGATCATTTCACTGGGAAGGGAAATAATTTAGTTATCATGTGACTGCTGTTATAGGTTGCTGAATGTTTGATTTAGGAAAAAGTTACAAATTAGATTCCTTATTTCTGCTTACACAGAGATTTTATAATGTCTTTCAAATAATCCTTTTTAAAAGGTCTTTGAGTTGCTGTAACATAACTGTATTGAAAAGTTCATGAACAGTCATTCAAAGTTCCCAGTTGTGGCCATTGCAATTTAGACTACAAAGGAAAAGAAACCTGAGCAGGGTGCTTGTTTCAGAATGAAAGGCATGGTGGTTGCCCACTTGCAGCAATCTGATCAGAGTTCTTGTTTGGCGATCTTCTGCCCTACAGGAACCCCGCCAGTTGCAGCCTGCTGTCCCCTGATGCATGCGGACAGCTTCCATCAGCAATCAAGGGCAGAAGAGACAGTTTCATGAGGTGGGTGGGAGGTTATCCTTAATTATAAATGTATTATACAGTCATTTTATTTCAAAACCCTCTGTTCACATGCATGAATCACTCAACGTACTACATGATTCTTTACCTGACTTGCGAACTTATGTGGCTAGGAGGAAATTCCTAGCTTGGGGAAGTGTCTATTGCTCCCAGTATTAACTCTTATAAAGTTCACATGTTCATCAGATTGAAAGATAATGTTTAACTTGCTGGCTCTTGAGGCCCCAGATTCTATAATGTACAGAAAAAACGACTCGCATGCTGCACACTTATCAGACAGGGATTAGGGTAGACTAACTAGAACATTTGTGCAATTCTCTCTGGACTTGGCTCCATCAGTCACCCTTAGTACAAGATTTTTTTTTCTCTTTAATATAGAAAATGCTAGAAATCCCTAATACATCTTGAAGAAGCATTTGTGGGCCTGAAAGATTTTCTGGCTATACCAGCCGACCCAAAAAGTTCCTCTCTCATCATACAAACCCCACCTCAGAAACATCTGACTTCCAAATTCTCCCGTCAGAGCAGAGTGTCTGTTTCCATGTGATTCAGCACTGGAAAGCCTCATTTTTGAGCTGGATCTGTGGTTAACACTACTACTACTAAATCTCAACAGCTTTCTGCCCAAGGGTATCCAAACACTGTCTTCAGTGCCTAAATCAAGAGCTAGCATTGATTTAGATCCAGACTCAACACTGGTATGTTGCCCTCATCAATAAATTCCCAACAGTAATGGTTCTCTGTTGCTTTCCTGAGTAACCTCATACATAACTGTCCTGTTAATTTATCATTTCTCCTCAAAGTATAAGAGGAAGAAGTTAAACAGAGCTTTTCAGAATGAACTCTGGACTTCTACACAGACTGTAGCATTGTAGCTTCAAATGGTAAAATGGTTTGCTCTTTTGTGGTCTGAACTTAAAGACCATTACCTGTCTATTCTAATTAGGGAAAAAAAAGAAAAAAAAAAAAAAAAAGAAAAAAAAAGAGCAGCCAGGCTACAGATGTGTCAACTGGAATAAACATAATGTTCTGAAAATATACAAAGTGCATCCTGGCCATAAGGTGCTTGTCTTAAATTAACACATTTGGCATCTGACAAGGAAGTATGTGAATTTCAGAAATTTGATAGGTTTCTTTGTTTAATTAAAGGATTTTTTTTTTTTTTTTTTAGCTAAGTTGCAACTTTTCTGGCTGATAGAGCTGTAGCTATCACACAAGAATGTCTGTCTCATGGCTATTTTAGGTACATGCTAAATTATATTGTGTTCTTTTTTCAGCATAGCAAATTTCTATTTTTAAAGAATAGTTAGACAGTGGTTACATTCTATACCATTGTATTTATCACCATTTAAAAACTTTAACTTAATCAAATTTTCAGAGTCTCACAGGAATTATGGTGATTTACACTGCCTTATATTCTGTAACTAGTAACAGACATTGGCCTCCATCATGCTTTTGTGCTCAGAGCAAATGATAGGTGATGCTTTTTAGCTGGCTATGTTTCGTGCTCTCCTGAAAAAAAAATATTTCCACCAAGTTATCTGCTACTGGATTTAATGGCATCAGTGTAGCACCTGACACTGTCATGACTTGCAAGGATCACTTGCAAGTCTCGAGTCCATGCCTACTTTGCTCTTTCTGAACTTGGGGGCCATTTTTGTCATAAGGGCCTTAGAAACCAACCTGTAACTATCAGTATCTTTTCAGACACTTCTGAGTGTCCCAGCTGGCAGGAGCAATCACACCAGACTATTGCAGGAGCAATAGTCCAGAAGGTGCATTTGACAAAGCAGTGTTTTAAAAAATTATTTTCCCCTGTCCACTCACATCTGTTTGGCTGCATCACTGTAATCTAATGAAAATGATACACTGAATGTTTGCAATAAATAACTCATGCCTCTCTGAATTCCCCAGCTCTTTATTTTCTCCAAAAAAAATCCAAATGATTGGAAGGAATAGACTTATCCCATAGTGCTGTTTAGCAATCTAGATTCACCAATCCCAAACTGACATAATTGGTTTAGGACTGTAAACATTGAAAGTACACTATTAATCTTTTAAGCAAGCATTGGGGATGAAGAGATTGATTTGGGGCCTATATTTTAAGTTATGTATGAGCCTTAAAAATGAACAGGGAAAGTTGGGAGTCTGGTTAATATCACAGTTTCTAAAGTATCTGTATCAGGATTATTTCTAACAAGTCACTGCTAATACTATCATCATGTTGATTACCCTTCTGTTACAGCTTTTGCATGGCTTTGAAGAGTAATAAGGATAGGCTGACAGTTGCATTTCATTTTGCATTGATTTTCCGCTACTCATAATATTTGCCTTTGTTTACTTTCCCTAAAAGATATTCAGAAGAAACCCATGTCTCCTTTCTGGTCTGTTTACATACTTAATAGATATGCTTCATCATCCAAAAACTCTTTTCTGTTTACAAATTCAAGGAATACAACACAATGCACAAATTAGTACCCATATAATAAATTCAGGCATGTATATTGCATAATTAACTCCAAAGGTTCCAAATTACATATTGTACTAATTACATATAACTAAGCTAATTACATGGCTAGAGTTACTTGTTGCTGCTTGTGCAAGTTAGCAAAGCACAGAGCCTCCTTTATCTATACCATGATTCTACAGCCATCAGGCTACTGGGGTTTGATGGTTCAGAAGCAGCTAAGGCCAAAACAGGTCACTGGAGTATCCTTGGACATTTGAGTTCTGGCTTTTTTTCTATCCCGACTCAGCTAGGTTTCTGATTCTGGGTTTGGGCTCACAACCTCCCTTTGTTTTCCTGATCAGACCATGGAAGTTGAAAAACACTGATAGAAAATATACATTGGAAATCCATATTTTCCATATAAATTTACTGCAGTCACTGAGATTATCTTTGTACAAGTGCATTTCATTGTAAATTTTGATACTTTCTGGTGGTAAAATAATGAAATAAGACAATATAGAAGTCACTATTGTCAACAGGATATATTGATGAAATTAAAAAAAAATATTTCCCACAACATTCCGGGTGATAATTGTCCATTTTATTTTCAAACCAGGACTCATTCAGGTTACAGTCTGGAATCTGGATATTGCAACACTTTGTGAGACAATGAACAACTTCTACAGGATTGACCAGTTCAAAGTGAAAAAGTAAGTATATACCTTTGTGCATACTTCATTGATCTTAACACCACAAAAAAAACTAAACATCTTGCTGTTATCTAAAACATCGTACTTTTCCATAATTCATATTGAAACCCTGCAAAGGGATGAATTGCAGAAAATTCTTGCTTCTTGTGATGTCGTAGTGATCACATACTTTGCAAACTGTTCTCATCTGTGCTTTGCCTAATGGTGAATGATATTCTTATATAATTCTTAGCCATGTAGGGTAGAAGGCAGATCTAAAGCAAAGATAATTTCAGCAAGCAGTATGTATTTTTCTCAAAAGATCAGTAGCACTTTTGGTGGAAACTGAGCAGCATGAAAAGAGGTAATACGTTGGAGAGACATGAATAAAGAAAGAGATCTTTTGTAGTTGTTCAGCCTGTGTTCAAGTTAATCTCCCTAATCAATTAAATGCATGTATGTAGTATTTTTGTGAGTACAGGCTCACTGTATAGCACATCTAGTATTTTCCATGGTCATCCCTCTGTTTTTTTGGCTACTGGTTATCAGAGACTTCAAAAACTGAGGATCTGGGCCCTCAGCCTTATGAACCTGGAGAAGACAGGATTACCTAAATGAAATTCAAATAAAAAACAAGTGTGCAGGACCCATCAATGATCTGACTCATTTCTCCAGGGGAAAAAAAAAATAAAAAAAATAGCCAGCATCATTCATTGTGTTAGCATTAGAACATCCTTCTGTGATTGAAAACACTTGCAAGGCGGTGCCAGCATGTTGCTGTTTGCATCCAAACAATAATCAAGATCTCACACAGTGATGATTTGTTGTCAGCTATTTTTCCTGCACTAAACAAGTCTGACATTAGCAGCCCACAAGCTAATTAACTCAAGTATCTGGCATGGGAATCTACAGTATAGCTATCAGCAGAATATCCACAGAACTGAAATAACCAGCCAATTGGACTGATGCTCCAGGGGGACAAAGAGTGTCTCCTTGAGGTAGAAAAGAAGAAGGGTGAATGGTAATAAACAGGATTTCCACTCCCCACCACAGAAATAAACTTATGTCTTTGGTTGTTTTGGTTTATTTATTTATTTTAACAAAACCTTGAAAGAAAATTTTCCATACTCACTGAGCGGAATGCTTCAGGTTGAATATTGGTCACTTGTCCTTGATTCCTTAATACTTTACTTTCTATCTTCCTTCAATCTTTCTGGTTTACCTTTAGCTTGTTCTTAACACACAGAACTGGGTTCTGGCATCCATCTGCTTTTAATATCTATGCAGGTTTCTTGATGAGTCAAGATTGTGGGATGCCTCACTGTTCAAATGCTTTTTGTTGCTCCCTCGGGGTACCATTGGCATCACATACTCCCAGGGCAATCAGTATGCAGAAATAGCAGCAATGCTGAATTCTGAGAACTTTTGCTAAAGTGTTGCCATAGGCTGAAAGATGTGAGCCATCCAAGAGGAAAAGGCAACAAGAACAAATGGGATGAACGGGACATTAATATTTTGACACCTTGTCAAGGGGCTCAGATTTCAGTTTTGTAATTGTCTGTGCCTCTTGCAGAGTTAGAGGTACTGTCATCTGCTTTTGTATCACACCCACGGAAGTCAAGTGGAGATATAGATTCTTGGTCCCTTTTAAAATGGGACCTGGGTTGTCATCTAAGCAGGAAAAGGTGCTGCAATAGCATCCTTTAGCCACTGCAACACTGAAAGTGTGAAGTTCTCTGTTTTTTTTTTTTTTTTTTAAATCTTTTTTTTCTTTTTAAAGACATGATCATGCTCATAATAAGCAAGGAATATATATAGAGAGGTCTATACAGAAAGACAGTCTAGTTTAGTTACTGTAAGCAGGGCTTAGGAGAGCTAATGGAGACATGTTTTAACTAAAGCAAATTAAATCCCTTCTGAGCAAACAAGCAAATTCAGTTGGATCCATATCCATTTAAGAATTTAACCATTTGGCTCACAGGGTCATATTTACACACCAAAATTAAATACTTATGAGCACTGTTTGGTAGAGAGATTTTTTTTCACTCAGTAAGAAGCTCTTTGGAACCACAGGTCAGCCAGAAAATATGCTGAAGAGATGGCTATTTCTCACAACTTGCCACTTTGCTAAGTGTGTCTATACAAAATCAAGAGTTTCACACCTAAGCTGTGGTGCAGTGGTATTTTCCCATCTATCTTTTGTGTGGCAGGGCACTTGGGCTGGGCACTTGCCTGAGAAACAAGATGTCCTAACTCAATTCACAGAGTAAGAGTTCAAAAACATTTACTTTCTTGGCCAGAAGAGTTAAGAGGTGGATTATTCTGTTTCAACTGTTTTTATCTTATAGAAAAAGTGTGTAAGATTCACTAACTCTCAAAAGAGTATAAGCAGAGGTATCATGGCATGTGTGAGAAGCATAGTTCCTTGGAGAAGGGGAAGCCTAAGCTCTAGCAATTAAATCAGTACCAAGAATATCCACAATTATAGGACCATTGGCTAGGACAAGAGTTCTACTTTGGGGCTTCAACAACTCTTCAGTTATGAATGAGGAAGCCTACACCATGGTTCAGCAAACATCATGTTAACTTGTCTGTTGAACTAACTTCAGTGTCAACAATAATTTAACTGAGTAGCATTAAGCTCGTCCCAAGATCTGAGCATGTTTTGCTGAAATCAGTGCTCCTGTGAGCTAGAAGGGAAGAGAATCATTCCCCATTTAGCCGACTTTTGAGCTCTTAAAAATCCTGAAGTCTGATATTGATAGCCTCAGAAGTCTGGTGCTAAACTCTGCATGTTTTGGGTCTGATCTGCTTTGGTCAGTCAGGTTTCCTTTGAGAGAAGCTGGGTGCAAATGGTTATGTTAAGTAACCCTTTTAGAAGTATCAGAAGTAAACAAGAGGCCTGCTATATGCTTTTGCCCTGTCCAGATTTGAAACTATCTGAGCTTCGTGGTGAATTTGAAACGACTAAACAAAGAAGAAAAAAACAAAAACACCATAAACTTGACTCTTGTTGTCTGGCCACTGTTTAAATGGGGGCTGACAAGGACATTTAATTGTACATCTGTGGCAGTATTAAATTCCATTTACTAAGAAATAACTTTTGCAGCAATGTGTATGCTTTTTCTTGCTCACTTTCATACTGAGCTCTAAGATTCCACTACAGCATTCCTTTCCAGGTTGCTGCAGTACTCTCTCAGCATTAATCATTGAGTGAAATTTTGTTTCTTTTGGGTCTTCGATTGCATTTTCAGATTCTTTTTTTTTATAATTATTTCCTAAGCACTGCTTTCATACAACTTTGGGTCATTTACTATTATTCACTTAATCCACTCTAGTGGAGTGGCAAATGAAACTTGCACCAAAGATACTCCTGCTTTTTTTTTTTTTTTTTTTTTTTTTTTTCCCCTCTGTAATTGTACCAGAGGATATTGTAATGGCATCCTTGTAACATAGTCTGTGAGCTATATGGAAAGTGCTCATGAAAAAGTCCGTATCATTCACAGAATCACAGAATCACAGAACTGTAGGGGTTGGAAGGGACCTTGAAAGATCATCGGGTCCAAACAGCCTGCAGGTTCCTCAGAGCAGGCTGCCCAGGTAGGCATCCAGACAGGCCTTGAATATCTCCAGAGAAGGAGACTCCACAACCTCGCTAGGCAGCCTGTTCCAATGCTCCGTCACCCTCACTGTGAAGAAGTTCTTTCGCATGTCAATGCGGAACTTCCTGTGTTCTAACTTGCAGCCATTGCCCCTTGTCCTATCGCCATAAACCACTGAGAAGAGGTTGGCCAAATCCCTCTGTCCCACACCCCTCAGATATTTATATACACTGAGGAGATCCCCTCTCAGTCTTTTCTTCTCCAGGCTGAACAGACCCAGTTCTCTCAGCCTTTCCTCATAAGAAAGGTGCTCCAGGCCCCGTATCATCTTTGTGGCCCTCCGCTGGATTCTTTCCAGGAGATCCCTGTCTTTCTTATACTGGGGAGCCCAGAACTGGACACAGTACTCCAGGTGAGGCCTGACCAGGGCAGAGTAGAGGGGGAGGATCACCTCCCTTGACTTGCTGGCCACGCTCCTTTTAATGCACGCCATGATCCCATTAGCCCTCTTGGCCACAAGGGCACACTGCTGGCTCATGGTCAACCTGTTGTCCACCAGGACCCCCAGGTTCTTCTCCTCAGAGCTCCTCTCCAGCAGGTCGTCCCCCAGCCTGTACTGGTACTTCGGGTTGTTCCTTCCCAGGTGCAGGACTCTACACTTGCTCTTATTAAATCTCATTTGGTTTCTTCCTGCCCATCTCTCCAGCCGGTCCAGGTCTCGCTGAATGGCAGCACAGCCTTCTGGCGTGTCAGCCACTCCTCCCAGCTTTGTGGGGAGGTCATACCTCAATTGAATTAAAGGAAATCAATTTATGTGGAGTCAACATAAAATTACCCGAAAGCTTGGCATCCTGTTATATTTTTGTAGTTAGTTTTCATTTGAAGATGACTTCTGAATCAACAACAAAAAATAAATGTTGCATGCAGTAGTGACTTTAGAAGGTCCCATCATACCCATTTGCCCTTGCTCTTCTTCTCTCCCTTGTTGTTGTCACAGGCTATACATTTAAATATCATCCTATCATCCTAACTAGAATCTACAAGTCCAGGTACAGGAGAAGCAAAGGCCTTTGCTATAGACACAAGTGTCCTAAAAGTCAGAGGCACAAATTCTTCTGAAAAAGATACTGCCCATTTTCATTCCAGCCACATTTGGTAACCGTTTGGACTAGGTCTATTAAAACCTCCAAAGAAATGTCTTTATGAATTGTGCCTCTTGATTGCAGTGCGGACATACTGTGAGTCATTCATGAGACATCCTCTGTGTATTATGAAACTACACAAGGATTCAGATCAGTATGCACATCAAGGTAGTAAGTGCAATCATGCCTTAATGCATGTCTGGCCTAGAGACATGTCATGATGTGTCTTCAGTAAGAAGACCTCACCAATGTTTTTACAGCTTATGTTAAGTACTCTGACTGGCTGTTGAGTGATTTAATTAAGTTTTTTTTTAAGATGACATAACCATTCTACAAACAAAGTGCCACATACTTAATAGTTTAATGCTAAGGAAGGCAAGATGAAGGCATGTCAGTAAAGAACAGCTTCCTACTTTATTTGATTTAGAGTTGACTCCCATCACAAAGTATATTCTGATACTTTACTGAAAGCATAATTTTGTATGGTTCCCTTCAATTAGCAGTAACACCTCAGTTACCAGGAAAAGATACATTTTTACATATAATAAAAGGTACATTGTTAACTTCATCCAGAGAGAGAAAAATAAAATTAAATAGAGCAAGGATGCAGCACCACAACTCCCCTCTGAATGTATAATTGGCATTGTATTTAATGAGTGTCATTGTACATACATGAGTACCCCATTATAGTCATTCCAAGAGATAAGTGATCAGGATCCTACGTGTGTTAACATCTTTTATACCTCTATACTCAGGTTTCTGCAAACGTAGAGCTCCAGATAGATGACATCTACTCATTATTTTATTCATAAAAAACAAATGATAATATAAGAGTTCTTATCCTCTGTAGTTACAACACAAGGACAAATGGAAACACACTGTCTGGCTAACCCAGTTGTGTGTGGTGCTTATAAATGTTTTAAGCACGGTTCCTCAAAAGGAGCAGAACTCATAGTTCTCCATGTTAAGTGCTCCTCAGAGGAAAATGACTGTGCTGAGCAAAAGTAGTCTTGGTACGGCCCAAGGAAGAAGTTGTGTTGCAATCTCAATACGAGTTTTGCATACGGGAAAGTCAGTGGGAGTGCAAGCAGTTTAAATATAGGAAAGATCTAATTGCCAGGAACCATGTGATTTCTTACAATTACTTAATATAGCTCTGGAATTAAAAATTTTAAATATATCACATTCAGGCACTGATATATAAGCCTGGCATAAGGATGTACTTTTGGCAGAAGTATACTGTAAACACATAGTAAATGGAAAAGCACTGCCTTAAGGAGCTATCAGTCTTGGGTTTATTACAAGATGCAATCAGAGAAGGAAACAAACAAATATTTAAAAGCTGAAACAGAGAAGGAAGTGGGAAAAATAGTGCAAGCATGCTTTTTCACAGACTTGCTGTATAATATCACAGTGAGGAATGGGGCCTGGGAGCCTCCCGCTTCAAGTTGTGGCTTATTTAGGCAAAACTCCCGTAGACTTCAGAAAGAGTTTTGTCTTAAACAGAACCAAGTATGAGAAATTAGGGCTCATCGCAAAATGATCAGATATGTACAAAGAAATCAATGTGTTTCCCACTATTCTGGCTTAGCATTACAAAGAAAAACGAGGCTTGGGAGAAACATAAAGCAGCTTTTTATAATTAGGGATCTTTTTGAGTTAGCCTGAGCCTTCCCCCTTCCTTCCTTTACCTTCCCATTCTCCTCCCAAAATAATAACACATTTTGCCAATAATTTTAAGGAAGTCTCAGTGGGCCAAATGGAATTCAGAGAGAGGGATCTAACACAGTTTCATTTCATTCTTCTTTCCCCTTCACTGCCCCCTCCCCCCTCCCCCCCCCCTCCAATTTTCTTGCAATTTTGTTCTGTGGCTTATTGCATGGCATGGAGGCGGTGATGCAAAAACAGAAGTTAATGGTACTACCACTGTTTGTTTCTGTTAGCGTTTACATGTGAAATGAAGGCATTTTGGAAGAGAACCAGACTGGCCAGTAAAACCTTTCACCCTCGTAAACTGTACATTTGGTTTGGCTTTGGCTTAGATCCCAGAACTTGTCACAAGCTTTATTATAAAGCTGTAGTTCAGCTACAGTTTTGTTAGCTTTATTACAACAGCTCTCCTCTTTTTTTTTTCTTTTTTTTTTCTTTTTTTTTAAAAAAAAAAGGAAAAGAAAAGAAAGGAAGAAAGAAAGAAAAAAAAGAAAAAGAGAAGTAAAAAGCAAGCAAGCAAGCTTTTGTTCATTCTGAATGCTCTTCAAATTCTGGAGAAATATACAAGAAAGTGCAATTAGTCAGATAACTGGTCAACATCAATCATCAGAAAATAAATGAAGTTTATCTAAAATTTACAAAAATGACACATCACCTCCTTAAAATAGTCCAAGAGTGACTAATCACATAAACAATAAGGCAGCCACCAACACTCAGGCATGTTATACTTCTGAGAAAGCACAGGCCTAGCACTGCCAAAGAAGAGGCTACAGATCAACTAGGGAATGATATGGACATCTGGAGGGAAGATGCATGCTACACTTCAAGAGGAGATTTTTTTTTTTAAGCTTTCCCAAAGGGGTAATTTTGCTCTGCATGAATTCACTAAGGGAATATATAATGAAAGAAAAAAAAAAAAGAGGAGGAGAAGGAATGTGTTATTCAATATGCGATTACAAAACTATTGGTCTCATCCTACTATCATGCATCCTCATGGACATCCTCTTATGGACAGAGTCCCCAGTTCAGGACCAAGCTCTTTGCTGTGTGAGAACATTGTAGGGTTTACACGCTGTTAATGGGATTTAATGGGTCTGGTCTGTTCAATACCTATTAGTGAATTATTCTACTCTTATTACAGATTGAACAGTTATTGAGAGGATATGTAGAGCTGCATGGGAAGATTGTTTGGTTCATAGCACTTGGCTGGGTTTTGAAATATGGTCTTGTACTTAAGAGACTAATTTGAGACACAGAAAATTGAAGTTTGGCCCCTGTCGTTCAATTCTCACATGATCCTTGATTAAGTGATCTACACTATCTATATTTCAGCTCCTTGTTGAGAGAATGGTGACCAGAAAATCTTATCTGAGGATAGTTTAGACTCATCCAAAGTTTAGACTGGTCTTCTAGTACAGAAATTCTTATTCTAGTCTATTTTGGCTGCAAAACTCTTTGGATCAGGAATGCTGAATTTGGTATGAATCCCTTATTTCAGTTGGAATTTATAGGAACCAATTTCTTAAAAAATACTTGTTTCCCCAAAATGCAAATGGACACATCAGCTGGATCATTTTCAAAACACCTTCGTGTCTATTTCCAACAGAAATAATTACATCCCTTCACTCTTCCATGTAACACTGAACTGACAGTGATTCCTTATTCTCCTATTGGAAAATACAAACTCACAAAAGTGTTCCCTGTGAAACAATTGCACTGAGTCCCTTGTCTCCTTCAGTAGCTGCTGTCCAGGGCTGTCTGGAACCAGGGAACCTAGGAATCAGGACTAATTGAAAAAAAATCTTGTGCAATATGTTTAACATTTAGATTTGAGCAGTGTTTTTTGTGTGGGAAGGAATTGTGTTTTCCTATTACTACTCTTGGAAAGGAAACAAACTTGGCTCACAAACAGTTAATGCCAAAGCTCTGGTTGGTACTGGTTGTAGGCTGTCTGAGTTCTCCATGGAGCTGGGATGAAAGCTTTACCTTGCTGGGACCAATGTAAAACATGGGTCTGGGAGAATTGTTATCACTGGTGTGTAAATCACACTCAGAACTTGTCCTTTGCTCCTTCCTGGATACCTGCGTTTCCCAGTGGTGCTTTGCTATGGGGTTATTTCTGAATATAATACACAGAGATATCTAACAAAATGTAATCTGCTTTGCTGTATTAGTGACATGCCTCAGCAACCTGTTGAAGGGAGAATTTGTGTAGCAGATGAATGGTGTATGCAAATGACCATTAAGTTCAGTCACATCTGAAAATCAATTATGTAAGAAGTGCCATGTAATACCTTGTAACCGAATTTTAGTTCACAAGCAAGGTGTGCAACTCTCAAGAAGTATTTGGTGGACACTGATTTGTGAATTTTAATCTGATAATTGGATATTTTGAAATATCCTTGAAAGTTTGCTTGAATTACATTTTTAAAAGTTAAAAATTATATTATAAAGGACTTTCATCTATCTATAAGAGGCGGCATAAAACAAAGGGCCCAATGCTGCACAACACTGCCAATACTTTGTGAAGTGTTGAGGATGAGCTTGTTTTAACGATCAGCGGGAGTCAGAGCCTTGATACCTCTAAAAATCTTTCTGTGCTTTACATTCTTATTGCTTTCTTTGAGGGGGGAGGGAGGTTTGAAGGTCACAGAATCAGGCCATTTGCTTAACCAGAACCAGATGATTAATTACTTTTTTAGGGGTTTTATTCCTCTGAAAATTTTTATCCCAGAAAAGCAAGAGGACTCACAAAGTCTGTGGTTGAAAGAATATTAAGTTAAGATTACAGAAATATTGTACGTCACAGTTCTATGGGAAGTAGCTTTTCACTGTTTAGCATAAGAAAAAGAAATACTAACAACTCAGGCTACACAGCTGGGGTTTGTGCTGTGTAATAAGTTCCAAATAAAGAAGGTTTATAACAAACCTTTAAATATTGCACCCAACCTGAAAGTATGTATCTTGGAAAGTTTCAGACTGAAAAGGAATTGGTTAGCACAATTAACATTCAAACTAGATTAATTGTCATTTTAGCTTAAAAAAAACCACCCTCCCACTCCATTCTTTCATGCCCTCCCCTCTAAAAAATTTGGAACTCGTCACTGGAAATATCACCTCAAAAATCTTTTTCTGCTTTCTATTATTTAAACCAGAGACGTATGTACTCGTTTGAGCAAAATAAGAATGAATCTAATTTTTTCTTAAATCAGAAACAGATCCAGATGAGGATTTCAAAATTATGAGAACACTTTTTATTTAGATTTCTGTGCATTTAAGTGGTATGTTCTAGGGAAAATGCTGATTATTGTCAAATGTTGAAGACTAGGTCGCAAAGCCCATTGAAACCACTGGGAAAACTGCAAACAATTTTGATGTGCTTTGAATCAGGCCCTTTCTGGAACAGTCCCTGAACATAACACATGGGATGGGCTGAAACGTATCTCATTGTGCTGCTCCAAAGGCTCTGTTTATCATGGCAAACTGACAGGTTTGAGCACAGGCACACGGTTTGTTTCCTCCTTTGAACCTTGTTTGGCCCAGTTTTGGTCTGGGCTGCTCAACTTCTCCTAGTTAATGGCCAAAGACTATTTGGGTGACTATTGCAAACCTAAGGCTCTTATGTATCATGGATGTGGTAACTTGATTTAAGAACAAAATGGAGGGCTGATTGTTACGGACCACGAACATGTTATGCTGTTCATCCTCGGGGCCAGAGAATGGTTTAGAACACATTAACAAGCCAAAGATTTAGCAGACAAGAGGTCTCTTTGTCAACTTTTGAGCAAAACCCACTTTTATTTTCAATATTTTACTGTTTTTAACTGTGTTTACTCCAGGACACATTTTTGTAGTTTGGTATTTCTCCTCTAATTTCTTCTAATCTTGTTCAGCATGTGAGCACACCAGTGACACTGTATGAGTATGTTTACAGGTGCCAGCCACAAGGAGCCTATATGTGGAAACAAAAAGGGTCTCATGCCAAGCATTTGCTTCTCCAGAGCTTGGCTGGCCTGGGTTGTCCACAGTTTTGCATCAGGCTGCAGGGAGAAGGGATGAGCAGCAGTGCTAAGCTGCTCCACAGCTCCCTTTAGAAGAAAGTAAATCCTCTGCTACCTTTCTTCTAGGCTGCTTTCTGGTGGCTTTGTCTTCCCCTTGCTCAACACCAAGAGCTGGTTGAGCTCACCACTTCTAATAGCCACATTCTTCGCTGCATATTTTTTTTACAAGGTAAAGTTTGACCTAAAGCTTTTGATATTCTGAAAGAAATCACTCTTATAATGAGTGACATTATAATGAAAGGACAATTCTGTTCTCTCACTGGAGTGAGATCAGAATTGGGCTTTCTGCAATTTTTCTTTCCACTTTAGCTTTGATACACCACAATCCCACTGTTTTTGGTGCTGATAAATAAATGTATTTATATGTTATGCTTTTACATTCCTGATACTAACTGAGGAAACAGAACAATAACACACTCTTGTCAATACAAGCACTGCCCTGGGAATTGACTAATTAACATAAAACTCAGCCCTGCAGGGACATTTCCAGGTTCATTTTTTGCTGCCTCAGCAAACTCTAGGGTTTGGGCTGTTAACTACTTTCAGATGCTCTTTGTCTCTCAAGAAAGAAATAAAGAACATCCACATTGCTTTAGGCAAGTTAATGATTCTACAGAATACTTACCTTTTTACCATATGCTTCACGGTGGATTAAAATCCTGAAGGAGCTAAGGATTATATAGCATGTATAGCCCTTTGGCAGAAAAACACTTATTCTGAACTAAAAGTGAATAGCTGAATGCGACATTTATATTCATTGTTTTTCCAGAACTACATACTGAGGATGTTTGATTTTTATTCAAAATAATTCTTCCAGTAATCCCAAACCAGAGGCTTTGTAGGTGCTTTGATTTCTCGGGTTCTCTTAAGGTTATGACAAACAGTTCACAGTGGCTACTGGGAAAACTGGAGAAACTTGCATAACCACGTCTGCAAAGTTAGAAGGAAATCTGGCCTAACTTGACAAAGAGATGTGTCTAAAATTTTGAGGAACTCATAATACTTGGGTTTTGTGTGTAAGCATATGTGTTTGTCTGAATTACTTTTCATTCATATTCTTTCCCTTGGACCACAGAAGAAAAGTTTCTTATCTACAGGAAAAATATGAGAGAAAAGAGAAGGAAATTCAAACGAAATAAGATATCGTTTGAAAATTTATTATAACTTAGAGGTTAAAGGAAAACTCATTTTTTAATTAATGTTCTGTAGATCTGGATATTAATAGCAAATGGTCTCTCCTCCATTTAATGTTTGCCTGTTATTATTAATCATTATTATTAATCTGTTATTAATTGCCATTGCTACTATTTAGGAATGAACAAAAACACATTCTGCAGTTCATAGAAATCATCAGTAGAAAGTAACAAGGGAATAAGTTTCTATCACTGTGGAAAACTTTTTAATAGGTCCTCACGTGCTACAGCTAAAAGGACTTACAAGTTACATTTTGAAGAAGCACAGATACTTTCAAAGTGTTTTGTAAGAGCAGAAAGATAAGCATATGTGCAAAATGCACATTTGAGAGAGCCAAACTTGCAGCACATGCAGATACATGCAATATTCATAGTTCTGTTTTGTACACACATTTGCTTGTTGGTGCATGAATATGCGTATTTGGTGAGTGTGCTTCAGACATGATTATGAGAAGACTGTGTGTGTATATATGACTGTGTGCACCTATCAGCACAAGTTATTGAGATTGCCCAAGCCTATCTGACCCTGGTGTATAAACTTGACCCATCTGGAATAAAATTTTACATGATGTGTGTTGTGTTCCCCTCCCCCCCACCCCTCCCTCTCCCCCAAGCAATTTGCAAACATAATAGTTGAATGTTTGCTAGAAAAGGAAGAAAAACATGTAGTAAAACACATACTGTTTTACTCTTCATCAGGCATCATGCAAAGGTTTCATCTGTGTCACTGTGGCTTTTAGGTTTCAGAACAGCAAAGCAGGATTGAGGGAAACTATGAACTGAACTGAACTGAATTTAGAGAAATCAGAAAGATGAGAAAAAGTAAAATCTGATACAGAACCAGCAGGTGGACAGGACTATCTGGACAACATGATTCCTGAGAAAAGGAAAGAGAGATAGTGACCACAGGATGAGGAGTCAGAGGTAGTAAGAAGAAAATACTGCTATGGCAGAATTTTAAAGAGATGAGGCAGCAAGTGCTAGTCCTGGGGTGATCAGACAAAAAACAGCCTTTGTGCCACTTGAGCACTTGGAACAGCACCAACTGCCTGTGAAAGTCACTGACAAGGTTTTCATTTCCTCTTATCCCCATCCACATGAGCTCTGGCAAGTTACTACTGCCATCATCTACTTCAACTGTCGTGCCAGTCACAGAGGTCTGTGCAATAGATTTCAGTGTTCCCAGCATTGCTGATTCTGGGAGTCAGCAAATGCAAAGATACTAAAATTATCCTCATGAAAAGTTAGTATGCTAGTTTATTTGCATGCATTAGACACTGCTTGTGCGATCAGTAAAACAATTTCCACTAATTTAGTCTGCCTGTACTCTTGTGAAAAGCCTAAGGCCAGCTAGGCATAGGCAGCTATGTCTTATTTAACTTTTTCCTGCACACAGCAACAGTAGTCGTCTATCATATATTTACAGTATGCTCAAACAGAGGGAACAGTGCGTTTTGCCTTTATTGTCAGGAAGTGTCAAATGTATTAATAGCATAAATTTTGCTAGCTAGCTAAAATTCTCACACTGCAATCTTGTGCATCAGCATTTTTTTTAACCACAGATGGTCATTTATGTAACACTGTTGGAAATTGTAGCTGTGTTCCACAGCAACAGGAAAATGGGATACATCTGCACTGTGTGGGGAAAAACACAAATGAACTAGAAGCTATGCAAACATTTAAATTACAGGGAAACAGGACTGCGATAAGCCCAGGGCTGCAAGAGCAGGAAGAGAGTGTCAGCCTCACCCATGCCCTGAAAAAATGGTCACATTTATGGGCTACTCTATTGTACTGAGTGGAAGTTTGTTTATGCGGGACCTTCCTTCCCTCAGGACTTCCTCTGAGAGGAAATGTCGTCACTGTTCAGTAGGGGTCAATTGTTATGCATTCAAAACTCAAACATAAAATAGTATCCCTGAATGCAACAAAGTGCAAAGGAATAAATAAGATTTATTGATTTACCTATTTAGAAACACTTACAACAGTTGTTGTTGCTCACTAATACTTTTAGAGAGCAGAGTAGAATCAAACAAGTCTTGAGTAGCTGGAATAATATTGTTTTATAGGTATCCAAGACGCTACTCAGTATCTGATGAAACCCACCAATTTTGTCACCTCTGCTATAGCTCTATGGCTGATATGGGAATATGTTTAAACAGTCTGCAGCTGTAAAACCAGGGTGATGCCCTTGTGAGAATACTTGGCTAAATCTGGTCCACGTTTTGGACTGAACTGCTCTGGATCTGAAGTGCTCTGCATGAGCACTTTTCTGAGGCCATATTTGCAGCCTAGACGTTGCCTGAGGTTTTTTTTTTTTTTTTTTTTTTTTTTTTTCTCATGGTAAGATGAATATTTTTTGAGACTGAAAGGCTATAAAAGAACTAAAATTAATGTTGTTTTACCTATGCTATTGTCATTATATTGTTAGTCTCATGAAATAAACTCTTGTTTATTATTAACTCGTGTGGGAGGTGAATTCATTGAACTCTTGGGCTGTCAGACTCACAGAATGGCTGAGGCTGGAAGAGCCCTCATCCAACCACCTGCTCAGGCAGGATCAGCTAGATTGGGATGCTCAAGGACACCTGGAAACAAAGGAACATGGTGAACTGGACACAGTCTACAGCAGTCTGCAGGGCACATTTGTGTCCAAAATAGGCAGCCTAATCCTGACCAATGCTGACCCAGGATGTTCATGGCATGATTTTTGACAGTCTGCATCTTGAATATTCTAAATCCATGAAGTCTTCCTCCCTATTGCACAGTCTGTACTAAGAATAAATCTCCCATCCCCTGTCAGAGGAATTTTCCTTAGAGTGCACTAAGACAACCAAAGGAACAAGAAGGTGTGATGTATCTTTCCTGTGGAACACATAATGAATCTTCATCCAAGGACAATATGTAAAATAAAGTACAGCACGAGATTACAAACTGGTGTCAATCTGGTTAGAGCTCTTTTAGATAAAGCACCATAATCTACAAGCTGATTTTATCCTGGCTAGAGACCTGGTCCAACATGTTTCAGGCAATTCTCCCCTCCTTCTTCCCTTTCTCTCCTTCTCTTTCTCCCTTTCCCTCTGACACTCACATGCCCTCACTCTCTCAGTTGTGGAGCAAGTGGAGGGCTTTCATTTTGTACGTGTACACGTCACCATCCTGCCAAGCTGCCCGCGTCCCAGCCCCTTGGCCATGTCCAGGCCACCAGCCCCTTGCATCACATCTGAAAGAATGTCGCCTGTGAGGCAGAAATTCCCACCATGAGAATCGCTCCTCTGTGTCGCACAACAAAGGCCACTGCATTGTCTTGGTGTTAAGCGGGTGTTAAAATGCGCATATGTTGCCAGAGCTATTGCATAGGAGGGTCCATTTAGGAAGCAGTGGTTTTTCACTACCAGTGCCTGCCCTGAATCCGCTCATATTAGCACATTAGCACACATGCAGGCTTTCTTATCAGATTAGCTACAGTTGTCACAGATTAGTTCACCCTGTGAAGGAGCCGCAAAGGTACCTTTGACCATTCATTCAAAAGAGCCAGAAAGTTTTTTTTTTTTAATTCAACCATCAGAGTGCAAATTAAAGGGAAAATATTTCTTTCTGTCTGCCTCCCTCTCTCCCTCTCTTATTTTGGTAACAGGATAATCAAAGGATAGATGTTAGGTTAGGCTAAACAGAAAGCCATTAATGAATACCTAATATTCACCTAGAAGATAATTATTTTAACCTGTTAAAAACATTGCTGTATTTCATTTCCTCACCAGCAACAGTACTCTGTTGTTGATATATAACCTTTCTGAAGCCAAGAAGTTGCTCTTTTATGTTTCTCTCTCTCTTTCTCTCTCTCTCTTCTCCTTCTCCTGTTTATTACAACTAATTTACAGTGTGATTCAGTGATTGCTGTTCTGCAGATTGGGGGTGGTGGAGAGGAAGACTTGCTAGCAGCTCTTTGCATTATTTCTTTTACCCATCTTGCTCCTTAAAATTTTGTGATAGCTGACAAAGTAAGCAATGACTGAAAATACCTTGGGCATGGTTTGCAGTCTATGCAGGCATCAAGACTGAGCCTAGAGAGGACGTGACACCTTGGAATTGTAGTGACAACTGAGATTTTGGCAGACGTCTCTGAGTTAACTTGGTGGTAAAGGAGGCCTATATAGTTACGAAAACATATAGCTGAAATAGCTGGTTAACCTTCACACCTTTGGCATTAAAAAATGGAAGGAAACTGTGATGAGGAAGGAATGCATCAATTCCTTACACCTTGGTGCTTTCTAACACAGGTGTTCCACATTCTTGCTGCCAGGTATAACATTACTCTGCTCAGTTTGAGCTTGCCTGTGAGCCACAGAAGAAGAATTAGAGGGTAGTGTTGGTCCTTCTAATGCCTTTTGTGGATTAACTGTGTTGCCTGTGTATGGCAGACAGTGGGCAACTCCAAGACAAAAGCATTGGTCCAGGACTGACGTTCCCTTTGTTACACAGGTAGACTATGAAATTAGACCTGCAGTCTCTACTCTGTCTAATGCAGAATATTTTCTCTAGGAAATAAGAAAAAATCAAGAACTGAACTGTTTTTTGTTTGCTTTTGTTTTATCTCTCTCCTGATAATAGGTTACCAAACTGTGTTATCATTAGTAGGGCTTCAACTGGTAGTTCTTCATTCAGCTTCTTCCATAAATACTGGAGCACAATCTGAGCAATACTGTTTACCAGCCTGTTTTTCCATGCAGGCCTAAACCTGGCTTGCTCAATGTGCTCTGTTGGTAAACAGTAGGAAGCACAATAGATCATTTGTAAGGGCACTAGGGTATTAACAGGGTTGGAGTTTCAGTACTTCTAAGCAAACAGCCTAGCTGTGTGCTCTCGAGTGCATGTAATCATATGCTTCTAGGACTACAGGCTTAAAGCACGGCCTTCTTGATCTTGGAATAATTTTGGACAGTGAAGCCCTAAAATACTTCCAATCTAATTCTGACTCACTTTGAAGATCCTGCCGCCATGCAGCAATGTTTCTATTGCAGCCATTTTTTAGAAGTCAATACTATATTGTTTTCATATTATAGCCATTTCTTATAGATGTGGCACTGTGAAGGATGAGACAAAACCATCCCTTAGAGTCCAGTGTGAAGGAAACCTATACCACTGAAAGTGGCTACCAGCTCGAAGTTATAAACAACTTCAATTTATGATCAAGATAGTGAGGCAACAGCAAAGTAAGGAAGGCATACATAAAAGAAGTAAGTAATCACACCCTGCTTTTGCCTTAAGTTGTTGCATCTCATTAGTCAATGAAAGCAGTCACAATACTATAAAGCTACCAGAGGAGTTCATTGTGACATCTGTTTCTTCTTTTGTCAGATAGGATGGTAAAACCTTACAATATTGATTTCCTGTGTTGTTTTGTGATAAAAAGCATCCCATGTTTATATTTTTATATTTCCACATGTACCTAATTCAGTATGGTCATTTCAAGTTTCTATGTTTCATAATACATATATGTGTCTATATATATGGTGTTAACTGATCTGTTCCAGTTTTGAATTTATCTTCTGAAAGGGTATGATACAACAAATGATGCTGAAAGTAGAACTGCAGTTCTTGAAATGATTATTTCCCTGTTAATCTAGAAATGATTTTCTGTTTCTGTGATTTTTTTCACTCCTCCACTGACACTCTTCAGATGTACTCTCTGTGAGTCTCTGTAGTTTACACATTGACTTCAGTCATTAGTCTAAAGCTAGCAAAGACTTTTTTTTTTTTTTTTTTTTTTTTTTTTTTTTTTTGATCCTTTCTTCTTTATCCCAAAGCAAGGAAATGCCTTCGGAGCTAAAGGTCTAAATACACAGTAATTACATATTTTTCTCTTCCTCCATACTTTTTTTTTTTTTTCTCTTTAAATAAGTATATAGGTGTCTGGTTCAGAATATCAATTTTTTGTTTTCATTAACTCTTATTGTGTTGTCTCAAGTGTCACCTGTCTTGCCAGTGTAAGTAAAGAGTCCTAGTTCAAAAGATTCTGTTGAATGTGAAAATGATGATTTTTACAGTCACTCTTCACTTGATGAAGTTAAGTAAGTGTTTTCTGCAGCAATGAGTTTTGGTGCTGAGGATGTCAGTGAATCTTGTTTCAAATCCAAACAGTAATATTCTATGCCCCTAAAGCAAAATTTAACCTCAGTCTGCTAAATGTTTGATTTTGAATCCAAATGATAAAAACAGTCTATCTTGCTTTCCTTGGGCAAAAGAGATGAATTCAGACCTGTGACATTTTATGCTTTGATTCTTGTAAGTCCCTGGTAGCTAACCCTGCACCTCATTTCTCTACTACATTATGGCTCTCTCCCCTTCCACGTTGTCAAAGCCTGATCTGTGAGCTGCCAATAGAGGGAGTCATGTGGGGTCAGAAAACAGTGGGGATGCATTGCCATTGGGAAAGGAGATGGAGATCTGCTGCCTGCTGCGATCTATGCATGGAGGAAGAGCAGGGCAGCACAGCATGCTCTCTGGCAGGAGCCAAGCACCACTGACTCCCTCCCCCGACCCTGTCATCTACCCACTTGTTGTTGTCACCTCAAGCGGTCCAGCATGCTGGGAGAGAAGCAACTTGACGCGTCTGCATGACACACAGTTTTGACCCTTCAGTTCCTTGATGCCGCTTAAAGAGGGACCGTCGTGACTTTGGTCATTTTATGCCCTAGTTAACAGCAACACACAATTTTCTTTGAAATATCCATGCATGTTTAAAAACCTGTTTCTATCAAAATATCAATGACATGATTTTGAATATTTTGAGTTGCTTGTACTTGTTTGGACAAGCATCTTCTCCTTGCTTTAAGTTACTGTATTGAACTCACCCTTGACCAAGTATGAATAGTAAATTATTTTACATACAGGAGAGCTGCTTTTTTTAAAACAAGCCTTTCCCATGCTGATGAACTCCTGCAAACTTGATGGGTGCTGACCTGGTCTGGAGAGCCTTGTTCTGATTTATAATGTTGCTTATTGTGAGAATACTGCCTACGCAAGTCTTGACGCTTGGTGTGCAGATTTGCATTCCAATAATCAGAGTGCTCTGTACGGGTGCACAGGGCTGGTATGAGGGCTGGCTCTCAGAGCACAATGGGAATTATGGATATGTGTCTCTGGGCCAACAATTATTTCCATGTGCTTCCTAAATGAGCACAGAAGAGGGAAGACTTTCCTCTTGTTTAGTCTCTATCACTGTCTTTGGTGCTGTATTGAATTTTAATACAAACCTCCCTGCCACTATCTCAGCCCAACCCTGTTAGATATTTGCCTGGCTTTCATTATAACTCCAGCGCATGAATAGCTGTAAGTTCACAAGGCTGGAGGGCATCTTCTAGCTGAAGCTGTAATCTTTGGTAAATAACTTGCTGCAGTTTTAGAAGTGTTAAAAGTAACCAAGCACTTAATGAATGAGTACCTAAACAATAGTTAGGCAAACTACTCCCACCATTCCTTTTTGCTTGTAGAAGTAAATAAATGGTGAATGTTTTTTCAATCACTATATATTGTTGGCAGCTCACACTCCCTTTCATACATGTAGAGGTTCACAGGGCTAAAGAATATCATATGAGTGTATAGTGCCCTGAGAAGCAGTATACACTAGTATAGTCCTGCCAGAATAGACTGGACTACAGAAATAATACCATCAGAGCAGCAGCTGGCTTAGTCACATAATGCTCTTCTATATAGTCTGGACTTCTTGTTTTCATTTCACTTTCATTTGTTTTCAAGACAAAAAAGGAATCCCTTGGGGGAAGAGGCTTCCAAGCTTATTGCTTGACCAAAATTAGCTGCCTTCAACATCAGTGGTCTTTATTAACAAGAGCTTTGACTTTTTTTCTTTTTCTGCATGTAACATTGACATTGGCACTTCTGTTCAGCCACAGAACTAGTACTAAACAGGTCCTGGTGCAGGGCAGCAGACATTCTCATGTTGTTTTTCTGATGAGTTGTGGTGTCATCCACTGCAGACTATCCCTAGGGTTAATATATAAATCACCCTATACAGTCATAAATATCCAAGACTCTGACCTTTGGCTGCCCAGTTAGGTATCACTCTATGGTGTGTAGCTGCTATTTTAGGAAATAGCTTGAGATCACCAAATTGTTTTTCACAGGGAAGCAACAAACATTTGCCCTTACAGGCTGTACTCTAAATTAAAATCTGTGGTCTGTATCAGGAACCAAGGCAGCTACAGTATGGATGGGGAAAGGGAACAAGTGGTAAATACCGCTCCTGCTGCACTGGACTGCTTAGTTCAGCTTGTTACTGATCCAGCTGCCCCAGACATCTAATTCCAGTACACTGTTCTGAAAAGACACAGTGAACTCCCAATAAAACTGCAGTGAGGAAAATACTCCCTGCACATACAGAGCAACTTCTTAAAACTGTATCTTCGTATCCTTATGCAGTTTATCAGTGTGATACACTGTCTCTGTTGCTTTTTCTGCTGAGCTATATGAACAGCAGTCTGGGTTCCCGAAACAGCAAGTAAAATACTTTGTCTATAAGGTCACTTTTCTTATCACATATGGTGTTGCAAGGAAATTTCCAACTTAGTTTCAAAATAGGTTTGGCAGAACATAAGATTCAAACCAAGAAAGCCTCCTCCTCCTTTTCCCAGCTTCTGTCAACACCCCATCAAGGGGCGGCAACCTAAACCCAGCTCATATGAAGTTGGCTAGCTTTTTTTTGGTATTTTTTATTTTTATTTTTTTTATTTCTACAGGGACAAAAGCAGCCTTCATCCTCCACTTCATTCCTGCAGTAACTGAGGTCTAGAAACTCTCTTCTGAGGTGCATCTCATAATCTAGATTTTTGCTTTCAGTTCTTGTGTTAGGCATGCAGCATATATTTCAGTTTAAACAAACACTGCTTCCAACATGCCTAGCCTGTTCTTTTGACACAATTTCTTGAACAGGATTTTACTTGTCAGCTAGCTGACAAAAGATTGGAGAAAAGACAAATCTTCATTTGGACAAGCTCTATTGTAGTAGTTACTTATAGTGGAGACCTTTGTAATAACCAGCTTTTGTTTTTCTCATACTATATCTCATGTGTTTTGCTGGAAATTTGTCCTTAGAGTTTTTCTGTGGGTCTGAGTTTGTGTCAAAAATAGAAACAGTGACATAAATAGTGTTCTGTATCCCATTTCCTGTCTTTGAAAATCACTACAGACTGCAGATTCAGCAACAGGTGTATCTAGGACAGGTACCCATCATTCCACCTATGGATTCGGTCATGAACAAATAGCAAATAAAACCTCATGAAAGGTCACTGATCATGTGCCTCTTCTTACCCAGCAGGCAGCAGTATTTGGATACCAATGCTGGATCCATGAGCCTTGAAATATCCCTCGCCCTACCTAGTCAGATTCAAGTAGCTTTCTTTGGCTTTTCAAAGGCTTTTTGAAGATTGCCTTTTTTCCTCCCTAGACTTCAGGCATGCTACTAGTTAAGGTGTTCTTACTTGTGGAGAGAGCTGTTCACAGATTTTTAGATTTTAACTCCTCTGAGAGAAATATAATATGAGCTCCGATAACAAACTAGCTGATTAATTTTACTCTGACACCTTCAATAGCACAGCAATTTCACCAGGTATATGAGATTCAAAACGTTCCACAGAGCATCTACTTTTCATTCAGAACTGCCCCATCAATTCACTAGAAGGTAATAAAGACAAAGCCCAGTTTTCAGAGAAACTCTGTATCGAAGTGATCAAGGGGAGCCCTGGATGTTCTGATTTGACATTTTACTGTTATTGTAGGAGAACTCCACTTTCTTGACTTTGTTCAGTTCCAGAGAAAACAAAACAAAACAAACCTACCTCTGTATACAATCTTAAGTGCAGAAGCTGAACACTTACACTGAACTGAAACTGGCTGGGACAGGGGAGGGGAAAGTTAGGAATGGAAAAGATAGAAGGTGTTGGGAAAGATAATAGGTAGTGGAAAGCTAAGTAAAAACTTTTTCTTTTAAATGAAAAAAAAAATGTATTGGAGAGCGTTGCTATAGTGAGAATAATCTTACAACCTAATGTGTGAGTGCTCTCAAAAGACTTGATGTTCCAGTTCAGTGAAGCAAGATGGCCCCCTGCAGTATTGTTAGCCCCCTCACAAAGAAATTTTGCTTCTAATCTAGGAACACAACTGTACGTTGCACAGACAGTTCTGTTGTGGTTTACCATTACTAGTTTCACTTAAAACACAAGGTAAATGTTCTTTACTTTAAAACACTACCCAGAAATAAAAGTCCTCAGTCAGATTTGTCTTTGAATGCCTCCTGCATGGTGCTGATGTGAGACTGAAAAAAAATTGGTTTAAACCTCTGAATCCTCAGAAGAAGAAGAAAAAAAAAAAGAAGAAAAAAAAACCTCTCAAACTTAGTTGGTAAAAGTTGTAATAGGGTAACAGTAAAGGTTGAAAATGAAGTCTTGCTGGAGTTGGGAAGCCAGCAAAGAAGTAAAACTTCTTCATGAATGAGGAGAAGGTAAACTTCAGGGAGAAAGCACTGTGCTCTGCATGCATTCTGAATAGGAACTTTGAAGTGTATTGTGTGCCTGAAAAGCTTTTTCTTTCTCCCGTTCTATTACATTTCTCTGACAGTGGTGAGAATAGGATAGCATACTTCCTTGAAAAAAAAAAAAAGGAAAAAGATAATATATCAGTATTTTGGCGACATTTGGGACTTTCAGGTTATCAGATTCTTTTAACAAATCACTATACTATATATATATTTTGTGCTTTACAACAGCACAAAAACTTAATGCTTTTAGAACTTTTAGAAACATATATATTGTGAACCCCTATATGTGTAACATCTGTAACCTGTGCCTCATAATATGCAGCAAAATGCAGAATTTACTGATTATTTTATAATTATGTATAAATATACAGTCAGACTTTCTCTGAAGTACATGAGTTTTCTCTGACTGGCATTTGCTACTACTTCAGGTCTTGCATTGCACAAGCTAGGAAAAGGAAAAGAGGACCAGATAAAATGGGATTCAAATATTATTTTAGCAATTAAATGCCATGGTTCGTAAGGTTAATGAAGTCAAATAAATGCCTTCCCTAGTCCTGTTTCCTCTCCTTCCTTCCCTCACTTTGTTTACCTCTATGATTTCTATCACTGTTATTTGCAAGAAGTAACCCTATGACCAGTGCTTGACAGAGAGATGTGCCAGACAACCAGAAGAAAAAGCACCAGCAAAGAAGGCCATCTCATACATCTCATAACATTTCTAATTCACACTTTATCCTGCTCCCTTCAGATTTCCAATATAACTCAGAAAAAAATCAGAAATGGACTTGGGAAATTTGAATGAGTGTAAACTTTAATAAAACTTAATTTCCCCCTCTACTTCCCAATATTGAACTTAACACATCACTCACAGAAACCCACCCAAGCTCTAAAGAATCAGCGTTGTGAGGTCTGTGTGGCCTTCTACAGGCTGCTTTGGTGTGGGAGCTCGGATTGTTTTTGACCCTGTGACACTGAATGGCCAAGAGCTTCCATGCAAGCACAATGGTGCTGTTAGTGCCCATTACTAAAAGCCTTCTTGTTTCTTTCAACTGTTCACAGGCCTCCTAAACAATGAAAGAAATCCATACATCATTAATAAGGAGATTTAATTTAAATACTGCTCTAAGAGAATTCTCAGATATCCTCCTCATTTTTTAAAAGTGAAGATTGCTAAAGTGTGATGTAAGGCAGAATCTTAATGCAGAGAAGAGTTGGGCCTTATTTAGGAATAGCCTGGAAACTAATGGGAATTGTAATCATGGAGCAAACTGGAAAACAGTACTGGAAACACAGTTCCCATGAAAGCCCCCTGAGTTTGGGATAAGTCAGCTAATGAAAAAACGTCTGTGAACCTTCCCATAAAACCACCTTTTCTGGCTTGAGGGATTGTATGACTTACATTTCTAATGATGGTAATTTTATTCTTATTGAGACTACATATATTCAAATTTTTCTAATAGCTATTTGTCATTCAAAACTGACTCATTTTCACTAGGAAAGGGAATTTCTAAATTCCAACAGAAAGTTGATGTGAAAAAAAAAAAACAAAAAACAGGATAGCCCGTATTCACCTTTGTAGTGAAAAGTCATGAATCTACACATCAGTAATTTTACTTCTAATTGTGAGCACTTGTCAAATTTAAAAATAAGCCAATGCAAAAGTGGGTTATTTGTCATATGAAAGTAACATGAATTAACTTTGCCTCAGCTCACTCTCCGCTATCTTCAGTGGATTTAATTAAATGAGGAATGAATACTGATTAGGGATTTCAAAAAGTTTATTTTGCTGTCTCTTTGAATTTGAAACCATTTTTTTTGGTTTGATACTTTTGAAGAAAATAACAACAGGAGATTTCAGAGAAACCTCTAAGTTGGAGTGTATTGCCTGAGAGAATGGTTTGTGTTGCTAAGATCAGTCTGTCTGCCAGACTAGGGCCAGAAACAACTAGTGCTTACTTCAGTGTAGACATATGTAACATCTTTAAATGTTTAAAACAGATTCCAATGTATATGTAATCCAGAGTAGGCCAGCATACCAATGATTAGGCAGAGAGCAGCTATGGTATCGTGTTCATTCTTCACAGGTTCCAATAACCATGCTGAAAAACTTATTGAGTGTGTTTCAGTAACATACCAGATATCTATCTGTCACAGAATCACAGAACTGTAGGGGTTGGAAGGGACCTCGAAAGATCATCGGGTCCAACCCCCCTGCCAAAGCAGGTTCCTCAGAGCAGGCTGCCCAGGTAGGCGTCCAGACAGGCCTTGAATATCTCCAGAGGAGACTCCACAACCTCCCTAGGCAGCCTGTTCCAATGCTCCGTCACTCTCACTGTGAAAAATGCGTCTAATCATCAGCTATGTGTCTATGCCTACCTACCTACCTACACAAGCACACAGAGTGATGCATATACATGTATTTAGAAAGAGAAAAAAAAATTCTTTTCATGCTAAATCTAAATGAATGCTTTTGAATTAAATAGAGTTATTGTGTAGTTACACTAGACTAACTCAGGGAAAAGTCTGTATTGTGGATAGTAACTTTATTATTATTATGGAATATAAACTGAATTATCTCCAGCACATTCCTTGTATGGCTCATATATAACTCCTTTTATGTGAGATGAATCAAACTGACTCCTAAAAGAGGTTACATACATATTTACATAAATTTGGAAATATATATTAGACATATCTCTCCAAATCTGCTCTCTGATTTGTGTAATGGCTTCCAATGAAGGTAGCTGGAAAAAAAAAAAAAAAAAAAAAAAAAGGAAAGAAAATTCCAGAGACCTCTCTAATGCACATTTAGCGCTTCTTTTAACTCAGGTTCCCTCTCCACTGTAAACTTGAGCAGGGTCTTATCAAAGATGTCACATACAGTTTGTAAATCCTTAAATTCTTTTGCAGCTGCTCCCAATGTGACTTGAGGAAGACACAACATAGGGCCTGTCTGGAAACCTGTCCATTTTGAGTAGAGTGTGGAGCTTGTCTCTGTGTCAGGTTCTCACCCTATACTGAGTAAATACATGATCACTTTACAGAGCAGTGAAATATAACTTAACTTCTTTGCCATAATCGTTTAAACAGCAATATCAAACATCAGCTTAAAACAGGAAATTAATAGGAAATAGTAAAAGGTATATATGCTCCTGAGGATGAAAGATTTCTTTGGACTTTGGGTATGTCTGCATTAGCATTTCAGTGGCTCAGGACTCTGCTTTTTTAAGCAAATCTCCTGCTTGTCTCCAGCTACCATGTGTTGGTTCATATCAGACACAGCATAAACTGGATTCCTTCAGGATGTCTTTAAGCCAGAAGATGCAAACCTAATACACTCCAAACCACCAACTGGCAAATAATTCACACTTGAATATTCCTTTGAATGTGTAAATAGGTTCATGTTGAGCATGTACAAGTCCTTGCTATGTTTGTTTTCACAAATATTTGAGCAACTGAGCCTCATTAACTAGAACACTATCAGAGCCTCGATCACAAAGTCACTTGAATGAATATGCATGAAATCACCATTAGTTTTGCACTTAGGGTAATTATTCTGCATGCATATTTAACCAGGAAATGGACAGCAAAGAAATCACTACACTCATTCCCCTGATCTCAGGAGAGAAAGGTATTTCAGGCCTGCTTCTACTGTTTTGCATTTTGTATACTTCTGCAAAGTGAGTGTGAAACATTACCATTCTATTTTGAAAACATTTCACAACGATGAATAATGCTGTTTCAGTAAGTAGTTGTGTTATTCATTTGTCTGTATCTAATTCTTGCTTATGCCTAGAATGTAAACTTTAGAGGACAGGGACGTACCCTATTGGTACAGTGCTGAGCAGAGTAAGATCTTGTTCGGTGTCTGGAACTCCTGTGAACTGCCATGATATTGCAGTGTAGTTATGTAATGTTGAAGATGCTGGAGGTTCAGTCATCTTGTATTTAGAATCTTGTAAAATGTAGAGGTTATATGTAGTCAAGCTATATGTTAATATACAAATTGAGAGAACACTGATCACTAATTTGTACAAGAAGCAATCAGAGAGATTCATTCCATTAGCAGAAAGAAAGGCAAAACTTACCGATCAAGACTGCAGTTAGGAATTAATACCTCGGCTCTAGTAAATACATATAAGGGACGACATTATGATCATGTCATACCATGACCAAAAATGGAGATTCTAGTATGAGAAACATTATTTTCTGCTCCCTCCCTTCCTCCTCTACTCCTCCACCCCCACTCTTTTGTTCTTTGCCATTCAGTGTTTTGGTTCAAGTTAATTAAAGATTCCTGTTGCAGCCTCCTGGAGTGAAATTCTGGCAGTATGCCCAGTGAAGCCATAGTCATCTGTAAGCAGCCCCTCCAGTGAGCTCCATAATGTCTCTAAGAAACTATACAAAGAGGAAGAAAGAAACTGAATCCAGATGGAATGGGAAATCAGATATTTCTTCCATTTGTGCTGAAATCTGTGAAGGCTGCCCCATAGGTTGAAAGAGAAGGCAATTCACATACTCTGCAGTCCCAGGGAAAAGCATGTTTTCTCCCCCACCCCTCCACCCTTCATTGAAGATGAATCTGTGAGAAAGCTTACAGTGAGACTGTGAACTCAGTAATGCAAACCATGTTTTCCCAACTCTGCTTTACTCTGCTAGCTATAGAAAGGTGTAGGATAGACCTGTCAAGGGAACGCAAAAAAAAACACAACAAAACAAAGGAATCAAAAGAGCGACCCAGGCAGACAAATACTCTTCCTAATGACAAGGTTACAAGAGCTAGAATTTGATATCCAAACCAACATTTTGACACACAATTCATAGTGAAAAGAGGACTTAAGACATTTTAAACACCCAAAAGGAGAGTAAACATGTCTAACACACTAAGCAGTAACCACATCCTAAACTGCTTGTTGTTAAAAGGAACATTAAAAGGATTATAAAAATGTATACTACATAGTCATTTCTTAGATCTCACATGCATAACAAAATTGAGGAATATTCCTGGAGAAGCATAAATGTAGTGTATTTTCTGTTTGTGGGTCTTTGTTAGCTTCAGTGCTCAGTTCTTAAAACATAGTGCTACACTTGATTGGTAATTACTGAAGAATCCTCCCGTGGGTTAATGACAGTATCACTAGAAATCCAAACTGTGGTTATTTGCAGGTATATTTTATACATAAATTACTGTTTGCTTTGTGGCATATTCTGTGCTCACTAAGGATGTTCTGGAATTTGGTGGAGGAAAGGAATAAATCACAAAACTATCTGCAGTATCACTTGGTTTCTGTATGCATTTCATTTTACTGTCGGCACCACGAGAATTTGTTGCTCTCTGATGGCCTGGTCACTTTTTCAGGAGTTTGGTTGTTTGGGAGTGGAAGGTGTTACACGAAGATTAAACTTTGGCCAGGGCAATTATGGACGAGAAGTCTTAAACTAAACAGCTGATTGCTATGGCAAAGACAAACTTTTAATTTTAAAATATCAGGGCAGAATGATTTCTTGCCAGAGACAGCAACATGTTGTAATGTGGGAGATGCCCATCCGAGGTAGGAACTTTGGGCAGAGGTTAGGGTTCAAGGTGGTGGAGTGTTAACTGATGGGTTAGAGCAATCCTTTAGGTGAAAGGAACTCAATAATTGCAGTTCAGATTTCCCCAAATAGCAGGTTGACTGGAATAGCTCTGTTTTCCCTGTGACTAATTGGATGTTTTGTTTCCACTTCTTTTAAAGCAACAAAAATGGTCCAAGAAGCTGTCCAGGTGAAAGGGGTAATAGATGTATGCTGATAATGGGTTATGTGTGTTTCTTGCCCTTTCACACCTTTGAAGCCAGGCTGGGGTCAAATTACTCAAGCAGAACAGCTCTGTTGACAAACATGTGGTCTTCAAAAAACAATCCCAGTATGAGATGTGCTGCTAATTTAAAATAACAGAGGGGGAGGAAAAAAAAAAAAAAAAAGGAAAAAAAAAAAAAGAAAAAATGAGAGGGAAAACCAGCACCAGACTACATGAAACCCAACCCAACTGCCACCTTCCCTGCTAGCCTTCTTTTGTGTGCCTGCCTTCCCTGCAGTGTGAATCAGCCATGGTTGGGGTTAAATGGGTAGCTTTTGTCTCCTCACAATGGCTGGGAGTGACAGATTGAGCTAAATGATTTACTGGTGGAGATGATTTGAAGGACAGAGCAGTGCAGCCTTGGGAACACCCGCACAAGAAAAGGACAGTAGCCCAGCAGCCTCTCCTCCCCCTCCCTCTTTCACGGTTTTGACTGAAAGATCACAGAGTGGGACTCTGACAGACACAAGGACCATTGAGAAGCTATTTTTATTACTTATCCATGGCAGCCTTGCTTTGCTGAGAACAGACCTGAGGTTAATTAACCTTTACTTTTTTTTTTTTTTTTTTTTTTTTTTTTTAATGTTGTTGTTTTTCTTATTGGGGATGCAAGCCTGTAAGTTGGCAGGGTCACATGCCATGGGCAAAGGGAAAGTCTCAGTGTGAGACTTCAGTGCAAGAAAGCTCAACAAACCCATCCCTAGCCAAAACAAAGCTTTCCACACAGAAAGGCAATGCAGTGGGGGCCACAGCAAAGGCAGCTGCTCAGAGCAGAGCTGTCCCAGCTGTTGTTAATTGGAATGTGCTAGAAACAGCGCCCCCTCCCCCCCCCCTCCCGCCCAGCCTGTTACTTTGCCCCGGCAGCGGTACCGAGCATGAATATGGGTCCCAGATTGTTTCCCGATGGCTGTTTGATCTGGCTGTGTGGGCAGGAAGGAACTGCCTTGTTGAGATGCAGGGTGTATTGGAACACTGGCACGCTGTGCGTCGCCCCTCTCCTCATGAGTGGGGACAAGATGGTGGCCAGGTCATGGGCCCTCAGCTCTGACTCAGGGGAAGGCAGCTCTCTGCTTGGAGAGCGGGGCACAGGGTGATCAGAGAAATCAGCCCCAAATCCCTAATGTGGATGAGGCTGGCAGGGAATGGGCACAACAGAGAGCAGCTGGGATGCACTCGTTGGCCATCATGACTCCCTACAGCTCGCTGTGACACCTGCTCATCCTCTTCTGCACATCCGTGCTCCTGCAGGCTGGGCAGGAATTGCTTCAGGTCAAGCACTACTTGGCTGTGGGCAGTGTGGCCTGGCCTGAAAGGGGAGCAGGAATTGGCCTCCTGTGGCCTCTCAGCAAAATGAATCACAATGCTTTTTTCAGAAGATGCTCCTCCACAAATGGGAGAGGAAAAGTGATAGGGCTTTTCAGACAGTTGCTCTCAATTAGTCTGGGAAAAAAAAAAAGGCGGAAATGCCATAAAAGATATTAAAGTTGGGTTTATGGGTAAATCAGAACTCATAATAAAAGCTGTATTGCTCAGATGACGCAATGCTTTCTTTCTGTTCCATATTTTACTTGGTCTACAATTTGAAAGCTATTGCTAAAACGTAGTGGAATAATATGTCCTGTCACCAGTTATAACATGCAATTGTCATTGTTTGGATCTGAGAAACAGATAACAACAAACATTCTTCAATGTCCTACTGCAAAAACACATTTTTTCTAGTGCTCCAAAACACTGTGAATCACATTACAAAATGTGCATCAGAGCTTTATTCCAATATAGTCAGCTAACTTCAAAAAATGTCACTCAACAAATTTTTCAAGCATCTTAACTCATTGGGGAAGAAGCTTGAACAGTAAAACCACTGTGTGTGACAACACAGCTTTTTTTTTCTGGCTAGATTTCAATCATATTCACATTTTATATAGAAATTTTAATGAGATTTTGTACTTATTCAAAATAAACAATATGAACATGCAAATATGATGGCAAAGAAACATTACATATTAGTGAATTTGAAAGACAGGACACAATTTATTGGAAAGGATCTATGAAATGGCAACTTTAGTTGGAGAACAGAAGTGTTTACTGTTAATTAATCTGTAGTACTCTAGAGTTGCATGCAGTATGGTATCACATGATACGTTTCTAATGGTCTCTTGAATGTTCAGTTGCAAATAAACACTTCTGTTTTCGAGTACAAAGAGCAAAACAAACTAAATCTAAAAATACAAGAAGGAACTATGGTATTTTTTTGTCTATGAAAGACAGCAGTGTTCGCAAAAGATGAAGCAATTCTTAAAAAATCTTACCCAACAGTGCTCCAAATACAGATTTGCCTCTGTAAGAATTATAGCAGGTGAAAACAGAAGAAGAAACCTGTCTTTTGTATATTCTTCCAATTTTAATCACTGTCACTGTCCCAGTGTGCATGAGAAGTATTAGGATTATGTCCTTTTTGTACTCCCAGAGGTATAACTGTACTTTAGTACATGCTAAGTACTGTTGTCTGTAGGTTTGTGACCGGCTTTACAAGGAATGGGTTTCATAAATCTTATTAGTGGCTAGCTCTGTATTAAAAAACCTAGCCAGAGAGATCCTGCAATTATATTTTGCATCTTTTTGTGTCCAGGCTAGCTTTCTGATGCCTCTCTAAGCATTTGTCTCTCTCAACCTGTGCCTTCACACCTTAAGTCCTACTAATGCTGCTATAGACATCATCATCTCCACAGTACTGTGTTGCCTGTTCTGCCTAATGTGCAGTTCTATGGGGCTGGGCTACAATCCTTGGCCTGCTTAAAAAAGTGTCTCTTGTAAGTGGTGAAATTTATAGAGTACTTTCAAAAATAAAGAAAAATGTCTTTTATATTGCATGGATTGCAAGATAGGGTTTGAGGCTTAAGAGTCACACTGCACGACTTATTCTTGCTCTGTGAGTGTGATTTGCATTTGGTTCTTGCCTCACCCCTTTAGTTTACATGAAATTAGTGTAAAATTCCTACAACTTTTTATGTTTTTTACTATGGATGATATGTCCTTTCCTTTCTTCTTCTGTGATTTTTCTCCTTACTTTAACTCTTTTTTTCTCTCTCTCTTTTTTTTTCCTTCTCTTTTTCCATACCTAGTTCTCTCTTCCTTTTAACTTTTATTTTATTATTTTATTTTATTTTATTTTATTTTATTTTATTTTATTTTATTTTATTTTATTTTATTTTATTTTATTTTATTTTATTTTATTTTATTTTATTTTATTTTATTTTATTTTATTTTATTTTATTTTATACCTCTATGTATTTCCTTGTCTCATAATCTTCCTTAGCCAATGCAGCTGTAAAGCTGTAATAGTGTTCACATGCCAGAGGGGCTGAAGCAATTGGCTTTGAAGGTAAAGATGAGAAAACTATGTAAAAATTGGAAAGAAACAAGTGTAGGATGCAGGTTCCCCATTTCATTCATTATTTTTCATGTTGTACTATTAGAGATACAAATTTGCTCTTCCCATTTTTTGTCTGTGCCTGATGGATGCCTGGGCTAACCTCAGCTGAGTGGCAAACAAAAAGCATTCAATAAGGTTGTGTTGTCACCCTTAGGAGGAGCAAGTTTGAGTCCCCGCAGTCAGAGGGACAGGGGAAAGTATGGACTCCATAGGCTTTGTACTGCAGTTTCCCCACACAGCTGGGAAACAGTGACTCCTCCATCCAGCTGCTTTAATTGATGGTATTGGGTGGCCTCCTGTGCTTACATGGGACATGTTGGTTGGTCTTCGGCACAACCCCAAAGCACTGCTCTGAGCCAGCACTGAACGCTTGGGTAACACCAACCCCTCAGTTTCTTCCCATGCTCAACAATTGATTCCTTCTAGCAGATCTTTCAAAACCCTTTCTTTACATTACAATTCTTTCATTGCTTTGCAAGAGGTTACGTCACATCACAAGACCAAAAAGCACAGTGCCACTTACTGTAACTTGACCCTGATCTGGCATTTCTTTGTGATGTGTCATGTCAGAAATGTAAGGAAAACATTGTCCTTTTCCTATCAGTTTGGGCACCAGTGACCTACATGTTGCCTTATATTCTGTCTGGAAGATGTTGTTGATGAGACTAATGAAGATTCTGTACTAGAGATAGGAGAAATCACAGTTATGAAGCTGTTCATAATATCTGGAGAGCTGCATGTGAGCTTAACAGATAGCAGTCTCTGAGTCAGTAGTGCTGAAGTGGTTGCAGAGAAGCTGGCAGTAGCATTTACAGCCACTGTACCACTGTTACATGCTGCTTGAAAATGAACACTGATGAGGGAAAATATGATAATCCACTGTGTTGTTATTTTTGTAGATTTTCTTTTTGGGCTACCAAATTTCAACTCCTTTTCCATATGCATTTTCCAAAAGGGATTTGATACAGCCACATAAACCTAAAATTGAAAAAAAAAAAAAAAAGAAGAGTGAGAAGCTCTAGAGCAATCCAGACCCAGTAACAAAGTACCTCCTTGTACCGAGCCTAAGCAAGACCTGACAAACAGCATCTGTCATATCCTACATCAAGTCTAAAAGAATGACATCTCTATTTGCATTGACTATCACATTCTCAAGAGCCTTGCTGTTCCCCATGCAAGGATCAAGTACTTCATGTTTTTAAAAGGAGACTTATCACTCTATCACCTTGGGGATGATGAGCATGAAGACCTGATTTGAAAGGCTTACACGATAGTATGGCTTGAGGATAATTTGCAGATAAAACATGTTTGGCAGGCCTCAAGTGCTCAGTTTCCAGTCCTGCTGCTAACCTGTTGAGTGACCTTGAGCAGCTCATTCCACCTTGCTGTGGCTCTGTTTTCCTTTGATTATTTTGTTTATTTATTTATCTTGCAATATGCTGGAAGCTTCTGTATAGTGAAATGAGTCCAGATCTCATTTTGGTTGTTAGGTGCTGAAGAATTCAAAAGAGTAAAATAATTTAAAGCAGATTATTAACCCTTTCCCAGGCCTCTTCATCTTAACAGGCCATGGTGCCTTACTGAAACGTGGCTGTTTTTCCTGAAATATTCTATCAACACATCAGTCATTCCAGCTTTCTGCTTACAAGAAAAGCCTTAGGTCAGTCACATCTATCACAAAACTATGATACAATTATATATACATTTTACAGCTGGAATTCGTAGGTAGTTGCATCAGCACAACCAAGATACTAGTAACACAGTGTCAGAAAGAAGAAGCTGGCACAAGGGAAAGCAGGAATTTCTTAAGCTGGCACTACTGCTGGAGATATTTATGTAAATACCTGTAGCAATTTTACTGCTGCAGCAAGAGGTGGTCTCTTGTCCTACATCTAGCATTAGTAAATCCAGTCCTATATTATGTACAGAATCACAGAATCACAGAATTTCTAGGTTGGAAGAGACCTCAAGATCATCGAGTCCAACCTCTAACCTAACACTAACAGTCCCCACTAAACCATATCCCTAAGCTCTACATCTAAACATCTTTTGAAGACTTCCAGGGATGGTGACTCCACCACCTCCCTGGGCAGCCTGTTCCAATGCCTCACAACCCTTTCAGTAAAGAAGCTCTTCCTAACATCTAACCTAAAACTCCCCTGGCGCAACTTTAGCCCATTCCCCCTCGTCCTGTCACCAGGCACGTGGGAGAACAGGCCAACCCCCACCTCTCTACAGCCTCCTTTAAGGTATCTGTAGAGAGCGATAAGGTCGCCCCTGAGCCTCCTCTTCTCCAGGCTGAACAAGCCCAGCTCCTTCAGCCGCTCCTCGTAGGACTTGTTCTCCAGGCCCTTCACCAGCTTTGTCGCCCTTCTTTGGACCCGCTCAAGCACCTCAATGTCCTTCTTGTAGCGAGGGGCCCAAAACTGAACTCATTACTCGAGGTGCGGCCTCACCAGAGCCGAGTACAGGGGGACGATCACCTCCGTAGACCTGCTGGTCACGCTGTTTCTGATACAAGCCAGGATGCCGTTGGCCTTCTTGGCCACCTGAGCACACTGCTGCCTCATATTCAGCCGACTGTCCACCATCACTCCCAGGTCCTTCTCTGCCTGGCAGCTCTCCAACCACTCATCTCCCAGCCTGTAGCTCTGCTTGGGGTTATTGCACCCCAGGTGCAGGACCCGGCACTTGGCCTTGTTGAACCTCATGCAGTTGACCTCAGCCCATCGGTGTAGCCTATCCAGATCCTCCTGCAGAGCCTTCCTACCCTCGAGCAGATCGACACACGCACCTAACTCGGTGTCATCTGCGAACTTACTGAGGGTGCACTTAATGCCCTCGTCCAGATCATCGATGAAGATGTTAAAGAGGACCGGCCCCAGCACCGAGCCCTGGGGGACGCCACTAGTGACTGGCCTCCAACTGGACTTGACTCCATTTACCACAACTCTTTGGGCCCGGCTATCCAGCCAGTTTCTAACCCAGCGAAGCATGCGCCAGTCCAAGCCAAGAGCATCCAGTTTCTTGAGAAGAATGCTGTGGGAGACAGCATTTACAGTTCAGTAAATGTTATAACTTAAGGAGGGATGAGGGGAGCAGCCTAAACAAAGTAAAACAGATCTTGGTACTACATGGAGGTTTTTGGGCAGAAGTCCTGCTCTCTGGTAGCCCCCTGCTTAAGGGGAAAATGCCATCACAGAGGTTGCATAGCTATTCTGTGTGCATCTTTGGAGGCAAGGAGGATTAGAATGGATGGATTAGGGGAAACAGAGACATAGTTCACTAACATAATATTTTGACAGATGTAAAAAAAAGGAAATTGTTCTGAGCTTCCATACCTACTTTCTGTGCAGTGGGGAAATATTTCCCCATAGGTTCAATGTATGGGGTTAGCAGTTCTTCAGCTACCTGCCTTATGATTTTGCAGAGAGATTATACTCTGTATCGTAGTCTTTTCTTATCCTTCATACTTTCTCAGGTGAATAAGGTTACTTGAGCCACATCACAGCTTATGATGATAGTATTAATTGAAATGTCTTGCTTCCACTGATGTTTTGCCTTTCTCTGTGAAAAACAGGTGAGACCGTGGTTGCTCCATATTACAGAAAACATTTGAATGAATAGGGCCATTGTCATTTTGAATCCAAAGTCTAACAGTAGGTTCTTTATTCAGTGGCTTTTTTATTTTTATTTTATTTTTTTTTCCCCAGAAGACATTAAAAGCAAAACCAAATATCATATAATGATAACAACAACAACAAAATCTCCAAAACACCTATAAGATTGCTTGTGAGCCCAGGGTAAAATGAAACACATTATTAATTGTGGTGTTTATTTCCTTTATTTAAGAATCTTTATTTTACTCAAAATTTTGATAAATTAATATTTCATAAAATGTGAGATCTATCACATATATTTTAAAAGATTTCATACGTAGCTACATAGGTCTAGATTTTGCCTTTGGAGAGAACAGGCAACCTGAGGACAGGCTTATTTAATTTGATGTTCAGAAGACTTACTAAAGACCTGCTTTAACAGGAGATGAACATTTTGCCTGAAGTGCTATTTCTTTCCATTCACTGTAAAGCCAGGACAGACCGTTAATCTAGATGTAAATGGTGACATTGCAGATGGCTGAGTTTGGTCAGATGAATTGACCAAACTGCTTGTACAAGAGGTTTAGACTACAAAAGTGCCCAAGAAATGTGTGCTAAGTTAAATGGAGGCTTAATTCAAAAGTCTGTTAAATACACTAGCCATCCTTTATTATCTCTGAAAATGTCTATTCTTAAGTCAGTTCAAGTGGAAATGGAGATTTGTTAGTGTTTGTACAGGCATGTAGAGGCAGTACCAGCTGAAAGCCTCCTTGGGACTGTGGACAGAACTGATTTGTTTTTCTCTGCATATGGCACAACACAAAGGATTAGAGGTCAGGCCAAAAGAGAAGGAGAGCTGGTGACAAGTAGCAAGTGAAAGGAGTTCCCTTTTCCTTCTCAGGTGTAAGTGAAGGTGCACCTTTACACCTCCCTCAGTGGCAGCAGTAGCCCAATGAGCACTCTTACTCGGACTAGTACCAGCCTGTTGAGTGAACATGCCCATGTGGCTCTGCAAGTACGGCCATGCAAACATTTCTAGGAGTCCTCTCTACTACTCTTGGAAAAGGTAAGGATTATTTACCTTTATTGAACTTTTTAAAATTATTTTAATTTTCTTTTCTTTTTTTTTTTTTTTTTTTTCTACATCAGTAGATTTGACATTAAAAATCAGACTGTCTACCTAGGCATCTGTGATGGCCATAGATCAACATGCCTAAATTCTGCCAAGGAGAGAGACACTGACTGCATACTGCTCTGGGCTACCTGCACATGAACTCCTAGATTGCCTCTTTAGATGAGAGTTCACAGGATGTCTAAATATAGGCTTGCTCTCATGTTCAGAGATGTCCCATCCTGAGCTGGCAGTCACAGAGCCACCCTGCCACCTCTCCTGTGGGAGCTGCCCAGCGCTGCAGAGAGCAGAGTGGCTGGGGGTGGCAATGCAGGGGGCTGCGTCAGCCCATGTGATGTTTGGTGTGGATCTCCCAGACTGCCTCAAGTGTAACCTACTGAGAAGTAGGAAACATTTCCGTGGTTCTGGCTTTCAGTTTTCAAACTGTAATGAAATCCTTTTTCTTTTTTTTTTTTTCTTTTTTTTTCTTTCTGTATAGATTTGCTATAAAGACCTATGATCTATTTTAGCTGGATTGCCAGGAGCATGTTTTTAAAAAACTGCACTGTCAACTGTACTAATCCATCTCATGTTATGTCAAGGGTATCCACAGGGTATGAACGTGCGTGTTAGCTTAGCATCATTACAACTCATGAGTAAACAAACAGTAAGCTTTATTATTCTTAGTGGGTTTAGAATATCTTCCACTTACTAAATATATGCCTGTATGTTATACACAAACATGCAGCAGAGATTTTCAGGAAACCTTACTTGCAGTTAGAAGTAAAGTGTTTTTTCCATATTTTAAAATGTTGAAAAATAAAGACGAGAAGTCAGGCTGAAGAACTCCAGGCAGTGCCCTCTCTGCTCCGCTTGAATTCTCCCTATATTTATCCAAAGCAGATGTTCCAGGCAGGATGCACACTGCAGCCAGAGGTGAGGACGGAGGTGTACAGGACTTGAATACATTTCATTGCAGCTCCCACATCCTGTTTACACATAGCTGCTGGCCCAGGAACAACACAGGGAAAAAAAAAGGAAGGGAGGGGGGTATGATAGGAAGGAACAGTTGATTGGAGTCATGATACTAACACCACTGCTACAGTGCTGTAGATTTGTGGTTCTCTCCACATCTCCCATCACCAGGAACGTTTTCTCTGCTGCTTTGGCAGGTGCTGATAGGCATGATGTCTCCTGTCATAGGGAAAGGGAAAGGAAGAGAGAGGGAAAAATTCATTATAAAAAAAGAAGGAAAAAAAAGACACTTCACCTGCAGAGACCCTATACTTTCTCTGCTATTCAGCAACAAGTTGAAGAAAAAACACAGCTGAAATTTACTGAACTAACTTTTGTCTTAAAATCATGGATGGATTTTTAAGAGTAGAAAGGTACTTACTGAATCACTGATAGGCAATGAGAGATATTCATAACACTGAGCCCCATTTAAACAGTCATTCTGCTGGGGGATGGATTTTTTTTTTTTTTTTCAGGCTAGATACTGGCAGTTTGATTTCCACACACACACACAACAGTGAAAGGCCTGTTTTTCTGTGCACAGGACATGCACTTCCATTTCATCCCTCATTCCAAACATGCTACAGCAATTCCACATCATCCACACATATTCCTGATTAATGCTATGGAGATAAAGAAGAGGAGTATATATACTTTCTATCTCTTTTGTTGACATTTAAACAAGATCACTGAGAGCCCAGCTTTTCCTTGTCAAAGATTCCTAGAGCTGCTAATGGTAAATTTCCTGGGAGGCAGAAATGTAAGAAGCAGTTTTTCAGGGTTGTTTTTCACAAAGTTCACAACACAGGTTGGGAACACTATGTATCTGTTAGGTGTCCCTGTAATATTATATTCTGCAGAGATTGGCTACTGGCTTAACATCTACGTGGTCATGCACAGATACAACATGGGGTAATTTGAAGGACACGTACTTTCCTTTGCTTAAACGGTATGAACTTATCAACACGAGAAATGTCTCATCAGCTCATATTTTAAAATGCTTGAGAGGGAATGTATGTGAGACATGTTTAAGGCCAGAAATAATGAACTAATTTGTTTTACTAGAATACAATAAAAGAAGCTCAAAATTATTAAGAAGTCTGGAAATCTACATTATTATGGTTTTTATAGGCTATTTTTTTCTATCTCCTACTAATGAAAGTGTAAAAATGATAAAATTGCATAGAGAATTTTTGGAAGATAGAAGGAAAATTTAAATTCTCAAGCCTTTCTTTTAAGCTTCAATCTATTTAGTACATGAAACTCAATCTTCAGATAAGGAACAGCAGTCAATCTCTTTGTTGTTCCCCTCCCTCCCCTGTTTTATGTTTTTTGTTTTTTTTTTTTTTTTTTTTTTTTTTTGTATAAAATAGGCTATCAAGTTCCTTTTTCCCTGAAAAGACCATAAAAAAGACAAATTAAGACCTTACTGTATTATTACCAGTAATCCCATCTCACATTTACATAGCTTTGTAATTACAATGTTTGTTAAAAGCTTTTCAAGCTGCATATGGAAAAGGCACCACATCCGTGCTAAAAAGCATCTGTCTTAGGGTCAGGCAAAGGCTGCCTGAGAAGTGTTTAATTTGGTGTTACAAAAAGGTTTAGAAGAGGGTGAAGCACTCTAATTGGAAATACAGACATTATTTGGGGAAGAAGGCCTTTATCTTTCCTAATATTTTCCATTTCCATACCTTTTGTGGTAGTTCATTGAAGAAACTGGTCTTTTGCGCCAATTTTTGATGGTTTCTCCTAACTTCTGGCTCAAAACTCAGCATTAAAGTTCATGAAAACTTTACATTAAAAACTTTACATTAAAGAAAAACAGTTACTGGTGGACAATTGACAATATCCAATTTTCTGACGAGCCTTTGGCCTTCAGTCAGAGGGTATGCTTTGGAGTTTCATGGGTAACTACTGCAACTTGGAAATACCCCAAGATGGTCCTTAAGACAGAGACCTTATGAATAACAAATATAATATCAAAGATGTGCCGGAACTGAAGAATGACAGCCATATTAATGGTATAATACTTATATTGCTTTCTAGTCAAAAAGACAGTAGGGACTGAAAAGAGCTAGGGAGACAGCCTGGGTAACAGCTCAGCTTGTAAGTTTTAAGCCAGACTTCTCTTCTATTCATCTTTTACTAGAGTCTTCAAAAAGTGTAAGATTATTAAAGTTAAGATACTTAAAGTTGGAAAAAATTACATTCTAACTGTTAATAAGAAAATACATGATATAACAGAAGCAATTCAGCTAGGCAGCATGAATATCGTATATGGGCATTTTATAAAGGTTTCCAGCAACTCAACATTAAAAGTAATCCTCCTTATTTGGAAGAAAATAATGAGTCCTACCAAGATCAGAATACAATACGTGTGGTCTGCAATCAGGGAGGACTTCTATATATTTCACTTATGATGAATAGAGAAGATAATAATGGCAAAATACCAATATTTCTCTGCTGTTTCCCACTTCTATATTGCATCTCCAAGGTCCTAGTTTACAAAGTAGAAGTGGAAAGAATTTCAGAATTGGCTTCTCACAATGCCTGTTACCATTTTTATCGTTATCTATTTATACTGTAATCATGCACAATGGTCAGAATTGGTACCTCACTGTGCTGACAGTTATAAGATATATGAGAAGGCAGTTTTTGTTCCAAGAACCCTGTTGTTGTGTGATTGGAATAGACACTGAAATGTTTCAGTAATTCCCCCATCTTGATAATTTTTAGAAAGCATTTTAATTCTAAGTAATTTTTGTTTTGTGTTTTGAATTATAGGAAATATTTGTAAATACCCGAAGATATATATATATATATATATATATATTTTTTTTTTTTTTCCCCATCTTATTCATCTCATTTCTGAGTTTTCTGTATAAAATTTCCTATCCATGCTGATGCCTGACTTGCCACGAATGCTGTGTTCTCTCAGATTTTTCATATATCCCTTATTACCAATAAATGTAATCAGCAGCAGTATTGGAGTTTCATGGGTAACTACTGCAACTTGGAAATACCCCGAGATGGTCCTTAAGACAGAGACCTTACGAATAACATAATAATGACAGCTTTTACCTTTGTCACAGAAAAGAACTCCAGGGTTTCATCTCTGAAATCTTTTGTTTCTCGTACAAAATAAAAAACATGCAGAAGGGATGTGGGAAAGTCGTTCTGCTAGCTTATGTAAAGGAAAAATGAAGCCTTGGAAGAATCAAATATCAAGGTGAAGACAGTTTCATCTGCAGGATCTGACTGGACTGTGCTTATGGCCAGCAGACAATATATGTCTACATGAAGAATGCATCTAGGCAATTTTCTCTGACATAGCAAGGAAGAAGTCCATGGTAAATGAGCTATCTGAATCTCCTAGATCTGTGGCCTCACTTGAGCACAGGATAAATTGTGTGGAACTGGATACATTTAAGGTGGGTAATAAATAATATTTCAGATTCCAGAATTTTTGAGTACTCTATTTGTAAAAACAAAAACAACTGATTAACAATTAGAGAAAATAATGATTTAATGATTTTACCAAAGTGAAACATATCCTTGAATGGACATGGACAAATACTAAGTGATAATTAGCTCTAGTGTATAAATGTACAGAGTGACATTCCTGTGTATCTGTGTACACATTCCTGTGTATCTGCTAATACCACTGAGGTGGATTATAAACATTTCACTAGTCCAAGTGCCCACAAAAGCAGTAGAAAATCAGACACAACTGACTCTGTGCTGTTCACACCCATTTCCTAGGCAGGCTAAGGAATTCCTTTGGCTCTTTTTCCAGTCCTGAGATGATGAGGCTGAATAGGGATAAGTATTGCTTTGGTGGCAAATTAATAAGAAATGGTGTAGAAAATATTGAAAGCATTTGACATTCATACTACTCTGCAATGATACTGAATGGTGTTCATTCTCATGAAGGGAATAAATGCTTCAATAATGCTTAACTTTCAGTTTGTAGTCATTCTTATGGAATGGCAAAAACTCAGAAACACAAGTATGAATCTAATATGACAATGTTAATGACAATGTTAATTCTGTTAATAGTGAACTTGGCTGCTGTGAGATTTTCTCATTCTTCCTTCACATTTTCTCCAGGGATAAGTATAGATGTACTCAGTTTAAGTTATGAGCAATACATATTCATATTGCTTATAGCATCTGGTTGTGAATTTTACTTGTAGGCTTAATATAAGTGACTTAATTGAGAATGTGACTTAATTGAGAATGCTTAATTGAGAATGGTAAGGACAGATAGACAGAATATCAATTATTTATTTATTTATTTATTTAGCCTTAAAGAGCATTGTAAAATATAAAGCAAGAAAAGGCAGTAAATCCAGATGGAAGATTTCAAGCCATGCAAAGTTTTTATTTTTTTTTTTTTTTGTAATTTTAATGTAGAAAAGACAGGTTATACTCTCCAACTACAAGCTACCACTATATGTTTAGTTCTGATGAGTGCCTAGTATTTACACTTCACAAAACCAGAAGGAGGGTATGGCTTCAAAAGATTATCTGTTAGTACCACACTTTCTGCCATTTTAATTCCATTTCTCTGTCCCAAGTGCAGAATAACTAAATTTAGCTGAATACAAACTTTTGTTAATGACACTTTTCATTTAAGTGTCAGGAGTTGGCCTCTGTTTTTATCGCATAACATATGACTAACCTTTAAAAATATTTTAAGGTAAAACTGTTAATGGATCAAATTATGCTTACAATGCCTGCCAAGCCTTGTGCGCAAATGTACCCTGAAGCCTAATATAACTGCCTGTGAAAGAAATAAATGCATAAAGATTGAATACATCATTAAATACAAAACTGAGGTTATCGACCAATGAGGTACATTTACAGACATGTTAACAATATTTTAGATGCTTATTTTAGTAGATATTTTTTTAGAAAACTGCAGTATTTATAATGTTTCAATAATTATACATTTTTAACAATATTAATGTTAGTAATATTTTAAAACATGGACAAAACTGTCATAGTTAATGACATTGGAATCCTTAGCCTTTTAATTAAGAATGGAGTATATATCAGTGGCCTTTGTGGAATTTGCATGGTAGGAAAGAGAAAAGTAACAGAAAAAGTCTGCAGTGGAAAACTAAAATATCATGAAGAGGTCTGCTTTATATTTATGATTTAAAAGAGATTCTGTGTCATATCAACCAAACTGTCTAACAGGTGGTTTTATTTTAGGGAGCATAGAGATTAGTATTATTCAAAAAACATCTGTTAACTGGGGAACCATTCATAAAGATATCAGCCTCATTTTATATGTTTTGCTGTGCAGCTTTCCATTGTCTGTACTCAGCATGTTCCACAGTACTGGCACATTCAGAGGGATTTGGCCATGTTAGGCTTTGATGTACAGCTGAATTGGTGTTCAGGTGTTACATCACACACATACTTAACTAAATCTATACCTACCATATCTATCTATATCATGTATATTTATAACATCTATATCTATATCATTTATGTACCTTCTCCTTCCTTTAGTCACCTTATTTCAGTTTTACTGATGAGCTTGCTCATTAGTGTGACATCAGAGTGATGTCCTCAAGAGAGACCTTGGGAGTGATGGCACAGGGTAAAAAATGAGGCCCATCCCCAGTGTGTGTATGCAAATGCATGCAGACCAGAAAAAGTAGAAGGTGCTAGAATTCCACTCATGGTCATAAAATTGCAATATCACTGGGGTAACTATGATGTGGAGGGACAGGTCACATGGGTGTTGTGACAAACAGATATATGCTATTTGGTACAGGCATACAGGGAAGACAGTGATGGTGGTGGGGATGGTATGGAGATCACCCTTTATGAAAAGCAGGATCTTGGATGTATGGAGCTCCTCTATGGGATGGATGACAATCTTGTTGATAGTATACGGGTTAGAATCAAAGAAAAGGCCAACAACGGTGATACTGTGTTGGCACTGTGTTAGAGACCAATGCCTATGGGTGAGGAAGTAGATGAAAGACTGGATTTATGGACGGAAGGAGAACAGTTGTTATTCTTGTTTCAAAGTTATTACACTATGGTATTGATAAGTGAATGACTAGATGGATAAAAATGTTGAAGAATCAGCCTTAGAAGGAAGTGAATAATGGATTAACTCTATTTGGAGGCTGATGATGAGTGCAGCAGGAGGTCTGTCCAGGAGCTGACCTATTTAGACTCATTATCAAAAACTTGCTAAAGGTGATGAGTGCGTGTCTCATTGAGTTTGCAAATGACAACAGAGATGTACAGCCAATGAAGCATAGGGTGGAACTGCCATCCAGACAGACCTACACAAACTGGATGAATAGGCCCATGGAAACCTTCTGAAACCTTTTGTCCTTGCAAGTCCTACATCTATAAGCAAATATACTCCTGCAGCAGTACAGGCTAGGGACTGACGGATTGAGGAGCAGCTCTGCAGGAAAGGGCTTGGAGTTCTTGGTAGCAAGGTAGACATGAGCCAGAAGTGTGCCTTGGAAGCAAAGGAGACCAGCAGCGTCCTGGACTGTATCACCTAAACCATAGCCAACAGATCAAGGGAAGTGAAAGTCTTTTTGGCTTGGCACTTGGGAGACTACATTTAAATACTGAATCCGGTTTTATCCCTCTCAGAACAGAAAAGATATAAGTTGTAGTACATTCAGCAGAGGGCCACTGCAATCATTGATGGGGACCTGGAGCACTGACTGTGGGAAGAGAAGCTGAAGGAATTGAGCCTCTTCAACCTGGAGAAGAGCAGGGGCAACCAACAGCCCCAGTGGTTCTGCTTACCATATTTACCAAGAGAATGGAGCCAGACTATGTACAGCGGTGCATGACAGCAGAATGAGAACCACTGGGTATAAGTCAGAAACAGAAATAATCAGGCTAGAATGAAGGTAAATCTTTTTTTTTTTTTCTTTCCAATATTGTCTTAGAATAACAGGTCAAGCAGAGACACTGTGCAGTCTCTGACCTTGGAGATTTCGAGTCTTTGTCTGGATAAAGCCCTGAGCAACCTGCTCAGACCTCACAACTGAGCCTACTTTGAGCAGGAGGTTGGACTAGAGACCTCCTGAGGCCCCTTCCAACATAAATTATCCTCTAGT